>NC_068930.1:72859029-73459029 GCF_023091745.1 Budorcas taxicolor | reverse complement strand
TGCGACCGGAGCCCCGGCACAGAGCGCTTCCGGCAGGCGGGCTCCGGGGGCTCGGCCCACGAGTGGCACTGCTTGCTTGCAGCACCGGAGCCGCGCGAGCCCTCACCTGGGGAGGGGCACGGGCGGTCTGGGCCGCGTGCTCCTGCGGGGCGGCTGGCGTCTGGCCTTCTGCAGGCCCGGCCTGGGCCGCCCTGGGGCTCTGTCATCCGAGGGGCGCCGGGTCCCTGCGCGTCTTGCCAATGCTCTGGCCTCCCGCATCTTCATGAGTTTCATCTATTGCCCTGATATCAAATACCTTTCACTTTTTTCTGGCTCCCTTTCTGTGAAAGGCCTGTGCCTCCGGGGGACCATCTGCCTCTCCTGCAGGCATGTGTGCGCGTGTGGCGTGTGCGCGCGTGATGTGTGCGCGTGTGGCGTGTGCGCGCGTGATGTGTGCGCGCGTGAGGTGTGCGCCCACAGCCCGCCTGCTGCCCGCTGTGTCAGGTGGCCCTCTGAGCCTCACGCGGGTCCTTCGTCTGGGTGGCGGGGGTTGTCGGGGCAGGGAGGGACTTGGGGCTTCCTTGCAGTCTTGCCGTTTCCTACGCAACCTGCTGGGCCCCGGCTGCCCAGGGCATCCCTCCAGCCCAGACTGGCCCCGAGCCCTGCAGGGCCAGCTCGGCCTCCCTCAGCCTCTCTCCTGTCCTGGAACTTGCGCTCAAGTTCCCTTCGGCCTCCAGCCCTAATTCCCCGCCCACCATTCATCTGAGCCGCTGGGCTGTGTCCTCAGTTAACTCCCTGGGGCCAGCTCGTTTACCAGCCCTTCCTCCAGGGCGGGGACGGGCTCCAGGAAGCGCCACCTCTGGGCCCGGGGGAGCTTCTTTGGCTTCCCGCTGCTCCCTGCGTTAGGACCGTCAGATGACCTCTTGCTCCTTCTCTTTCCCTCCCTTTGTTTTTTTTTTCACTGTGATAAAATGCACATAACATAAAATCGGCCACTTTGACCATTTTTAAGCGTACAGCTCACTGGCATAAGCACATCCAAACTGTTGTGCAACCGTCACCAAGATGTCCAGGACTTTCCATCGCCCAAACCGAGACTCTGTCGCCACGACACACTCACTCCCAACCCTGCCCCAGCCCTAGCCCCCCTCGTCTACTCTCTTTCTCTGAAGCTGACACCGTGAGGGACCCGCGCGTGGGCCCGTCTGTCCTGTGCTCTGCTTACCCCACTCAGCGTCATGTCCCCAAGGCCCGCCCACGCTGTGTCCTGTGTCAGAGTTGCCTCCTTTTGAGGGCTGAGTCATGCTCTGCTCCACGTCTTTACCGCCTTCGTCTGTCCAAGGACACTTGGGCTGCTTCTAGGTTTTGGTTATTCTCCAGTGCGCCCCCTGAGAACGTGGACATACAAGCACCTGTTTGTTTCTCTGCCTTGGATTTTTTTCAGCTGTTTACCCAGAACTGGGATTGCGGGTCACACCGCCCTCCTGCGCTCCACTTTCTGAGGGAACTCCATCGACTGTGCCATTTCACACTCCCTCCAGTGCGTGAGGTTCCAGTCTCTCCACACTCTTGCCAGCACTTGTCCTTTTTAAAAAGTCATTATAGCCATCCTAACAAGCCTGAGGTGGTGTCTCACTGCAGTTCTGATTTGCATTGCCCTGGGACTAATGATGTGGAGCATTTTTTTCGTGTGCTTGCTGACCATTTTGTGCATCCTTGGAGAAGTGTCCATTCAAGCCTTTTAGCTATTTTTGAGTTGAATTCTTGTTTTTTTGTTGTTGTTGGGTTTTGAAAGTGAAAGTGAAGTTGCTCAGTCGTATCTGACTCTTTGCGACCCCGTGGACTGTAGCCCTCCAGGCTCCCCTGTCCATGGGATTCTCCAGGCAAGAATACTGGAGTGGGTTGACATCTCCTTCGGTTCTTTAACTTATATGCAGAGCACATCATGCAAAGTACCAGGCTAGGTGAATCGCAAGCTGGAATCAAGATTGCCAGGAAAGGATTAACCTCAGGTATGCAGATGACACCACTCTAATGGCAGGAAGTGAAGAGGAGCTCGAGTCTCTTGGTGAGCGTGAAAGAGGAGTTAAAAAGCTGGCCTGAAACTCAGCATTCAAAAAACTAAGATCATGGGATCTGACCCCATCACTTTGTGGCAAATAGAAGGGGAAAAAGTGGAAGCAGTGACAGCTTTTGTTTCCTTAGGCTCCAAAATCAGTGTGGATGGTGACTGCAGCCAGGAAATTCAGAGATGCTTGCTCCTTGGAAGGAAACCTATGACAAACTTAGACAATGTATTACAAAGCAGAGACATCACTATGCTGACAAAGATCCACATAGTCAAAGCTATGGTTTTTCCAGTAGTCATGTACGGATTTAAGAGCTGGTGCATAAAGGAAGGTGAACGCTGAAGAACTGATGCTTTCCAACTATGGTGCTGGAGAAGAATGAGAGTCCCCTGCTGCTGGGAAAGACTGAGGGCAGGAGGAGAAGAGGGCAGCAGAGGATGAGGTGGTTGGATGGCATCATCGACTCAGTGGGCTCGGATCTGAGCAAACTCCGGGAGATCTAAGCGAGGACAGAGGAGCCTGGTGTGCTGCAGTCCGTGGGGCCGCAAAGGCCTGACTGGAAAGGCTGCCCCTACTTCTGTGGTCATAGGCTCCCCGGTGGCTCAGATGGTAAAGAACCTGCCTGCAAGGTAGGAGAGTCACGCTCGGTCTCTGGGTGAGGATGATACCCTGGGGAAGAGAATGGCTGCCCACTCCAGTATTCTTCCCTGGGGAATTGCATGGACAGATGAGTCTGGAGGGCTACAGTCCATGGGGCCACAAAGAGCCAGACACGGCTGGGCGGCTAACACTCCATGGCCACAGAGGGATCTTCCCAGGGTTTCTTCTACCACTTTCTAAAAATGACTGTTTTTATTTATTTGGCTGCGCTGGGTCTTCGTTGCAGCATGTGGGATCCAGTTCCCCGACCAGGGATCAAACCTGGGCCCCTGCGTTGGGAGCACGGAGTCTTGGCCCCTGGACCACCAGGGAAGCCTCTTAACACTTCTATGGTTTATTTTTTGTGCATTTAAAACTTCGACGCCTTCATCCTGGTACTGAGTGAGAGGTGTGCCTACAAGTCGCTTTCTTCTAGACAGCTGCACACTGTCTCAACATTTACCGACACATCCACAGGACTGCCCTGGTGGGCCAGCGGTTAAGACACCACGGTTCCACTGCAGGGGGCACCAGTCCCTCCCGAGGCGCGGGGACTAAGATCCCGCACCCCCTCATCCCCCCCCACGGGTTTGAGATGGCATCTCCAGTTTACACCAAGTGTCTGCACACACTGGAGTCAGTTTCTAGGTCTCCTGTTCAGCTCTGCTGTCGCTCATGACATGACAGGACACTCTAGCTTAATAACTGAAGTTCTGTGATGTGAATTCACACCTGTTAGAGCTGCACCCATGCTTATTCTTCCACGTGACCAGTTTGCCCAACTGAAGAGAGGAGCGATGCATGTTTACCATTGCACCATTATTGACAGTGGGCTGCGGAACGCCGGGGAGAGCCCTCCGTGCCAGTGAGCTGTGCTCTCCAAGAACGTGGTGTCTGCCCGTTGCCAGTCTCTTGGTAATGCTCTGCGGTGTTCTAAAGCTTCGAGCAGGTCTGCGTTACCTCCTGTCAAGCCTCCTCCTGCTGTCAAACGTGCCTTTTCACTCATTCGTCTCCCAGCACCTGTCTGCAAGGGCTGCTCATTTCCAAGCGGTCGCCTGCAACCCCTTCCTGGACCGTCTCTGTGGACGGGCTCCAGTGCACCCCCGGCACCGACGGGGTGCAGGCGCGTGTCTCCCACGGTGCTGGCTCCATCCCCCCTGCTCGGCTGCTGGGCCAACGCTTCTGAGAAGGCATGGGCCACACTGGGGACGGTGACCCACCTCCAGCTTTGCTCTGACCCGCCTGGCACTGTGGTTCTTCGACTCCTTTTTTTTTTTTCCAGGTGTCTTGCTCTCTTTCACGACAGAGATCTCAGAATGTCTGGTGCCCTTGGCTGTTCCCTCGCGTTTACCGCAGGGACTAAGAATTGATAGCAACGTTGGCGGGCTGGGGCCTGGCCACGGGGCCAGCTTCGTGTTTCGGCCGCCCCCTACCACGCAGCTGAGAGCTGACCCTCTGTCCTGCCCGCCCCAAGGCCACTCACTGGACAGGGGTTGCTATCTCCTGTAGGCCGGTCCTCCCGCCCAGTCCTGTGCCATGGGCTCTTGCCTTTCTCAGGGTCCTCGGCAGCCATGTTGGTGGGCCTGCCGGGAGGTGGACGGGCACAGCCGTGCCTGGTCCTCTGTGCGAGGCCCTCTGTCTGGGGACCCTCGCTGTAGGGGGGACTGTCTCCTCAGACCTGGGCCTCAGCCTGAGGACACTGCCCTGTGAGCACGTGTCCCCCAGCGCGGGCTTGGGCCAGGAAGGCCGGGGCAGCAGGGACTGGGGGGCCGGCCTCTGTCAGCTCGGCTCGTCCCAGAAAGACAATGAGGTCCCGACGTGGGGAGACTGGAGGAGGAGCTTCCCTGCCAGGGCACAGCAGGGAGGGACAGAGAGGACAGACGCAGCAGGGCAGTCGGAGTGAGCAAGCGCACCCGCGGGGCCACGGCCAACGGCTGATGCTGCCCGAGGGCAGGGAGCAGCGGAGGGAAGAGGCAGGAGGGCACACAGGGCGGCCAAGGCGGGGACCCGGTGGGACTCCCTGGCCCCAAGTCAGAAACCTGGCAGTCTGAGGAGAGGGGTCTGCACCCCTTCTCTGCCTCCCCCAGGACCCTCTCCGCTGCGCTGCCTCTCGGCCTCGTCCCCATGCACCCCTCCCCGACAGCCACCCCCACCTCTTGGAACTGCAAAGGCAGCAGGTCACCCCTGTCCAGGCGTCGCCCGGCCCCTCCGTCTGCAGGCCCCCCGTCCAGACAGAAGCCCCACCCTGGCCCCTCCCGAGGAGTCCTCGCCCCGGACAGGCGACATGCTTGTGTGTTCATGTCTTAGATGGCCTGTCCCGAGAGACTGGCCTCATAGAAGCCAAGCGGTGGCTGGCTTCGGGCGGGGGCGCAGCTGGTATGGCACCCAAAGCCCGCTTCCCTCCTCCCCCGCCTTTCCACAGAAACCCAGGGCCTTGCAGACATCGCCGCAGACGGGTTCAAGCACACGGCTGCACGAGCGCCACTGGGCCTACCCTGCCTCAGCCTGGATCCGTCAGGCCTGGCTTTGACACTGACGCACAGGGAACCGTCAGGAACTTCTGGGGGCCTGGCTTCCTTTGCTTGGGAAGCTGCCCCCTGTGCACGCGGGGCTGCACGGTGACCAGACAGCAGCCCACCCAGCCGGCTGGGGTGAGACGGGCTCCTCCACACTGGGGCCAGCACCAAGCAGGGCCTCCAGGAGCGTTTCGGTCATGATTTTGGTGGACAGGTGTCCTGCTGACCGCCCACCTACCTGGTCAGGAGGACATCGTCCCGGCTGTGTGCAGAGCCTCCCCTGGCCAGGCGCCCTCCATGTGGCGGCAGCTGGGGTTGGGGTGGCCGGCAGAGGTAGGTCGCCCACAGCTGCGGGCGGCTGGGAGGGGCACGCCCACCTTGGTGCCCGCCCACCTTCGTGCCCACCCCGGGCTCTGGGGGAGAGGATGCTGACACCCTGCATGGCCCCCAGTCCAGCATCTGCCTGTTATCAGATGCCCTCTGGCCCTCCCCAGGCTCCAGAGGCCCCCTCTCCACCCACACTCCCCTGCTAGGACCCAGGTTTCCAGAGAGGAACCCCCTCTAGCTTACCCAGTCCTGAGTCTGCGGCTCCTGCTGACTGCTGCTTTGGGCACCTAGTGGGCCCCAGGCCATCGCTGGACTTGGTGGCCCCGAGGGCTGCCCCTTCTCCTGGGAAGGCTGCGACTCTGCCTTCTTCCTCAAGAGCGCCTTAAGCGAGCACTCCCTGCTGTCCATCTGCAGACCCCTGGGCGGCTGGCCTGCACCTCTGGGGCGAAGTCCCCACAGCTACCTGGGTCCCTCAGGCAGAGGAAGGTCACAGAAGATATTAAGAAGAGGTGGCAAGAATACACGGAAGAACTGTACAAAAAAGATCTTCACGACCCAGATAATGATGATGATGTGATCACTAATCTAGAGCCAGACATCTTGGAATGTGAAGTCAAGTGGGCCTTAGAAAGCATCACTACGAACCAAGCTAGTGGAGGTGATGGAATTCCAGTCGAGCTATTTCAAATCCTGAAAGATGATGCTGTGAAAGTGCTGCACTCAATATGCCAGCAAATTTGGAAAACTCAGCAGTGGCCACAGGACTGGAAAAGGTCAGTTTTCATTCCAATTCCAAAGAAAGGCAATGCCAAAGAATGCTCAAACTACTGCACAATTGCACTCATCTCACATGCTAGTAAGTAATGCTCAAAATTCTCCAAGCCAGGCTTCAGCAATACGTGAACCGTGAACTCCTTGATGTTCAAGCTGGTTTTAGAAAAGGCAGAGGAACCAGAGATCAAATTCCCAACATCCGCTGGATCATGGAAAAAGCAAGAGAGTTCCAGAAAAATATCTATTTCTGCTTTATTGACTATGCCAAAGCCTTTGACTCTGTGGCTCACAATCAACTGTGGAAAATTCTGAAAGAGATGGGAATACCAGACCACCTGACCTGCCTCTTGAGAAATCTGTATGCAGGTCAGGAAGCAACAGTTAGAACTGGACATGGAACAACACACTGGTTCCAAATCGGAAAAGGAGTAGGTCAAGGCTGTATATTGTCACCCTGCTTATTTAACTTCTATGCAGAGTACACCATGAGAAACGCTGGACTGGAAGAAACACAAGCTGGAATCAAGATTGCCGAGAGAAATATCAATAACCTCAGATATGCAGATGACACCACCCTTACGGCAGAAAGTGAAGAACTAAAGAGCCTCTTGATGAAAGTCAAAGAGGAGAGCGAAAAAGTTGGCTTAAAGCTCAACGTTCAGAAAACGAAGATCATGGCATCTGGTCCCATCACTTCATGGGAAACAGATGGGGAAACAGTAGAAACAGTGTCAGACTTTATTTTGGGGGGCTTCAAAATCACTGCAGATGGTGACTGCAGCCATGAAATTAAAAGACGCTTACGCCTTGGAAGAAAAGTTATGACCAACCTAGATAGTATATTCAAAAGCAGAGATGTTACTTTGCCGACTAAGGTCCGTCTAGTCAAGGCTATGGTTTTTCCTGTGGTCATGTATGGATGTGAGAGTTGGACTGTGAAGAAGGCTGAGCGCCGAAGAATTGATGCTTTTGAACTGTGGTGTTGGAGAAGACTTGAGAGTCCCTTGGACTGCAAGGAGATCCAACCAGTCCATTCTGAAGGAGATCAGCCCTGGGATTTCTTTGGAAGGAATGATGCTGAAGCTGAAACTCCAGTACTTTGGCCACCTGATGCGAAGAGTTGACTCATTGGAAAAGACTCTGATGCTGGGAGGGATTGGGGGCAGGAGGAGAAGGGGACGGCAGAGGATGAGATGGCTGGATGGCATCACGGACTCGATGGGACGTGAGTCTGAGCGAACTCCGGGAGATGGTGATGGAAAGGGAGGCCTGGCGTGCTGCGATTCATGGGGTCGCAGAGAGTCGGACACGACTGAGCGACTGAAATGAACTGGGCTCAGCTTCCAGCCATTGGCCAGACAGTGCTGGGTGACCTCAGCCAGTGAGCCTCAAAAGGGTCCATCCCCTTGGGTGTCCTGGGTCCCCCTGCTGCTGCATCCGTTTCTCTCCGCACGGTCACCCCAGGCCGGGGCGGCTGCGGCCACCGCCCTACCCCCGCCCCCTCAGCCTCCCCCAGGAACGCCCCCTCTCCCACCGCGGCTCCAGCTCCTCGGAGGCAGCTTCTCGGGACTCTGCCTGTGGGCAGCGCGACCAGGGGAGAAAGGAGGGGCCCCCACGCAGCTCTCCCCGCCTGGTTCCTCCAGACCCCTGTGACCTCACCTCGACGCCCGGCCACACCCCAGGGCCCAGGATCCGTGCCCTTCACCTGCCCGACTACGCGTGACGGGGCCGCAGCAGACGGCAGCCCGCCCGTCTCCACTCCGCGGAGGGGTGGCAGGGCAGGGGTCAGGGGACAAGACAGAGGGTCAAGGGGAGGGAGTCATGGGGAGGCGCGGGACACATCGGGGGCACGAAGACCGGGAGAAGTGGGGTCCACAAATGGCGGGGTACACACTCTGTAGGGGGGCGGGGATGGGTGGGTGCGCCGGCTACAGCGGGGGTACGCGGGGGAGGGGGAGGAGGAGGGGGCGGGCCCGCTGGGGGCGGGGCGGGGCGGGCCCGCTGGGGGCGGGGCGGGGCGGGCCCATTGTCGCGGGCGGGCCAGAGGGCGGGGCCCGCAGCCGTTCCGGAAGGCCCGAGACGGCGTAGCCGAGCCTAAGGAAGCTTCCGCCCGGCCGCTTCCGCTTCCGGCTCGTGGCGCGCCTGCGCTCTGGCCTCAGTCGTCAGGGGCCGCCCGGGCTTCCGCTGTCCACGCGGACGCTGTCCCGCCCTGGCGTCCATGACCCGGAGCTTCATCTCGGGGCCGCGAGGAGTCCCGGCCTCGCGTTGCCCGGAGGGGCACGCCTCAGGGATGCCCCCCAGCTGTCCGCGCCCCGACCCCCCGGTCCCCTTGGGTCCCCGCGACGTGTGGGGGCCTCGGAAGGTCGGCCCGCGGTGCCTGGACACCGGGCGGCGCCCGCGCCTGGACGGATGGAGGGCCGAGGCTGCTCGAGAGGAATCACACAGCAGGCGAGGGAGGGCCTGGGAGTGCGCCCCGGGTTTATTAGTGTCGCATCAGCACCTTAAAATAGTCCACGTGGTCACATACGTGACAGATTAGAATCTGTTTCCCAAAAACGCTATTTACATTAATCCTGTTTTCCATTTTTAAAAAAGAAAACAAAAGCTAGCAACACGTACATCCTAGAAACCAAACAACGCACAAAGAACTGGACGGGGTCTGCAGAAACGCACAGTGGCACCCCTTGGCCTGCAGCGTCAGACCCCAGGGAAAGGGCCCCCAAGCCCGGCCCCGCAGGCCCTTGCCAGGAACGCAGCTTCCTCTCCGCCGCAGGATAGGAGGGGGTCTCTAGGAGATCAAAGGACACGTGTAGGGGTCAGGCAACTGGCTTTCGGGAGCAAGCGCCGCAGTCCTGTCATGAGGAACGCGTCCTGGGACGAAGGCCAGGCAGGTCTTGGTGTCTGCCAGCGAGGGCAGCACAGCACAGCTGGCCCTGGCCGCTCTAGCCCTGCCGCCCCTCTCCTCCCTGAGCTGCAGCCGTGACACCTGGGACACTGGCCTGCGCGTCCGGAGGAGACGGTGACCCTGGGGACTTGACACAGAGAGAAGGCGGTGGCCTGGGTACAGGGCTGGGGCTGACCTCCCATCTGGCCTGAGCGAGGGTGGAGCCTGCCCATACCGTGCCACAGGCCCGTGAGGAGCCTGGCCTTGCCCTAACATGATGAGTTGCTTGGCCTTTGAGTCCCAGTGACCTCTGGTCACCCAGCGGGCAGAGAACCCCTGCTCTGCAGGGCTGCTCCTGTCCTGGGGGTCACGGTCTGGGCCCTGCGCTCCTCACAAGCTGCCCCCACACTGCCCTCCGTGCACTCACAGCTGCGCCTCAGTCACAAGCAGCTTTGGCTTCTGAGTCATTTTCCTTCGAGGGACAAAGTGCTTTTATCTGTGTCCTCAAAACAGCTCCATGAGGTAGGCGGGGGAAGTGTTGACTGTTCCCGATCAGATGATGGGGAAACCGAGGCACCAGCGTGAGCAGAGCCCGGGTCTCTAAGTGAGTCATGGTGGCTGGGGCTGTCTATGACCTCCAGGGCCCAGGAACAGTGGCCGGCCCAGGGCGGAGGTGCTGAGCGTCTTCTTGTGGGTATGAAGACACCTCACAGCTGGATGGGATGGGACAGCCCCTTTTGCCCCTTCCTCTAAAACTAGTTCTGCAGCTGGAAAGGGCGTGTCACACCTCCTTTTGAGTGTGACCTCTGAAAAGGAAACTCAAGGAGCAGTACCCAGGGCCCTGAAGCCAGTGGTGGGAACAAGCGCAGGGAAACTCGCGGGTCCCCAGCAGCTGCTGGGTGTAGCCACAGGTGGACACTCCACAAGCTGCCCAAGGAGTCCTCAGCTCAGGGGCCTACACCCTCACCCAGGTCCTTCCCGTCCAAGGACCGTGGTCCAAGGGCATGCTCAGATCTGTCCACCTGCTAGGCCCAAGGCTCCTGGCCATGGACACTCGGACCCTGAAGAGCCACCTGGGGGAGGAGGTAAGCAGGTAGGCCACAGGTAAGAAAAATGGACTGCCTCCCATTCCTGAGTGGGACCCTTCCTTGCCACAGGCTGTTGGAAGTCCTGTCCTCCAACAGAGCAGGCAAGACCTGCAGCCTGTCTGGTGTTTGGCACTGTTTTTCTGAGCACAGCCTATGTGGTTCTCAGCCCTAGAAAACGGCTCAGAGCCCCTGGGTGGGCACCCTGGGCCTGCAGCCACAGCGGCCAGGTGGAGTGGGCGGGCCCTTCCTGGGGAGTCCTGAGGGCAGGGCTGGGGCCAAGCAGGACTGGAAGGGACCCCGGCCTCGGGCCAGGACAGCCACAGCCTACTGCACAGGGAGGGGGATGGTAGGTTGACCTCCTTCCCTGGGGACCCAACCCCCAAACCCCTTGCTCTGAGGAGCCTAGCCTAGACAGGCGGGGGCCCAGCTGCACCCTTAGCTCCAACGGGGCTCGGCCCCTGCGGTGTGGCCGCTTGCCTGAGCCTCACTAGCCACGTTAGTGCTGCAGGTGACAGACACCTGGCTCAGACACCCCCAGTCGGCAGGCGGTGCAGCTGAGGAGGCAACTGTGTTCGAGGCAGGATGACTCGCAGAAGCAAAGCAGTGCCTTGGGGGCAGCGAAGGGCGCGGGGAGCAGGGGGTTGGGACTGGGCCGGCATGGCTGGCTTTGCCTCCGTCCTCAGGGGCTGCTGGGATTTCAGAAGAGCAACGTCTGTTTGGCAGCTACATTATAACATGTATTTAAAAGCATTAAAAATATCCGCTACTATAAAACCTCCACTGCCCCCGGCGGCTGGAGTTCATCGGGATCCAGAGTGGGCGGCGCTGGGGCCCTCTCGGCTGGTGGGCTGGGGGCCCAGGGCGGGGCTGACAGGCCTCTGTGTTCCGCTCAGGACATCCCTGACAGAAGGCTGGCCTCTGGCCCCCGGCCCCCCAGCTCGCTGCCTGGCTACAGGCAGCCTGGGGTCCACGGGGCCACCCGCAGGACCCCTGCTCCCTGAGGAAGCAGAGTAGTCCTGGCTTTCAGAAAGGACAGGACACGAAGGCAAGAACCCTTCTTGTTGGGGGGACTGGGTTGGGGGGTTAGTCCTGAGGCCAAAACACACCTTCCGTGATCCTGCCTGCCCTCCCATCCCTGCCGGGACATTCTGGTTAATAAGCAGAGCAGTTACGGGCTCCCGGTGGGGGCCGCCCCGTTAGTCTCCAGGTTGTGAGCGCGTTCATACTTAAGACTGTTTCTCTCTGGGGTTTTAAGGGTCTGTCTCTGTGGTAAACTGAAGTGCGAACAGAAAAGCAGCTGGGCCCTCCCGGCCGCGGCCATCGTGGGGCTGCAGAGCGGAAACTGGCACGCCCCCCGGCAGGCGGGGCTAGAAGGTGGACTTGGAGTGACCGAAGATGCAGATGGGGAAGTGCTTGACATGGGAGGACCACTGGGCCGCCAGCTGAAAGAACTTGACGTCGTTCCACTCCACGCCATCGATGAGGACTGTGGGGACAAGACCGCCTGACCCGCCTGCCCCTAGCTCCAGGCCGCGGCCCAGAACAAGGCTGGGGGGTGCTGACACCCGTGGGGACCCCCAGGCTCCCGGGAGACACTCGCTGGTTCTCACCAGCCCTGCGGGAGGAGGTCTGGGGCCCCCAGCTCCCCTCCTGGCCTTCCTGCCGCCTCCTCCCACCCCATCCCCATGGCCCGAGAGCCTCTCCCCAGCCACCTCAGGGGAGCTGGTGTCCACAGCCTGTCTGCCTCCGAGGGGTCTGCAGATGGGGTTTGAAACACCCTCCACTTAAGCCAGAAAATCAACAGAGAAAGCCTGGCTGTGGTCCACTGTGGTCAGACCCAAGCCCACGGAAAAAAGAGAACTCGAGAGCTCTGTGTTCTCAACCACTCAGTCACAGAACATCTTCTATAAAAATTGAGATAAAGCAGAAAGGACTGAGAAATTATTTCTCAGAATTTGAAAAGCCACTCCACACACACAAGTGGGCTCTCCCAAGTGTGCTCTGAGCTCAGACTACGTTAACATGACATCACAGCCAAACAAGCACGTCCGGGGGTGAGCTTCCAGAAGCTGCCCGGCCCGCCCCGGTTTACTCCAGTTTCCGGTTGGCCCCAGGCCCCGCCCCGAAGGGCCCGCCCCAAGCCCCGCCCACTGACCACAGGCCCCGCCCCCGCCCGAGAGGGCGCCTCGGCTCACCGCGCAGCATGTTCTGCTGGTGCTTGGCCGTGCAGATCAGGCGGCTGATGCCCTCGATGCACTGGCTTTTGGACTCCACGTCCTTGTCCTTGGTTTTCTTGGGCAAAAACATCACTAGGAGGAAAGGGGGCCGTGCTGTGCTCCTGCTGCTCCTTCAGGGCCGGGGGCAGCGCGGGGTGTACGCTCTGCCGGCCCCGGACCCCGCGCCCCTGGCCCTCCTTCCACGCGGACCCTGACCGCCACCACCCGCCCACCAGCAGGCCCTTGCCCAGGGGTGTGGGAACGAAGTGGCCCCCAGGCCCGCAGCACCCTCGGGGCCTGCGCAGCAGCCCACCGCCCTGCCTCACCCTTCTTGTTCTTCTCCTTGGTGACCACGGTCATCGACATGGTGGGCGTGGCCGCGGCCTCGCCGCCGCTGGGCAGCCTGCTGACCTGGAGAGACCGGAAGGTGCACTTCAGCGTGTTTTTGGCGGTGGGCGAGTCCTTCTTCTCGGCGTCTCTCTTCCTGTCTGCGGGCTGTGCTGCCGTCCAGTAATCCACCTGCAGCCCCATGAGCTCGGCGCCGACGCCCTGGCTGTGAAAGATGAGGGAGGCTCACCCCTCCGTCCTCAGCAGGGGACGGCAGCACCCCGGGCCGGCATGGGCAAACGGGTGCCCTCTGACGCCTGTGCTGCCTGACCTCGGGGACCACCTCTGTGTGGAGGGCCCAGGCCACCCGCCTCTCATAGGTACAGGCCCCAGGGGGCCCTATGGTAGGCCTCCCCGACCCTGTGGCGGTCCTCTGGGGGGTTCTGCTCGGGGGAGCCCTGATGGCACCCAGGAGGGGCTGCCAATAACCACACCCACTGTATCCCAGGCCAGCTACTCACAGCCGAGTTTCCGAAACTCCCTGTGTCCAGAGCACCCTGTATTTATAGTCTGTAGTTCCAGCCCCAGGAGTGCAGGGGGCCAGGTGGGGAGACATCAGGCCAGGACTGAAGAGTAGGGCCGCCCCCCCCCCGCCCCGCTCACTTGCCTGACTGAGCCCTTGTCGACACCACTGTGTCCCTGGCAAGGCCACTCTGACCCTCTGCTTCCTGGCAGCCTGGGGTGTGGTTAGGGACCCCAATGAACCACCTGGTTCTCAGCCCCATCCCTGCTGTGCTGGGGGCAGCACTTCCATGTGGCTGCGTTTACCTGGGGGAGGACAGGCCTCCGCTCACTGATGGGGAGGAGGGCGGGGTGGGCGAGGCCTCCTTGGCCGCAGGAGACGTGGACGGCGGGGTGGATGAGAGCACGCTGGAGCCCGAGGGGGCCGCGTCATCTGAGTCACCTTAGGGGAGGAGTTGGGGGCAGTGCTGAGCTTCCCTCACGGCTCTGCCTGGGCAGCTTGTGGCCCTCTGCACCCCGACGTGGCAGGGAGGCCAGGCAGCTATGGGCTGGGGGAGCACGTGTGGGAAGCCAGAGGAACCCCCTCCCCCAAAGCTGAGCAGGAGCTGTCAGGCCTCAGGGACAAGGGAGGCCCATTCCTGGTGAACACAAGCCCCACAGCACACAAGCACCAGGGCTGCTGCCCGCCACAACCCAACCCCCGCCGCATCCCCACCCCAGCACCCCCACCCCAATCCAGGGCCTGGAGGACACAGTCACCTGACGTGGCCGAAGATGGCTCCACTATCCCCACCTTCACCACCTAGGAGGCAACAGGACACTGCTGAGGGGGGCTCCAGACCGGGTGGGGACCTGTTCCCTGCAGCTGCCCACTTGCCATGCCCCCTCGCCCCCCGGAACTTCTGGGGCTGAGCCGGGCCCCAGACCCTCAGTGCGAGGGGCAGAGCTGGGCTCAGGGGAGCCACTGTCCGCATGGCCAGCTGTGCCACAGGCCCTGGTGAAGGACCCTCCTCTGCAGGAGGTGTGTTTGGGAGACGCCTTCAAGACGCAGCCTGCTTTGGCCATCCTGCACTCCCGGGATAAAGGCACAGGCCCCAGAGGCCCCAGGCTGCTGGCCGGCTGGCCGTGGGCCTGGCCCTGACCTGTGACCAGTGTTCAGGACCCACATGGCCTCCGGCAGGAGAGGAACCCTCTCCCCTCGAGTGAACCTCTCAGATCTCACACCCTGGCCTCAGCAAAACACGTGTGCGTGTGACTGGCCGGGCACAGGCAGTGGCGAGTCAGGTGCTGGAGCGAGGGAGCCCAGCCCAGCGGGGCACCAAGGTGGCCGCAGGGCCCGCGCCGTTTCACCACGGGCTGCCAGGGGTCCCAGCCCACACCGACCGGGTGGGAGCTGTGCCAAGTGAGAGAGATTGCAACGACGACCGCGGCCTTGGGCACACTGCGGCGGCTCACGTGCAGCCAGCAGGACAGGCCCAACGGTCACCTCAGCAGCTTCCACAGGACAGCCCCGGACCCGCTCCCTCCCAGCACGGCCAGCAGCCACCCCGCGCCTGAGCAGAGTGAGCGGTAGAGGCCCTGCCACCTGCCTGGCTCCCGCGCGCCTCTCCCAGCAGATGCCCCGGCTGGAGACCCCAGTGGGGCCACAGGCTGTGGACACACAGCTGGCCATTAGGTGGCAGCCCTGGCTCCTTGGCCACGGGACAAAGTAAAACCTTCCAACTTACAGGCCATGCTCCAGCCAAGCAAGCCTGCCCTGAGGCTCCCAGAGGACAGAGGCATCCCTCTGCCCCAGACCCCAGGGGGGGCCTGTCCTGAGGATGGCCGGCCCTGGGTGGCCTCTGAAGAGCTGAGCCTAACACTGACCCCCACCGCCCAGGACAGAGCCGAGGACTGGCCCCGCGCCCCCAGGCGGGCCGCCTGCTTCCCGCGTCCACTCCCAGCAGTGCCTGGGCTCACGCCCCACTCGACGCACTAAAGGGAGGCTTCAGGGTGGGAGGGACGCGAAGGCAGGTCGTCCGCTCCAACCGAAGAAGGTTCTGGACCATTGCGTGAAGACGACGACACGCTGACCACGTGGGCGGAGCGCGGCCACCCCGCAGCAGAGCCGCCGGGCCGCAGGATGGCGGGCGAGGAGACGGCTGCCCCGGGCGGTACTCACCCCGACGAAGGGAATGAACTTCTGGGAGGACTCCTCGTCGGGGCTGAGACAGGGAAACACACAGTCAGCCTCCCTTATGGGCAGGGCCGCCCTCTGCAGCGCCCAGCCCCACCCGGACTCATGCCCGCCCTCCCACAGGCACCGGCCTGGACCCCTGACCGCAGGGCCCGCCGACCTGCAGGAAGCCTGAATGCGTCTGCACGAGGTCCAGAGCCCCGAGGGGCGGCCCGAGGCCATCTGCTCCTCCCTCTGAGGCGCCTGGCGCGCGCAGGCAGCTGGCCCAGCCTGGAGCCACTCTGCCGGCCCCCAGGGGCCCCAGGAGAGGGCAGGCTGCCTGTGCCCCCAGGACGCCCTGAGAGCAGCCGGGGCCACCTCCAGGGGATGGGGGTGGCCGTCCCGTCAGGCTGAGACTCCCCCTCAACAATCTGGATGCAGCTGGTGCCCACTGCGGGGCATTTCTTGGACCAAGAACTTCGGGACAGGACGGGGCGGGGGTCGGGGGAGGCTCTGAGGGCAAGCTGCTGTACCTGGCCCGCAGGCCCTGCATAGCTTCCGGCAGAGCCCAGCCTCTCCAGGGTCAGCCGTCACGACCACTGGCAGGGAGGCAGCCAGAGCCCCTGGGCCTGGGTGGGGTGCCTCTTCCGCCTGCTCCCCCCAGGCCAGGGCTGGTCCTGCGGCTCAGCTGGTGCCGCTCTGCCCCCCGGTGTCCACCCTGGCCTGGGCTCCACCAGTGGCTGGGGAGCACCCCCTTCTAGCCTCCACCTAGGTCCCCAGGGCAGGACTGGTCCTGGACCTTGTGTGGCCCCTCCCCCAGCCACAGGGCAGACAGGTGCCCCCTGCCCTGCTTCCTGGGCCAGCACCCTCTCCAAACCATCCTCCCAAACCTGAGCTTGAAGTCACAGAGTGACTCTTCTGCAGGGCAGTCCACACATGCACACCCAGCAGGGCAGCGGCCCGTGGGTGCCACCCAGGGAGAAGCCTCTGCACCAGGCAGGCCTGCCAGTGGGGACCCAGGCCCAGCTCAGCCAGCTCCCTGGGCACCAGCTCTCGGGACCAGGAGCCCCAGGGTACCAGAGCTTGACAGGAGGCTCTCCCCCTCCCTGTCCCTGTGGCGGATGGAGGCTGGGGCTGGGGGTGTCCCGGTGAAGTGTGGTCACCAGCGGGACAAGCACCCCTGACCCAGGGGTCAGTACAGAACGCAGGTCCCAGTCCCGGCAAGTGCTGCCGTGTGCCCAGCACGCCACCCACGTGAGGGGACAGCAGCTGGCAGGAGCCACCCTCCCCTGGGCACCCCTGGACGTGGGCACCCGTGAACCACACACCCACCCAGCACCACCCACCCCATCTCTGCAAAAGACCTGGCAAACGACTCTGGGTGAGAGAACCTGCAGGTTCAGCCCGTCCAGCGGAAGGTGAAGGTGAAGTCGCTCAGTCGTGTCAGACTCTTTGCGACCCGTGGACTGTAGCCCACCAAGCTCCTCTGTCCACGGGATTCTCCAGGCAAGAATACTGGAGTGGGTTGCCATTTCCTTCTCCAGGGGATCTTCCTGACCCAGGGATCGAACCCAGGTCTCCCACGTTGCAGGCAGCCACTTTAACCTCTGCACCACCAGGCTACCAAACTCCCAGGCCTTTTTCCCATTGTAAGAAGAAAACAGTCGAAAAAGAAAACTTCCCTTCATTGCGGTTCGTGTAACGAAACCACCGTAACCTTGTGCCTGGACCTCCTCCTGCATGTTAGGAGGCAGGACGTCTGGGGGGCGTCCCTGGCCGCACAGGGGCCTTCAACCCACAGGACCCCCACCTCAGCAAGCCACTGCCCACCACGCACGCCCACCCCTCCACGATCGGCACGCAGGGAGGCAGACAAAGGAGAACGCCCAGGAGGGGGCCTTGGAGAGTCCACAACACAAGCATCAAAGCCAAGCCGCGCCCCTGGGCCATGCAGACAACATCCAGCGCGCACGCTCCCACGAGACGGCGGTGACACCGGCTCCCAGCGAGACCCCTCACCCTGGACCCTGCGTGCGGAGGGCATGGTGCTCCTGGCAGGGACGGAGATCAGGACTTCTAAGGCTTGAGCCCACGGCTCTGTGCCAAGGCCCCTGGGCATGGCTCACGAGACCTGTGCAGGGGGGAGGTGCCTCCACGTGGCAGCGGTGGCACAGAAGCTGAGGGGAGCCCACGCCGGCCAAGAGGCCAGGGTGGGGGTGCTGGGCAGCCCGCACAGTTGCCTGAGAGGACCACCAACGGGTCTGACCTCAGGCCGGGAGCTGGTGCTGAGCAGATGGGAGCCTCCCTGCAGATGCCCTCGTGGGGCTGGGCTGAATGAGACCTGGGATGGCCGTACTCGCTGCCCACCCTCTCCCGGGTCTCCTGACCCCTCTGGGTGGACAGCAGCCTGTTCTGTGTGCCCGCTGCCCTTTCAGGCCTGGGCTCTGAGCCCGGATGGCACACTGCCTTTCACGGGGTTCCAGCCGGGACGCCAGGACACCGGGACCCCCCCCAGCCTGGGCAGGTGTCACCACTGTAACGCGGGGATGGGGGCTGAGCACGGAGGAGGCTTGGGGTCTCCCAGGCCTCGGTCCCAGGTGCGGCTCACCAGAGCCCACCCTGGCACAGACAGAGGTCGCGGCCCAGGCAGCAAAGCAGGCCACGCTCCCGGCGCAGCTAATGGGGGTGGGCGGGGAGGGGAGCGGGCGCAGGCCCACCGGACAGCCTGGGGTCAGCGGGGCACACCACGGCTGGTCTTTCTCTAGACCCTGAGGCTTGTTTAGCAGGACAGCTGAACGGGCTCACACCCCTCCTCCTGATCCATCCCAGGGCCCAGCACAGAGGCGGCCTGGGACCCAAGGACTCGCCCTGGGGCTTTCCCAGAGCAAATGCCCTGAGACTCAGGCAGAGCAGCGCCCTGAAGGGCCCAGTGCCAGACACCTGGCAGGCAGGGCCACTGGACTCAGCTCTGACACACGGTCAAACGGAGAAGCCGCCGCCTCGGGGGCAAAAACAGAGCCTCGCTGCGTGCCGTGTGGGCTGGCCAGCATCCAGGTAAACCCCAGAACTGAGCTGGGAGGCTGGCCCGAGCCGCTCTCCCTGGCTGCTGGCAGCGGGCACCGGGAACAAAGCCCGCGCAGTGCCTGGTTGGTGGCTCACGGGGTGGAACCGGTCCCTGTGGCTAACAGCAGCGGCACCGCCAGGCTTCAGAGACGCAGCAACTCAGAACGGGGTTCCGCCGGCCACTTCCCAACCTGCACTCGGGACTCAAATGCTACCAAGCGGCAGACTTTGTCCCTGAGGGTGGGTAAGTGCCTGAGAGGGACCGGGCAGCGCCAAGAGCCTGCTCGATGGAGGCCCTGCCTCCTGACCCCCATATGGAGAGCTGAGGGCCACCCCACCCACGGACACTGCCAAACAGCCCTGAAGACCAGCCAGTGGGCGGGAGGGGGCCAGACCCAAGGACAGCAGTACCTGAGGGCGAAGTCAAAGTGAAAGTTCTTTCTCCTTTTCAGAGAGCCGCCAAAGAGAGAGACAGGACAGGTCGCTGTTAGGCGCTTGGGGCGGTGAGGCACTCGCTGGGGGTCCCTCACAGAGCCGGGGGCAGGGCAGCTGAGCTGCTCAGACCAGCTGCGGTCTGCCTCTTCCCGCAACCCCCTGACCGCGCCTCTGTTCACAGCTGGGCAAGGGGACCGCTCGACCCCTCAGATTGCACAAGGCCCCACCCCATGCCAGCGGGCACCAGCCCAGCCCCTGACCACCACCCTGCTCGGGGCAGGGGGAGGACTGGGCCTCCCGCTGGAGACTGGCAGCTGAAGGAGGCAGGCCTCTGCTGGGCCAGCACCGGGACCACTGCTCTTGAGACTCCAGTTACAGGAAATCCCAGCGCGCACACAGATGGAGAAAAATCGACCAGCTGATCCTAACTCTGGTTTGCATCAGGAAAAGGTGCAGTGGTCAGAACTGGGGGCTTCCCTCATCCCAGGTCTCTGCATCCCGTGGGCCTGTGAGTGACCCAAGGCGCTGGGACAGTGAGGACGCAGGCTGCCTGGCCGAGACTGCGGACAGCCGGCGGTCTCCGCCCCACGCCTGCCGGCCCGGGAGGTACCTCTTCTGCTTGTAGGTCAGCATGGCCTCCGCGATGGGCAGCTGGTGGGCGCAGTTGGCCCCCGAAATGTACTGGGTGATTCTCGACACAATGTCCGGCGTGTCCTGCACTGCAGAAGACCAGGAGGGGTCCGTGGGCATGGTGCATCCCAGCACCCAAGGTCGCGGCAGCCAGGCTGGGCATGGCTGAGGGGCTCCTCTGGCTGCCTCCCTCCCGGGGTCCTGGGGAGGGCAGTGCTGCTGCTGCTGCTAAGTCTCCAGTCGTGTCCGCCTCTGTGCGATCCCACAGACAGCAGCCCCCCAAGCTCCCCCGTCCCTGGGATTCTCCAGGCAAGAACACTGGAGTGGGTTGCCATTTCCTTCTCCAGTGCATGAAAGTGAAAAGTGAAAGTGAGGTCGCTCAGTCGTGTCCGAATCTTAGTGACCCCATGGACTGCAGCCTACCAGGCTCCTCCAGGCCTCTCCAAATCCTGAAAAGCCATCCCCGGCCGGTCACCAAACAGCTCTGCAGCTCACGGGCAGAGAAACATCCTGGCCCACCCCTCACTGACCATGCCTGCTGACCCCAGCTACCTGCTTGGCGCTCAGGCCCCAATACATAAAATGTGTCTCAGAGCAAAGCAAACCGCTGACTTTCAAAATGAGGTGTGATGGGCTGGGCGGCAGGGCAGGGGCGCAAGAGTGAGGGGCGCGGGGTGGGAGTGGGCGGGAGGGCAGACGGGGCCTGCGGAGACGGGGGGTGCAGAGGGGGAGGAGCAGCTGGAGGCTGCAGGTGGGGTGTGCGCGCAGGGGCCAGGAGGGGTGGTGGGGGCGGGGGCGGGGCAGAGGGACAGGAGGGGCGCGGTGAGGGAAGGAGAGGAAGGGCGCAAGGGGCGGGGCCGCAGGGGCGGGGGGCGCGGGGGCGGGGGGCGCGTCGTGGCGTTGGAGGGGGTGCGGGGGCGGGGGGCGCGGGGGCGGCTCGTGGCTTGGGTGGGGGGGCTGGAAGGGCCGAGGACGGGAGAGCCGAGCGCGCGCGTCCGGGGCCTCACCGGCGCTCTGCGCCTCCAGCTTGTTGAACAGGTCCCTCCAGGCCAGGTCCTGGAAGAAGTTGTTGTACCTGTAGTCCACGGAGCCCAGGTACCGGGCCACGGGGTGGGAGCCTGGGGGCCGAGAGCGGCATCAGGCGCGGCCCGCTTCTCCGCCCCTCACCTCGCCCCGCGCGGGGGTCTCCCTGAGGACTCTGCCCCAGGCGAGCCAAAAACGGGGGTTTTCGTCTTGAGAGCTTTTAAAGGTTAATGAATAAGCAGGCCTCCGCCGGGCCCTGCGGACAGGAGGCCCCAGTTGGCCCGGCACCCCCGGGCGGCCGCGCGGCCCCGGGGGGCAGCCCCGACGCAGGGGCCCCCCCTCACCCAGCGGGATGACGAGGAAGCGCATGTAGCCCAGCCAGTCGGGGGTCTTGTGCGACAGCTGCTCCACGAAGAGCCGCAGCACGGCGCTGAGGTAGTGCTGCGCGCCCGCCACCGCGATCTTCACGGGCGTCGGCGGCTGCGGATTGCAGTTGCAGCTGTGGGCGCACGAGGGGCAGCGCTTCAGGAGGGCGGCCGGCCAGCAGCCCTCGCCCCGTCCCGAGACAGCCCCACGCCCGGGACTCACTATCTCTGAATCCGAGACACGATGGTGCTGAAGGCCGCCTGGACGTCGGCCGCGGAGCAGGTGCAGACCACTGGGAGCGTGTGCCGCTGCAGCACTTCCGAGAGGAACTGGGGGGGGCGGGGGACCCTCAGCCGCGCCCCGCTCGCGCCCATGGCAGGAGGGCTGGCCAGGGCCCCCGAGAGGACACACCGCCCGCTCCCCACCCCACCCCGCCTGGGCTGCCCGGCCCCTCCCCACCTGCCCCTGCCAGTCCGAGGTGTTCACGAGAATGATGTTTTCCGGGAGCTGGTCATCGGAGATGAGGATGTGGTTTAACTGGTCGTACACAGTCTTCCTGGGGATCTGGAGAGACGGGGCTCATGTGCAGCTGCCCTGAGGGCGAGCTGTGCCCAGTCCCTCGCCTGCCCAGCGGACCCCCAGCAGCCACCTGGAAGCAGGCGGGAGAGCCCAAGCCGTGGTGCTCGTGGACGCACAGCCCTCGCGTGGACAGAGGCCCCGGGGCCGGCAGCACGGCAGGGGCTCCCGCTGGGCCCCCGCCCACAGGTACCTGCAGCTGACTCCGCGTGTCGGGGCAGCGCTCGTTGTCCAGGCTGTTGGCCCGCTCGTTTTGCGGGCGTGCCGGTTGCCGCTCCTTCAGGGATGTGCTCCGGCCCCGGCGGCCCGCCTGCTTCCCCTCAGACCTGTGGGGCAGCCGCGGGCACTCACTGCCCTGGGTGCCCGGCCGCTCTGCAGTGAGGCGGCTGCGCTGGGGGCGGTCGGGCAGCTGGGCCACAGGCCATGAGGAAAGAGACCCCAGCCCCTCCCCTGCCAGGTGTGCCTGGCACAGGCTGTGCCCGCGTCCTGGAGCTCAGGGTGCCCCTCCCAGGCCTGACACAGGGCCCTGTGCCCCCTCAGGTAGTGCCAGCACCAGAGCCCTGCTCCTGGAAGACTCCCGTCCCAGAAACACAAAGCCAAGGCCTCACGGAGGCCAGTGGCTGACACGCCTGTCTGCTGGCTCCCACCGGGCGCAGCCTGGGTTGGGAGGTTCTGTCCCAAAGGCTGTGTGCACATCGCCTCCCTTATCATTTCCGGGAGAAGGCAGGTACAGGGAGGCGGTGCGGGCTGACCGCAGGACTAAAATTGGGGAGCAATGCATCGAGCGTCTGCCACACGGGACCCCGGCCAGCTGCCCCTGCCCCGCAGAGGCCCTGCGCTGGACGGTGCGCTGTGGGAGGGCTGCTCTGCTTGTCTGCATGGCCCGTGCCCAGCGGGCACACCCTGGCCACCCTGGCACCAAGCGGCATGGAATCGCGGGCACCAAGTGCAAGCCTGCCCCAGCCCAGATGGCGCCACAGGGCCCAGGACAGGGGAGACGGGAGTGGCAAGCCTTCCCTGCCCTTGGAGCAGGCAGCCAGCTGCAGACAGGGGTGAGTGAGGGTCCCAGGGGAGCCCCACGAGTGATGCTCGTCCAGCCAGACGGCCCCCACCCACGGGGCGCCTACACATGCTGACAGTGGCCCGCGGGGGCACTGCCTGGGCCACGGCCTCCCTGGGGTGGCTGGCCACCTGGTGGAGGGGATGACCAGGGATTCCGTCTTGGTGATCCGCCCGCTGGGCGGCAGCTTCTCAGTGAACAGGTCCAGGGCAGAGATCTCCACCTCGGGGCTTTCCTCGGGTGGTGCTGGCTGCTCCCCGGGGGCGGGCGTGCTCTGTGGGCAGAGGATGGAACCGTGGGGAACGCACACGCCCAGAGCCTCCTCCTGGTGCTGTGCTCCCGTGCCCAAGTGGCCTTGGTTTGGGTGAGGGCGCTCGGGCCTCTCCTGGGCTGGTGACTCCGTGCCTGTGGCCACATGCTGCCCTGCGAAGCCAGCTGACCTCCACCTCCAACCACAGGGCTCCCAGTCCTGCCTGCAGAGGAAGGCCCGCACCACCCCGACCCTGCCCTCCCTTGAGAACCTGCACGAGCAGCAGGAAGCAGCCGTGGTGGTTTGTGCCTGAGAGCGAAGCGGGGTGGCCCTGACCACCCCCTGGGGGTGGGGTGAGTCCAGGGGGAACCCTGACTGGCCTCTTGGAGTTAGGGTGACTCCAGGGGCCCTGACCATCCCCTGGGGGTGGGGTGAGTCCAAGGGGAACCCTGACTGGCCTCTTGGAGTTAGAGTGACTCCAGGGGCCCTGACCATCCCCTGGGGGTGGGGTGAGTCCAAGGGGAACCCTGACTGGCCTCTTGGAGTTAGGGTGACTCCAGGGGCCCTGACCATCCCCTGGGGGTGGGGTGAGTCCTGAAGGACCCTGACCGTCCCCCGGGGGTGAGCTGAGTCCAGGGGCCCTGACTGGCCCCCGGGGGTGGGGAGAGTCCAGGGGGGTCCTGACCGTCCCCCAGGAGTGGGGTGAGTCCAGGGGGATACTGACTGTCCCCGGGGGTGGGGTGAATCTAGGGGGGACCCTGACTGTCCCCGGGAGTGGGGTGAGTCCAGGGGGGCCCTGACCCATCTCCCGGGAGTGGGGTGAGTCCAGGGGGATCCTGACTGTCCCCGGGGGTGGGGAGAGTCCAGGGGGGTGCTCATCATATCTCTGTGTGTAGGTTCTAGATGGTGGGAGCAAGAGGACCTCCAGGTCACGGGTCAGACCCCAAAAGGCAACACGTAAGTGGGCTCTGTGAAGGTGGCCCCGTGCCTGCTTACGTGGGCCACCAGATCGGACACGCTGTCACTGGGCTGCTTGCCTCCGAGGACCCGCGTCTTCTCGGGCACATCAGCCTGTGTGGATGAGACGGGAGGGAATCAGGAGGTGTCCGGCAATGGTTCCCAGGCTGGCTCACCTCTGGGCAGGGGGCTCTGGGTTTGGAGGCAGCCTGGGGAGACTGGCCAGTGTTTCCCGGACCGTGGGCTCAGGGCCACCCCACAACAGTCACTGGGCAGGTTACTCAGGCCACATGGCAAACCAGGAGGCACCGAGCCTCGGGCTTGTCAGAGCCTCCAGTGACTCAGACGGGAGGATCAGGGTGGCCCCTGCCTGCGCGAGGGCCCCAGTGGGGGCTACTCACCGGGCTGGGGGGCTCCCTCTGGCTGCGGGCGCTGTGGGTGCTCCCGATCTCTGTCTGTGAGCTGGAGTGGGACAGGCCTTCGAAGTACGGCCTGGAAAGTGGGGACAGTGTGTGTGTTGTCCTCCGGCACCCCCCCAAACCGGGCCCAGCAGGCTCGAGCCCCACCCTCGAGGACCACAGCACAGGCAGGACACCGCGGGCCTGAGAGCCGCCCAGCACACCTGCGCCCCGAAGCCCCCCAACCCTGGCGGCGTCCCGGGCACCCGGGATGGCTGCACCTGACAGCTGGAGGCCTGATGGGTGGGGGCCTGGGCCCCCGGGGCAGACTGCAGGAGCCAAAGGTCAGGTAAACGAGGGGCAGGACCCCGGCAGCGTCTGCTGATGAGGCCACACGGTCGTGAAAACGTGAGGCTGAACCGCAGTGCGAGGCGGCGGGACGAGGCCCGAGAAGCCACACCTGTGTCCCGGGACTGGGACGGGGGCTGGCCCTGCGGCACAGCTTCCGGTGGGGACAGCGCAGGTCAGCTGGGCTGCGAGGTAACCTCGGCGGCTGTCAGAAGCGGAGACCTGCCCCCTGAAGGCAGAGGGGGGTCGGGGGGCCACTGTGCTGGCCTTCAAAGTGGAGGCGGCGTGGGCAGAAGGTGAACGGGACCCCTGCCCTGGGCCTGCAGCAGTTCCTCCAGGAGACTGGGCTCTGTGAGCAGCCACTCACTGGTCAGGACCGCGGCCCGCCGTGGGGGGGCGCCGTGGGGGGGGGGCGCCACGGGGGGGGTGTGCTGCCACGGGGGGGGGCGCCACGGGGGGGGGGCCATGAGGGGGGTGTGCTGCCACGGGGGGGGGCGCCGTGGGGGGGGCCATGAGTGGGGTGCTGCCACCGGGGGGGGCGCCGTGGGGGCGGCTGTCGTGGGGGGTCCCGCTGTGGGGGGGAGTCTGGTGTAGGGGGATCCCGCCGTGGGGGAGTCTGCCGTTGGGGGGGATCCCGCCGTGGGGGGACGTCTGCCATTGGGGGGCGTCCCGCCGTCGGGGGAGTCTGCCGTGGGGGGAGTCTACCGTTGGCGGGGGGGGTCCCGCCGTGGGGGGAGTCTGCCGTTGGGGGGGGGTCCCGCCGTGGGGGGAGTCTGCCGTGGGGGCGTCCCGCCGTGGGGGGAGTCTGCCATGGGGGTCCCGCCGTGAGAGGGCAGGGGCTGCGGGGGGAAGGGTGGCAGAATGCCCACCCCTCCTGAGTGCTCCCGGGCCCTGGCTCGCGCTTGCTCGGCATCCAGCCGTCGGCCGGGCCACAGGCCTTCCTGCCTCTGACTCGGGCTCCTGGACTCAGACCTGCCTGCTCCCCTGGCTCCAGGCCAGTCTGCAGCCCCCCCACCTGCCCCCCGCCATCAGATCTGTCCGCACCCCTGCCCCTGGGGGGACCCCAGTGCCCCCCCAACTTCCCGCGGGACAGACAGCCCCGGGGCACCCACTGGTCCCTCCCGGGTCCACGTCCCACCTGCCCCTCCTTCCCGGACATGGCCTCCTGCGGGGCTGAGCCCAGCTGGCTCCACACTGGACCCTCCCTTCGCCACACCCCACCTCTGGAAGCCCTGCAGACCCAGGGCTCCCTCGGGGTCTGTGCCTCCTGTCCACCCCCTCCCCAGAGCCCACACCCCAGTGGGCCTGCTGCCCCGCACACCGCCTTCCCTTCCGGCCCTGACGACCACCCAACGGGCCGCCTCACGTCTGGCCTCTGCTGACCGCCGGCTCTGAAGGCAGATGTGGGTGCGGCCGCGCGTACCTCAGCTTCGGCTTGGGGGTGCTGAGGACGCTGCCGTCGTCCTCCAAGTCGGGGCCGCTGTCGCTGGGGTCCTCCACGTCCAGCGTGTCGTACAGCAGGTCCAGGTCTTCCTCGACCTCGGGGACGTGCTCTGCGGGGTCCTGCTCCGAGTCCAGGACCTACGTGAGGCCAGAGGTGTGAGGCTGCGGGACAGACGGGAGGAGACTGCTCGGCCACCCGGCACCCTTCCTCCAGCCAGTCCCTGCGGGCCCCAGGCATCGCGCCGAGGCCTCCAGTCACCCGGGCACTTGGCTCAGCTCTCCCCTCAGCCTGGGAAGCCTGCGCCGCCAGCACGGCCTTCAGAGCACACAGCAGTGCTCCGACAACAGAAGCCGTGCGGCGGCCCCAGCAGGACCCGGATGCGAGGCTGCCCTCCCGGCGCCCCTGCCCCCCGGCAGCCCCCAGGCCCACGCACTGGCCCTCTCCCAGGAGGGCGCACGCGCCGGAACCCCTCGGCCTGCAGTCTCCCCTCCTTAGTGCAGCGGTGTGTGTGTCAGTGTGTGAGAGTGCATGTGCGCGCGCCCACAGCCAGCTCCTCACTAGTGGGTCTTCACGACGGCTCACAGCGTGTCTGCCGTTGGCCAGCAGGGACGGGGCGATGCTCCCAGCTTCTGCGGCTACAGGGAAGCTCCTGTAACACCATCGGTCTCTGTAGACGTGTCTCCCTCTCATGGGGAAACACGGGGCACTGCTGTGTACCTAGCAAGGGTGTCTAACCCGTTCAGCCTCTTTTGCAAAGTGGCGGCACTACGGATGTTCCCTCCAGCACGAGTGTTCCGACGGTCACATATCCCCATCGACACGTATCTTCCGTGTCCCTGGGGACGGCCCGCCCACTGGCAATCGAGAGGGGTCCACGGCTCTGACCTGCACTCCCCGATGACTAGCGGTGTCAAGCGTCTCTTTGTGTGCTCGCCGGCTTCTTCGTGTCTCTTCTCTGGAGGAGCAGCTGCTCAGATCCTTTGCCCAGCTTTTAAAGCGGACGGCTTTCTCACTGTGCTGCTCTGAGCTCTAAGTGTTGTTTCTATGCTCTGGACCGCGCGTCCCTCGCCAGATCTATGATTTGCAAAGCATTTCGCCCCGTGAGCTGCCCCATTTTCTCGATGGCACTGTTTGGAGCACAGAACCTTAAATTCTGATGGAGTCCAACTTGCTTGTGTTTCGTCTGCTCACGCTTTTGCTGTCGTATCTGAAAAGCCACTGCCTGATCCAAGCCCACAAATACTGCTGTTTCCTTCTAAGAGGTCTACAGTTTTGGCCCATACATTTAGGCCTTTGAGTCGCCTGGAGTTGTTTTTTGTGCGCATTGTTGGGGGGGGGTGCCCAGGCATCCCACTGCTCCAGCACTACCTGCTGAAAAGGCTATTTCTCCCCATTGAATGGTCTGCCTGGAAATCAACTGACCATTAATAGAACGACTTACCCTCACTTCACTGACCCGCTGAGGATGGCAGCTTTTGCTAAGTTCTGAAGACACAGTGTGAGCCCTTCAAGTCTGCTCTTCCTCAACGGCTGTCTTGTTGATTCTGGGCCCCCAGCATTTACGGCCAAGCTCCAGCACTAGGTGGCTGGCTTCTGCAGCAGGGTAGCTGGAGGTCTGCTAGGAATCGTGTGGACCTGGAGACCAGTGTGGGGAAGACCGCGGCTCACGTGAGGAGCCGCCGTGAGGGGATGGCGCCACCCCGCGTGTGGACACACGGCTGCTGCTTCCGGGCGTCACGCGTGCTGTCCGGAGGGCGACAGGCAGGGAGGCCAGGGGTCTCCACACAGGGGAAACAGGCTGCAGGGGTCAGACGTTTTCTCTCTCTTCAGCGGCAGGAGGAAACACTACAAGCCTCAGATTTGTCCTCTTCTCTGTACCGATTTAAAAGCTTCCCTTTAAAATTCTGTGTCGCCATGACAACACCTGGTTCCACCTGAACTTTTCTCAAATCTTGAGCGAACTGATGCATTTTTCTTATGGAAACGTTTTTCTTAAGCTGTGTTAATGAACAATGTATTTACTCTAGGTTCTGTCTTCCAGTTGGTTCCACCAAAGACTCAGAGCAGACTTGAGGAACCAGGATGTTCTACCCAGGCAGGTGCTCTCCTGAGCTGTGTCATCCAGACCACGCATGTGCTTGGAAACCTTTCTTCAAGATTCATGTCAATCATTTTATGGCCTGGGATGACTCACTTTGTGTCAACGTCATCTCAAAATGCATGCTGTGGGTGAGGGGCCTGGTGCCAGTCTCTGACTTTTGAGACATTTCCTTTCTCTAATTAACAGCCTCCTGATAGGCATGTAACTTATTCCTAAAGACTAGCAGGGGGGCCCTCTTTCTGCCCCCTTCTGATGTCTATGTCAGAAGCTGTCTCTCTTTTATACTTTAATAAATCTTTATCACACAAATGTGCTGAATGATCAAGCCTCGTCACTGGCCCCGCACTGAATTCCTCTACTCTGGAGGCCAAGAATCCCGGCATTGTTCACTGCTGAGCGGGGCTCAGCAGCAACCTCTCACTGCTGGGACCCACGGGGTGACAAGGCCTTGGGGCTCACACACTTGCATGCCACACGCCCTGGGTGGGTCCAGAGCCTGGGGACGAACTATCCTCTGATCACATTTAAAGAAAAACCAAGCATTTTCCTTCTGGTTATCAAAGTTCTACGAACTCATCATTTGGAGATTAGAAAAACGCGAGAAGAAATGTTAAAGCACACGGCTGACAGCCAGGAAGGCCGTGTGTGGCGACGGTACATGGGGCTACTCAGCTTTTCTGTGAACCTAAAACTACCCTAAAAAATACAAAAGCCCATGGTCCACCCCCAAGATGATGCCCCTAAAAAATAGAGCCCATGGCCCCCCCAAGATGACATCCCTAAAAAATAAAGCCCGTGGCGGCCCCCCAAGGCGACACCCCGCTGTCCCCCAGGTCTGCCCAGCGACCGTTCAGGAAGCACTGCCCAGGCCTCTGCCCGCGCCCACGGGGCACTGGGGGCGGCCCCACCGTCCACACTCCCGGCGCGGGCCTCCAGGCCCTCCTCCCACCAGGGCCCTGGCTGCCGGGGCCGCCCCCTCACCTCATCGGAGACTTTAAACCTCCGCAGCAGCGCCACCACTTTCTGCTTGAAGTTTTGCTGCTGCAAGACAAGCGGGGCGTGGTCAGAGCGCTCGGGGCTGCTCCCCACCGACGGGGGGCAGGGGCGGCTCAGACAGCGGAGGCCCGTGACCTCCAGCCTCCCGCACTTCAGCAGCAGCAGGCGTTTTCAAAGCGTGAAACCACACTTGTGCTCAGACTTGGAAATGGGCCCACAGACGGGTTGGTGGTCTGGGCCAAACCCGGGGACGGAGGGGGATCTACGGCTCTTCCAGAAGCCCCCACGCGTGAGGCCCCGCCCCGCCTCCGTGGACCGCGTGGTGGCCAGGGTGCAGGGGCCCATCTGCCCCAGTGCAGCCGTGGGCACAGGGCTCAGCTCCAGGGGCCGGCCCTGCAGGAGGAGCCCCGGCTCCCTCCACAAAAGCTGGGCGACGGGACCCGGGCCCAAGGCTCACACGGATGCTGTCCCGGCAGTTCCGGACGCACTGTGGTCCAGAGAGCTGGCTCACTCAGTGTTCGGGAACCAGCCCGTGGCCTCCCCGCCTGGCCAGGGGTGACAGGCTCTGGGGCAGGGGGTCAGCGCTGGGGCTCCCTGGGCCGCCCTCCACACTGGCCCGGCCTGGGGCCACAGCCTGGCACGCAGGGCAGCTCGGCACCGGGAGCTCGCCTGGGAGAGCGGGCACCAGGGGCGGATGCTCCGGGACGGGCCTCTGCTCCACCAGGACCTCCCTTCTGGAGGAGGGGCCTCCAGCCCTTCCGAGCCCCGGCCCCCCTGCCTAGAGCCGAGACAGGCCGGCCTCACACTGGGCGTGTCTGGCCCAAGCAGCAGGCTTGCTCGGGGACTGGCCTCTGCTCAGGGACTGGCCTCGCCCACTGTCTCCGGGCCTGCAGCCTGAGGTTGGCACGCTGATGCCCTGGAGGCCCTCCTCCCAAGGCAAGGCCATGGCATGGGGCCGCCCACCTTCACGCTGTTTGTGGGGAAGAGGCTGGACCTCAGGAGAAGCCACAGAGCCAGTCTTCCGGGGCAGCACACGATCGGACAGGCCGCCCCACACCCTGCCCACCCCCTCGGCCCCCCACCCCAGGCCCCCGCCCCCCGCTTCCCCAGGTTAGTAAAACCAGTTTCCACCGACCCTGGTCATGGACGGCGTTCTTACTATCGATCGCCGCTGCTTCTTGGGCTTCCCCACATCAAAGTCATCCTCATCCAAATCCTGCAGAGACAGGCCGCGCCTGAGCCGCACACGGGACCCAGGGACCCTCCCCACACAGACTCCGGGTGTCAGAGCGCCTGCTGGCAGCGCCCAGGCCCCAGGATACCCTGTGCTGGCGGCTCTGGGGGTCCTGGTGTCGCCTCAGGGGTCCCACGTGGCTCCAGTGACCCCAGCCCCAGTTACCTACCCCCAGCCCCCTACTGCCCCCCTTTACCCCCTCAGCCCCCTACCTGCCCCTGGGACTCCCCGGTTACCCCCGCAGCCCCCTACCTGCCCCCTGGGACTCCCCGGTTACCCCCGCAGCCCCCTACCTGCCCTGGGACTCCCCGGTTACCCCCGCAGCCCCCTACCTGCCCCTGCACGGCGTCGTCACTGGCCTCCTGCTCAGAGGAAAAGCTCTCATACTCCTCCTCTGAGTAGTTCTCTGCGGAATGAGCACACAGAGGGGAGGGCACCCTGAGGTTCCGACCCCCGGTGTGCAGGGAGCCGCGAGGACACGGCCCCCACGGGTGGCGCAGCAGGTGGACGGCCCCCACGTGCCCCCCGGTGGTCTTCCTGCCCCTCACAGGGTTCGCCCCCAGGTGCCCCCCACCATAGTCTGGCCCTTCCTGCCCACCACAGGGTCCTGGATCTTCGGCTGGACCGATCCCTGCCTGCCCACCCCCACCCCTGGGGAGACAGTGACCCCAGCTGTGACAGAAAACGGCCCAGGATGGTACCAGACCAGAGAAGGCACCACGGCTTCCCGCGACTCGCTCAGTGGCTGGGTCCCAGCGTGGGGGCGGGCCTTGGACGCCCACCTCCCGAGGGCCGCCTGCAGACCCTCACATCCCCGCCCCAACTCCTCATGCCCGCAAGCTCATAGCCAGGAGTGGCGTCCGTGGCAGAGAGGCGGCCTGAGGCGGCGCCTACCGGTGGACTTGGCCTTGGGGCCAGCCTGCATGGCGCTGTCCTCGTGGTCAATGGGCTGGCTGGACAGCGAGAAGATCCAGATCTCGGCCACCTTGACCGCGGCCTCCTTGACGTTGCTGCAGAGGCTCAGCACCTGCCCGCCCTCGGCCGGCTGCTGCAGCACCTGCGGGGCACAGCTCTGGAGACCCTGCTGGCCCAAGCCGGGGGCACATGCGGGGGTCCTCTGGGCCTTCCTCTCGGCAGTGACCAGAGGGGCCGCGGTCAGCCAGGCAAGCATGAGGGGCAGGGGGCACACGGGGCAGGAGGACAAGAGGACACGGGGCTAGTGGCCGGGCCGCAAGGCGGCCTGCCATCAAGCGGGGCGGTCCAGTGCCCAGCCCCCGAGCACCGAAGGCCGTTGAGGAGGAGCGGCGTGGCAGCGGACAGTGTGTGAGGCCCCAGGGGCCAGCCAAGACAGGGCCCGAGCCTCAGGACTCAACGCCAGGGGCCAGGCCCCGGGGGGCCAGGGAGGACGGGCCCCCGTGCGACCTGGAGCTCTGGTGCCACAGAGCGGACACCCCCTGGGTTTGGCCCAACAGGACGGGGAAGCCCTGGGGCCGCTCTGATCACGAGAGAATCAAGCAGACCTCTTTCTGGGCAGCAGAGCCCCCCAGCCCCCACCTGGCACCGGCCTGTGCCCCCCACTAGGATCCCAGGTGCCCAAGCAGGTCACTGGACGGGCCTCGTCATGACAAGCCACGAACAAATGCCTCCGCGTTTTAGAAGCTGTGTTTGGGGTCATTTGATCAAATCCAGCCTGATGCTGGAGTTTTAGGGACCAGGTTCTTTTTTAATTTGGGGGACTCAGCTGGGGCGGTCAGCTCTTTCGTCAAGGAAGAAAACGAGGCTTCTGAGAAGAGCGGTGCCTCCTATGACCGCCACTGAAGAAGCCACGCTAACAAAGGCGGCTGGCAGCGCCCCTGGCCCACCACACGCCGGCAGCCTCCTTCCCGCTGGGCAGGAGTGGGCAGGAGGCTCAGGGGGGCAGTGCGGGCGGGCTGCCTGCAGGGACGCGCCCCCAGCCGCCCCGCCCGCCAGGAGGCCCAGGAGGCTGTCTGCCGCCGCCCTCACCTCAGCCATGTTGACGGAGCCGGCCGCCAGCGTCTTGTAGCCCAGGATGGTCCGGTGCTTGTATCTCTTTCTCCGCTGCAGCATGACCTGAAGCTTGTTGCCTTCTCTCTTCAGGAAGTGGGGGTACTGCGGGGGAGGGGCCACAGTGACACAGACCCTCGCCCCTCAACACCCATGGGGCCCGCGCCTGAGCCCGGGCGCTCCCGGCCCACTGCTCATCACAGGCCGCGGCCATAGGAACGGCCACTGGTGGCAGACGTGCGCCGCGTGCTCAGGCCCTCAGGAGGGGCCCGCCCGTCTGGGGTAACTGCTCAGCGGGGCACCTGCCTGGCGGTCCAGGGCGCCGTGCCCACCCAGCACCCCGGGCCCAGGCGGCCACACCCGCTCCCGGGACCCCGGCGCTTGTGCACACTGGCGCGCTCGTGTGCACAGAGCAGCTGTGCACGTTTCCTCAAGGGTCACAACTACAGCCTACTGTAAAAGCTGGGGGGCCACAGGCTGTGCTCTGCCGGGGCGGAGGTGGAGGTGAGACGCCTGTGTCCACGCCCAAGGAGCCACAGGCTTGAAAACAGCGAACCGCACGCTTTGGAAATTACACTCAATAGACCTGATTCCTGGGGCATTCCCCGGCCGTCGGGACTCTGGCTCTCACTGCTGAGGGCCTACGTTCAGTCCCTGGTTGGGGAGCTGAGATCCCAGAAGCCACTTGACGTGGCCAAATAAATAAATAAAATAATAATGATAGAACCTGATTTTCCTCACCACCACCACCGCAAAGAAAAGTCAACACAAAGCCCAGAAGCCGCCATGGGGCTGGGGCAGGGAGGCGGCCTGGGGGCGGAGGAGGCTGGCAGGGGTCTTGCAGACAGTCTGGGGGTCTGGTGGTGGTGGGGCTGGCAGGGCTCTCGGAGGCAGTCTAGGGGTGGTCTGGGGGGGCGGCCTGGCAGGGGAGGCTGGCAGGGGTCTCGCAGACTGGCCGCAGCACAGCCCTTTCTTACTCGCTCACAGCGACAGGGGTTTCTGGGGTTTGGAGGCACTGATGCTAATACGGCAGGTGTGCTCAGCCAGAACTGCAAGGGCTGAATTGAAACAACTCGGGTCTTAATTACGCACAGAGAAGTGGGGGGAGGAGGAGCCTGGGGGATTCTGGCCTGCCCAGCACCCGCCCCCCTGGGAGACCGCTGTTTCACACAGGGTCGCGGGTCCCGGTCTAAAGCCCACCAGCAGCGCAGCCGGGAACACCCGAGGGGCCTGAACCTACAGCGCGGGAGGTCCGCGGCCCGGCCCCCTCTCCGGCTCCTTTTGTCTGAAACGTCGAGTGGCTTTCTGCCCCTCCCCAACCCGCGTCTCTTCTAAACACGGATGAGACGACCGAACCTGAGCACCCTCTCTTCATCGTGGGAGTGCGAGCAAAGACTCGACCTAACACCCCAAGCACATTTCTAGCCCTGGAGAGCCCGCCCCGCGGGAGAGGGGCCGTCGGCGCCGGCAGGGCGAGGGCGGGGCCCACCTGCAGAGAGAAGGTCAGCGCCAGGTCCGTCTCCACTTGTCCGCTAGGGGGCAGCACGATCTCGTGGGACCGCAGGATCCGCTTGGAGCCCTGGCAGAGAGCAAGGCAGCGGGACTCAGGAGAGGGCCCGTTGCAGCGGAAGGGCAACGGCTCATTTCAAAGTGTCAGCGGAAGAGCTGCCGCCGGGGAGGGGGCGGGAGGCCTGCGCATGTGACTCCCAAAGGCACTACCGGGGGTTCATCCGGAGCCTTAAAACAGCCCGCATCCTCTGACCTGCTGCGAACTGGGGTGCTGGAGAAGACTCCGGAGAGTCCCCCGGGCGTCAAGGAGATCAAACCAGTCCATCTTAGAGGAAAGCAACCCTGAACATTCCCTGGAAGGACTGATGCTGAAGATGAAGCTCCAACACTCTGGCCACCGGATGCGAAGAACTGACTCATTAGAAAAGACCCTGATGCCGGGAAAGACTGAAGGCGGGAGGAAAAGCGGACGCCAGAGGATGAGATGGGTGGATGGCATCACTGACTCGATGGATTTGAGTTTGAGCAAGCTCTGGGAGAGAGTGAGGGACAGGGAAGCCTGGCGTGCTGCAGTCCATCAGGTCACAAAGACTTGGACACGACCGAGCAACTGGACAGCCTCCTCTAGAGGTTTGTCCCAGCGCTTGAGGAGACGAGACTGAGATGGGTCACGGCCAAGTTCCCTGCACTCCCGGGATGAAGTAAAGGTGGATGAGCAGATGGGCGAGAGGCCACGTGTCCCTGGGAAGGCAGGACCCTGATGGTGTCCTCCCCCCACCCCCGCCACAGAATGGGTGAGGCGGTCAGTGACTGAGGCCCAGCAGCCTGGCCGCAAGACGGGGAGGGCAGCACCAGCCCGAACCAGACCCGGGGAACAAAGAGACAGAGGTAAAGAGACCCAGGGATAGCACACCAGGGGGCCTGCGGGCCGGCAGGAAAAGTGAGTGGGAGCCGCTCAGTCGCGCCCTGCTCTGCGCGAGCCCATGGACTCCACAGTCCACGGCATTCTCCAGGCCGGAACACTGCCATGGGTAGCCTTTCCTTTCTCCAGGGGATCTTCCCTGATGCATTAGGGTCTTTTCTGATGAGTCAGTTCTTCGCATCAGGTGGCCAGAGTGTTGGAGCTTCATCTTCAGCATCAGTCCTTCCAGTGAATGTTCAGGGTTGATTTCCTCTAAGATTGACTGGTTTGATCTCCTTGACGCCCAGGGATCAAACCCAGGTCTCCTGCATTGCAGGCGGATTTCTTTGCCGGCTGAGCCACCAGGGAGGCCCGACAGGAAAAGCTACGCACTAAATGGCCGTGGTACGTGCACAGATGATCCGCAGAAAACACCCCGTCCCAACCCCTTGGCCCAGACAAAGTTCCAAATGGATTAAAGATGTTAACCATAGCATCATCTTAAAAACAGCCATCCCAATGCAGACAGCCTTAGGAACTTGCTCCAGAGTGCAGGAAGTGGACACGGGGGGACCAGCTCAGCGCCGCATCCGGGCAGCACCTCGAGGAGACAGGCTCACAGGGCGGGCGGGCAAGCAGAGGCCACCCCCTGGCTGACGGCAGCTCCCCAGCGTGCGACCAGGACGAGGCGCGCAGAGACGGGTGAGGGTGGGAGCAGGTGCCGGCCCCAGAGAAGATGCTGACGGAACCGCAGGGGGAGGGCACCGCGCCGGGCCCGCAGGGAGGACAGCGCCCTCTGGACGCACGTGGGGTCTGGAGCCCCCACACACCCAGAGGGCGGACACCCCGTGGCCTGGTGCTCTCCACCCCCGGCCTCACCCCTGTGCCCATCACAGCCATGCCCCCAAGCTCCCTGCACCCCTGAGCCCGTCTGGACCAGGCCCTCAACTGACAGGCCTGTGCCAGGTGAAGGGGGGGTCCCAGCAAGGACGCGGGCAGGGGCAGCAGCAACCATAGCGGTCAGCCGGGGGCGGGCAGCTCGTCTGCTCTGAGGGCCTGGGGGCGGCGGAGGGGCTGGGAGCGGGCTGAAAGGCAGGCGACCCAGCGGGACGGGAGGCCAAAGGACAAGCTGGGGAGGAGGCCACGTGGGGGGCAGGCTGGCAACGTGGTGCCGAGGCGAGCTGGCAGGACGGGCAGGGAGGCTGCAAGGGGGCCTGGGCCCATCAGGGGCCGAGTGCTCCGTAGGGACGGGGTCCAGGTGGGACCACGAGGAGGGCAGCTGGAGGGACAGGGCCCCAGCAGGGGCTCGGCTGTGTCAGAGGTCAATGGTGCGGGTATCGGGGGCCAGGGAGGGTCCACCCCCCTGCTCTGACCCAGAGAGGTTCCCAGGCCAGAGGGCCCTGAGCAGAGTGGGCCACCCGCGGGCCAGCATGGCCAGTTTCTGAGTGGGCAGCGCCCCCTGAGCTGGGCGTGCCGCCGCCCCTCGGGCCAGGAGCCTCTCCTCAGACGCCAGGCTCTCCTCCCCAAGCCCTGGACTCCACGCTGACCTCAAGTCCAGAGGGCGGCCTGGCCTTGAGCCCCCGAGGTGCTCCCAGCGGTCCTGTCGGGAGGCCCTGCGGACTCTCAGGGTCAGAGCGCTCAGGCCGGCTGCAAACGCGGGCACCAGCAGCCCGGGGCAGGGCAGGGGGTGAGGCCAGACTCCGCCCTGACAGGCTGACCCTCCGGGGTCCTCAGAGGACAGGCTGCACTGGGGACGTGCCCCCTTCAAGGAGCTGCCCATGGGCACCCATGAGCCGCACTGGGGCGGGACGGGCCGCAGTGGTGGGCCCAGCACAGCCCCCGCTGCAGGGTGTGCAAAGGGCCGAGAGCCACCCTGAGAGTGGGCGTGGGACCCAGCCCCCCCGGGGGCCGGGGGCCCCATGCGGCTAACAGGACCCCTCCTCCAGCGCGGCCGGGCACAGGGGGCGCTGAGGACTGGGGTCTCGGCCCCTCGAGACACAACACTTGCTCAAAGGCGGAAGGGGAGCCTCTGAGGCCCGAGGGAAACAGAGCATCAGGGCCTGGGAGTGTGGTGAGGCCAGCTGTGGGGAGGGCTGGGGGGACTCAGGGGGAGGGGCTCAGGGGAGGGAGCAGGGGTCTGGCCCGGCCTCCGAAGCTTCGGTCAGTGCAAGCGCTCTCCTCCCATCCTGGGACCCGTGCGGCCTGCCCTTCACCATGCAGGGGGACGGGGGTCTGCATGGCGGGGCCCCATCTGGTCCCCGGGCAGCAAGCACACCCACAGGGCCCCGGGGCGGCGCCAGAGGGAACCCTCACCTGCATCTTGACGGCAATCACCACGGAGATGAGCTCCTTCTCCAGCTCCTTGAAGACCACCAGCTTCTTCAAGGTCAGGCTGCACAACCTGTGAGGGCATAGACAGGCTCAGCGGCGGCCGTGTGCTCGGATGCCCCCACGCCCCACCCTGGGGAGCCCAGGCCTCTGCTGGACCGAGGCTCTCTGACCCCAGCGCCCTGCTCATTCCTGGAGACGGGCCTCGCGTCTCCCGTCTCCCAGGGCCCCCGCCCAGGCCCAGCCAGGCTGCAGAGGCTGTTGGACCAAGCCCCCCGTGCAGAGGGTCCATGGACGGGCTGGGCAGAGAGCCGGCAAAGACAGACTGGGGAGCCCCCAGGGTCCACCTGGGCCCCACCCACTCCTCTGTAGGGTCCCGTCCGCCCCATCTGTCTGCACGGAGATGCATCCACCCTCCACCCGGTCCACAGGCACCAGGAGACACACAAGGCCTCCCCCACGCAGCAAATGCTCCAGCTGTGCGCTCCAGCGTGGAGACACAGTGCGCCCCGACAGTCCCTGACTCTCTGCAGTGAGGCGGGGACCCCAGCAGGACCCCTCCAATGGCAGGGGCCCCCTCGCAGCCCCCAGCCCAGCCCCTCCACCCACGGGGGCTGCTCTGCCTCTGCAGGGCCAGGGAAAAAGCTAGAGAAGGAGACGCACGAAAGGAGTTAGTGTTCGCCAGGACAGACCACATCCTGGGCAACGAAGCAATGCTCCACACACACGTTAAAGAACCAGGATCACACACTCTCATGTTCTCCGACAAGGATGGAGTCAGCTAGAAGTCAGCTATGGGAAGACAACTGGGAAGCGTCAGCACACACTGCCGAATCACCAGCAGGACACAGAGGAGGCTGGAAGGACATCAGACACAGTTTGTGTGGAAAGAAGGTGACAAGGCGTCAAGAACTGTGGGCTGCAGCTACAGTGGTGCTGAGGGGAGCACTCACTGCGTCAAACGCTTATTGCAGAAAAGAAAGACTCTGCAGCGCGCAACCTGAGCTTTACCTGAAGACACCAGAAGAAGAGCAGATCAAGCCCAAAGTGAGAAGGCAGGAAACAAGGTCAATAAAAGCAAAACAGCGAAACTGAAAACAAAGACACAGAGAAGAATGAAACCCAAACCTGGTTCTTTGGAAAGAGCAGTAGACTTGATTAAAAACTCTAGGAACACAAAAGAAAGTAAAAGTGAACATCGCTCACTCCTGTCCGACTCTGTGACCCCGTGGACTGTAGCCCACCAGGCTCCTCAGTCCATGGGATTCTCCAGGCAAGAGTCCTGGAGTGGGTTGCCATCTCCTTCTCCAGGGGATCTTCCAGACCCAGGGATCAAACCCAGGTCTCCCGCACTGCATACAAGGAGAGATAAGGAAGCCTTCCTCCGTGATCAGTGCAAAGAAACAGAGGAAAACAACAGAAAGGGAAAGACTAGAGATCTCGTCAAGAAACTTAGAGACACCAAGGGAACACTTCATGCGAAGATGGGCTCCATAAAGGACAGAAACGGTCTGGACCTCACCAAGCAGAAGATATCAAGAAGAGGTGGCAAGAATACACAGAAGAACTGTACAAAAAAGATCTTCACGACCCAGATAATCATGATGGTGTGATCACTCACCTAGAGCCAGACATCCTGGAATGAGAAGTCAAGTGGGCCTTAGAAAGCATCACTAGAAACAAAGCTAGTGGAGGTGATGGAATTCCAGTTGAGCTGTTTCAAACCCTAAAAGACAATGTTGTGAAAGTGCTGCACTCAATATGCCAGAAAATTTGGAAAACTCAGCAGTGGCCACAAGACTGGAAAAGGTCAGTTTTCATTTCAATCCCAAAGAAAGGCCATGCCAAAGAATGCTCAAATTACCACACAATTGCACTCATCTCACACACTAGCAAAGTAATGCTCAAAAATCCTCCAAGCCAGGCTTCAACAGTACATGAACCGTGAACTTCCAGATGTTCAAGCTGGTTCTAGAAAAGTCAGAGGAACCAGAGATCAAATTGCTAACATCTGCTGGATCATGGAAAAAGCAAGAGAGTTCCAGAAAAACATCTCTTTCTGCTTTATTGACTACGCCAAAGCCTTTGACTGTGTGGATCACAATAAACTGTGGAAAATTCTGAAAGAGATGGGAATACCAGACCACCTGACCTGCCTCCTGAGAAACCTGTATGCAGCCCAGGAAGCAACAGTTAGAACTGGACATGGAACAACAGACTGGTTCCAAATAGGAAAAAGCGTACGTCAAGGCCGTATATTGTCACTTTGCTTATTTAACTTCTATGCAGAGTATATTATGAGAAACGCTGGGCTGGATGAAGCACAAGCTGGAATCAAGGCTGCCAGGAGAAATATCAATAACCTCAGATATGCAGATGACACCACCCTTACGGCAGAAAGTGAAGAGGAACTAAAAAGCCTCTTGATGAAAGTGAAAGAGGAGAGTGAAAAAGTGGCTTAAAGCTCAACATTCAGAAAACGAAGATCATGGCATCTGGTCCCATCACTTCATGGGAAATAGATGGGGAAACAGTGGAAACAGTGACAGACTTTATTTTTGGGGCTCCAAAATCACTGCAGATGGTGACTGCAGCCATGAAATTAAAAGATGCTTGCTCCTGGGAAGAAAAGCTATGACCAATCTAGACAGCGTATTAAAAAGCAGAGACATTAGTTTGCCAACAAAGGTCCGTCTAGTCAAAGCTATGGTTTTTTCAATAGTCATTTATGGATGTGAGAGTTGGACTATAAAGAAAGCTGAGCACCAAAGAATTGATGCTTTTGAACTGCGGTGTTGGAGAAGACTCTTGAGAGTCCCTTGGACTGCAAGAAGATCCAACCAGTCCATTCTGAAGGAGATCAGTCCTGGTTGTTCATTGGAGGGACTGATGCTGAAGCTGAAACTCCAATACTTTGACCACCTGATGTGAAGAACTAACTCCTTGGAAAAAACCCTGATGCTGGCAAAGATTGAAGGCGGGAGGAGAAGGGGACAACAGAGGATGAGATGGCTGGATGGCATCACTGACTCGATGGACATGAGTTTGAGCAAGCTCCGGGAATTGGTGATGGACAGGGAGGCCTGGCGTGCTGCAGTCCATGGGGTCAAAAAGAGTTGGACATGACTGAGCTGAATCTATGAACCAGGAATAGATGAGAACCCCCTCTACCTGATAAAGAGCATGTCCAAAGGCCACCAGCAAACATCACGCCGGATGGTGAAAGATGGAGTCTTCTCCCCTAAGGTTGGGAGCGAGGCCAAGCGCATCCTCGCAGCACTGCCATTCAGCACAGCACTGAAGGCCAGCCCAGGGCAAAGGACACAAGAGGCAGAGGCAGAGGGGAGGACGGAGCGAAGCTGTTCTTACTGCAGACAATGGGGCCGTTATGCAGAGTGTCCCAAGGAATGTGAGAGAGTGTGGAAACTAGCTCCAAGAGCTACTGAGCTTAGCAAGAAGGAAGGCAGCCGCAGTTCTATATACGAGCAACGAGCAACTAAAGTCAATGTGCAAAAAAACCTTCAATTACAGAAAAAAAAAAAAAAAAAGAAATACCTAAATCTAATAAAATAAGCGCTGGGTCTGCATGTTAGGGACCCCCACCGCTGTCACAACCTCTGCCAGGCTTATGGACATAATTCTCCCCAAACTAGCTCTAAGATTTGCATTCAGGGGCAATTCCAATGAAATCCCAGTGAGACCTTTCTACAATCATTAGTTAAGTGACTTTTAAATGTATATAGAAAGGTGAAGAACTAAAACAATCGAAATAATTTAGAAAAAGGAAAGCAGAAACAAACAAATGGGGCCTGATTAAACTTAAAAGCTTTCGCACAGCAAAGGAAACCACTGACAAGACAAAGGACAGCCTCTGGAGTGGCAGAAAACATTTAGAAATGAAAGAAGGGCTTAATTTCCAAAATATATAAGCAGCTCAGACAACTCAATATTGAGAAAACAGCCAATCTGATTAAAAGATGAGCAGAAGACCTGAACAGACATTTCTGCAAAGAAGACATCCAGATGGACGGCAGCCACGCAAGGAGACTCAGCGGCCCCAACCATCAGGGAGGCGCGAGTCCAAACCAGGAGGAAGCACCGCCTCGCAGCCGGCTGAATGGCCACCGTCAGGACGTCTGCAGACCAGAAACGCTGAGGAGGACGTGGAGAAAGGGAGCCTGCCTGCACTGGTGGTGGGAACGAAAGGTGGTGAAGTCACCAAGGAAAATGGAACGGAGGTTCCTCAAGAACCAAAAACAGAGCTGTCATGTGAGCCACGAGACCCACTCCCGGGCACGTACTGGTTAGGGACAAGGCTACTAACTTGAAACGATCCATGTTCCCCGATTTTCAGCAGCATTCTTGGCAACTGCCAAGGCATGAAAGCGATGAATGGATAAAGGCAACCTGGTGGGGGTGTGTGTGTGTGTATTTACAACATGGGGGGAAATAAGTCAGACAGAGAAAGACAAAATACTCCGTATATCACGCATGTGAAATCTAAAAAATAACACAAATGAATGCGTACAGCAGAACAGAAACAGACTCAGCTAGAACAGAGCAGCGGCTACCAGGGGGGAGGCGGCAGGGGCAGGGTGAGACCGGGGAGGGGATGGAGAGGCGCAGAGCAGGCAAGCTGCAAGGATGGCCGTACAGCGGGGGGCAGCGCCAGTGTCTCACAGCAACGTTACACGGAGTTTAATCTGTGACACTATCGAATCGCTATGCTAAAGCTAAGACGATAATGTAAGTCAACTGTACTTCCATAGAAAATACAGTAACTTTGAAAAAGGAAGACAGCGTAGTCAGGCACGTCTCACCCCGACACGGGGACTTGCTCTAAACCGACGGCCATCAAGACGGCGTGCTGCTGGCCAAGGGCAGGTGTGTGGAGTGACAGCGAGTCCGGTAAACAGGACGGCGTCAGCACGCAAACCTCTGCTCTGTGAAAAAGCCTCTCAAGGGGACAAGACGACAAGCTAAGAGTCGCAGAAGATACTTGCAAATCACATTTTCGACAAAGGGTTTTATCTGGAATATGTAAAGACTTCTCAAATCTCAATAATGTGAAAAGAGTCCAGTGAAAATGGGCAAAAGGTTTTAACAGACTCTTCACCGCAACAGACACGCGGCTGATAAACAAGCGCAGAAGAGGCTCCTGCTGATGTTCAGTCGCTGAGTGTGTCTGACTCTTCTGCAACCCCGTGGACCACAGCCCTCCAGCCTCCTCTGTCTGTAGAATTCTCCAGGCAGGAATACTTGGCTTGTAAAGAGTGGAGTGGGCTGCCATTCCTTCTCCAGCGGACCTTCCCAACCCAGGGGGTTGAACTCCCATCTCCTGCGTGGCGAGTGGATTCTTTACCCCTGCGCCACGCGGGGAGCCCCTATTAGTTATCAGGGAAATGCAAGTTAAAGCCAGAGCGAGACACCACACACCCATCACGGCAAGGAAACAAGGTCCAAAGGCCCGCTGCTGGGGAGTCGGTGGAGGGGCGGGGCCGGGACCCTGCAGGCGGAGGGCCTGGAGGCATCGACCCCCAGGACCCCCCAACCCCCTGCTGGGAATCCACCCGCGGGTTCGGACATGAACATGCACAGCAGCTGCGCTCACCATCACCCCGAACTGGAAACCGAGACATCCCTCAAAGCCACCGGGCCAGCCACACCGGGGAACCGGAGACCCGGCGCCGCCAAGGGCACGCGAGTGCAGGGGAACGCACGCACATGCACGCGCACGCACATGCACGCGCACGCACATGCACGCGCACGCACATGCACGCGCACGCACATGCACGCGCACGCACATGCACGCGCGCGCGGTGCGGGAGGGAAGCCGGAGGCGCCGGAGCGCAGAGGTCCCGCCTGCATCTGCCCACGTGCGTGCCTCCCACGGGAGGCAGGCGGAGGGTGCAGGGCAAAGAGGGGAGTAGGGGCGCCCCGAGGTTCGGTTTGGCTGCTCTGAGCTGCCTGAGATGGTGACAGGAGTCAGATTTAGGCAGAAGAGGCAGCGGTTGAATTATACTGCAGGTGTGCTCTTTAAAGTACCTTTTCAAGAGCTAGAAAAACCCAGAAGACCTAAAGGATATAGCGTCCAGTTGCAAACCAAGCACCTAATTCAGATCCTGCTTTCAATAAATTAATCATTAAAAAATACTTCCTAGCCCTTATCCCATGGATGGAGGAGCCTGGTAGGCTGTAGTCCACAGGGTCGCGAAGAGTCAGGCACGACTGAGCGACTTCACTTTCTTATCACTTTCATGCATTGGAGAAGGAAATGGCAACCCACTCCAGTGTTCTTGCCTGGAGAATCCCAGGGACGGGGGAGCCTGGTGGGCGGCCGTCTATGGGGTCGCACAGAGTCCGACACGACTGAAGCAACTTAGCAGCAGCAGCAGCCCTTATCTGGGGTGGGGGTCTCAGGGTCTCAACCTCTTCCTTTCAGGGCTTCGTAACTCCTGTTTCTAGAAGCCGGCATCCCGCATGCCGTGTGTAGCTGGGGAGGCGGTGAGTCCCATGTTCAGAGACCGCCGACTGGAGGTGACCCTCCAGAAAGCAGAGCTGGGCGCCCACAAGGCCGTCTCCCCCTCGCAGAAACGGCTCACGGGTCTCAAGCACCATGGCCTGCAGGGAGCCCCTCTCGACCCGGGACGGACTCACTTCCTGTGAGGCTCCCAGGCGCCTGTGGCACCTGCGGCCATTCGGGATTCTGTGTGTGTGCACGCGCATTTGTGTGTACACACCTGTGTGTTCCAAGGCACGTTCAAGCTGATGGGATCCGTGCAAACAACGTTAAAAGAGTCAAAAGGATGGCCTGCACCGAGACAGAGCCAGACCAGCAGGACAAACGCCGCTTGTTCTTTATCCGAGGCTGGCTCTGAGACAGGCCTGAGGGCTGGATTACAGGCAGCCCAGGACCAGGTTTACTGCATAAGGCTCGGCCCTCAAGGAAGTCAGGAACAAACACACCGAGAAATCCCCGCAAACAGTGACTCATCGCGACCCATGGCCGTTATTCCGCAAAGCACTCAGCCCTGTAAACAGTATGTTCACTAAGGACCCTAAAGGGAGCCCAGCAGTCCCCAAGCTTTTTGGCACCAGGCACTGGTTTCCTGGAAGGCCGTTTTTCCCACGGACTGGGGTGGGGGTGGTTTCAGGCTGATTCAAGCCCATCGTATTTATCACTCACTCTGTATTGCATCAGCTCCGGCTCGCATCACTGGGCGTGAGATCCCGGAGCTCGGGAACTCCTGCTATAAGACGCGAAAACCTGGTGCTTCCACGTGCGGGGGGCCTAGCTCACAGCCAGAGCTCCCTCTGCTCCGCCGGTGTGTGCACAGCCAAGCTCCACACTTGACCCAGGGAAGCAAGGTTCTGGTCTGTCTTCTAAATCAGAGAAAAGCTACAGGGTGATGCCACAAAACCCACCCCGACAAAGACGAACCAGTGCTCTCCACGGGAGCTGCAGACCTCCTTAGACAAGTGTTGACCAGGCGCCCATCGCGGAACCCAGTGTGCTCTCCCCACCCACCCACCACCCGGAGGAAGGGTGTCCTTCCAGGAGGCTGCCCCCGCCTCCCGCCCCCCCGTCAGCTGGGCGCGGGCCTCCTGGCCAGAGGCCTCGGTCCTGCCTCGGGCGGGTGGGCTGGGCCCCAGAGCCACAGGGCCATCTTTCCAGGTGGCAGGCCCCTTGCTCACTGTCTCCCGCTAGGTGCAACGGCAGGACCCAGGCAACCACACGCCAAGGACGCAGAGGGGCAGTCAGCCCTGGACCAGCCGTCAGCCCGGCACGGATGGCTCTGCCCTCCGACTCCGTCAGAGGCGTCAGCCGTGCCCTGCCCAGCAGGTCCCAGTCTCACGCCATCTGCACGGACGAGGCGGCCCCGTCATGCTTCTCAAGTCAAACTGACCTCCCTCCTCAAATCTCGAGAGCCGTGCTCACATGACTCGCCTGCGCCTCCCACGCCAGTTGTGGACTCGCTCACTGTAGGGGCACACGGGGTCTTGACCCCCCACGCCGGTGATGGCCGTTCAGGCTGCTGCGGTGAGCAGACACCACCCGCCCTGGCCTTGCCTTCACCTGCCACACGGCACCTTCAGCCTGCAGGGGCTGCCGGGCCCACCTGGGCACTCGGAACCTGGGGGAGGGGCTGCGTCAAACCGGTCTCCCAAGCTGTGGGGTCAACGTGCCCTCCTGGAGGCCCGGGGTGGGGGTTGGGGGTGGCCCGTGTCCTCGGGCAGCTCAGACATGACATCTGCTTCCCACGTCCTGGAGACTGGGGGTCCGGGTGCATGCGCGGCTGCTCTCTGGTCGTAAGAGGAGGGCCGTTCGGGCTGCTCTCCCCAGCTGCCCCATCACGGCCTCGTCTTGCGGCCTCTCGCCTACGCACCCCCTGCCCCGGCGTCTCTGTGCGTCCAGACCTCCTCGTGTTAACGGCACTGGCCCTTGAAGGCGGGGTGGGACTCGCCCAGGGCTTCGTCTGAACCCAAAGGTCTCCTGGAAGGACCGTCCCCAGACAGTCACCTCCTGACGTCCCGGGACAGTGAGGAATCCGACGTGTGAACCGGGGTGGGCTGGGGGACACAGCTCAGACTCGAACGCTGACCACTCCCCGAACGGACGGAACCTCCAGACCCACGGGCTCTCGTGCGGGTTCCCTTGGGTTCTGCCCCGGCTCCCAGAGAGGCGGCACGGCTCTGCGGGCTGTTGCCGTGAGTGACTCCACCATCTTTCCTACCACGCTGGCGTCTTCTCACTGCACCTCATTTATTCCAGGTGCGATCACGGGCTTGCGTGCATCACACCCGTCATCTCCTAGGTAGAGGCCATCCTTCGAGAGGGTTTCTAGGAAATGTTATTTACATGTCCTATGATTTTCGGTTCTTGGACACCATATTCTTCAATTTCACACCGTTCCTCCCAAAGTTTTATTTTTTTTCACTCTTTTCACTGAGGTCTTTAACCTACATGGAGCTGTTCTGTGTGTGGTGTGAGGCAGGAGCCTGACTTTACTATTTTCTCTGTGGATGCTCACCTATCCCCCAACCAGTTCTGCAAGAGCAAACCCCTTCCTTACAGGTTAAAGGCCGTCTCTGAAGATGCGTGTGTTTCTTTGTCTTCCTCTGTGTCCCAGGGGTCAATCTGTCTATATTTCTGCCAAATGCATATTGTTTTAATGAGTATAGCTTACTTAAACATGTATCTGCTAAGCAAAACACTCCCTAAACACAAACACACCTCCTCTGTCTTTAAAATTGCTTGTCTGCTTCACATAAACTTCATAACTTGCCAAGTTCAATCCTGTCATGGAATTTTATAAAACTGAATTACATTTAGGGGGAACTGGTAACTTTGGGTCATCACAGAGCCCCAGTACCTGCTTACTCGGGTGCTTTGTGTCCTTGAGTAAGTGGGCAGCCCTTTCTCTGGTGAAAGTCGTGAGTGCCCTTTGTCCAACTTATTCATGGATAAGCTACCAGCTGCTTTTATGAATAATACTGTTTTTCTTCTTTTCAAGTCTGTAAATTTTACCAGGTCTTCCAAGAATTAAGTCATATCTCACATGGAGCGTTCCAGAGATTGAAAAGATGTTTTTAGAAACGCGACACTGCCCATTTTGTGAGGGGAACAGCATAATGGAAGCCCCCAGGGGAAGCGAAACGCACACGCTTCAGCACCGTTGGTCCTGTGTGTCCATCTATCAGCCGACCTCCAGAACTGTCACTGGTTCAAACACCTACAGCCTCTTATATTGTCCATTCGAACAACGATCCCATCACAGATGGCAATGCTGTTTCTTTCGACCCAGTCCGATCTGCTTTCCATGTCCAGTACCTCAAGGATAACAGTCACCTTTCTTCTTGGTTTTAGAGATAATATTTCTGGTGTGTAAGGACGGGGCGTGTACAGCAGTGAAGTCCATTTATCTTTCTGCAATGGTGGAACTGTTCTATAACTGCACTGTTTAACGTGGTAGTCAGTAGTTACCACTTGAAATACAGCCGGCGCAAGTACAGAACTGAATTACACATTTTAATGTGGGTGCATGGATTAATCAACAGCCAAATGTAAGCTGATACATTAAAACGAGTGCAGGTCTGCAGATTTCTGGCAGGTATCCTACAACAAGTGGTAGCCACTCAGTCGTGCCTCTTTGTGACCCCATGGACTGTAGCCCTCCAGGCCCTTTAGTCCATGAAATTCTCTAGGCAAGAATGCTGTGGGTTGCCATTCCCTTCTCCAGGGGATCTTCCCAACTCAGGGATCGAACCTGGGTCTCCCATCTTGCAGGCAGATTCTTTACCATCTGAGCCACCAGGGAAGCCTGTGGGCAGGTTGAACTTCTGCCTATTTCTATATTCCTAATGCATGTGTGTGCGCACGCTCACGCTCTTTCGTGACTGACTCTTTGCAATCCCATGGACTGTACGTGAGCCTGCCAGGCTCCTCTGTCCACGGGATTCTCCAGGCGAAAATACTGGAGTGGGTTGCTCTTTCCTCCTCCAGGAGGTCTTCTTGGTCCAGGGGTCAAGCCCTGGTCTCTCGCGTCTCCGGCACTGGCAGGTGGCTGCTTTACCACTAGGACCGCCTGGAGGCCCACATCCCCAACAATGTCTCTTAAATTCCATCAAATGCTTTTTCCTGATACAGCATATGAATTTTCTCTTCACTCTGAATGTGATAAAAATAACTGGTACTCTAAGGTTAAATAAATCATTTACACACTCCTGAGATAACTTCTGTTCCATGAGATACTTTTGCCTTTTATCTTGTAGGGATTTTTTTTTCTGTCATTTTCTTTAGGGGTTTCACATCTATGTCCGTGAGGTCCCCACTCTTGCGCTTCCCTGGGTGTTCCCATGATTCTACTGCCCTCATAAAATGGACAGCGTCACTTTTAAAAACATCTTCTCAATCTCTGGAACACTTCATATGAGACAGAACTTAACTCTTGGAAGACCTGGTAAAATTTACAAATAAAACCATCTGGTGCTCTCTGGAGAAGAAAAGGGATTTTAATATAACTGGTCTCTCCACATTTTCTCTCTTACTAAGCCAGTTACTAAGTAATTCATATTCTTTCTAAAACTTCTAAAAACTAAACTTTTAAACTTCTAAAACTTTTCTAAACTTTTAAACTTCTAAACTTTTCTAAAAACTTCCGACTTATTTTTCTCTTACTGACACTGCTTATGGTGCTCTTCAGCTTCATCTCCGTCAGCTCATTCCAGGGTCGTTTCCGTTAGTCTCTCCAAGCAGCCAGCTTCCAGCTTTTGTTAATATTTAATACTGGTTTCATTTCACCAAGTTTTGGTCCTTGTGACCTCCACTCCTCTGCCCTCCTCCTGAGCTTCGCCCTGAGCTCAACAGCCTGAGCTGGGTGCTCCCACGGCGGAAGGCTCAGTCTCTCAGCCTCTAACACCTGCATGCATTTAAAACGGGTCGTCTCGGTGTCCGCGTCAAACCCACACACCACCGACTCAGGCTCCAACAGTACAGGGCCACCCGCCGTCTTCCAAACAGGGCAGCCGCACTGCCGTGCCAGGGTTCCCTAACCCCCAAGAAGGGTGGTCTCCAACACCCGCCCAGCACTCCGCTTTCACAAGCCCTCACCACAGACGTGCTCTGAGGCTACCCACCCCCAGGCCCCTCCCTGGCCCGTTTGGCCCGGGCCCCTCCTCATCCAGAGGGTCCCAAGAAGGACTGCCCCTTCTTCTGTGCCGAGTGCGGACGCACAGAAGAACTGTTTCTGCTCCGCCTTCTGCGTTTGGTGGACTCACAGCTGGCTGATGGACAGCACACTCGCCCCTTGCTGCAGCATCTCATTAGGCTGTCCAGCTGACAGGCTTTGCTCGGTGTCGGGGGAGCCACTATGTCTGGGATGCTTCGTCACTCAGTCGTGTCTGACTCATTCTGACCCCATGGACTGTAGCCCGCCAAGCTCCTCTGTACATGGGATTTTCCAGGCAAGAGTACTGGAGTGGGGTGCCAACGCCTTCTCCGCTGAGCCAGCAGGGACCACCTTAAAGACAGGTGTGGAAGACACCTCTGCCCACGAGAAGGGGATGCCCACAAAGCATGAAAGGGCCCCCGACACACACTCCAACCCCAGGGTCTTTATTTCCGGCTGTGCAGGCAGAGCTGAGCCTACGGGACCACTGCCAGCATGGAGAGACCCGGGGACGACACACGTCTCTGGGCTCTGGCAAAGCAGGAGCCGAGGAGTGCATGCAGGAGTCAGCTGTGCGGGTCACAGCAGGGCTGCAGCACTGCCCGCAGCCCAGGACACCTGGACGGGCTGGGCTCCAACTGGGCTGAAGGCAGCAATGAGCCCCTCAGAGCACCCCCGCCAGCAGATGGGCCCAGGCGGCCGTGCCGAGCCCCCGGCCCTGGGGGTCTCTGTCTCTCCAGGCAACGCCTGGGGCTCAGGTTTCCGTGCGCCCTCCGGTCAGCAGGCCCCGCCGAGTGCGTCCTCACACAATGGGGCTCCCGGGCCGCTGCTCAGTGGCCATCCAGCTGGAGGGCAGGCAGGCCTCCTGGGGCTGGTCCTCACGTGGCTACCTTGCCAGATGGAGCCGCCCGTGCCCAGGACAAGGGCCTGCCTGGGTGCTGGACAGAGTCTGGAGGAAGAGGGAGGTGCCAGTGGAGGGGAGTGGAGGGAGAGGAGAGAAAGGGGAGGGGGCACCCTGGAGGAGGGTCAGGGGCGTCCTCTCTGGAGCTGACTCGAGGAGGACTCACGTGGGGCCTGGCACACAGGGTGCCGGGCCTCGGCCGGGGTGCGTAACTGAGCTCGGGGTCAGGGCCAGGGTGGACGGACACCAGCCCTGGGACAGAAGGCAGGCAGGCCGGTGACAGAAGACGCGCAGAGCGCCCTGGGATGGGAGAGCAGGGCAGCAGGGGCCTCGGGTCACTCGACGCGGCCCATGCAGAGCAGAGCACGGACCGCCAGGGAAGCAGGGCTCCGCCCAGGGGTTCAAGCTACACAGGTCCCCGAGGTCAGGGAAGGCGTGTTGGGGAGGGGTGAAGAGAGGGCCCCGGGTCCGGACACCCTCGGTTTCTGTGAGTTACAAAACCAGTGATGTTTCAGAAAGTTCAGGGAAACCTGGCTTTGCAGACGTTTTTATACACAGGCCCGTGGGACGTTTCCACAGACAAGAACGGGAGTGGACAACCCTCCAGGGGCAACGGGAGGCCAGTCTGTCCAGCCCTCCCCAAGTCACCCGCCACAGGGAGGAGGCTGAGGATCCACCGGAGGCCCCCCAAACCTGGCCAGCACCCGCGCCCACTCCCAGCGCAGAGTCCCAGCCCCACCCGCTTCGGAGCCTGGGCTCTGAGTGCCAGAGCAGTGGGCGCTGCAGAGGGCACAAAGCCAGTTCTCCCTAGAAGACCGGCTGCCCCCCATCCTGTGTGTGGGCGCCAAGCAGACACAGGAGCCCGCGGCCCAGCCACCCACGGAGGTGGGCATACCACAGGCGTACTCACGGAGCAGGGCGGGTACCTCCTTTAGACCAAGCTCCCCGAGCCTGGCTGCGTTCCGCTAAGGGAGACAAGGTGGGGCGGGGCCTGGGCGGAGCTCCGCGGGGTCCGAGGGCCCAGGGGCGCGAGGGGTGGAACAAGGAAACTTCTCCAAGGCGCTCGGCAGGCCTGGCGGTCTGGAGGCTGCTTCCACCCTGACCAGGACCCCAGGCAGACGTGCCCAAGCCCCGCCCAGGGTCCTCACTGGGAGTCCAGCTGGGCAGCGGTGAGGACCCACGCTGGTAAGCCACCAGGCATCTGCTTTCAACGCTTCCTCACCCTTGGAGGGTGTAACTGCTGCAGCTGTCTGCCAACGTCCACCTCTCTCTACTGCGGTAAAACATAGGTAACGTGAAATTTACCGCCTTCAAACAGCCGGCCCCGCGGCTTCATGGCACTGCTACCCCCATCACCAACTCTGTGCCTCTTTCCCTTTGTGAAACTGGAACCCCGTCCCCCAGCCCCTCAACCCCCATTCTGCTTCTGGTCTACTAATCCCACTATGCTAAGAACCTCGAGAAAGGATCGCACACAATCGGCCTCGACGACAGGCCGCGCCACTCAGCACGCCCACCCATGCTGCGGAATGTACCAGGTCTGCCTTCCTTTCCAAGGCCGGGTCACTCCCTCTGTGTGGGCCGAGCACGCGGCCGGGTCACTCCCTCCGTGTGGCCTCAGCACGTGGCCGGGTCACTCTTCCCGTGTGGGCCAAGCGCGCGGCCGGGTAGGCATCCCCGTGTGGCCTCAGCACGTGGCCGGGTCACTCTTCCCGTGTAGGCCGAGGGCGAGGCCAGGTCAGTGTCCCCGTGTGGGCCGAGCGTGTGGCCGGGTCACTCTCCCCGAGTGGGCCGAGCGCGTGGCCGGGTCACTCTCCCCATGTGGGCCGAGCGCGTGGCCAGGTCAGCGTCCCCGTGTGGGCCGAGTGTGTGGCCGGGTCAGCATCCCCGTGTGGCCTGAGCGCATGGCCAGGTCAGCGTCCCCGTGTGGGCCGAGCGTGTGGACAAGTCACTCTCCCCGTGTGGGCTGAGCACGAGGCCAGGTCAGTGTCCCCGTGTGGGCCGAGCGTGTGGCCAGGTCACTCTCCCCGTGTGGCCTCAGCGTGTGGCCAGGTCAGTGTCCCTGTGTGAGCCGAGCATGTGGCCTGAGCGTGTGGCCGGGTCACTCTCCCCGTGTGGGCCATGTGGCCTGAGCATGAGGCCGGGTCAGCATCTCCATGTGGCCTGAGCGCGTGGCCAGGTCAGCGTCCCCGTGTGGGCCGAGCGCGTGGCCAGGTCAGTGTCCCCATGTGGCCTGAGTGCGTGGCCAGGTCAGCTTCCCCATGTGGGCCGAGTGTGTGGCCGGGTCACTCTCCCCGTGTGGGCCGAGCGCGTGGCCGGGTCAGCGTCCCCGTGTGGCCTGAGCGTTTGGCCTGAGCGCATGGCCAGGTCACTCTCCCCATGTGGGCCAGGCGTGTGGCCTGAGCGCGTGGCCGGGTCGGTATCCCCGTGTGGGCCGAGCGTGTGGCCGGGTCAGCGTCCCCGTGTGGCCTGAGTGTGTGGCCTGAGCGTGTGGCCTGAGTGCGTGGCCGGGTCAGCGTCCCCGTGTGGCCTGAGCATGTGGCCTGAGCGCGTGGCCGGGTCACTCTCCCTGTGTGGGCCGAGCGCGTGGCTGGGTCAGCGTCCCCGTGTGGCCTGAGCGCTTGGCCGGGTCACTCTCCCCGTGTGGGCCGAGCGTGTGGCCGGGTCAGCGTCCCCGTGTGGCCTGAGTGTGTGGCCTGAGCGTGTGGCCGGGTCAGCGTCCCCGTGTGGCCTGAGCATGTGGCCTGAGCACGTGGCCGGGTCACTCTCCCCGTGTGGGCCGAGCGCGTGGCCGGGTCAGCGTCCCCGTGTGGCCCGAGCGCGTGGCCGGGTCAGCGTCCCCGTGTGGCCTGAGCGTGTGGCCTGAGCGCGTGGCCAGGTCAGCGTCCCCGTGTGGCCTGAGCATGTGGCCGGGTCACTCTCCCCGTGTGGGCCGAGTGCGTGGCCGGGTCAGTGTCCCCGTGTGGCCTGAGCGTGTGGCCTGAGCGCATGGCCGGGTCAGCGTCCCCGTGTGGCCTGAGCGTGTGGCCTGAGCGCGTGGCCGGGTCACTCTCCCCGTGTGGGCCGAGCGCGTGGCCGGGTCAGCGTCCCCGTGTGGCCTGAGCGTGTGGCCTGAGCGCGTGGCCGGGTCAGCGTCCCCGTGTGGCCTGAGCGTGTGGCCTGAGCGCGTGGCCGGGTCAGCGTCCCCGTGTGGCCTGAGCGTGTGGCCTGGTCACTCTCCCCATGTGGGCCGAGTGCGTGGCCTGAGCATGTGGCCTGAGTGCGTGGCTGGGTCGGCGTCCCCGTGTGGCCTGAGCGTGTGGTCGGGTCACTCTCCCCGTGTGGGCCGAGTGCGTGGCCTGAGCGTGTGGCCTGAGCGCGTGGCCGGGTCAGCGTCCCCGTGTGGCCTGAGCGTGTGGCCGGGTCACTCTCCCCGTGTGGGCTGAGTGCGTGGCCTGAGCGCGTGGCCGGGTCAGCGTCCCCGTGTGGCCTGAGCGTGTGGCCGGGTCACTCTCCCCCTGTGGGCTGAGTGCGTGGCCTGAGCGTGTGGCCTGAGTGCGTGGCCGGGTCAGCGTCCCCGTGTGGCCTGAGCGTGTGGCCGGGTCACTCTCCCCGTGTGGGCCGAGTGCGTGGCCTGAGCGCGTGGCCGGGTCGGCGTCCCCATGTGCACGTGGAGTCTTTGCTTATCCCTTCACGCAGCAACACAGCCTGGGTGGCTGTCCTCTCTCAGCTCCTGTGGCCTGTGCTGCGAGGAACCCAGGGAGGGAACACTCGTGAACATGCTGCTTTCAATCCCTCAGGACCTTCACCCCAACGTGGGACAGTGGGGCTGGGGACTGTTCCGCCCACCGATTTCCACAGGAGACGCACTGGGCCTGAGCCGAGAGCGCCAGGCGCACCCTGGTCCCTAGAGGACGGGGGCCAGGCGCCCCACCCAGGGGCTGCCCTGCTCCTCGGGACTCTAACCCTTCCTGAAATTGGAAACACGGACGTTACTGTGAGCAGACAGAGACGGACACGGCCGTGAGACGTGGCGCGGTGCCGAAGGCAACAAAGGACCGATGTCCCGGCACAGAGGCGCCCACAGAGGAGCCGCCGGGAGACAATCGGCCCACAGAGGCCGGCGACAGGGCCCAGGCAGCTCCGGGGGGGCAGGGCCCCCGCCCGCGGCACCCTGCCTCCAGGGCCAGCCGGGCCTGCGCTGACCACGCTGCCCGTCGCCCCGGTGTTCAGGTGGAAAAGCTGGAGCCCCACAGAAAGTGGCGAGACCTCAGCAGACACCCCCCCACCAGCCACCAGCGACCCCCTCCCCGTGGCATTTGGGGGCAACCTGGTGGAGAGCAAGCTGGGGAGTCAGGACGCTGAGTAAGGGGGAGCTGCCCGCTAGCGAGGGGCTGTCTCCCAAGGCACCCGCTCCACACCCGAGCCCAGCACCCTGCCCGCCTGCCCGCCTGCCTGCATGGTCTCCTTGGGTCCAGAACCATTCCGGTACCCTCGTTATGCTCTCTGCTGCAAACACATACAACGTGCAATCAGCCAGCCTAATCACGTCCAAGGGCACAAGCCAGTGGCACTTGGCACGCTCCTGGTGCTGAGCGACCATCACCTCTAATTCCAGGACCGCTTCACCAGCCCAGCGTCCCTGCCCTTCCCCACCACCCCGACCACACAGTGGCGGCAGGTCTCTCCTGGTGGCCGTGCCTGGTCTGACGATCTGTACAAGGGGTCACACCCGCGGCCTTGGGGGCCAGCTCCTCTGCTGGGCAGCACGCCCTGCGTTCACCCACCCGGCAGGCGTCAGGACACACTTGGCAGTCTGCGCAGCCACCACGAGCACGTGTGCAAGCCTGGCTCCAGCCCAGCCCCTCCTCTCAGGCAGGGACCTGCTGGCCCTGTGGGGACGCTGCATCAGGCCTTGTCACTCCCGTTTTCAGCTGAGCTGGGTGCTCACTGCAGTGTGTGGGCTCAGGAGGCGCAGAGGGCAGGCTTATTTGTCCTGTGGCATTTGGCTGTTCAGTCGCTCACTTGGGTCTAACTGCTGTGATCCCACGGACTGCAGCACACCAGGCTTCCCTATCCATCATCTCCCAGAGTTTCCTCAAACCCATGTCCATTGAGTCAGTGATGCCGTCCAACCGTCTAATCCTCTGTCACCCCCTTCTCCTCCTGCCTTCAATCTTTCCCACCATCAGGGTTCTTTCCAATGAGTCAGCCCTTTTGCATCAGGTGGCCAAAGTATTAGAGCTTAAGCATCAGCTCCTCCGATGAATATTCAGGGTTGATTTCCTTTAGGATGGACTGGTTTGATCTCCTTGCTATCCACGGGACTCTCAGGAGTCTTCTCATGCCCCATGGCCTGTAGGACATTAGTTCTCTGAACAGGGATCAAACCTGTGACTCGTGCCTGGGAAGGTGGATTCTTAACCACTGGACCCTATCGGGCCTCTGAAAGACTGCCCCACCGTGTATCGCCAGCAGCGCTCGGCTTCGGCGCAGGGCGGACCATGTGGGTCCCCAAGGCTGGTGAGTCCAGCCCCCACAGCGTGCAGCCCACGAAGGACAAGGACAGTGCTTTCCAGGCTTCCAAGAAACGCCGGTGCCAGGCTGGCCTCCCAGGAGGACTCAGCCTCCAGGCGCTCAGACTAGAGCAGGCAAACCATGGGCACCTGGGGGGCTACCTCTGTGGCCCCAAAACGGATTGACTGTGTGTAGGTGGGAGGGAAAACTAGGGGGCCTTTCGTCCCCAGGGGCTGAGCCTTGTCTGCACTGTCGCTGTCCGCCCCAGTGGGGGCTGGGGCCCTGCAGCGGCCGGCAACCCCAGGCCCAGCCTGAGCCCCGGGGACTGGCCAGCCCGGGGGCAGGACAGGCCCACAGGCAGCACCCTGGGGGCTCCGGCTGCAGGCGCACACAGCTCGGCCGGGGCGGCGTGGGTGCTCCCAGGCGCTTGCTTTCAGGACAGTCCGGGGCGGGGGCCGGGAGGCTCAGGCAGTGTCCAGCTCCCTCCGCACCCCGAGCGCTGGTCGCCTGTGGCTGCCAGTTCCAGCTGGCCCAGCTTGGCCATCTCCGGTGTCCGGGCCTCAGGACGTGGCTGCTTCCTGCTAATCAGGAGAGAAGGTCAGAGGTGCCTTCTCCGCTTCCCTGCCAGCTCTCGTGGGGCTGGGATGGCCTCGCAGGAAGCAAGGGGCAGGCAGGCGCCTCAACACCAAGGCCAGGGCCCGGGCAGGGGCCACCATGAGCCCCACTTCCTGCCGCAGCACAGGCTGCCCCCATGGGGGCCGGGGCACCAGGCAGCGGGTGTAAAGTCAGAGGAGCCAGGCCCAGGAAGAGCTGGCCATGGCGGGATGGCCCAGACAGGCATGGGGGCTGTGCAGAAGCCGCGTGGGCCCAGCCACCCAGAGAGGGTACCTGTGTCCACAGCCAGGAGGCCCCCAAGGGGCTGGGCAGACACCGGAACGCTGTCTCAGCACAAAGCCTGCACCCAGCGAGCAACAAGGCCATCAGGACCCCTCCACGGGCCGTGACGACCAGAGGCCCCGGGCGTGAGGGCAAAGGGGCCCTGTCAGGAAGAGCCTGCGCCCAGCACGTCCCTGCAGGCAAGCGGTGTCTTGGGGGAACGGCACAGTCAGCAAGGGACGTGGGTGCGGAGGTTGGCAGGGCGCCTCAGGCACCTCAGGGCTGGATCAGCAGCGCAAGCGGCCACCTCCAGGTAGGAAGACTCAGTGGGGACCGCGAGCCCAGCAGGCCAGGAGCGCTGCCTGCACCGGCTGAAGCCAACGGCCGCCTCCAACCATGTGCTCAGAACCTGCCTGTACCATACACCGGGGGGACCTCCCACGGGGGCGGTGAGGGGGGCCCGCGTCCCAGCCCCTTCAGCACCCAGCTTCCCCAGGGCTCAGAGCGACGACCCTGGGCTTCCCCCCCATCCAGGCACGACCCAGGCCACCCCAGCGAGGACCCACAGCCGGCTCTGGGGACCAGGCAGCACGGTCCTCGGTGACAGGCTCCCCAGAGAATGGCAGCTTGTGCAGACGAGCAGCCGCTGTGGGCCCCACCCCCACTTCAGCCCCCGCCTCAGGCGGGCTCCCAGGAGGGGAGACCCTGCCCTGCCGGCTGTGGGGCGTGGCTGTCTGGGGTGGTCAGAGGGCTCCAGGTCAGATGAGAAGGGGTCCGGGAGCCAGAGGGCAGGGCAGGGGCCCAGGCCTCTCTGACGTCTCACAGCAGCTGGTCCTCACACCCGACAGGCGCGGGTCCAGGCTGGGGGCACACCCGGCCCCTCCCAGCACACACAGCTGTGGCCCCCTGCCCAGGGGCTCCAGGCACCGCCAGAACACTGGGGCTGCAGACTCTGGTTCCCCCCAGATCCCCGTGAGGCTACATGATGCTGTCAGGAGAAAGGACTTCTGGGGATGATGAGGGCAGAGGGTGGGGCCCTGGTGAAGGGGGTCAGTGCCCTTGTAGAGGGACCTCATGGGGCTCCTTCGAGACCCCCCTATGAGGACACAACAGAGAGACACACTGAACCAACCTGTGGGCGCCATGGCCTTGGGCCTCCAGCCCCCAGAGCCTGAGAACTAGGGGCCTGGGGTCCAAGCCCAGTGTCCTGAGAACTAGGGGCCTGGGGTCCAAGCCCAGTGTCCTGAGAACTAGGGGCCTGGGGTCCAAGCCCCAGAGCCTGAGAACTAGGGGCCTGGGGGCCAAGCCATATGTTGGGGTGCTTCGCTGAGCTGACGGTGGACATGGGGCGCGAGTCTCCTGGGAGGGCTTCCCCTCTGCCCTAAGCAGGCAGGTGTGCCCAGGACTGAGCTCACTCAGGAGTCACGGCCCCGGCTTGGTGGGGGCGGGGGCGGGGGCAGGGGGTGTCACCAGGCTGTGGTCCAGCAGGACGCTGAGCCCGGAACCCACGCCCAGAGCTCCCCGACCCACACCTCCTCCCTCCTGTGCCCCGAGGCTCCTGCTGAGACGCCTCCCCCAGGGAGCCCAGTAGCCCCCACCAAGGGCTGGGCGTGGCGTCCACTGGGACCCCCACAGCCGCCAGGGGGCTCGGCAAAGGCCGGGCTTCCGCTCAGGGGCGCCCCTGGGCCCTGGGAGTCCCTGCCTGGCCCTTGTAGTCGGGGCCGGCACTGGACACCGCAGGGCTCAGCCCTGTCCAGGAAGGGGCGAGAGACGGAGGAGGAAGCAGGGTGTCCCGAGTGGCAATCACACGGGAGTTCCTCCCACAGGAGCCGGGCAGACACCGGGCCCCGAGGAGGGGGCGACAGGATGGCAGCAGGCCCCCCGCAGCCAGACTCCGGAAAGGGAGCTCCCAGCAGCCGGAGCACACGCCGCCCGCAGGGGAGCCGCTGGTGGGCGGCCTGTCACAAGCTCGGCAGAGCTGCCCCAGGGTCCCCCGTCCCAGGGCGCAGGGCCAGAGCACATCAGCTGGAGGGGGCGGGCATGTGGAGGCTGATCTCTTATGGGGGGGGGGGGCGTCTGGGACCAGGCCCAGGGGGGCAGGGTACTTACCACACTGCAAGGTCCCCCGTGCTCGGGAGGGACCAGCAGGAGAGGAGGGGCGCTGCGGGCTCCCGCCCAGCGGCCAACAGGGAGTCGGAGGCAGGCGGGGGGCGGCCCGTCCCTACCCTGACCTGAGCTGGAGAGACGCCCACACGGTGGGCCCAGGGCCCCGCAGATGCCCGCAGCACCCTGCACCGCCCGGCCCCAGGAGGCACCGTGCCTCCACCTCCGCTCAGACCCCTGCAGTGGACCCATCGTCAGCCCGCGTGCCCTCCTCAGGCCCCTCCTGGGGCTCCCACTCCCGGACTCCACACCTGAGACACGGAGCACGGCCCCAACTGGCCATGCAGGTCTGAGACACAGACGTCCAGCCCCCTGGCTTCCCGGGGACCCCTCCTCCCTGAACCGACAGCTCATAGCCCCAGCCTCGCTCCATCACTGCTGGGAAGCAGGGCCACCCGAAGAGAGCGGCTTCTCACAAGAGGTTCCCAGTACCCCCATCACGGCACCCCCCCCACTGGCCCCCCAGGGCCCCCATCACGGCACCCCCCATTGCTTCCTCCTGGCCCCTCATCACGGCACCCTGTCCCCCCATCGCTCCCCCCAGGGGCCCCATCACAACACACCCCTCATTGCTCTCCCCCAGGACCCCCATCACGGCATACCTCCCCATTGCTCCCTCCTGGTCCCCCATCACAGCCCCCCAGCCCCCCACTGTGCCCCCAGGGCCTGCATCACGGCACCCCCCATTGCCCCCCAGCAACTCATCTCCCCACCGCCCCCCCCACGGCACCCTCCCCTGCTCCGTCCCCTCCGCGCAGTCCGCCGCACCGGCCCTCCTGGAACCGCTCGGCCCCGCCATGCGGCACAACTGCCCTCTGCCCCAACGTGTCCTGGCACCCCAGGTCCCCTTTCTCAGCCACACCACTACCCTCAGTCTGGGAGGGGGACAGCCTGTCAGGGCTAAAGCCAGGGGAGAGCAGGGTCACTGAGCAGGGCCAGCCCCGGGCTCAGCTGCTTCTCACCATAGACCCAGGGTGAGCCCGAGGCCCCCGCGCGCCTGGCACCAAGCCACCACTGTTATCTGCTCGTGGGTCCCACCTCACGGCCCGTCCCCCACAGAGGGGCCCCGGGAGCCCGCGCGGCTTCACGACAAGCTCCCCTTTCCCACTGCAGGGGCCCTGCCCTGCTCCATGAGCCTGCGTCTCCCCCTGAGATGGGCACCGGGTGCGCCTGCTCCTTGGGAATGAACCCAGAGAACGCAGCGCGGACCCGCAGGCTCGTCCTCACCGAGGCACGCCAGGCTTCGCTGCTCACCTGGGCTGCAGCTGTAGGGAGGCGCTGCAGGGGTGTCCCCCGGCCCACCTGGACCTCACGCAGCCACGGAGAAGCCCTCAGGGCGAGCGTGGGCTCTGCCTCCACTTGTCTGCCCGCAGCGGTCCCCAGGAGGTGCCCAGGCCCCAGAGCCCCAGGGGTCTGCATCACAGAAGCCCAGCCAGGGGGTCCGCACACCCTTGACACCCCTGGACGCCCAGCGTTCCTCCTGGACCACCAGCCAACCCGGTTCCAGGACATCCAGACACCGCAGGCAAACCTCCAACGTCGATGGAGTTGCCACGCCTGCCACAGGGACGTGGGGGGGAGAGGGTCGCGTCAGAGCCGGGGGGTGTAGCCCGCAGCCGTGCCAGGCCCCCCACAAACCACAGCACCTCCCAGAGGCCTGGCCAGCACCCCGCCACTCTGCAGCACGCACAGGCCTGGAGCCAGGCCGCCTGACGGGGGTGGGGGTGAGGTCAGCCTGCACACCCCCGGCCGAGCCCTGGAGGAGCCCGCTGCACCGAGCCTCACTGACCCGCCAGGGCTGCGTCGCACCCCCAGAAGAAGACTCTGTGTTCGCTCTCCTCCAAAAGGGAACTGGAAAGTGCTCTCCTCAAAGGTCTGACCGACACGTCTCCTCTTTATTCCCATCGCAAATAACCTAACAGGAAACCCCACTGGGCCCCCAAGGAGCCGTCTCCTCCACGTGAGGACAGCGGTTCTGTGCTCCCATCGGGCCGAGAGGACCCGCAGGATGGGGCGCCCCAGCCCCCGGCAACCGTCCCAAGCAGCGGCTGGTGTGGCCTCTGCAGATGGAGTGCTGGCCACTGGCTGAGCCAAGCCCGAGGCCCTGGGGAGGGCGGCCAGCTTTCTCTCTGGGGAGCTGGTGCCCAGGAGGAGGCTGTGAGAGGGACCAAGGTCGGGAAAGCCGGGCTCACCGTGGGTTCCCTACGGACTTGCTCCTCTGCCGACAGAGGCGGCGGGGGGGTCCTCCCTCTGTGCCAGCTTCTCCCCTGGAATGACCTACACCATCACCCCAAAGCCGGCACGGCACTGCGGCTGCGGTGACCCCAGCATGGCCCCAAGGGTGCAGCAGCCCCCCCAACTCAGTCACTCACTAACAGACCCCTGAAGCCTTCCATGACACCCCCACCCCGGCCAGGCCTCGGCCGGCAGTAACGGGCCCAGACGCCCTCCGCCGTCTCAGGCATCAGCGCCAGACCCTCGGCCTTTCCCGAGCCCCCAGAGCCCAGAAGCCTCCCGGGGGCTCATTCGGAGTGGAGCCCCACCACCAGCTGCCACGTGCGCCCCGCTCCACCCTCACTCCTCTGGGGGGGCCGGCCGGTGCACGCCCCAGCGCCGCGTGGACGGCCATGGCATTTGTGAACGTGCTCCACACACAGCTCACCTCCCACCAGAGCCGGGCCGGTGGGAGGGCACACGGTTCACGGTGGTGGCTGTGGTCCACTCACCTGCCAAAGCGTGGCAGCCCTTGGCCCACGGCGCAACCAGACGGAGCAGAACGTCTGGAGCCCAAGCTGAGGCCCCAGAATGCAAACTGGGACAGAAAAGCCCATCCTATCCCCTTGCATGCAAAGGCAGAAAGGCGCAGACTGGCCGCCGCCCAACAGAAAATACGGCACCATCGCCTCAAGGGTGGCTGCAGGGCTGGGCAGCGAGGCTCTGGGAAGGGAGGGGGCCCGAGGTCCCAGCTGCTGTGGGTCCACGGCTCCTCACTAAGGGCCTCCCCGTGGGGGCGTCACCACTGTCCAGATGGGGACGCGTGCCCCACAGACAAAGCAGGCAGGGACAAAGGAGCCCAGTGCCAACAGGAGGCAGTACGCGGCCTGTTCAGGTGGCTCAGGGCAGAGGCAGCCGGAACCCAGGCCACCGAAGCTCACAGCCACGTCTGGGCAAAGGGCAGTGCCTCTGAGGGGCACCCCGCCTACAGCGCTCTGCCTTCAGGGGCAGCGACACCCGAGCCCACACAGCTCTGCTCAGGCCTCGTGTGCACACAGGGCTGCCCCTGCTGGGCGGGAGTCACCCCACGGAAGCTGGAAACAGAGCCGGCATGGGAGACCGCTCGGCTGAGAGACCGGCACGTCTGCCCGAGCAGAAGAGGCCAGGCCAGGGCGCCCCACTCTGTGCCGGCCACTGGGGGCCCTCGCTGCTGGAGACCTGAGCCCCTCCTGCAGACCTCACGAGTCCCAGCCCCTCCGCTGCTTCCCCACGCCCCGCCAGTGGGACAAAGGTGCAGGCCGCCAGGAGGACCCCTCCTGAGAACAGTTGGGGGCAGCGCCACAGCAAGGGAGGCACCGTGGCCTGGCTGGGGAGAGGACGGAAGGCCGGTGGGGCAGCGGGGACTGGCCAGCCGCCGCGGGCCCAACAGGAAGGAGGGCAGGCGCGCCCAGTGCACAGCGTCTCCGTCACCGTGCAGCTCTAGGCGCCGCCAGGACCCAAGCTGGCCTGACCGTGCAGGAGACCCTGGACCTTGGCCTGACCTCCAAGGGGGAGAAAGACCAGCCCAGCAGAGCGGCTGCTGCGTGCCCGCCGCGCTGAGGGGCTCCCGGAGGACATGCACCTCTCACCCCGGGGGCACGGCAGCGGGCGGGGGCCACGTGGGGCACACAGAGCTTCACTAGAAACCCTGTTTCACAGGCACGGAGGTCCTCGCAACGCGTCCTGGGCCTCCACAAAGGCCCCCGGCCGAGGCCGCTTCGGGGCAGAACGGGACTCAGCTTCCAGAGACACCCGCGCTATTCTGGGGCCGCTCTCGGCCACTGTCGGGCACCAGGCACAGGTGCTGGGAGGAGCCAGCGGCTCACGCACTCACCGCCCTCCGTATCCTGGAGCCCAAAATACCCAGCGCCGGCAGGAACAGCTGTGAGCCAATTCCCACCGAAGCCGGAAGCCCAGGGGCCGGACTGCAACGTCCAACGGGCCCAGGCCGTGCCCGCAGGGGCCACGCCGGGCCGGTGGGGTCTGGGTGGGCAGCGGTGCCAGGACACGGCCTCAGAGGGTCCCGTCCTGCTGCCCACCTGCCCGAGCACCCCTACCTCGGTGGCCACGGGTCACTCTGGCCACAGCAAGTGACGCTCAGGCTCCCAAGGGATCCCCAAGACCCGATCTAGAGCCTCCGCGCGCAGAGACCCCCACTCTCCAGACCGCTCTCTGAGGCAGACCCCGGCCCCGCCCGCCTGCACAAGGCCCCCCTCACCCACCGCGCTGGGGGTAGGGGAGCCAGGGTTGATGCCTGGATCCTGGGAAGACAGGAAGGGCAGTGTGCCCGTGAGCAGGGCCCAAGCAGCTGACTGCCCATCGCAAAGCGTCACGGGAGACACCACCTGCCCCAAGCAGCTGCCTCCTTCCACACTCACCCTCGAAGGCAGCACTTCTCAGCACTGAGCCCACCTTGCCACCTGCTGGGGGAGCAGCCCACCGCCCAGGTGTGCGCGGGGCCTGGCACTGCCATCGTGGGGGCAGGAAAGGCGGTGACTGTGGCAAGGGGTCGGGCCTCCCCTGAGACCCATCCGCAGGCCTCGACGGCTGAGGCCAGATGCCCTGGTCTCCCCTCAGCGCGGCTCGCACCTCTTGAGAGCCCAAAAGCCCAGCCCACTCTCAACCCCGACCTGCCCTCCCCACCCCACCCACATCCAAACCCCCTCAGCCTCCAGCTAAATCCACGCCCACCAAACAGATCCACGGCCTCCCAGGAACTCCAAACTCGGCCTCATGCTCAGCCACAGGCACCTGCCCAGCACCGCTCCATCACGGCTCTGCCCACAAAGGGGACAGCCCATCCCACCCGCGCGCAGGCCCTCCTGCAGGCTGGGGTGCCGAGCAGCGCGGACACGTTTCCACAGGGAGGAGGGCTGAGGACTGGCTGCTGAAACAGGGAGGCGCACAGCCTGCCTGGCGGCCAGTCTGTGATGCCAGAGGAAAGGGCAACCGCACGCCCACCGGGTCCAGAGGCAAAGCGAGAGCTGGGGAGAGGAGAGCGCCTGAGGACTTCCCGGGACTCGTGAGAACCACCCACCCAGAGCCCAGTGACCCCCAGCTCAGGAGAACCACCCGCCCCAGAGATCAGTGAGCCCAACTCAGGAGAACCACCTGCCCCAGAGCCCAGGGACCCCAACTCAAGAAAACCACCCTCCCAGAGCCCAGTGACCCCAACTCAGGAAAACCACCACCCAGAGCCCAGAGCCCAGGGACCCCAACTCAGGAAAACCACCCACCCAGAGCCCAGAGCCCAATGACCCCAACTCAGGAAAACCACCTACCCCAGAGCCCAGAGCCCAGTGACCCCAACTCAGGAGAACCACCACCCAGAGCCCAGAGCCCAGGGACCCCAACTCAGGAGAACCACCCACCCCAGAGACCAGAGCCCAGTGACCCCAACTCAGGAGAACCACCTGCCCCAGAGCCCAGAGCCCAATGACCCCAACTCAGGCAAACCACCGCCCAGAGCCCAGGGACCCCAACTCAGGAGAACCACCTGCCCTAGAGCCCAGAGCCCAGTGACCCCAACTCAGGAGAACCACCTGCCCCAGAGCCCAGGGACCCCAACTCAGGAAAACCACCCGCCCAGAGCCCAGTGACCCCAACTCAGGAGAACCACCCACCCAGAGCCCAGAGCTCAGTGACCCCAACTCAGGAGAACCACCCACCCAGAGCCCAGAGCCCAGTGACCCCAACTCAGGAGAACCACCTGCCCCAGAGCCCAGAGCCCAATGACCCCAACTCAGGAAAACCACCACCCAGAGCCCAGAGCCCAGTGACCCCAACTCAGGAGAACCACCCACTCAGAGCCCAGAGCCCAGTGACCCCAACTCAGGAGAACCACCGCCCAGAGCCCAGTGACCCCAACTCAGGAGAACCACCGCCCAGAGCCCAGAGTCCAGGGACCCCAACTCAGGAGAACCACCGCCCAGAACCCAGGGACCCCAACTCAGGAAAACCACCTGCCCCAGAGCCCAGAGACCCCAACTCAGGAAAACCACCCACCCAGAGCCCAGAGACCCCAACTCAGGAAAACCACCGCCCAGAGCCCAGAGCCCAGAGCCCAGAGCCCACTGACCCCAACTCAGGAGAACCACCGCCCAGAGCCCAGAGCCCACTGACCCCAGCTCAGGCACACGAGAGAACCGCCCCCCCCACCCCCCCGACACCAAAGAGGTGGCCGCAGAGCCACCGGGGAGGAGGACAGACCTTCGAGCCAGGCGCGCGCGACTGACGCTGGCCTCACGAGAGCCCAGCTGAGAGCCAAGCTGGGGAGACGCCACCAGGGACCCCAGAGCCGGCAGGACACCCCTGGGACAGCGGAGAACGCCTCAGACACACTGAAAGAACGATGAGCTGTCTGCAGGCCCTCACTAAAGAGAATCCTAAAGATGTGTTTTCAGACAGAAGGAGGAGGGAAAATGGGGATTCCCTGGTAGCTCAGCTGGTAAAGAACTGGCCTGTAGTGCAGGAGACCCCGGTTCTATTCCTGGGCTGGGAAGATCCCCTGGAGAAAGGAGAGGCTGCCCACGCCAGTGTTCTGGCCTGGAGAACCCCTTGAACAGCATAGCCCATGACGCTGCACGGAGTCAGACACGACTGAGCGACTTTCACTTCACACTTCCGAGATGCAAAAGGGATTTAAAAAGCGGTGAGTTTTGAGATTAATCAAGTATTACCAACAGAAACGGAGAAGGCGATGGCACCCCACTCCAGTGCTCTTGCCTGGAAAACCCCATGGACGGAAAAGCCTGGTAGGCTACAGTCCATGGGGTTGCTAAGAGTCGGACATGACTGAGCAACCTCACTTTCACTTTTCACTTTCATGCACTGGAGAAGGAAATGGCAACCCACTCCAGTGTTCTTGCCTGGAGAAGCCCAGGAACGGCGGAGCCTGGTAGGCTGTCGTCTATGGGGTCGCACAGAGTCGGACACGACTGAAGCGACCTAGCAGCAACAATAGAAAGTAATAACAATAATCTCACATGGGCTCAAAAAGACGTCAAAATGCTCTAAACAAAAGCACGCAAACGTGAACGTGACAGGTCAGAACACTGTGGTCTAAGGTCCCTCTGTCGTTCAGGAAGACAATTTACAGTTAACTCTGAAACACAACAGCAAGCACGCAATGTACACAGTAACCACGAAAGGGACAGAAATAGAGACAAGTTTCACACTAATAAGAAATGGAAGATGCACAGTAAGGTACAACGAAAAAGAGAAACTTAGGGGAAAAAAAGGATACTAAGGACAAAAATGCAGTGGTAGACATGAACCCAACCGTCAGCAACTTAGACAAATAACAACGGACTGAACGTCCTGATTAAAGAATAAAGACTGTCAGATCAAACGAAAATGAAATCTAGATGGTGCCAAATAAAAAGCACACAGCCAGTGTGCGAGGACTCAGGAAAGCTTAAAGAGACAAGGCGGGAGAGACACACAGGCGGGCAACGTGCGAGGACACAGGAAAGCTTAGAGACACAAGGCGGGAGACACGCAGGCGGGCATCTCCCACAGCCAGCTGAGCGCGGCGCCACCGCCGAGTCTCCCAGGAGGAGAAGCTCCGCTGGGTGCTGAGTCAGCCGTGAGCACTCGGGGCCTGTGACTCCACAGGGCTGCGATCTGAAGACAGAGCTCCAGGGGGAACGGACAGCCCCCTCCAGGCTCGGAGACCCTTCCCTGCTTCCCAAGTAGACAAGAAAGGTAACAAGCCTTGAAGACACTATAAGCCGAGCATGACCCACAGGGACAGGCATCAAACGTGGCACCACCAAGTGCCAAACACACGGCCCTCTTCAGGACAAGCAGAACACACACGAACGCTGGCTTCAAACGGAGCCCCAGAGCAAGTCCTGAAACGCCCTACAGACCTGGGGTCACACTGACCACCCTCTGTGACCACAGCACAACCAAGTCAGAAACAATCAAAAGAGAAGAAACAAATTCAGCGATGGAAAGATAAGAGAAGAAAGTCTGGATATACAGAAACTTTGAAATATCCCACCGTGTTAAAGAAGGAAAAACGGAAAAATTTTTAAAAGATTTTAAACTCAACAACTCTACGCATAAAAGCTTGCGAAATGCAGTCAAAACATTACTTATTTTGCAGCTTTAAAATTTTACAAAAGGGACTTCCCTGGTTATCCGGTTAAGAACCCACCTACCAGTGCAGGGGACACCGGCTTGATCTCTGGTCTGGGAAGACGCCACATGCTGCGGGGCAACTAAGCCCGCACTCGGCGCCAGGAGAGACCACTGCAGGGAGGCGCCCGCCCACCGTGGTGCAGAGGAGCCCCGCACACCCCAACCAGGGAAGCCCGCGCAGCGACTAGGGCCCAGTGCGACCACCAGGGCCCAGTGCGACCACCAGGGCCCAGTGCGGCCAAAGGCAAATGAATAGGCGAGCGATCAGAAACCAAGCACGGAAGGCAAGGAGGAGAGGGGAGGAGCTGGGAGTGCACCTTAAAGAGATCGGAACACGCGCACGTGACAGAGATGAAGAGCGTGGACGGAAAGGAAGGTGTGAATGTCCATTAAAAAACACGCCTGATGGACCCCTGGTGAGATGCACCCGCGCGTGGACGCCCACCCGCACGGCCAACGGAAGGGACCGGAAGGGGAGAGCTCCACAGGCCCTGCAGGCATTCTTTTAGAAAAAGAACATTTGGAACAACTTTTTGCCAATCAAGTTGAAAATCGGGAAAAAATGGACAAATTCACAGAAAGATGTGTTTCTAAAGCTAACTGAAAGGCAGGGATGGGGGTTCTGCAGACATTAAAGCAGCCAAGTCAGGAGCCACCCCCGGCCCAAAGCAACCTGGAGTCAGGCCCCCTGACCGGCACCCTCACCATCGCCCGGACGTTCAGAGAACAAACAGCTCCTGCTTCACACAGACACATGGTGGGGCAGCTCATTCTGCAGGTGTCTTCGCATCAAAATCGGATAAGGGCAGCGGATGAGCAGATTACAGACCCCAGGCAGAGATGCGACGTCCTGGGCAAAGTCTGATCCCATCTACCTGCCTGCGGGAAGGGGACCAGGGCACCACCATGCTAGCACGCTGCTATGTTTCCAAGAGGGAGAGGCAGGTTTAATGCTGGAAGACCCACATCGGCAGGGAAAGGAGCAGGACGACGTCCGGCTCTGAGAGTTTGATCACACCCAGCGCCCGCACGCTACATGCGCCTGGCGCGCCCCCGCGGAGAAACCCCAGCACAGCCTCCAACGTGGCTGAAGGTGAAAAGGCGGGGGAACACAGGACCTGCACAGAATGCCGGGTGGGCGACGCCTGGGGCGCGGGGCCCACAGCGCGGCCACGGCCCGGGCAACCGGCACTCGCCCAGCCGCAGGCTGCAGCGGGCCCAGCACGCAGACGCCAAAGCTCGCGCTCCAGCTGCAGCCCCTTCCGGAAGGTGAGCCAGGCAAGGGCGCCGACAGGAGGGGCCACAGGAACGCGAGCGCTCAGTAAGCCTGCAGAGAGATCTGACCCTGTGAGACCTCGACAGGACAGAACATTAGGGGGCAAGTGCAAGGGTTCAAAATGCCCCAGACCGGTGGGTGGGGGTGCAGCAGGAGGCTGCTCAGGGGATCCCCGCGGAAGCAGGGGCAGTGGGACACCAAGGCTGAGGGTCACTGCAGGGGGTGCAGTCTGTGCCCCCAAGGAAATGCAGGAAACCGAGCCTGCCTCTGTTGCAGCCCCGCGGGCCTGGCAGCAGCTCCCAGGGAGAGCAGAGAGCTCTCCCAACAGCCCCGGGGAGGACAGACCACAGGACAAGACCAAGGCCAACACCAGGAGCACCTTGGGTGGCACCATGGCCTTGCAGAGAAGAGGGTGCTTTCAACACAGCGCTGAAAAGGACTTACTGGCCCTTAAAAACCCACTGAGGCTCAAGCTGGGGAATAAAGCAGGAGGAAAAAACTGGCAAGAGAGATGAACGAGAATTTCGCTGACGGGGAAGTACCAGGGGCCTGCATCAGTAATCAGAGAAATTCAAATTAGAACCACAGTACCATTTCACACCCACCAGACTGGCAGTGATTAAAAGTCAGGCAGTGCTGGCAAGAATGCAGAGCAATGGGGACGCCAGTGGGGGTGAGCTGGCACAGCCGCTCCGGGAAGCCTCCTGGTAGTAACACCGAGCAAACGCTCCCCCCAAACGCCACTGCCAGTGCGAGAAGGCCCAGGAGTGGGTTCATCACCAGTCCAACCGGGGGCTGGCCACAGCGCCGAGACAGAGCGGAGATGCACCGCTGCCTCATGGGGCCCAGTGAGCACCCACAGCCGGCAGCTCCAGCGGTTAGAGCAGGCGCGCGCCGAGCACACGCACAGAGCGGTGCCTCTGCACCCAGTCTCCAAGCAGGCAGGGTGGGCAGCCTGCCTGGAGGCCTGCTCCAGGGGGGCAGGGCGGCCGGCAGAACCCACGGGGAGGGCCGCGCTGGGACGGGCAGGGGTGCTCTGCGCCCACCCACCCTACGGCCCGCTGGGCCCCATACCCACAGAACAACCTGCCTGCCCTGCCCCCCGTGCCCCACACCGCCCCCCAGGCAGAGCTGTGGAACTCCGACCCCTGGCGCTGCCTAGCCCCCACCCCCTATCCCGCCCCTCCCCGCACACACACAGCAGGGTGGGCGTCCTAGACCAGCTCCATGCCCCAGACCCCCCGCCTCCCCTTCCTCACTCTGGTTAAAACCTCAGTGGTCTTCTCAGAGCCCCAGGAGGCTGCACTCCTAGTTCTGGGGGGAGGGAGGGTGTATGTACGCGCCAGGAGGGGGGCATCTGTGCCCCCAGGGAGAGCAAGAGGTCTGGCGGGGGGGGGGGGGTGCCGACAATGACAGCAGAGAGAAGGAACACTGGAGGGGGGGTTCCAGCATGACCCAACACTGGGCCCAATGCCAAAACGGGAGAGAGGAGGGTGGAGACCAGGCCTGGGCAGGTGAGACCTCCCAAAGAGAAGGCACGCAGGCAGACGTCCTGCGAACACCCCACCCTCCCAGAGGCCCACAGAGGCCGGGAAGCACCCAGCCTTCCACTGGGCACAGCCACACCCTGAGCTGCGGCCCCGCACTTGGGAGGGCACCCCGGCACCCCTGCGTGCCCAGCACCTGCCCTGCACACCTGTTGAAGGCGCCGCAGCAGAGCGCGCCCCCTCCACACACACGGCCACGTCCTCTGGTCCCGCCAGAGGTCTCCCCAGAGAGAGCTCTTCCTGGCTGCCTGCCCGCAGCCATCGTGGCCTGGTGTCCACTGCAGAACTAGGCCCTGGCATGACTCTTGTCTCTCTCCCCCTCAGCCTGGGAGCTTCCTCAAGAAGGACCACTGATTGGGAAAAAAACCCACAAAGCTTCCAGCTGTCAGGAGAAGCAGGGGCTGGCCACAGAGCTGCCCCATGGGTGAGCCTCCTCCAGCTATACTGCTGGGGACAGGGCGCTTCCCCACCAAGTGAAGAGGGCAGCGTCTCTGGCGATGGCCTGATGCAAGGACCAGTGTTTATGTCCAGGAAAGTCCCCAAATTACAAAGCACAGTGCAAACAGAAAGGGCGGACACTCCCGCCAGCAGGACAGAGGAGTAGGCCCAGACCCTCAGAAGGACGAAAGTCGAAGCAGTACAGCTACGGTCCGAGATGTGCGTGTCCTCTGCACACTGCGTGCCCCGAGAGCGACTCCCAGGCCACTCAGGCGTGACAGTGTGGCCGGACGCAAAAGGAAATGTATGGTACCCGGTGGAGAGAGGAGACGCCACACCCTAAGTCAACTCCACCGACACCGCACCGGTAGGCAGGTGCAAGGATGCCGGTCGTGCGCGAGCCAGGTGAGAGCCCGCGAGAGCCCGGGGGACCACGCGGGGCCTCAGAGAGCCGGCGCCGCTTCCTCGGCTGCACTGGACCAAAACCTCAGGGACCGTCCACGCGTCTGGGCTCGCGCGCAGAGAAGGCGCGCGCCCGACGTGGGGCGCCAAGGCCACGGCCCGGGGTGGGGATCCCGGAGCGGACGGCCCCCAGGGCAGGCCCCCGGTGGGGGTCCCGGGGTGGTCGGTCCCAAGCGGGGACCCCAGGGTGGACGGGCCCGGTGCACGGCCCGCGGGGCGGGCCCGGTGTGCAGGTCCCGGGAGGCCGGGCGAGGGTGCAGGCCCGGGCGGGGGCCCGGGCGCGAGGTCCCCGGGGGCCGGTCCCAGAGGCCGGCAGGTGCGCGCGGGAACAAAGCGGCGGGCGGGCGGCGTACCTGGGCACGCAGCTGGGGCTGGAGCCGTCCACCTCCCAGGTGGCGAACAGGTTCATGGGCACCGGCGTGTTGAGCGCGGCGGGCGCGCCGGCCAGGCCCAGGCGGCCCCGCTCGGCCATGGCGCCGGCCCCCGCCGCTCCCTCGGCGGCCTGGGCTGCGGCCGGGCCGCGGACGCGCGGCGGGCGGGCGGGCTGGCCAGGCGCGCGGAGGGCGGCGGCGCGGTCACATGGCTGCCGGGCGGCGGGGCCGGCCGGGCGGGCGTCGGACAGGCCCGCGGGCGGCGACCAGGCTGCGGCCGCCCCGCCCCGCCCCGCGCGCGCGCGCGCGCCCGCCGCCGGCGGCGCCGCCGCCGCCCATTGGCTGGGCGCGCGCGCTCTCGCCGACTCGTGCCCAATCACGGCCCGCGGAGGGCTCACCGGAAGTGAGGTTCGCGCGCCCCCTCCCGCCGGCGACCCAGGAGGCGCCCCCCACCCGCCGCGGCCCGCGGGAGCGCGCCCCCGCGCCTGCGCACTGGCCCCGCCCAGAGCGCCGCGCCCCGCCCCTCGGGGGCGGCAGGGAGGGGCTGGAGGGACCCCAGGGTCCTCCCGCGACCCTGAGCCCCGCAGCCCCCGCCCCGGCCTCCGCGAGTCCCCGGCCTCCGCGAGTCCCCGGCCCCCAGAGCTATGCATCCCCGAGTCTGCTCGCTCCCACGCGCTCCCCGCGTCCCCTGACCCCCCCTTTCCTGGCCGTGCCCCGTGTCCTCGGCCCCGACTGCCTGGACCACCCGCCAGGCCCCCGCGGCCCTGGAGTCCTCCGGAGGCTCGCCCACCCCGCGAACCCGCCTTGTGCCTCCGGGGTCCCCTCGCGCCCTCCCCCGTCCTGACTCCCCCGGCGGATCGCCTGGGCGGGCCGTGGAGCCGGAACACCGGGGTTGCGGGGGGCCAGCCGCATCGCCCTCCCCAACCCCGAGCTGCTGGGGCGCCAGGGGCTCGGTGTGCTCCTCCACAAATCCCCTCTGGAGTGTCCTCTGTCCGCCTCAGCCTCCTTATTATCCAGCAGTGCCCTTTCTGCGGTTTTGACAGATGGCACTGGAGAACAAATGACTGGGAGCAGAGGCGGCCCTTGGTGTGGGGCTCCCAGTGAACTCGGGGACCCAGACAAGGAGGCAGTGACCAGAGCTGCCCACTGGGCCAACGGGGTAGCAGAGGTCAGGAAAGGTCCTCGAAAAGAGCATCTCGTTTTGGGGGCCCAAGGAGGGGTCCCCTCCCCCCTCCTCTTGGCCGTGGTTCTGGTCAGTCACCAGATCCTGCTGCTGAGATTTAGGAAAAGCTGTTCTGGCATCTCTTCTGCTTCTTTGTAGCCACAGTATGCACAGCTGCTTTCCTCCCTGCTCCTGTCTGTGTCTCGTTGTCTACTGAAACAAGCCCAGCCCCAGCAAACCGACTCCCCTTGGGGTTTACCCTCCAGCGCCCCTGTCGGCTCTTTCTCCTGCAGCGGGCCCCACGCTGGCTCCCCCACTTTGTAAGAGCTCGCCTCCAGCTCTGACTCCCTCTCTGGAGCTGCAAACAGCTGTGGCTGCTTAAAGCCGGGGTGGCACTTCAGAGAGAACAAGAGAACCTGTGTTCCCCACATGTTCCTGCGCCTTTGGTGGGGTGCAGCTGAGAGCCACGCGGGGCTGGCTGTCCCTGGCCAGCTGACTGGGTGTTGCCTTACATCGCAGCTCCTGCCAGGCAGAGTGCCTGCGGGTCTCATACCTCCAAGGCGGGGGAGGGGACGTCCAGAGACCACATAGCAGCCCCCTGTGAGGACAGGGGCCCGCTGACCTCAGTGTTAGCCTGCGGTGGTGCCAGGCAGCGAGCGGTGCAGTGGCCTGAGATGAAGAGGCCACCTGACACTTTGTGTGCTCTGACATCTCACCCAGGAGAGGACTATACCTGGGGGTCAAGTGAGGAAATTTGGGGTGACTAAACCACAGATGAGGGGGCTCAATACCAGCTGTGCCCTGCGTCACTGTGAGCCCTTCGTGGGCCAAGCAGCTCTGTCTCGTCCCATTTTACAGATGGGGACCCTGAGGCACAGGCAGTTATGCCACCCCTGGTGGGAGGAGCCAGGGGTGGGTTCACACAGTCTAGTCCAGAGCTGCCCTCCTGGGACCTCAGTGCTCTGGACAAGCTGGTCCTCCAGCTGGGAAGGAGGGGAAACGCTTAACTCCTGCGAGGTGGGGAGGGAGAGACTAGAGGGGCGCTGTGTGCTCAGCTCAGGGGTTCAGGGTGCCCTCCTGGGACCTCAGTGCTCTGGACAACCCGGTCCTCCAGCTGGGAAGGAGGGGAAACGCTTAACTCCTGCGAGGTGGGGAGGGAGAGACTAGAGGGGCGCTGTGTGCTCTCTACCTGTGGCTCTGTTTACACTTTCTGCTTGTGAATACTGGGACCGTATCGACACCAAAATGGTGGTGGTGGTGCAGAGAAGTGGACATCTCGCTTTGGGGTCAGAGTCACTTCCACGTCAGAACCTGTCCCATGCATCGCCATTCCCTGTATCTGAAAATGACTGGACTTTGGGGTGAGTGCCCCAAAGGCTGGGAGGACGCCCCTCGGGGTGGTGCAGCCTGACACACTCCCGGCCCCTGACGCACACACTAATGTTGGGAGCACCGCTCTCCTTTTGGATGGCTGTTTCTGTAAAACAGGAACTTGGCTAAAGAGGAACCTCTCTGGACGACTGGGGTGGCATTGCTCGGGAGGCAGCTGGAGGACGGGGTTGTCCAGAGCACTGAGGTCCCAGGAGGGCACCCTGAACCCCTGTGCTGAGACCCTGACAGTGCGCCACCTGCCTGCCGAGGTTCTCAGACGCCTTAAGGCCTCGGCTTTCCAAAGGGCCGGCTAGGACGCCCGCAGGCTGGAAGCCCCGATGCGGAAAGACGGGATCACGTAGCAGCCGGCAGCCGCCTCCGTGCGATCCCACCCGCTGAGTTAAAATGAATCGCCCCAGGCGTGGGAGGCCTCGCGGCCCCTGCCTGCAAGAAGCTCCACTCCGTGGGCGGACCCCGCGGCATTGCTCTCCCGCGGGAGTCCCGCGGCACGTCTTCTTGCGCCGGGAGCGCCGCAAACCCGGGAGCGCGGACCCGGAGGAGGCGGGCTTGCTCCTCGGCCTAGTGCTCTTTGGAGCGGCTCCAGCCGGTCAGGTGAGCAGCCAGCGCCTCCTGCAGGACTCAGGCACCTGCTCAGCTGGACGGCAGCTTGGCGGGCATCTCCTCTCCCCTGGGCGGTGCTGGGAAGCCGCTCACGGAGGGGAATAAGACCCTGGCCTGCCCAAGCTCCGGGCAGAACCCCCTTGACGTGACCTGTGTCCCATCCAGGCCTGTGGGTGGAAGTCGTGGTGGGGCAGAGGCACCATCACTGTGATCGGACGGGAACTGCACAGCGGGCTGGGCAGAGGACAGGACGGCCAAGGAGACGCACCCTCACGCCGCAGGGCCGCGGCGCTGGGGACCCTGGAGGGGAGGCCTGTCTGAGTTGCTCCAGGCAGGTGGGATGGCCCCTACCTGGCCCAAGAGCCACAGGGGCGGTGGACTCAGCTCGAGGGTAGCCCTGGCCCTCCAGCCATTGGTATTCAACATAGGGGTAGAGATTCAGACACAAGATGTCCACCCTGGCTGAGCTTCGTGAGCCAGGGTGGCGCCCAGCATCTATCCCGAGTTGTTTTTCAGTCGCTCAGTCGTGTCTGACTCTTTGCCACCCCACGAACTGCAGCCTGCCAGGCTTCCCTGTCCTTCACCATCTCCCAGAGTTTGCTCATAACTCATGTTCATTGAGTCTGTGATGCTATCTAACCATTCAGACAGATGGTTATAGATGAAATGGAGGAGACCTGGGTGCGATCCCTGGGTTGGGAAGATCCCCTGGAGAAGGGAATGGCAATCCACTCCAGTATTCTTGCCTGGAAAATCCAGTGGACAAAGGGCCCTGGTGGGCTACATCCATGGGGTCACAAAGAGTTGGACACAGCTGGGCAACTAAGCGTGCATAAGCACTCTGTGGTTTGGAAGTAGTGGAGCCTGCTTACATAGGGATCCATTTGGGGCGGGGTTTAGGCCAACATCACGTACGTGGGAAAGCATGTACGTGGCAACCCATTAAAGTGGTCAGATTAGCCCTAAAGACGTTCGTAAGAGCTCATGTTTTAGAGGGAGGGAGGAAGAAGCTATGCCATCATTATTAATAGGATTCGGTTATGTCCTGAGAAAACGTGAGAGAGGAGCTGGGAAAAGCGCTATGACTCGGCAGAGCTGAGACCGTTACAGGCTGTAGGATGTGGAGGTGTTTGTTGTTCACCCCCAGAAACAGCAGACGATAAAACCCCATGAATCTCTCCTTTACTCTTCCAGAGGGACAGAGCTCTCAGTCTGTGGCTGGACAAGGGGCCCCCAGAGGAGAGACCCCATCTCCCTGCCTTCCAGCAGAAGCTAGGAGCCTGCAGCTCGGTTGTGGGCCTCCAGGCCGTGGACTGGTACCTCCTGTCGGATCAGCGGCAACATTAGATCAGAAACAAAGAGCACGGTGAGCGCACGCTGTGTCATCCTGAAACCCTCCCTGCTCATCCTGGTCTATGGAAAAACTGCTTCCCGCAAATCGGTCCCTGGTGCCTGGAAGGTCGGGGCCTGCTGCTCTAAAGGCGTATCTACGTGTGTGGGCCATGATGCCAGGGGGGAGTCTTCTTTGGGAGGGGCTCATCAAGTGCTCCCTGCAAATGGACAGGCCCCAGATGGTCACTGCAAGGACCTATGGGTAATTTTGTGTCCACCCGACTGGCCACGGGTGCCCAGGTTAAGCAGTTTCTGGGTGTATGTGAGGGGGTTTCTGGTGAGCTCCGCACTGGAACGGGTGGTCTCAGTAACACAGGTGCCCCCCCAGTGCGGGTGGGCCTCCCCAGGGTTGATGGGGCTTCCCAGGGTGGGTGGGCCTCCCCAGGGCAGGTGCCCCCCCAGTGCGGGTGGGCCTCCCCAGGGTTGGTGGGGCTCCCCAGGGCAGGTGGGCTTCCCCAGGGCAGGTCCCCCACCCAGGGCGGGTGGGGCTTATCCATCCACTGAGGGTCTGGATAGAACAGAAGGTGGAGGAAGGCAGGATTTGCCCTTCTGCACCTGCCTCAGCGTTAAGCTGGTGTCATCCCATCTCCTGTCCCAGGGTCCTCAGGCCTCCGAACGTGGGGTGACTCACACCACCTGCTTCCTGGGTCTCCAGCCTCCGAACAGCAGCTCACGGGACTTCTCAGCCTCCGTCATCACAGGAGCCAAGTCCTCATAATAAACCTCCCTGGGGGCGCACATGCCCCTCGTCCGTGTCCCTGGAGACCTCTGACTGCTACAGAGGTTAAAAAACTGACACTGAACTTCAGCTGGAAGGACAAGCACGAGCCTGTGCCCGAGACATGGTCCTGGGCCTCCTCACACGGGAGTTGGGGTGACTTTGGTGGCTGCTCCGCCCTGTCGCGGGTCAGCCGCAGGCGCAGGTGCAAACCTGGGGGCTGCTGCCCAGGAGGCCCAGGAGAGGCGGGAGAGGCTGCGGGCACCACGACTAGCCGGCTCTCGGCGGGGGGTGCTCTCCTAGCCAGCATTTCGGGGTCTTGTGTGATAGCCGTGGTCAGAACCACGCCTGTCTCGGCAAGGGTCCAAGAGGCAACCGGTAGCCAGAGCAGGTGGGAGGACGGCTCTTCTCAAGGCTGTTTGCTAGGCCATCAGGTGTGCGCCTCCCCTGTGCAAAACCTCAGCGTGGGGACTTCCCTGGTGGGCCACCGGCTAAGGCACCACGCTCCAATCCGGGGATTCAATCCCTGGTCAGGGAACTAGATTTCACGCATGGCGACTAAGAGCTCCTGTGCCACAGTGAAGATGCAATAAGCTCTGGTGCAAATAAATAAACAAGCGTGTCTATATCCATATATGTGACGTCTCCCTGAAACCCAGGTGGACGACAAAGCAGAAAGCATCGAGTTCGGCAGAGCCACCTCTAGACTCGAGGGGACGCTGAGCACAGACTCGAGGAGGAGGTCGCTTGCTGGCAGCTGGGCACTGTCTCCAAAGCCCAAATCCCGCTGTCAGCAAAGTCAAAAGGCAAACCGGAGAGGAACGTCTGTCGTGTGTAGGGTAGGCCCAGGGTGGGACCCTGGGTACATAATCGCCACCTACACCTACAGATTGCCACGCAGACAGAGAAGGTGTTCCAGAAGATTCCAGAAGATGGGGGCGGGTTGGCTGGCATCCCTGGAATCGAAGTTCCCGCACAGAGACGCCTACTCTGTGCTGAGAGTTGAAGGAGCAGACCTCGGGACCCTGTATTGGTGCAGGCAGGAGGTGGGTGCCCTGCCCCAGAGGGGCTGCTCTGGAGGGACGCCAGGGGAGGGAGCAGGAGCCCAGGACATTGCAAGTGGCACTGCCCTGCGGCCACCTAGGTGAGCGGCTCCTGGGTCACCTCTGACCTGTGGAGTCTGAATGCTGGGCACCCGGCCAGCGGGGCTTCTGAGAGTGAAGCCTGGAGTCAAGTCCAGGGTGGCAGAGCCAGGCTAGGTCAGGTCAGCCGCCACGCAGCTACCCCTTGGAACATACAGCTGTGCGAAACGGTCAGTTAAAACATGGCTTAAAAGAGACTGCATAACACAATCCTATTTGGTTAACAAATCATGTGTGTAAATGCACGTTCATGTAAAAATACATTTACATGTAAGTGATTATACATGTAAAAGACCTCTCAATGTACAAGGAAAACACGGAAGGTTAGACGCGAATCCGAAGTGTTAAGAAATTATCTCTTTGGAGAGAATTCAGTTGATTGAGCTTTGCTTTTTTGCTTCTCTTTATCTCATATTTTCTTTACGGTGAATATGTATTAATTGTGCAAGGAAAATAATGGCAGCGTCTGTGGTTCAAACGGAATTTGCAGCCCGTGGAACATAAAGGCTCCGGTGAAATGGGCGGTCGTGCATCTGTAACCGCATGGGGAAAGCTCGCACACGTGATGCTTGGAAAACCAGGTTGTGTAGCTGAATAGACAGCTCACCTGGGGTCAGGATAACGCCTAGGAGCCCTCCCTGCTTACCAGGGGTTGTTCTGGGCCCCGACAATAAGGGGCACCTCTGCAGTTGAATTTTGATACTTCCCTGTGTTCCCACGATGGAAACTGTGTCACGATAAGCCAGTACAAGACTTTCATGTTGGCGGGACTTCGCGGGGGGTCCAGCGGTTAAGAATCCGCCTGTCAGTGCAGGGGACACAGATTTGATTCCTGGTCTGGAAGACTCCACGTGCTATGGGGCAGTTAAGTCTGTGTGCCATGACTGCTGAAGCCTGTGTGTCCCGGGCTGGCACTCTGTAGCAAGGGCCACCGCCGCAGTGGGAGAAGTCCCCGCTCTCTGCAAGCGGAGAAAGCCTGTGCCCAGCAGTGAAGACCAGCACAACCAAAAATTTAAAAAAAAAAAAAGAAGAGTTAAATGTTGGAAAAGGAAAGTAAATAGCAAGGCCCTAATACAGAAGCCAACAGTGGACGTTCCCGGATAATTCACGAAGCTTGGGACGCAGCAGTGGCCGTGCCCACGAGTCCGCCTCAACGTCAGTGCTGGCCGGATTAACCTGGGAGTGACTTCCGGGTTTCCTTAGCATTTTGTTTTTGTTTTTATAATGTTTCACAATTAGTAAACATGATTTTGGTACTGAAAAGCAATATTATTTTTCAAGCAGAAGAAATTAAGTTGGGGCGGTGGAGGTAGGCCCCAAATGCCGGGCTTTGCGCAGTTTTGAGCAAGAAGACACCTGAGGGACACAGCATTTTTCTGAGATTGGTGTCAGTGGCGGAGGGACGTCTGGGGCACCAGGAGTGTGCTGCTGCTGCCCAGGGGGCGGGGAGCCGGCTGGCCACTGAGAGCCGCAGGGGGTGACCAGAGTGACCTGGTGACCCCTCGGGTTTAGGGTGGATGGGAAGAGCGGAGGGAACGCCAGCTCAGGCGTGGAAACCCATGGTCTCCCGGGAGAAAGGACAAAACTCCTGAGGGGGAGACGCCGGACAGAAAGCAAAACAAACACAGAGGAAAAACGGGAGAGCGTGTGGACGCCCACAAAATTCCAGGCACTGCAGGCCAGTGAGATCCCCCGACAGGCCGTGAAGGGGGTCGCTTTGTTGTTTCACTTTTTAAAATTCTATTTATTGATTTGATTTTTTGGCCATGCTGGGCTTTTCTGTAATCGTAACTAGTTGGCGTCTTCCTCTTTGGGGAAGATTATGTGTTTATACGTAATACTAAAGTTTGCCGTAGACTAGAGGTTTGGGAAAACAGGTTCATCTAAAAAAAAAAAAGGTCCAGCTATTCTAATCACGTTGCATGTTGATTGCTCTTACCCAGAACGACGGTCCCCTCCCCAGGCCCTTTCCTTCTTGAGACACATATTGAGGTCATGGGGGCCAACCAAGGCTTCGAGACGTGAGGACATCCAGGGGGCCACACGGGGCAGCCCGTCCTCCTCTCTCAGACGCACTGGGCCCTGAGTGTGACCCCTCCAGGGGGGCCTCGGGGCGCTCAGCGGGGGCAGCGCCCTGGCCGCAGGCAGTCTCGAGGCCAAAGCGGGCAGCAGCCCCGGTGCTCTTAGACTCTCTGTTTGTGCCGAGTCCAACCCCTCCAGGCCAGGGCAGGGATCGTGCCATGTTGACTGCTTTCCCTGGTGAGGCCAGGTGACTCCTAGGTTGCTGAGCTGCCGGCCATTCCTCTCCCTGGCCCCTCGGCACGCCCCACGTGCAGGTCCTGCCAACAGTGGAGCAGACAGTACCTGGAAAGGCTCCGTCCCCGAAGGCAGCAGCCACAGCCTCTCTCCTGCTCCTGCTTTTGCTCTCCGTATCTGAGGCCATCCCAGGTGCCTGCAGCTCAGCAGCTGACCGGCGTGCTGCAGAACTCAGGCCTGGAAGGAGCTGTACAAAGGGGTCAGGCTGCTGTCCACTCCATCCCCGGGAAGGAACAGAGAGATTCAGGGGAGGCAGGTGACTGCTGATCAGCTGACCTGCCACACAAGGGATCCCCTTCTGCCCGTGGGGGTGGGTGGAACCCAGGAGGTGGGACATGCGGGTGCTGGCTCATGGCTTCTGCAGTGGACGATGGACTGCCCCACCCCCAGTGGACCTGATGGGGGTGAGCAGGACAGGCAGCGACGGGGTTCTGCCATCGCCACTGCCTGCCTGGTGCGGTGCTGGGATGGAGGCCCCACCGCCTCTGGTATGCAGAGGACGAGACCAAAACTCAGAGACCCTGCCCACAGGCACGGGGCTGGTGATTTTCAGGTGAAGTGAAAGCCTGGTGCCCAGCCTGGTCCTCTCACCTGTGCTGACTGCCGCACATGGGGAAGTGTGACATGGGTGTGACCACCTAGGCTCTTGGCCTCCTTAATCAATAGAAATGATGAGAGGCCAGACAAGAAATTCAGGCCAGAATGTGTGCACAAGCTCCATTGCGGGAGATACGGGCTACTTGGAGGGAGACTGAGGGACAGCATAGAGGCCGTGCCTGCCTTCCAGGCCTCTGGACAGGGTTACAGTCAGCCCTAATGCACGTGTTCCCTCAGAAGCTGGGGGAGTTCCCTGGGCGTCCAGTGTTTAGGACTCGGCTCTTTCACTGTGGTGGGCCCGGGTTTGGGTTTGATCCCTGGTCAGGGAGCTTGGGGCTTCCCCGGTGACTCAGCCATAAAGAATCTGCCTGCCACGCAGGAGCTACAGGAGACACAGGCTTGATCCCTGGGTCGGGAAGATGCCCTGGAGGAGGCGTTCTTGCCTGGAGAATCCCATGGACAGAGAAGCCTGGCGGGCTGTCGTCCTCGGGGTTGCAAGGAGTCGGACACGGCTGAGCGGCTGAGCCTGCGCACGCAGGGGGTGTGTGCAGTTCCCGGCCTTTGTTCCTGACACCCTGCTTTTGCTGCTGGCTCTTCGGAAGCAGTGTGTGGGCTTCTGGCCTTTTTGTGTCTCGTCCCTAATTTGGCTGGACTGTGCCTGCACGCAGTTATTTCCAGTCCCTTACGGTTCCTTTGTGTTTCGTTGCTGGAGGAGATGTCTGTCCAGGTGCAAGCCTTGCAGCAAAGCATTCCCGGTCCACCTGCTGTCAAATACTCCAGAGTTGCTTCAGGGCAGTGTGGTGAGATGATAAGCTGACACAACAGCCTTTGCCAGAAGGTGCCCGAGAAGCAGGAAGACAGAGAGCCCTACAAAGCCTGGAGTGAAGCTTGGGATTCTGTCAAGTACGGACTCCCACCCATGTGACTGACGTAAGGAAACTCTCTCTAAATAACAAAAGCATCTCCCAGAACCTCACGGTTTCTCTTCATAGTGGTCATCATTTATTCCAAAATTACCAGGTGCACCAGAAAAGTTTCACACAAGCCAAGAAAAATCACAGATGTAAATCCATAGGTCACCAATATTGGAATGATTAGAATGAACCTTAAAATCTGATTAATATGTTTGAGAAAATCAATGGGAAAAAAATGGAGAATTTCATCAGAGAATTGAAATCTAAAGTAAAAGAATCATTTGGAAATTCTAGAACTGAAATATAAAATAGCTGAAATGAATAACAGAATAGATGGTTTTAAAAGCAGATCACACACAGCAGAAGAGAGGATTAGTGAAGTGGAAATTATGTTAAGTACAAAATACTCAGTTGGAAACAGGAAGAGGGAAAAAAGAGGTAAAAATACATAGAATAAGACCTGTGAACAACTGAATAGATGGTTTTAAAAGCAGATCACACACAGCAGAAGAGAGGATTAGTGAAATGGAAATTACGTAAGTAGAAAATACCCAGATGGGAACAAGGAGAGAAAAACAAGTATAAAGACACACAGGCATAGAGGACACAGGAAAAATCCAACATGGGTGTAACTGGAATCCTAGAAAGAGATTTAAAAATTTTTTAAGCATTTAGGAAAAGAACTGGAGAAGGCAATGGCACCCCACTCCAGTACTCTTGCCTGGAAAATCCCATGGATGGAGGAGCCTGGTGGGCTGCAGTCCATGGGGTCGCTAAGAGTCGGATACGACTGAGCGACTTCCCTTTCACTTTTCACTTTCACGCACTGGAGAAGGAAATGGCAACCCACTCCAGTGTTCTTGCCTGGAGAATCCCAGGGACGGGGGAGCCTGGTGGGCTGTCGTCTATGGGGTCGCACAGAGTCGGACACGACTGAAGCGGCTTAGCAGCAGCAGCAGGAAAAGAACTGTACCTTGCCTTTGAAGTGCAACAAAATGCAAAAAACCCAGAATTTTTCAACAGAAACGGTGCAAGCAGAGAAGCCATGCAGGGAGTGAGCCCTGAAGCTGCAGAGCAGGGACCCAGGGCTCCAGGCCGCACCCTGGACATGCGCAGCGCCCCCTACAGGCCCTGTCCCCTCTCCAGCCGCCCGGCTGCTCCCGTTTGTGTCCCTGACACAGGGCAGTGGCCAAGCTGCAGGGTCCCTCAAGCGCCCCACACTCCCAGACACTCATCAAGCCCCGCCCAGGTCCCCAGCTCCAGAGTCCACACATGACACGTGCGGTCCTGCAGCTGGGCAGGCCTCCAGCCAGAGGGAGGGGCAGGCTTCCTCCCCAGGCCCCCCATCTCGCCTCGGGAGGTCCAGGGACGACTCCTGCCCCTCTCCCCACTGGATGGGGAGGAGAGAGGCCTCCTGCCCCCCAGGACTCCCTGCAGGAAGGCAGGTGTCTCCTCAGCCCCCGTCCCCTCCACCCTAGCCCCCAGAGTACATCTGCACCCATGGTCTCGGCTGGCTGCGGGAGAGAGGGGCCAGTCCAGCCTGGCTCTGGGTGGGGGCTGGGAGACCTCTGCTCTGACTCCAGGCCCAGCTGGGGAGGGGGCCCCACCCCGTGCCCGGGCGGCCTCTCCTCCTCCACTCTACCCAGTGACAGGTGCGGGAGGGAGACAGCCATCCCAGCGTCCACCGTCCAGCGTCCTGCGCAGCTGCTGCTCTGGGGCTGGCCTGGCTCTCTGTCCTGGGACTCTTTTCTCCTCTGTGTGGGACAGGAGGCTCTCTCAGCGGCCCGGACCCCAGGTCTCTCTCTCGCCGGTGCCCTCTCTTAGAAGCCCGCAGCCGGCTTGGAGTTCGGGGCCAGCCCGGACCTCTGGGCCCCATGTGTGTGTCAGGGAGGGGCAGGGGGCCAGCTGGGGGTGCTTTCAAATATGTCCCAAGTCCTCCCCGCTCGGGTGTGGGCTTGCCGCCCAGGTGGAGCTGGTGCAGTGATGCTGGGTCAGTCATCAAAACCTTGCAGCTTCTGTCCTGCGGTTTCCGGCCCCTGGCTGTGGGGAAGCCCGCCGGCCCCTGGTGAGGACACTGCAGGGACCCCTGGGAGAGGCTCAGGCCCCACCAAGAGTCACGTGAGGGAGCTTGGAGGCAGACACCCCTCCCCAGTCCAGCGCAGTCTTCAGAGGACAAGCCCTGGCCAAAACTGTGACCACAGTGTCTGAAGACCCCGGGTCAGAACCATCCTGTAAAGCCCCTCCCAGACCCCAGACTGACAGAATCTGTGAGATGATAGCTTGTCATTTTAAGCGGCTAACTTTTGTGGTTATTTGTTAGGCAATAATTGATGACTAACATACTGAAATCGGACCATGAAGCAGTAATTTCCTAGGACAGTTCTGGGGATCGAGGTGCCCACGTGAAGCCTGTTGAGGGTAGAAATACTCTGGGGTCCTCCCCGAGGAGCAAGTCCATCTGCACAAAAGGCAAGTCTCGGCACGGCAGCAGCCTCTGCTTCCTCAGCATGAGATGGGAGACAAAAGCTCTGCGCTTCCCGACAAAAGACTAGCTGTCCTGCCTGTCATCAGCTTAGCTGGCTAGGCAGCCACGCCCTGTGGTGAGGATGGCCTGGAGGGCGAGATGCTGATGCGCAGGGTGGGCTCAGACCACCCTCCCCCAAGACTGGGACCCGCTGCAGACTTGCAGTTCCCGCGGGCTCTGGACGCTGTCGCTCAGTCGCGTCCGCCTCTGGGCAAGCCCATGGACTGGTGCGTGGCTCCCCTGCCCTTCACTGTCTCCTGGAGTCTGCTCAGCCCTCCTGTACCAGACGGTGGGAGCCTGTTCTACTTTCTCCATTCAGTGGCACTTGGGATTTAGTTTTAGAACAGTGTGAGGCTGGGGTTCAATTCATCCTTCCCCTCCTCTCAATGGGAATTCCATCACCATTGAACGGTCTGTCTTTCCCACAATGGTCCGAGACCCCTAAATTCCCACAGATAGTTGGGGTTGTGTCTGTACTCTGGGTTTTAGTCCATTTGTCCCTGTAAAACACCATGTGGCTTAATGGATGTAGCCAGGTATAATATTTTCATATAGAGAAGGGCAGGTCCCCTCTTCTTGAGCTTTCTTTCTTTCAGGATTTTCTTCTTTTTTTAGAATTTTCTTGCCTGCTCTTGTGCAGTGTGTTATTCAGATGACTTTAGGATCAGCTTATTGAGTTATGTGAAAATCCTGTTGACATTATGGCTGGGATTAAATAGAATTTACACACTGACTCATGAAGAGTTTAAGTATTTACAACACTGCTTTCAAGTGGGAACGGGGCATTTTCGGATTTAGTTAGAGCTCCCATAGTCTTATTGTCAAGGTTTAAGTTTTTTAAGAAACGTGGTCTTGGAAGTTCCCTGCTGGCTTAGTGGTTAAGGCTCTGGACTTTCGCTGTGGCAGGCTGGGTTCGATCCCTGGTTGAGAAACAGATCAGGTCACGCGGTCTTGTGCGTTTCTTTTCAGGCCCATTTCCGGGGACCCAACGGCCTCTGGAGACGACGTAACAGCAACAGAAACGTTCCTGCCGTGGGTGAGCACGGGCGGCACGAGCGACTGTTACGAGGTGGGGCCTGCCGGCAGAGCGCGCGGGGGCACCGACAGGCGGAGGCCGGGCCTGAAGGCACTGGGGGGCCGGGGCACCCACGGGCGGAGGCCCGGCCTGTAGGCACCGAGCCGGGCGGGCGGCCGGGCCGGGTCTCCACCCTCGGCCTGAGCCGACCAGTCCTGAGCGCTCCTTTCCAGGCCCCGCACCTCGAGCCACGCCCGCGGCCCGGGATTCGCCCGCCAGCGCATCAGGCCCCGCCCACCGCGGCCGGCGCGGGCCCAGGCCCCGCCCACGAGCGGTGGCCCCGCCCCTTCCCGCCCCGCCCCCTCCAGCCCCTTCCCGCCCCGCCCCCTCCAGCCCTGCGCCCGCCCCGCCCCCTCCAGCCCTGCGCCCGCCCCGCCCCCCTCCAGCCCTGCGCCCGCCCCGCCCCCTCCAGCCCCTTCCCGCCCCGCCCCCTCCAGCCCTGCGCCCGCCCCGCCCCCTCCAGCCCCTTCCCGCCCCGCCCCCTCCAGCCCTGCGCCCGCCCCGCCCCCTCCAGCCCCTTCCCGCCCCGCCCCCTCCAGCCCCTTCCCGCCCCGCCCCCTCCAGCCCTGCGCCCGCCCCGCCCCCTCCAGCCCCTTCCCGCCCCGCCCCCTCCAGCCCCTTCCCGCCCCGCCCCCTCCAGCCCCTTCCCGCCCCGCCCCCTCCAGCCCTGCGCCCGCCGCTGCGGCCTGTGGGTGCGAGTCCCGGGCCCGGCGGCTGCGGGCCCGGCGCGGGGCGGCAGGTTCGAGTCCTCGGCCCAGGAGCCCGCGGCCGTCCCGCCCGGCACGGCCGCGGCGGGCGGCGCCGTTCCGGTGCGCGCGCGGCGAATCTGCCGCTCCGAATCGGCGGGCGCGGCGGCGGCGGCCTCGCGAGAGTCTGAGCGGCGCGGCGGCGGCGGCGGCGGGAGCGCGGGCCGGGCCCCCGGAGCCGCCGGCATGACGGGCCGCGTGTGCCGCGGGTGCGGCGGCACCGACATCGAGCTGGACGCGGCGCGCGGCGATGCCGTGTGCACCGGCTGCGGCTCGGTGCTCGAGGACAACATCATCGTGTCCGAGGTGCAGTTCGTGGAGAACAGCGGCGGCGGCTCGTCGGCCGTGGGCCAGTTCGTGTCCCTGGACGGTGCGTCCCGGTGGGGGTCCCGGGGGCCGGGGGCCGGGCGGGAGCGCTCGATAACGGCGCGGCCCGGGCTCCAGTCGTGGTCCGCCCGCAGTCGCCTGGCCCCTCGGGGCCGGTTGTCGGGGGTCGAGGACGTCAGCCTCCCGCAGCCCGCGGGGGTCGGCTCAGCCCCGCCGTGCGGGGCAGGGATCTCCGCGCCTCGGGACTCAGTCGCCGCGCCCTGAGGACGGAGCTCCCCGGCGCCCGCGGCTGGCTCTCCGGGGCCCGCAGCCACCCTTGGGGACCCGCTTCCGTCCCTCAGCCCGGGACCCTGGAGACTCGCCCGGGGCGCTGCGCGCAGCGGGGCCCTTCCAGGCCGAGTCCGCGGCGACCCCAAGAGAGCTGCGGGAACTTGGCGGGTGGCTCCTGCCACGGACGCCGGTCACCCAGGACCGGATGGTAGCTGTGTGTTGAACGGGGTAACAAGCCACCAAACTGACTTTCCAATGTGGCAACACCGTTTTGCATTCTCGTAAGCGTCTTAGCCGGGGCTTGGGGTTGTCTGTACCTTTATATGCATTTTCCGTGCGTCCCTAGCGTGTTGCGGCGCCTCCTCTCCACGCTGGTGCTCTCCCCTCGGGCACAGTGCTGTGAAACAGCTGTTAACCTCCCTTGCTGACAGGTCTGTTCCGGTAGTTTTGTGGGTAGTTTTATGCAGGTTGTTTTCTTACTGTTTTTATACAGGTTGAGTTTTGAGCACTCTTTAAATATTGTAGTTACAAGTCCTTTGCTAGACAGGTTATTTGCAGAAGTTTAAAATTTTGATTACAAGCTTAAATTAGATGAACGGTCCCCTTTTTGATTTTTTTCCTTTATTGTTGTTTAGCTGCGAAGCCGTGGTCTGCTCTTTGGGACCCCACGGACTGCAGCATTCCAGGCTTCCCTGTCCCTCACTATCTCCCGGAATTTGCTCAAACTCATGTCCATTGAGTCGGTGATGCCATCCAACCATCTCATCCTCTGTCGTCCCCTTCTCCTCCAGATTGTACCTTTTCTGTCATTCTAAGAAATTTCCTGAGCCCGAGACACGCTGTTCTTCTAAGTTTCATTTTCTAATGCTTGATATTTAGCCTTATGACCATCTTGAGTTTAAGCTTCATATAAGGTGTGGGGTGTAGGCTGAGGCTTGTTTTTTGCAGTGGCTGTCTGGTTGTTTTTCTTTTTGGCCACACGCCACCTGGCCAGGCACTGGACCTGGGCCTTGGCAGTGAAAGCCCAGAATCCTAACCACTAGGCCACCAGGGAACTCCCTCAGCACCATTTGTTGAAAGACTGTCCTTTCTCGAATTGCCTTTGCTCCCTTGGAGGGCGTCACTGGGCTGTGTCTGTGTGGGTCTGTTTCTGGGCTCTCTGTCCCATTCCATTGTTGAGTCAGTCTGTCTACGCACGTTCCCTCCTGCATGTTTATAGTAAGTCTTGAAATCAGACATCGAGATTCCTCCAGCCTTGGTTTTCCTTTTCAGAATTGCTTTACTTACGGTATGTAGTTCCTTTCCCTTTTCATTCATTCGATTTTAGAATAAGTTTGTGTATATTAAAAAAAAAAATCCTACTGGGATTTTGATTGGAATTGTATTAAATCTCTCGATAAATTTGGAGAGCTTTGACATTTTGGGGCTTCCCTTGTGGCTCAGCTGGTAACGAATCTGCCTGCAATGCGGGATTCAGTCCATGGGTTGGGAAGATCCCCTGGAGAAGGGAAAGGCTACCCACTCCAGTCTTCTGGCCTGGAGAACTCCATGGACTATACAGTCCATGGGGTCGCAGAGAGTGGGATACGACTGAGTGACGTTCCCTCTCACGTCTTCACTATACTGTGCCTTCCGATCCCTGAGCGCAGATGGGTCTCCCCATTCACGTGGTTCTCTTTGTTCTTTCGTCGCGTGTCATAGTTTTCAGCATATAGTTCTTGCACATGTTTTAGACGTTGACCTAGAATCCAAACAGAACTTTTGTAAATAGTATTTTTCAGAAACTCAGCTTTCAGCCGTTCGGTGCTAGAAGATAGAAACACGGTTGACTCTCTCGTCGTCCTGCGCCCTCGCTGAACTTACTAGTTCTAGGGCTTTTTACAAAAATAGATTCCTCGGGATTCTTGATGCAGGTAATCCTGTTGTTTGTGAACAGACATGGCTCTTGTCCTTGCTCTTGAGCAGACACGCTCACCTTTCCCCAGTCCTGGTGGGGAGCGTTGACTCTCCTCCCTCTCAGCGTGATGTTGGCTGCGGGTCTGTGACACCTGTTCTCTATCAGCAGCATCGAGCACGTTCTCTTTCTGATCCTTGCTTGCTGTTAAGTTTTTATCATAGGTGGGTGGTGACGTGTTTTTTTTTTTGATGGTTTTTTCTTTATTCATCTGTCTGGCTGCACCAGGTCCCAGCTGTGGCGCACAGGGTCTTCAGTCTTGACTGTGGCACGCAGGGTCTTTGGTTGTAGCGAGATCTAGTTTCCTGGCCGGACGTTGAACCTGGGTCCCCTCCACTGAGAGCCTTGTCCACTGGGCCACTAGTGAGGTCCCTGGGTGATGAGCTTAGTTTTCCTCCTTGGGTGTTTCAGTGTGGCTGGTTTTTGAACACTGAACGTGCTGTGCCTTCCTGGGGTAGACCCACGTGACTGGGGCAGTGTGCTTTGTAGGTGTCGCTGCGTGAGACTTCATAATGTGTTGTTGGGGATGTTTGTGTTTAGGTTCATGTGAAAAGTCACTGTGCGGTTTTCTTGTAGCGTCTTTGTCTGGTGCCTCGGGGAGCGAGTTGGAAAGCGTCCCCTTCCCTTCTGTTTTCTGGAGGTGAGTGTGCAGGATCAGTCTCACTTCTCGGCTGGCCGTTTGGGGGGTCCTCTGCGCCTGGAGGCTTCTTTGTCAGAAGTGTTTAGTTACAGGTTGAATTTCTTTGACAGCCACTGGCCTTGCTTATTTTTGGACCACCTCTTTCGTCCAGGGTGAGTGTGTGGGCCCCGGGGCCCGGTCGTCTGGCCTCAGCTGCTGCCTGTGTGCACAGTGTTGTTGGCACTGTTCCCCTTCCCTGGGTGTCCGCGGGGTCTGTAGTGGCGCCTCCTTTTCCTTTCAGATGTTGGTGTTTTGTGTCTTCTCTCTTTTTCACTTTGTTTATCTTGCTGGAAGTTTGTCAATTTTATTGATCTTTTCAAAGAAGCAGTTTTGGGTTTTGCTGCCTTTTCCTCTTGGTTTCTGCACCACACATGGGGGGAGCCATTTGAGGAGCAGTGGTGTGTGTGTGTCTGTGTGTGTGTGTGTGCGGCCTCCCCAGTGGTGGCCCCGAGGGCGCTCCTGGGGACGTCGGGGCTGTCAGGTGCAGCTGGGGAGGGGTGGGTGTGGCTCAGAGAGGGATGGATGTCAGGAGTGCAGGGTGCCGAGGCGCTGGCTGGAGCTGGGCAGCCAGGTCTCTGAGTCCTGGGGAGGGGGCCTGTGTGCCAAGGGGCTCGGGGCAGGGGAGGGCTTCCGGCATGGGCCGGTCAGCATCCTGTGCCGCAGTCGGTGCTGAAGGTCTCAAGGACAGCAGGACTCCCCCCGGGCTCTCTGACTGACGGTGTCCAGCGCCCCTGCGGGGCCCCTGGGAGCCGGGCTGCTGCTGCCGGAGGCCACGGCCTGGACGCAGCCGCTGGCACCTCGCAGCACGGCCTCCAGCCCCCCGGCCCTGCCCTCCCTCCTCTGGGGCGCGCCTCCCAGGGGCTCCATAGTCATGGCTCTCGGCTGCTGCAGGCTTGTCCCCGAGGCCGCGGCGCCTGCAGGTGCCGGCGTCCTCGCACTGGCCAGGAGTGAGGCCCTGGCGCGCGGCCCCTGGGGTGCTCTCTCAGGCACAGCTGCCCCGTGTCCCAGTCAAGCTCTGGTCCTGGAGCTTTGAAGGTTCTGCTTCCCTGTTTCTATCCTGTGGGCCCCCTGAGGTCCGGGTGGAAGGGACCTGCTCCCAGGAAGTGGCTGAGCTCTGTCCTGGAGGCACCTGGGTGAGAGGACCTTGGTCCTGAAATGCCTCGAGCTGCCTAGGTCACCTCGCGTGCTCCGTGCTGGGTGGTTTCCACAATCAGAACTGCAGCTGCGATAAGCTCTTTGGTTGAAATTTAGGCAGCTGCCCGGGTTAGCTGTTTCTTCACCAGCATCCGAGGTCTGTGTCCATCAACAAGCCCATGTGTGGGCTCAGTGTGGACTTCCCAGGACCTTTCGGGTGCTTTAGAAGCCTCATCCCCACATCTGAGCTCAGGCTGAGGGGCCACTGGACTTCCCCTCTGTCCTGGAATTGCCCACTGGACCTCGTGCGGTCGTCCCCCCTTAAAATGAGTTTCACAGTGATGACAGGGACCCCTCACTTTGAATAGTGAGTACAGGCCTAGGAAGGGCTTGGCCTATCCGTGTTGGCCGGGCCTGGGAGTGAACTGCAGGGCGGTGCAGCGTGCTGCTTTTCTGTCTGTTCTTGGGATGTTGTTGTTTCTGCTCGTCCTCCACGCTCAGAGTGGCTGGGCAGGGCCCCCGGTCTCCCCTGCGCCCCTGCAGAGTCGCAAGGGTCGGTCGGGTCTTGGACCTTCTTGCCTTTGCGGACCCCAACCCCAGGGGCCGGGTGCCCTGGGTGCAGTTACTGGCCGTCCGCACGCTGTCCACACGGGGGCGCTCTTGGCCCACCAGGGGTGATGGAGACCGCGGCTTCTGCTTGATAGTTCTAGCGGGTTGTCTTGTCTGTTGCGGATCTTGTTATAGAAAGTATCGGATGCTTTAGTGGAGGGAGCAGCGTGGAGGGCCTCTGAAGGGCTAGCATAGCATGCGCTGCTGGTTTTGGCCAGAGGTGGAGCTCAGACGTCCCTCCGCACTTCAGGGGAGCCCAGCCCGCGGTGTGAGTGGTCTGAGATCCGCGAATGAGCACCTTCCATCCCTTCCACCGCCGCTCTGCATGTGTGCCTGCTGCAACCACGTTCCCGGGGCTGGGGTCTGTCGGATGGAAGAACCTGCATCCCCTTGGCAAGCCGGTTTTGCCCCCCACTCCTCACCTCCCCTGCTGGCCGGGCCCAGGGAGGCCCCTTCCTTTCCAGATCTCAGTCCCGGTGTCTCCTCAGCACGTGGGGGACAGAGGCTATCCGCAGGCACCTTGGAGAGCACCAGCGGTGTGTGTGCAAGTGTGTGCGAGTGTGCCTGGGGAGAGCGAGTCAGGAGCCAGCTTCCGGAGCAGATGCGGCTGGGCAGCCCCAGGACGGGTGCTGGGGGCATTGGAGAGACGTCGGGGCGGGGGACGACAGCCTGCTGGAGAGGGGGTCGGGGAGAGCCGGAGGTGGGGAGGGGAGGGGCGGGGTGAGTGGGGCGCGGAAGGGTGGCCGGCAGGCCTTGCCAGGCATGGAACACTCACCCAAACCACTTCCACGCCAATTTGGTGGCATCTCTGTGCGATCCGTGCTGGTCGCCGGGTCTGTGCAGACAGGCAGGCCAGGGGAGGTGGCTGGGAGGGAGGCCCCCAGAGTCCGTGCTCCTGGAACCCGGGCGGGGCTTCAGCGGGTTCAGACTGCTTCCCTGTCTGTTCTCTAATGCAGACTTGTTGTAATGGTTTATTTAAGACACAGACTCGTTTCAGTTGAAACAAGACGGTGCTGTCTTTCCCTTCTTCTGAAATAAAAGCTGCGTAGCACTGGGACACCGCAGGCAGGCCTCATTGTGGGTCCTGGGCAGGTGGCGTCTGCAGCGGCTCCTGTGTCTAAATGATCACACACGGAACAGTCACAGATAAGCCGAAGGCCGGCTTGCTCTCCTGCCGTCTGTGTTTGTGGCCGCCCGTGGATGACCCAGAGGAGCCTGCCGGCCCCAGGACTTGGGCTGTGGGCTTTCCTGGGGGCCTCCTCTCACATCGGAGATCCGGCTGCTCTGCCTCCGGACGCGTGCGCCTCCGCGTGGCCCTCCCACAGGCCCTGTGGCTGCGGTGCGCGGCCCTGTCCCCTGGCTGGAGGGGCGTCTAGTGCGGTGGCTGTGCTCTCTGCCAGGCGCGCGGGCTCTGGTGGGCGGCCCCTCGCACCCCACTGCTGTGCGCCGCCCGGGGCCTCCCTTTGGCCTGGGGCTCGTTTGAGGATTGCGCTTCAGGGCTGGGGCTTGTGAAGTCTGGTGAACCATCGGCTGTCCGCCTGGCTGTCTCCGGAGGAGGCTATCAGGGCAGAAGTCCAGCCCTGAAGCCCTGCAGAGCAGAGTAGCTGAGACTTCCTGGGGTGGCTTGGAGTTGGCGGGAGATTCAAGGCAGAGTGCTTGTGAGTGCAGCCGCGGCCACGCTCTGGGAGCAGGGTCCTTAGATCGCTGCTGCAGGTGGGCGGGCGGGCATGCGCGGGTGCCTCCTGCAGACTGCTGGCCCCACGGACAAGGCTCCCCCTCCAGGAGCCCGCAGCCCCCTCCCCCCGAGATGGCCATGGTAACCACGGGAGGGGGCGGCCCCGGGCTGCGGGGCTGAGGGAGGGGCTGGGCCTGCGCTGCAGCCTGGGGAGGGCGCTGTGTGATGATCTCTGGGCTCCAGGGCAGGGCAGAGGAGGTGGTGGGCTGGGGGTCACTCACTGCGGACTCCTGGTCTGCGTGCTGACCTTTCTGAGTTCTTGATCCGGAAACACCAGCGGTGACGAGAAACGCTGTTGCCGTGGATCTCTGCCGGGCTTTGGCTCACCCGTCTGATCTGTGTTTCTAGGTGCTGGCAAAGCCCCAACCCTGGGCGGCGGCTTCCACGTGAGCCTGGGAAAGGAGTCGCGAGCACAGACACTGCAGAACGGTATTTCCCTGCGGGGGCTGCGGGGGCTGCGGGGGCGGGCGGGCTCCCGGGGCGAAGCGCGAGCGTGGCAGCCTGCAGCGACCAGCGCGCCTGCCGCCTGCCGGGAGGGGCTGTGGGAGCAGGCCCCTCCCCAGCCGTCGGGCCCCTGGGGGGCACCCTGGGCTTGCTGCAGCCACGGTGGGGCTGCTCCGTTCGCCCTCAGCACCCAGTGGGCCCGCACCTTCTGACGCTGGGCAGTCTCGGTGAGCACAGAAGTGACTTGGGGGCAGCACTTTGACCTGCAGTGTGATCACTCTCGCGGTGCTTTGTGACAGTGCCAGCCCGGGACAGATGGGAGAAGTGTCTGTTCTAAGCTTGGCCTGTTTTTAGCTGGGCCGTTCGTCTTCTTGTTAAGTGGTAAAAGTTCTTTATGTGCTTCATACATGAGTCTTTCATCAGCTCTATGATTTGCAACAACGTGCGCCCGTTCTGTGGGTCGATGGTGAGTGTGAAGCGAAGGGTCTAACCTTGAGGCCGTGCAGCCCGTTTCTCCGTGTCGCCCACGCGTTTGTGTCGTTAGTAACAGACATTGCCTGATTCGGTCCACACAGCAGAGGTTTATGAAGCTGGTGCTTCCGTCCAAGTTCTGTGATTTTAGTTCTAAGGCTGAGGTTTTGGTCACCTTGAGTTAGTGTTTGCGTCTGGTGTTCAGGTAAGGGCCCACCTGCACTCTTTTGCGTGTGGGCACCCATTTTCCCAGTGCCACTGCTGAGGCGGCCACTCATTCGTGGCGCCCTCTGGGCTCTCGCCTCCGCCCTCCAGGCTCGCGTCTGCCCTCCGGGCTCGCCTCCGCCTCCGGGCTCGCGTCTACCCTCTCGCTGGCATCACACTGGTTTGCTTGTTGCATCTTAGTAGCACGTTTTGAAATCAGGAAGTCTGACTCCTCCCGATTTGTTCTTCATTTTTAACACTGTTTTGTTGCCTGTTCTGAGTCCCTTGAATTTACAGACGAGTTTTAGGTTGAGTTTGTCAGTTTCTGCACAGAGCCCGCTGAGAACTGGACAGAGACCAGTGGGCTCTGTCGATGAGTCTGGGGTCGGGGAGCAGTGGGCTCTGAGGATGAGTCCGGGGACGGGGAGCAGTGGGCTCTGAGGATGAGTCCGGGGACGGGGAGCAGTGGGCTCTGAGGATGAGTCCGGGGACGGGGAGCAGTGGGCTCTGAGGATGAGTCCGGGGACGGGGAGCAGTGGCCTCTGTTGATGAGTCTGGGGAATGGTGCTCTGTTAACAAGGCGGAGTCTCCTCACCCCTGGTGCAGAGTGCCTTTCCATTGATTTAGGTCTTCCTTAACTTGTTCAAACAATTGTTGTGGTTTTCAAAGTATAAGTTTTTCATCTTTGCTAATTTATTTTAAATATTTCATCCTTTTGATGCTATTATAAATGGAATTGCTTTATTTCATTTTCTGTTTGTTGCCAGTGTATAGAAATATGATGGATATTTGTGTATTGATCTTGCAACCTGCAACCCTTGAAAATCCCACTGAACAGTTTTCAATGGATTTATGAGAAGCTTCTATATATGAGACCATGGCATCTGAAATAGATACAGCCTTGCTTTACTGTCTGACCTAGGCACCATTTAAATCCCTTCCCTGACAGTGCTGTAGACCCTCCAGCACCGCACCACGTCCAGGAGTCTCGTTGCTGATTTGAGAGGACGCACCATGCGCTCACAGCTAGGCACGACGTTGGCTGTGGTCGCTCAGGCAGGGCACCCCTGCTGGGGCGCCTCAGGCCTCTGTGAGCACCCTCTCAGGGACTTGCTGGCACCCGAGCGCCTCCCAACGGGATGTTTTGCCAGGCTGCGCAGCCCTCACCTGCACACTGGGTGATACGGAGCGCCCTTCCTTGCAGCCTGGCCTCCTTGTCCATGGTTCTCGAGGACCTGCCTGGCTGCCCACTGCTGCTGCGGATGGTGCGGCCAGCACGCCCTCGGCCAGCCGCTCCCCAGTCCAGCGGGGCTTGACGGCTGTGTTGCTGATTACCGAGAGGGCGGGCGGTGGGCGTCTGATTACGACCCGCGCCAGAATGTGTTAGGGTTTCTGGTGAGCTTTTCCCAGCTTGATTCTTCTGTGTTTAGAGACAATATTCTGCAGGATTTCAGTCTTCTGAATGATTTGACTTCACGGCCCAACATTTGTCTGGTCGGTTACAATTGGTTTGGACGCGTGAAAAGAACGTGCGTCTACAGGGGGTGCGTGTGTGCACGTCACTGGGGTCGGTCTTCCTGCCAGAGCCCGCTGATCCTGGCTCTGCTTGTCGCCTGTCGCTGCAGGAGCGTGTCACAGCCTCCGTGACGGCTGTGGATCTCTCCCTTTCTGCCGTAGTTTTGTTGGCCTTTTGTTTTGCCTGTATAGACTGTGTGTACACAAATTTAGGGCACACAGATTTATGTATTTATTTAGGCCACTTCGCGTGGCCTGAAGGGTCTTAGTCCTCTGACCAGGGATTGAACCCGGACCATGGTGTTGGAGGACTTCCCAGGTGGTGCTAGCGGCAAGGCACGCACCTGCCGATTCAGGAGACATGACACCAGGGTTCGAGCTCTGGGTTGGGAAGATCCCCTGGCGGAGGGCATGGCAACCCTCTCCATGCCTGGAGGAGTGCATGGACAGAGGAGCCTGGCGGGCTACAGCCCGTGGGGCACACAGCGTTGGACCGAGTTAGCACGCACGAAGTTGGAAGCCTGCAGTCCTGTGTCTTAGGGGCTCCCTAGTGCTTCCAGAGCAGAGTTCTTCCTGCGGGTGGCCCGCGCCTCCGCTGCCTGGGCAGTGCTCGGGCCTCACTCCCAGTCCCGCCGGCTGTCTTCTAGGTGGTACTGTCCTATAATCTTTCTTCCCTGCACCCACCTTTAAGACCATCTGCATGTGAGGAACTTTATTCCCAGTAGAGAAGGGATCTATTTCCAAAAGCCCAAAGCGGGTTGTCCATCGGACCCAAATCAGTTGTAAAGAGTAGCGTTCGTGCAGACATATTCATGGAAGTAAAATGGTAAATCAGCAGTACAGAGAGAAATACCCCATCTGATTTTAAACACGGCTTCGTTGAAGAAGTCAAGCGGAGCTTGCGGGCTGCTGGGAACGGGGTCAGCGCAGTCTGAGGCTGGGCGAGCCCGCTCGGTGGTCGCCCTTGCCCCTTCCCCAGGGCTCCTGCCCAGGTCAATGCCCGGCACCCGGGGAGGGGTGGGCTCTGCCTCCACCCGGCCGGGCAGCTGTCCCCTTCTGGCGTCAGCATCCTGTCCCTGCTGGACAGGGCTGTGGGGGCCGAGGGTGGCCGTGAGCTCCAGCCCCGACTCTGCTGCTCTTGTCCAGACCGGCTTCTTCCCGGCACCCCTGCGCTCTCCTGCCCCTCAGCGCGCCCGCCGTGTGCCGGCCTTGCCTGTCCGTGGAGGTTTCCTGTGCTTTCCCCTCCGTCCGGGTGAGTCCCTGCTGACTGTGTGTCCTTGCTGGCATCTTCTGTCGCTTCTGCAGGAGAGGCTCGGGCAGATTCTGTCTCCCGGACATTCTCTAAGAGGCATGACTGGCCTGCTTCTGGTGCGTCCGGGCCGCGCGTGACTGAAGGCCTGCGCGCCGCTCAGGGTGGAGCGCGCCGCTCGCGCCGCAGGAAGCTCCTGCTCTCGGTTAGCTTTGCTCTCGTTTCGTGCCGTGAGTTCATCTTCGCAAACAGTGTTTACGGCCGTTTGCTGACTTACTCGTGCACCTCTTTCCCGGTCTGTTGGCACCTCCTCCGGGCCCAGGCTCTTGGGGTTGCCCGCACGGTCCTCATCGTGGTTGGTTGCCCCCTTCGCCGCCGCGGCTGCTCTGTCCTGCCATGGGGGTGTCCGGCACTCGCTCCCTGCCACCTGCCGCCAGCCTGTGGGTTGGGTTGGAATCTATGGATTCACCTTCCGTCGTTACTATTTATGTTCGGTTTTGAGTGCCTTTCTTAGGAAGAGAGAACTGTAGGAGAAACAGACGTCTGTGTCGTGGGCCCGCTCACTCGGGGTCCACGCTTCCTGCCCCCGCCCCGGAGGCCGGCGCCCCAGGCCCCTTTTGTGGGCTCGCCTCTGGTTTCGCTGGAAACGTGCTGAGCCCCGGTTGAGGTACCCCCATCTTCCCTCCAGGAGCCTGGCAGGGCTGGGGTGGGTGCCCACGGAGGGTGGGCCAGGGTGTGCTGGGCGGCCAGCGCGGGGATGCGGTCCCGTCTGAGTCACCGTCTCACTGTTTCTTGACTTGGACCGTTGGGATTTTTCTCTCTCCTTGGAATTCTCAGATGCCTCTAGGCTCGTGCTTTTGTTACTGACCTGATGAACCCTTTCACGTGGGAGATGTTTCTCAGGGGAAGTTTTACTGTATTCTTTCTGGTTGTCTATTTTCCTTGGCATAACGTTATGTAAAGCGTGTAACTGTACCAACCTTAGGTGAACTCCTGGGTTAGTGTGGTTGACTTAAGGTCTGAGCACACAGCATGGTCCAGCGTGTGTCCTGTGCCCGGAAAGCTCCCTCCTGCCGGTTAGTTTCCCGGCTTTCCTGCCGCAGAGGGCTGGAGCCCACGAGCAGCGCCCTTCGCGTGCGTGTCAGCGGTCTGTTTGCTCACAGGGCTTCATTTGTGAACGTGCCGCGTCCTCTTCCTGCCGCGGACACTTGGCAGTCCTTGTGGCTGCCGTGCATCCTCCGGCGGACTTGCCTCTCGGGACGGTGCTGCAGGTGGGGCCCTGGGGCATATGGCGTGCAGCGTCGGTCTGCAGTGGACGTGTCGGCCCCTGCGCTTGCTGGCCTTCCTGGGGGGCGCGCAGCACTCAGGGGCCTTGCTCTGCTCTCCCTGGCGAGCAGTGAGATTAGCTGCTTTTGCTTGGTCCTCTCTGAGCTGCCTGTTGCGTCTTTTGTACAAGTTGGTTTTTTTTTTAACCGAGTTACTGTTTTCTTATTGACCTGTAAACTTCCTTATAAGTTTGGGTTCAGGTCTTCTGATGCATGTTCGTATTTTGAGTCTTTCCCCCAGTAGATGACTTTTCACTTTCTTAATGTCCTGATGAAAAGAAATTTCTTAATTTTAAGAGTCCCTATGTATCCGTTTTCATATTTAGGGGGTTTCGTGGCCTAAGATCTTAATTCTTGGGACTTCCCTCGGGGCTCCCAATGCAGGGGACCTGGGTTCGATCCTTCGTCACAGAACTAAGGTCCCACGTGCTGCAACTAAGATTGGGTGCGGCCAGATAACAAATGATAAAGCTTAAACAGATGTTAATTCTTGTCCATCCTAAGGTCTGAAGATGCCCTTCTGTGTTTTCGCTTAGGAGCTTCATTGTTGTATATTTTGCATTTAAGTTTGTGATCTGCCTCAAATCAGTTTTCATATCTGGTATGAAGCAGAGGTTGAGGCTTGCATTTTCATTGTCTCTTGGCTGAAGCATAGCTGGTCCGCAGTGTCGCACCAGTCTCCGCTGTACAGCAGTGGGGTTCAGTATAGTCTCCCATTCTGTAGGTTGCCTTTTCTTTTTTTAACGGTTTCCTTTGCTGTGCAAAAACTTTTGAGTTTGATTAGGTCCCGTTTGTGTATTTTTGTCTCTATTGCCTTGGGAGACTGACCTAAGAGAACATAGGTAAGGTGTTTTTTTGCATGATGTGAGGATGTGTGCTAAGGTCATTGACTGACATGTGGCTGTCCAACTTTCCCGGCACCACTTGCAGAAGGGACTGTCTTTTTCCCATTTTGTGCTCTTGCCCTCGTAGCTGAAGAGCAATGGCCCCTGAGCGTGGGGGCCTCTTTCCGGGCCTCCGCTCTGCCCCACTGGTCTGGCGCCTGTCTCTGCAGCGGTGCCACACCGCTCTGGTCACTGCAGCTCTGTCATGCCGCTGGAAGTCTGGTGAGAGAGTTAGGCCTCCCGCACTGTCCCCCTCCCCACCCCGCCTCAGGATTCGCAATTCTCGGTCTTCATGGTTCCTTGTAAAATTTCGTATTATTTGTTCTAGTTCTGTGAAAAATGTCATGGATATTTTCATAGGGATTGAACTGAATCTGCGGATTGCTTTGGATGTTGCCATTTTAACAATATTCTTCCAATCCAGAAGCATAAGGTATCTTTCCATTTCTTTGAATCGCCTTTAATTTACTTTATTAATGTTTTATAATTCTGAACGTATAAGTCACCTCCTTGGCCAGGTTTTTTCCTAGGTATATATATTTGGTGCTGTTTTAAAAGGTATTGGTTTTTTTTACATTCCCTTTCTGATATCTCATTGTTAGTGTAAAGAAATGCAGCTGATGTTTGAATGGTAACGTCATATCCTGCTACTTTGCTAAATCCATTCAGATCTAGAGTCCTTAGGGCTTTCTGTTAACATGTACGGTGTCATGTCATCTGCAAATAGTGACAGTCTTACCCTTTACCTTCCGGTTTGAATGCCTTTTCCTTCTCTTTCTTGTCTGATTGTTGTGGCTAAAACTTCAATACTGTGGTGAATAGGCGTGGTGGGAGTGGGCGTCCTTGTCTTCTGCGAGAGTCTAGTAGGAAGGCTCTCAGCTTCTCACCGTTGGGTGTTATATAGGCTGTGGGTTTCCATAAATGGCCTTTATCATGTTGAGATGTGTTCCCGCCATTCCCCCTTTGGTAACAGTTTTTTGTCGTGAATGAATATTGAACTCTGTCAAATGCTTCTTCTGCGTCTCCTGAGATGATCACGTGGATCTTGGCTTTTCTTGGTGTGGTTTATCACATCGATGGATTTGCAAGCGTTGAGCCATCCTTGTGGAACTGGGACGAACCCTGCCTGGTTGTGCTGTGCGATCTTGCGTCTGTGTTGCTGACTTTGGTTTGCTAATATTTTGTTGAGAATTTCCGTATCTATATTCAAAGGCACCAGCCTGCGATTCCCTTTCTCGTGGTGTCTGTGCTGATTTTGGTGTTAGGGCGATGCCGGCCTCATAGAATGCCTGTGGGAGTGTTCCCTGCTCTTCAGGCTTTCGGGTGTAGTCAGTTCTTTTTTGTATGTTTGGTAGATTTCACCTGTGCGGCCGTCTGGTCCTGCACTTCTGTTTGTAGGGAGGGTTGGTTGGTTTGTTTGCTTTGCAGATTCTGTTTCACTTCCCTTGATCGAGTCTGTTCGCATCACCTGTTTCTTGTTGGTTCAGCTTTGGCAGGCTGCGTGTTTCTGGCTCCCCTCTCCTCCGCGGTCGAGCCTGCTGGCGTCCGCTTGCGCACGACGCCCTCCTCGGTCCTGGGCGCTCTCCTCGGTCCTGGATTTCTGTGAGAGTCCTGTTTCATTTCTTATTTCATTTATTCAGCTTCTCTTTTCTTCTTGGTGAGCCTAGCTAATGGTTTGCCAATTTTGTTTACTCTTTCAAACCAAGAATCGTCTCCTGGTTTTATTGATTTTTTTTTTTCTATTTTCAAAAAATGTCTAGTTTATTTATTTCCTTTCTGCTTCCTTCAGGTTTTACTGGTTTCTCTTCGGTCTTAGGTCGTGAGTTAGTTGTTTACTCGGGATCTCTCGTTTTTGCATGGAGGCCTCCGTCCTGATGAACTTGCCTCTTAGAATTAAGTTGCTTTCGTGCTTCCCATAGACTTTGTGTCCGATCCCTGGATCAGGAAGATCCCTGGAGAACGAAATGGCGACCCACTGCAGTGTTCTCACCCAGGAAGTCCCGTGGGCAGAGGAGCTTGGCAGGCTGCTGGCCATGAAGCCACCAGGAGGCAGGCGTGGCTCGGTGGCGACACAGCAGACAGGCCCGCACGCTTGTGGCGCTCAGCTGCCCCTCGCCTCAGGCGCTTGGGGCGTGCTGGCTGGTCTCCACGCGGGGGTGCTTCCTCACTGCTTTTCTCGTGGTGATTCCTAGTTTCATGCCATTGTGCTCAGAGAAGACGCTTGAGAGGATTTCTGTGTCTTACGTTTGTTGAGGTTAGTTTCGTGCCCCAGTATGTGGTTAGTCCAAGAGAATGTTCCTTGTGTGCTTGAAAAGAATGTGTATTCTGGTGTTTTTTTTGGATGAATGTTGGGACCATGTCAGTTGGGTCTCACTGTCCTGCGGTATCACGCAGGCCTCTGTCGCCTCCTGGTTTTTTTGGATGAATGTCGGGACCATATCAGCCGAGCCTCACTGTTCCGCGGTGTCATGCAGGCCTCTGTCGCCTTCCTGACTCTCGGGGGGCCGTTTGTCGGTGTCGGTGGACTGGTAAAGTCTTCTGTTCTTGCGGCATTCCCGTCAGTTGCTCCCTTACGTCTGCTCAGTTCAGTCGCTCAGCCGCGTCCGACTCTTTGCGACCCCATGGACTACAGCACGCCAGGCCTCCCTGTCCATCACCAACTCCGGGAGTTTACTCAAACTCATGTCCATCGAGTTGGTGATTCTGTCTAACCATCCCATCTTATCCTCTGCCGCCCTCTTCTCCTCCTGCCCTCAGCCTTTCCCAGCATCAGGGTCTTTTCCAGTGAGTCAGCTCTTTGCATCAAGTGGCCACAGTATTGGAGCTTCAGCTTCAGCATCAGTCCTTCCAATGAGTATTCAGGACTGATTTCCTTTAGGATGGACTGGTTGGATCTCCTTGAGGTCCAAGAGACTCTCAAGGGTCTCCTCTAGAACCACAGCTTGAGAGCATCACTTCTTTGTTGCTCAGTCTTCTTTATGGTCCGACTCTTATTTCTGCGCATGGCCACTGGAAGAACCGCGACTTTGACTGCACAGACCTTTGTCAGCAAAGTGATGTGATGTCTCTGCCTTTTAATGCGTTGCCCAGGTTTGCCACAGCTTCCCTTCCAAGGAGCAGGTGTTGTGCGTCCACGGGTACAGTCACCCCCGCAGTGATCTTGGAGCCCAAGAAAATAAAGCCTGTCACTGTTGCACTTTTTCGCCTTCTCTTTGCCATGAAGTGATGGGACTGGAGGCCAGGACCTTAGTTTTTCGAGTGCTGAGTTTTAAGCCAGCTTTTTCACGTCTTTCTTTCACTGTCATGAAGAGGCTCTTTAGTTCTGCTTCACTTTTTTACACTGAGTGGTATCATCTGCATATCTGAGGTTGTTGATATTTCTCCCGGCAATCTTGTGAGTCAAGATTGTGAGTCAGTGACCATCTAAACAGTGAGACTCGGCTGAGATGGTCACGACATCCAGTTTGTGAGTCATCCAGCCCGGCATTTCCCATGATGTACTCTGCATCTAAGCTAAATAAGCAAGGTGACAACATGCAGCCTTGTCATACTCCTTTCTCAATTTTGAACCAGCCCATTGTTGAGTGTGTGGCTCTAACTGTTCCTTCTCGACTTGCATACAGGTCAGGTGGTCTGGTATTCCCATCTCGTGAAGAATGTTCCACAGTGTGTTGCGATCCACACGAAGGCTTTAGCATAGTCGGTGAAGCAGAAGCAGATGTTTTCTGGAATTCCCTTGCTTTTTCTATGATCCAGCAGATGCGTGCAGTTTGATCTCTGGTTCCTCTGCCTTTTCTAAACCCAACTTGCATGTCTGCGTGACTCTAGTCTCTGGAATCCCACGAGGCAGTGCTGTCCCTTTCCCGGCGGTTCCGTCGAGTCTTGTGTGGTAGGCTCTGGATCTGGGGTATTAGGCCCATACTGCTGTCAGTCTCCAGATAAAACAGCCAGCTCCCTCACCAGCAAAGCAAGTGTCCTCGGGAGTGGCAGAGGACACGCTGTGGCCGGCTGGCCGTGGGCGGGCCCTGCAGGCAGCAGAGGAGCCTCACCGGACGGACAGGAGGAGGAGGAGGTTGGGGTCTCTGAGGGTCCGTTGAGGACAGCGAGGGTCGTGTGGCGGCTGCTGCCCCTTGACCAGGCTCCCTTCCTCGTCGCGGGGCCAGCGGCTTCCTGCCCGGGGTGTACAGCGAGCGTGCGGGGGGCCTGTGCGGGAGAGCGCCCCTGCGGGGCTCCGCCTCGTCCCCCGCAGTTCCCCTGCTCGTTTGCACGCTTGGCGGGACTGTTAGCTCTTTCTGTGGTGTCGTCTGTCCTAATCACAGGCCCTCTTCACCTGGCTGACCCTTCGTGCCTGGATGTCTGCCTGTCTGGCCAGCTGCGTGCCTCCCTCTGGGGCCTGCCCCCTGGAAGCCGCCCTTCTCCTCTGGGGGCGGCCCTTCCTCCTGCTCCTAGCTCTCTTTCTAAATCTTCACCTGTGCCCACTCTGTGGTTCGGTTATTTCTGAGTTTTTACAAAATGTTCAGTGACCCCATTTTTAATTTTTCAAGGACTGTGTCTCTTGATTGCAGCCTGCTCGTACGTCCCTGTGTGTTGACACCTTTCCAGTGCTGTGAGACTGTAACGGGGCTCAGGGCGCCCTCTTCTCTTAGCAGTCTGCCTGTGGAGCCTGCCGCTTCTTCCTCTCGCTCCACAGTGCCGTTTTCTACACAGGTGGGGTGATTCTCAGTTGTCGGTCCATGTTTATACGAATGTGGGTCTTCAGCTGGCCTCTTTACACCTGTAGCCCCCCCAGGGCACCCATTGGCTTCTTGGTGCCCCTGGATCTGATCACGGGCGTGGTTTCTCGCGTGTTGCCACGTGGGATGGGTGTGACATGCTTGTTCACCCTGATTGGGTGCCGGGCGAGAGGAGGCTTCTGGGCCGAGCCCTGTAGCAATACGGCTCCGCTTCTTAAGCCGCTGGGTCAGGCCCTCCCCAGGGTGCTGGCTGGCCCTCGCGCTGTGTCCATGTTTGTGCTCTCTGCTGTCTCCATTGTTCTGGGAGGAAGCTGGTCAGGCGCCGTCTTGAAGGGAGAGGCAGGCCTTAGTTTCTCAAAGTGTCAAAAGTCTGAAGACATCTGTGTGCTAGTGAGTTGACTTTTTGCGTTCATTCATTATCCTTAGGGGAGTAAGCTGTGGCTGGTTAATTGGGAGTCTGTTTTGCATAAGCCTGCGTTTACCGATACCTTTGTGCTGTTAGAGACTGCACACACGCCTGCGTCGTGTGCCTTGTTCAGTGCCCAACGTGCGTGAGTTAAAAACTCACCTGGGGGCTGGGACTAACTTCTCATGGCTACAGGGCTTCTTTTTTGGCTGATGGAATGTACCAAAGTGGTAATGGTCAAACAACTCTTGTGACTATACTAACCACTCCATGGGACAACTTAAGTGGGTAAACTTTACAGTGTGTGAACTATAGAGCAATGAAGGTGTGATAAGATAACTTGCCGCGATAATTTCAAGCCCCCCACCCAGCTGCTGGGGGACCCTGGCCCGTGGTGTGTGGGGCTGAGCTGGGTCCCGGGCTCTGTGAGCGCCCTCCGGAAAGGACCTTCCTCTCCCTGGGTTGGCGGAGCCCCTGGGCGCACTGGGCTGCGGGGCAGGCCGTGCTTATCCACCTGACATCCTGGCCGCACGCGCTGTGATGGGGACCAGCGACCCGCCCTCCTCTCTCTGCAGACGGTCAGGATGTTGGCTGTGCCCTGGCCTCGGCTCTGGGACCGTGACCGTGATCCTGCCTCAGTTCAGCCTGACCAGAGGCCTCCAAGCTGCGCAGCTCCAGGCGGGCTCTGTTGGAGGTCGCGGGGGTAGGGCCGCAGGGGCCAGGGCACTCACGGGACATGCCGACTGCTAGGTGCCAGCCCGCCCACCTGTTCCCCTGGCGCTGGCTCCCTGGGCACCCCCCTTTGGCCAGGGGTCAGTCTGAGCCCACAGCCCTTGGCCACAGGAGCAGCAGAATCAGCTCCTAGCTCTGTGGGGGAGGCGCAGGCCGCTGGCAGCAGTGTAGAGTGGAGGAGACGGAGTGGGCCTGGGGCCGGAGGACGCTGGGCGGGCTGCATGCGCCCCAGCCCCTGGCTCCCGTGAGGCTTGCCGGTTGCAGGGGGCACGTCTGCCTCCCCCTCGGCGCCCCTGCAGCCTGCTCCCGTGACCCCCAGGAGGGCTGTGCTCCAGGCAGAGGCGTGCGTGCAGACTTGGTCCTGGCCGGCCTGGGCGCACCAGCCTGGGCGGAGGCTGGTGTGCGGCCCGTGGGGAAGGCTGGGTGGGCGCGGGCGGCAGGGCCTGGGCGCTCAGGCTCGGGGGGGCGGGGGGCGCTTTGCGGTGGAGCCAGTGGACTCGGGGCCGTGTCAGTGTTCAGCGCCAGGCGGCCGGCTTACCCGCGGCCCTTCCCAGACTCGGTGAGCGCGGGGCCTTGGGAAGGGCTCTGCCCCCGGCTGACCTGCCCCCACTCCACCCTGGAGGGAACTCGCACCCCGTGTCCACACATATCATTTTACTGGAAGCCCTGTGAAAACGGAACGTTTTGCAGAGCGTGAAAGCAAGCGGGTAACCTCGACGCTCTGCCTTAAGTCGCCGAGGCAGTCACGTGACGCCGACAGGGCCAGCGGCCGGCCGGCTGGCCTGCTGGGATCCGCGGTAACGTGCTGTGTTGTGTCCTAGGGAGGCGCCAGATCCACCACCTGGGGAACCAGCTGCAGCTGAACCAGCACTGCCTGGACACCGCGTTCAACTTCTTCAAGATGGCCGTGAGCAAGCACCTGACCCGCGGCCGGCGGACGGCGCACGTGGTGGCGGCCTGCCTCTACCTGGTGTGCCGCACGGAGGGCACCCCGCGTATCCTTCGCTGCCCGGCCTCCCGGCGCCGGCCGCGCCCCTCTCTGCTCGCGGGCCGCCGCGCTGACCTGGCTTCTTTCTGGCCTCCTCTTCCCCGTTGTCCGCGTGCTTCCCTTTCGCTCTGGGCGAGCTTGCCTCCCAGCCGGGCCTCCGCCTCCGCCCTCCTGGTGGGAGCTGGGGCAGCGGTGTGTCCCCGGGCCCTTCCTGGGGCGGGGCTGCCGCGCGCGTGCAGGAGCCCCGGCCTCTCTGCCCCTCCTCGCACGCCGTTTCCCTCCGTGTGGTCGCCGCCGCCTTCCCCGCGCGTAGGTGGCCCGGCTGCGGCCCGGCCCTGAGCCGGGAACGCGCGAGGGGCCCTGGAGGCTGCCGGCGGCCGACCCTCCGTATCCTGGGGCGGCATCCCCAGCAGGAAGAACCCTTGTTGCTTGAAAGGAGGGCGCGCTGCGCCCAGAGGCCCACGAGGTGGCGCAGTGGAGCTCCGGCCGCGGCCCCGCCGCCCCCCGCCCCCGGAGCGCACCCCGCCCTCCTCCCCGGTGGGGGCGCCGCGGCGGCGATCCTGGTCCCCGGCGGCGGGGGGGGCGCGAGCACCCCTGCCGCCCGCCCCCTGCCCACCGCTGCCCACCACCCTGGCCCGGGATTGGAGCCTGGCGGGCCCGCAGCGGATGGGCCAGAGGCCCGGGCACCTGGGAGCGCTGCCCGGCGGAGGGGCCGCACCAGAGCCCACGCCGTGGGGGGCCCTGAACCCAAACCGTGCGGACGGGGCACCCAGAGGCTGAGAGCTGCGCGCGGCTGCCAGGGCTGGGGAGGGGCGATGGTCTGCAGCTCTGTAAATGGGCTGAGAGCCTTGCGCATGTGCGGTTTTGGCCCTACCCTTGGCCTGGAAGAGCTGCTAACCTCAGCACGGTGGACTGCAGTGTGTGGGGACAGCGCTTCAGTCCGTCTGCCTGCCCTCGGTCCCCTTGGGAGGGCCGTTTTGGGGGCGGCCGGAGGGCACAGGTGTGGCCAGCTCCCTGAGCTTCCCTGGTGGCTGGCACTCTGGGCCCTGTCCTCCAGCCGGTGTCCTGGCGCCCTGGACAGGCCTCGGCTCCCTGCCCCTGCAGCCCACCCGCCCTGCTGCTGGCTCGCTCTGCCCTGCCTGGCACAGCCGCCTTGTTTTCCAGATGAATTCCAAGCCCCTAGGCCGTATTCGAAGACTTCCCTCTCCTCTCCTCGCCCCAGACTGCCCTCCACGCTCCCCCGACTCCGTCTCTCTGACCTGCCTTTTAGACCGTCTGTCCTTGGGTGGGCGTGTTTGGCAGAAACTTCCAGGCTCTAAGGGGCTTCCCTGGTAGCTTAGCTGGTAAAGAATCCGCCTGCAATGCAGGAGACCCCAGTTCGATTCCTGGGTCAGGACGATCCCCTGGAGAAGGGACAGGCTGCCCACTCCAGTGTTCTGGCCTGGAGAATGCCATATTATGGTATTGTCCATGGGGTCGCAAAGAGTCAGACGTGACTGGGCGGCTTTCACTCACTCTCCTGTTCAGGCTGTGGGTGGGTGCCGTGTCCCCACCTAGGTGACCTGGCCACTGTCTCCCGCAGCTGTGTGTCCGATGCTAGCGCGTCTTTTGTGACGCACATCCACTGGAGGTGTGTAGTCCTTGGTGTTTACTGGGCTCCAGCTGAGCAGCCAGCAGGCCTGTGTGTGAGCAGGTGAGCCCAGTGCCCTCAGTCCCAAGGCTGCTGACCCCGTCCCCCCTGCTCAGCCTTTAGACCTTCTCCCCCAGGCTTCCGACCCCAGGTCTTGCTCAAGGGGCTTCCGATCTGCAGACCTGGGGTGGGGTGCTTCCACACTGAGCCCCTGCCCCCCCCCCCAGGCTCCCCACGATCCTCTGTCTCGGAGGACAGTCCCGTGAAGACCCAGTTCTCCCCAGCTCACCACTGCCTGCTTCCCTCTGCCGGCCCCCCACCCCTCAACCACTTGCCTCCCCAAGGGCAACCAAAGAATTTAAAAGATCTTAAGTAACTTGATTATTACGGCAGCAGCAAAACCGAGAGGAGGGTGGACAGACGTGAAACCCCCGTCCACACCCGCGCGCAGCTCCCCGGCGTGGATGGCCTCCACCAAGGCAGTCGTTTGCCCCCAGTGGTGAGCCCATCGTGACACCTCACTGCCTCCCAGACCGCATGGTCTCTGCCGGGGCTCACGTCCTGTGGATTCGGCAGACGCACAGAGAGAGGGTGGTCCAGACAGGGCCGCAGTGGCTGGTGAGCGTTTGCCAGGAGGCGCTCAGCATGCGGAGTTGTAGGCTGAGCTGAGAGAAGCGCACGGCCCAGTGCCCGTCGCCCGGGGCCTTGGCACTCAGACCTGCCACTCAGCGTGTCCTGCCTGCCCACGTCCGATGATGCCAACTGGGGCCGCTCCCTGGGGTCCAGCAGGCACGCCCTGGGCTGTGTGTCGGCTGGAAAAGAGCCTCCCATCTTGCTGCTTTCTGCCCCCGGCAGCGTCGTTTTCAGTTCCCCGAGCAGGGACTGACCCTGGGCTGTGGCAGTGAGCGCGTGGAGTCCTGACCGCTGAGCTCGCAGGGAGCTCCCTGGGCTTCATCTTCTGTAAAGAGACTTCTCGATTCCCATGACGTCCCATCTGTCCATCCTCTCCTTAACGATGAATGGTTTGTGTTCCGTTGAAGAGAGCGTAGCCCAGTCCTGGAAGTGCTCCCTCCTGGAAGCTCTTGGTTTTGTGTTTCCCGCTGGAGTTGAGGGCCTCTGGTCCCGCGTCTGCTGTGAGGAGAGGGTCAGCGTTTGCTGCTTCCCCTGGGCGTCCAGTCAGAGTGCCGCCCGCTGCACACAGTGCTGGCACCACTTCCAGCTCATGTGGGGCCTGTTGCTGCCGTCTCGGACCCCTCGTGTGGGTCTGTTGGTGCCAAGACCAGGTGACTTCCGAGGCTGGTTTGTGACCCGTCTCAGAGCCTGCAGCCATGAGACCCTGAAGCCCAGCGCTCTTCTGCCTTGGAGGCGTCTGGCTGTGTGTGGTGCTGTTTCTCTGTACACATTTTTGAATCAGATCGTACATTTCTGTGGGGAAGAAAAGAAAGAAAACAGCTTCTGGGACTCCGACTGGGGTTTGTGGATCAACTTGGGTGCAGCTGACACTCACGGACAGCAGCGACTTCCAGTCAGCGACTGCCCCTTATTTCCCGTGGCTGTTCGCCACCTTCTGTCATTCTTGAGGAGGAGGTCTTAACTTTCGTTCGTGGGATTTATTCCTCGGTATTTGTGTGTCGAGCTGAGGTGAACAGTATCTTTCGCTCCCAGTGTACCAAAGTAGAGTGGTGTGCGGAAAACGCAGAATTCAGTGACGAATCTTAGGCGTTGAACTTCGGGAGCGCGCCCCGCTGTGTCTGCCGCCGCCGCCAGCCGCTCAGCCGTCTGAGGCCCGCCTCGGTGCCCCGTGGTGTAAGGCGTGAGGGGGCATCCCCGCCTCTGGAGGCGTTGGCAGCGCTTTGCCGCAGACGCCTGCTCTGGGCTCCCTGTCCAGGCCTTTATGTGCCTTTATCAGGTACCAGGTTGGCCGTCTCCTTTTTCCTGGTCACTGGGAGCTCTTACGTGAAGGGTGCTGGCTCGTCTGTGTATTCATCGGTATGCGCATCACGTGCCATAATTTTTCCCCTTAATCTGCACTGAGGTGAAGCACACTGACTTTTTATTTTTCGGCTGTGCCTCGCGGCGTTCAGGATCTTCGCTCCCTTCCAGCTTTGCTTGGTTGTGCTTTGCGAGGCCTTTGTCCGGTCACTTCAGGAGCCCGAGCACAGGAGCCGGGTCACCCTTGACCCCCGTTTCCCTCTGTCTGCGGCGCTTGTAGTGACGGCCCTCTGTCACGTCTTGCGTTTGTGATTTTGCCATTTTTCTTCTTTTATCTGTGTTGCTAGGGGCTTGCCAGCTTTCTTAGTCTTCTTGGTGACGGCTTTGTTGCGATGAAATCCACGCGGTGAGCTGTGCAAGTCAGTGGCATTCGGTCACGCTCACGCAGCGTGCGGCCGTCACCACAGTCGGTGGGAGGCCAGTCGCGCCTCAGAAGGCACTTGGGCCCCGGCAAGCGGCAGCCTGCTCCCTGTTGCTCTCCGTCTGCCCGTCGCCTTTCCCTGCACACCGCCGCTGGAGCTCCGTGTTTAGCTTGGGAGGCGCTGCGGCCTGGTCTGCAGGCGCTGGACTGTGTTGCGTCCGCCCCCGCCGTGCAGGGCGGCTCCGGTTTCTCTGCCGCCTCGTGGCGCGCTCTCAGTCTTCTCAGAAGAGCCGCTCTCTGGCTTTCTTCATCTGTAGTGTGCACTTATTTTTTATTTCTTTGATTTCTGCTTGTTATTTCCTTCCACTTTCTGTGGGTTTGGTTGCCGTGTTCCAGCTTCCTAGGTTCTTAATTTCCATCTCTCTGCTTCCCTGCCGCCAGCACTGGGGGCTGTGACTCTTTCCCGGCAGGTCGAGTGGCTTCGCACTCTCTTGCTGCGTCCTGTGACCGGTCCAGAGCGTTTTCTGGCTCCCGTTTTCGCCTCTTTAAGCCCACATCGAGCCACGCCTGCGGGAGCGCCCGCTGCTTTGGAGCCCGCTGCGGGCTTCCTGGCGCGCTCTGTGCCGCCGCTGTCCCCCGTGGGCCCCGTGTGGCCAGGCGGCAGGCACTGACGCATCCCCTCTCCCGGGTCTGGGGCCTGACTTCCGGCTCAGCGCGCCGTCTGTTCTGGTGGCCGTGCCACGGGCACTTCAAAGGAGTGGGTATCTGCAGCCGTCGGGTGGAGCGGTCTAAATGTCCGTCCGGTCAAGTCGGTTAGTCGCGTTCACATCAGCCTTGCCGGTTTTTCTGTCCCCTTGTTCTAAAGGAAGAGTTTGAAACTCCTGCCGCAGGTGAGGACCGACATACTTTTCCTTTTATCTCGTTGGGTCCGCATTGTATTCTGATGCCGTGTTTAGAGGGTACAGGTTCGGTGTCCTGTATCTTCCTGGTGGGAGTGAGGCCGGCCATTGTGAAGCGCCCGTCTCTCAATTCAGTTCAGTTCAGTCGCTCAGTCGTGTCCGACTCTTTGCGACCCCATGAATCGCAGCACGCCAGGCCTCCCTGTCCATCACCATCTCCCCGAGTTCACTCAGACTCACGTCCATCGAGTCCGTGATGCCATCCAGCCGTCTCATGCGCCCGTCTCTGTCACCACGTTTCCCCTTAGGCCCTCCTGTGTCGGGCGTTGGTGCAGCGAGACCCGCTTCCCTGTGCTGAGGGTGCGCACAGTCTGTCTTCCCGTATCTTTAACGGTCAGTCCTCGCTGCGTCTGAGGCATGTCGTTCACAAGCAGCATGTGGCTGTCTGTCCTGAAGCGGACTCAGGCCCCCTTGCCTGTGCGCAGTAAAGCCCCCCATGGCCCCTGGCTGTGGCGCAGGAAGGGCAGCGGGCGGGCTTCGCGGCCCCCTGGCGGTGGTGATGGGCATCGGCCCGCACCATTGCCGCTTTTGCCTTTGTTCCAGAGTTTTTGACTCTGATGTACTTAGATGTGGTTTCTTTGGTACTTGTCTAGCTCCTGGAATCTGAGCCTTCTGTCTGTTTGGGGAGAGTCTTGGGCGGCGTCTTTCTAAGCGCAGTCTCCCCTCTTCTGGCCCTGCTCCCTTTCCGGGGCTCCGGTGGTTGCTGTTCAGCCGCTCAGCTGTGTCTGATGCTTTGTGACCCCGTGGAGTACGGCAGGCCAGCCTCCCTGTCCTTCCCTATCTCCCAGAGTTTGCTCAAACTCACGTCCATTGAGTCAGTGATGCCATCCAGCCATCTCATCCTCTGTTGCCCCCTTCTCCTCCTGCCTTCAGTCTTTCCCAGCATCAGGGGCTTTCCCAGTGAGTTGTCTCTTCACATCAGGTGGCAAACGTATTAGAGCTTCAGTATCAGTATCAGTTCTTCCAATGAATATTCAGGACTGATTTCCTCTAGGATTGACTGGTCTGATGTCTTTGCAGTCCAAGAGACTCTCAAGAGTCTTCTCCAGCTCCACAATTTGAAAGCAGCAATTCTTCGGTGCTCAGCTTTCTTTATAGTCCCAACTCTCACATCCATACGTGAGTCCTAGAAAAACTGTAGCTTTGACTGTACAGACCTTGTTGGCAAACCGATGTCTCTGCTTTTTAACATGCTGTCTAGGCTTTGTCGTAGCTTTTCTTCCAAGGAGCAAGGACCCCGGTCACATGCACGTCAGACCCTTTCCTCGCGTCTCAGCTTGTGCTTTGTATTCTCCATGTCTTTCTTTTCTTCTCCCTGAACTTGTCCCACGACGGATCCTGAGTCCCTTCATCCTCTCTCTGCTGTGTGTCACTGGATGTTAGACCAGCCTATTAACTTCCTAACTTCCGTGATGGTTTTCCATTAGATTATTTTATTAGATTCCAGTTCTTTGGTACGATCTTCCATCTCTGGAGTTACATGAAAGTCTTTAATAGTAACTCCAACAGTGGGATCACTGAGGGATCTGCTTTTGTTGTCTGAGTTTTCTTTCGGTATTAGAGATCTGCTTCTGTCTGTTATCACACTCATGTGTGCGTTAGTTGCTGAGCCGTGCCTGCCTCTTTGTGACCCCGTGGACTATAGCCCACCAGGCTCCTCTGTCCATGGAATCCTCCAGGCAAGAACACTGGAGAGGGTAGCCATTCCTTCTCCTGAGGATCTTCCCAACCCAGGGGTCAAACGCAGGCCTCCTGCACTGCAGGTGGAATCTGCACCGCCTGAGTCACCAGGGAAAGTTCACAGAATTGCTGGATATAGTGTTTGGAAGCTGGTGGCAGCTGTGGGTGTTTCTTGCCCAGAAGGGCTGCTGTTCACTCTGGCAGGCAGGGAGCCAGGACCGCCCGTCGGGGCCTCACTGTGCAGGACCCCGGTGGGGCCCGCTGGGGCCATCACGGGGGTCTCTGCCTGCTCTCGCCCTGGGAGCTGACTGCTGCTGGCCATGGATGGAGCCTGTGCGCCCTTGTGCCCATGCGGAGCAGGAGCTGGCAAGGCTGGGGGAGCTGTGTGCGTGGCGTTGGGCCCACTTCTTGACAGTGGGGCCCCTCAAGGCTGGCTGCCTTGGCAGTCCAGGTGAGACTGTGTGAGCTCCAGGATGCGGCCTGGGCCTTGGCCTCCTGCCCTACGGGCGGCCGGAGCTGGAGCCGGAGCCGCCAGCAGGCCCCGGCCTCTCCAGATCCCTAGGCTCCTGCCCTTGGGTGCCCTTGCGTGCGGCTCCGGGCTGCTTCCCTGTGCTTTCCGAGAGCGGCGTGCGCTGCCTCCGGCTTCTAGGCCTGCTCCGCACAGCACGGCCGCGCTCCCGTCTCATTGTGGCTGAGGTGAAGCTGCCAAAGCAGACTGCTGCTGCCCGCTCCCCCTGCCAGCTGGTGTCTGCGCGCCGCCGGCCCTTGGTGCACTCTCCCGAACGACTTCTGGCCTTCCCACAGGGTCGGGCGTCACCGCCAGGTAGAACTGATGGGGCAGGACGCCAGGGTGTGGTGTCCGGTGGCCTCTGTCCTTGGCAGGGCATGGCTGTGAGCTGGTGTGCTCAGCAGAGCTGAGCGCCGGCTTGTGAGGAACTGCCCGCTGGTGCCAGCTGCCTGGGTCGGGCTCACTGAGCAGGGGCCCCCGCGGGGGCAGGGGCGGGGCCCTGGGGGCTGGGTGGGTGCTGGGCAGCCATCCTTTGATGGCGCTGCTGCTCAAGGACCACAAATGCCGTTTCATTTTGACTTGGTTAAAAGGTGAATCCCAATTTCCTTTTTAAAATACACATATCCTCCCCCCCCATCGTTTTATTACGAAAACTCTCAAATACATGGGAAAATTTGAGAGGGCTGGTGATACAGTGGGAAGCCCCACCACACCTCGCACACGCACCCCGCACACGCGCCCCGTCTGCGCTCCCCTGCTCCCGGCCTGCTGGTCCCTCAGCCTGTCCTCTTGGCATTTTTCAAAGTGAGGTGCAGTCATGTCTGCTGTCCCCAAGCCCTTCAGCATTCGAGTTATTAACTGACTAGATCCCAGTATTTGTTTATGGTTTTTCTTTCCTTTTAAGGCAAAATTGGCATGAAATGAAATGCACAACCCTTAATTGTGCCCTCAGATGACTTCTGATGAGCACACAGGGTCTGTATGACCGGCTCTTCCTCCAGGGAGCAGGGCAGTGCCAGCAGCCCACCCCGAGGCACCCACGCTCCGGGACCCCCACGGGTTCGTTTCGCTTGTTCTGGAGTGCCGTGCCCGGGAAGCACGTGTGTGCCCGTCTCTGGACTGTGTGTGACAGGTGGTCCCTGCTGTTCCCCGTCTTTGCTTTTGTGCTTGAAGTTCTGTGACTTCACCTTCCTTGGGGGATGGGCGTGGCCAGGCGTGGGCTCCGCCGCTCCTTGTCCTGAGAGCCGGAAGGCCCTCCTGTGGAGCCGCTGTCCCCGCGGTCGGTGTGGGGGCCACTTGGAGCTCCTATGGGGGCTCTTTGCTTCTCTTCGTGACGCACCTGTTCAAACCTTTTTTTGCCCATTTTTGGGGCATTCACTTTATCTGTATCATTTCAAAAACAGACTTCATTTTAAGAATAGCGTCAGGTCTATGAAGTTGTGCTGAGCGCCACATTCTCCACCCCACGCAGAGCTTCCCTGTTACCCGCTTGCACAGAGAGCTCTGTGTTCGGCGGACACACGTTGGTCGTTTCTGTTAGCCAGTGTCCACAGCCACCCTGAGGGCTCACTCTTGGTGGCCACACTCCTGGGCGTGACCAGTGAGGGTGGCCGTGTGTCCCCCATGGTGGAGGCACGTGGCCGCTCCCCTCCCCTGCGGCCCCGGCCCTCTGCTGGCCTCCCCTCGCTGTGACATTGCTGGGCCCCGGCCCCGGGCCTCTGCTGGCCTCCCCTCGCTGTGACTTGCTGGGCCCCGGCAGCGCCTGGCCTCTCGGCCGTGTCCGCTGCCTCTGCGGCCCCTGGCCCCTGCCCGTGTGCTCACTGCGGCCTCTTCCTTTCCTTTCTTGGGGTTTCACTTGTTTCGTTTTCCGAGTTCTCACTGGTGTCGGTCTGCACTGCAGTCTGATCTGTCTCGCTCACTCCCTGACGAGGGGCCTGTCTTCAGAGACGGAGAAACAAGGCGCCTTTTATTCAGGGACCTTGGTGGTCACGCTCAGAGCTCTCTGCCTGCTGGAATGAGGCTCTGGCTTCGGGGCTTCCTTCCCTCTTTCCCTCTGGACGCCCGCTCCGGGCTCGGGTTCAGCGTCACCGGATCCTTTCTCAGTTACTTCTCAAAGCCTCAGCATGAATGACACTAAGTTCCCGTCATTTGACAAGCTGCTCTTCTCAGGGGCTCATGCCTTGTGTGTATAGCTCTGTGTGTGTGGCTGGCTAGGTTTTGGCTCGCTTTGGGCGTGTTCTGATCACTCCTTACTCAGGTACTGAGAGTGAGGACAGGGCCTGTGCCAGCGTCCCAACAGCCATCCCCTGGGGACCAGGACTGGGCAGTGCCTGCCAGCCCCCCGGGGGTCCCGTGTGTGTGTGTGTGTCTGCCCCCCTCCCTGGTGCCCAGCGGGCGCTCTGTGGTGCTTGCGGGGCACAGTCGCGAGTGTGGCCGTGCTCGTGGGGCAGGCTGGGCACGGCCCGTGCAGATGGGGAGGCTGGCCCGCACGTGCGGCTGTGCTCCGGGGGCCCGCCCGCCCCCCGCCCCCCGCCCCCTCCCCCCTCCCCCCTCCCCCCTCCCCCCTCCCCCCTCCCCCCACCCTGCCTGCCCCCAGCCCCGCCCCTGTCCTGGTGGAGACCCACTGCCCGTCCCAACGTGGCCACCTCACTCTGGATTGCGATCCCGTGCAGAGCTTAGCTCTACAGCCAGGGTCTGCCTCCCAGAGACCGTCCGGTGGCCGGCGCCTGTGGGCCTGGTGGTTGCTCCTTGACTCTCACGCAGACATGCTCCTCGACCTCAGCGACCTGCTCCAGGTAGATGCAGCCCCCTCCCCCCAGCCCTGCTCAGGCCCTGCCCGCCCCGGCTGGGAGGGTCCACAGGCGAGGGACGCGGAGGGCCTGGGTCTTGGTTTGGAAACTGGCAAATGGAATGGGTAGGGACAGTGGACACGGGGGTGGTGGCGTCCCAGGGGCTTGTTGTAGAAGCACAGGAGAGGCCCAGGTGACCTTTGTCCAAGGCGAGGGACGTTCTTCAAAGAACAAAATGGACTCATACCGGTACATTTAAACAGTGTAACAGCTTATACTAATACTTGCAGTCTGGAGAAACTTGCTTTCTAGTTTCCTCATTTCCAAATGACTGATGGTAATGGCAAGACCACCAACAGGCATGCCGGTGTGGACGGGACGCTCATGGGGAGGGGCCGCCTCCAGGCGGGGCCACTGCGGTCTGCGTGTGTCCTGGTTATGGCGCTGGGTGAGCGTGCGCTCAGTGGTGGGTCTCGCCACTGAGGACTTGGAAAGAAACTGACTTGCCCTGACTATGTCAGGGAAGCAGATAGGACTGGTGTGAAGATGCACGCAAAGCACCCAGGGACCCCCTCCCAAAGGAAGCTGGCCCAGGGCTGGGCCTTCAGCAGTCCCAGGGCGGGCAGGCAGAGCTGCACTGACCTCAGAGACTGCCTGTATAGACGCCATTTCTCAGCAGCCCTGCTGAAACCTTCTTGGGTCACCCTGGAAAGAATCCCGGGGACCTTGAAGATCCAGTTCTCCACGTACTGTGTTTGGTCAGGGCAAGTCCACGTGGCCAGGCTTCCTTCCGGGCGGTGCCTCAGGACAGCACTCCAGAAGTGCTTGCGCGCCGCCTGGAAGGTAGAGGGAGGCGTTCCGGTGCTTCCTGCTTCACACCTCAGGGAGCTGGGCAGTCAGGGCTGGGGTGGGAGGTGACGGAGCAGAGCTCCCCTCCCCGGGGCTGGGTCAGGGCCAGCGGGACCCTGTGCGTGCAGGCTGCACCCACACAGACAGTTCGCACACCTCAGCGGGAGGGCGGGCCTCGGGCCTTTCGTCCTGGGCAGAACCCAGCCTGAGCACCAGAAGGGTGGGAGGTGACCTGGCAGTCACGAGCCCGGCCCTTCCAGAGTGTGAGGCCGGGACAGGCTCAGCATACTCGGGACATGTGTCTGCACTTAACTGTGGGTGTCGTGCGCACACGTCGAGGGAGGTCCTGCCCAGAGGGCTCCCACTGCCCAGAGCTGACCGCTTAGTGGATGTGCAGGAAGGTTCAGGACTCAGTCCATCCTCACTCTCACACGTGCCCAGGTGAGCACCTCCCGGGCTGAGCTCCCAGCTGACGGCCGCTGGCAGGAGCCGGGGGCAGCTGCTGTGCCCTGAGGATCCTGGGAGGAGGTCTCTTTGTCCCTCCCCCCCTCCCATAGTGAGACGGACCTGGGGCCACCCACAGCCAGCTGCAGACTCGTGAGTGGCCCTCAGACAAAGCGTCAGTGTCATGATTTGTAGAGTGTTAATGGCAGTGAGCATCCCTGCTGAGGACTGCACGTTGTACAGGCACACCCTTTCACACCCGCGGTCTCCCACACTCTGCTTAGGGCCCTTCCTGCGGTACTCAGGCTGCCTCTGCCTGGGTCGAGGGGCTGGGTTGCAGGGCTGTGACGGGCGGGCAGCGTCAGGGACGTGCTGCGGGGAGCGTGGAGACGGACGCCGGCTGGTCAGCCCCGTCCCAGCCCAAGGGGAGGCGGTGGTCAGCAGGGCAGGGACCTGGCAGAAGGACGCACCAACATGCTGGAGGCCGGCCTGGGCAGGGTGCCCTCAGGAGGCCCCTCTGGGAGCCACAGCCCTTTGGGTGGGGTCAGACGAGGGCAGAGAGTAGCTGCCAGTGGGGTGAGCAGGGGGGGTCTGGCCCCGACTGGTGCCCACAGGGACCCCCATCGCCTGTCCTAAGGGGGCTCATTGCCCCATCCCAGGAGCCCCTGTGTGCCATCCGCGGGCCCTGTGACGGGAGGCCCGCTGGGCCCTCACTCGGCCACCTCACCACCATGCCTGGCGTCCTCCTGGGGGCTGGCCAAGGGGCCCACAGGCCAGGCTTGATCGGGGCAGGGGGTCCCTCTAGGGAGTCAGAGCAGAGGGTCAGAGCCAGCGCTCTGCAAGGCCTGGGTCCTGTGGGGGGCTGGAGTAGACAGGTGGAGACGGGTGCCTCTGTCCCCTCAAGCTGGGATGGTGAGATGCCCAGCGTGGGCCTCGGCAGGGCTTGGCCCTTGAGGGGTGAGCAGGCAGGGCACTCAGGTCTGCAGACCCACCGCCGTGCCTGCACTGGCCCACGGGGACGCAATAAGGACGCCCCGGGAGTGGGTGGAGGGGCGGCCTGGGCCCCAGTGTCCCAGCACCTTGGGCTCTGGAGACTTCTGCTGAGTCAGCTGTCCTGCCGACAGTTTTCCTTTTCAGCAGTGTCAGCCGCCACTGAGACCGTGAGCCCCCAAAGAACCACCTGGATGAGGGGTGGGGGCGCCCCAGCTGCCGTGGGGGCCAGCAGGGCGGCTCTCTGCTGATCGAGGAGCACACTCCTGCTGCCGAGGGCTGTCCTGAGTTGTATTTCTTCACGACAGGTGAACGTTTACGTGTTGGGCAAGACGTTCCTCCTCCTGGCAAGAGAGCTCTGCATCAACGCGCCGGCCATAGGTACCGTGGGGCCCGTGGGGCGGGAGGGCAGCACGCGGGACGAGGACCTGCAGGGGGGCCACTGGCGCCTGGAAGCCGCCTCCCGTGAAAGCAGAATGCCGCAGTTAGTCCCCAGCAGGTGCTAGCGGGACCCCGGTAACAAGGGTCTCGTTGACGGCAAGGCCCCTGCAGACGGAGCCAGCCTTTCCGTCAGGGTGGGCCTCTACGGGAGCTTCACCACAGGGATCGCTTTTACCGTCGGCTGGAGGGACTGCTCCGCTGCCCACGGGCATCTAGAAGCACATTTTTTTGTACTAAGGAGGCGGCATGTGGAGCCGGGGGTGGACGGGGACTGTAGTCCTGCCCCCCCCCCCCCACAACAGGATGATCCCCGGGGCCGGGGGGCGAGGGCAGTGGGGGCAGAGGTGCGCTGGGTCGGGGTGACCTCTGACGGGGCTGTGTCCTTGTGCTAAGGGACATGCGCATCCCTCTGGGGTCAAGCTGAGGTTTTCCAAGGACAAAGCAACTGGCCTGGAGTTTATGGCACGGGAGCACAGAGGCAAGAGGCCCGAGGGGCCTGCCTGAGCCCACAGGCTGCCTGAGAGCCTGAGGTGGCAGGTCTGCTCTTGGGGGCTGGAGCCCTGCAGAGAACCACCCCCCCGCCCGCCCGCCCGCCCCACCTCGGAGCCAGACAGGACTCTGAACGGCGAGCGACAGTTTGGAAGGTAGCACGACCTGATGCCTTTCTCCAGGGCAGTCTGGCTGCAGCCCAGAAAGCAAACCCTCCTGGGTGGAGGCCCGGCTGCCAGCGGAGGGCACCCCCTGGGCAGGTGGGTCCATGGGACTGCCTGCTGACCTGTTCGTGCCGTTAGGCCCATGCGATTCACAGTCATTCACGTGTGTGTGGCGCTCGTTTTGTTAAAACTTTATTACGAAAATCCACTTAAATAGGTAAACTACTTGAAGTGACTTTTCCCATTTTGGATTTGAAGGTAAGGTCTTAAGCTTAGAACCACTTAGAATAGAACCCAACAGGACAGGAGAGAGGGCAGAGCCCTGAAAGCAGGTGGGAGGCGACTCGGGGGGAACCTGGGGCCTGCCTTGCACCCCCAAACCCGCCCTCCCCGAGATGCACACCCCACTGTACGGGAGGTGCCCGTGAGGCCGGCCCTGCAGCCGTGGCTCAGGGAGCAAGGCTCTGGCTGGGGAGGGGAGCATCCCCGTCACACCCCAGGCCCCGGCGGACCGCACACAGGAGACAGGCCAGCCGCAAGGGCAGCCCAGCCAGAGCAGAGCGCCCCCTGCCTCCCTGCACTCCCGGCCCCGGGCTGGCTGCAGAGACAGGGCTCACCCCTCACAGCGCGGCCGGCCCCCGCGCCTCAGGCGTAGAAGATGAGCTCGGGGATCTGCCCGCCCTGGACGCCGGTTCCGTTGGTGCTGTCGGAGGAGCACTGGAACTGGAAGGTCACCTTCCCGCACTGCACCTCCGTCATGCCCTCCTGCCCAAAGTAGCTGAGCTCGCTGCCGTCCAGGACGGCGCTGGCCGTGTAGAAGGCGTCCTGCTCCACCTGCACGGGGTGCTCAAACCAGACTGAGAAGGTGTTGCTGGAGCCGTCAGAGACAAACTTGGTCAAGTTCTGCGCCAGGACCACCCCCAGCCGCTTGAGTTCGATCTTCACGCTGTACTCAGCTTTCCCAGAGCTAGAGCCGTACAAGCCCAGCCCGGCGACAAAGACTCTCCTGTCCACAGCGAACTGGATGCTGTCGCAGCGCCCGCGATAGCGCCACTGGTTGCTGCGGTAGGCAGCGGACTGGAAGCGGTGGCACCTCTGGGGCGCGAGGCCCTTCCTCTTGGTCAGGGGGAACTCGAGGAGGGGCTTGTTGGCCGCTGTGTACCACAGGAAGATGTTGTGGGTCTCCTCCAGCGTCAGGATGTCTGACTGGGCGGCGCCGTTGGCAAACTCCTCCAGGGTCATGGTCGGAATCCGGACCAGGTAGAGGGCTGGCCCCAGCACGTGCCTCTTGTTGCGAGGGGTGACAGGCAGGCCCTGCCTCTTGCACTCGGCCTCCGCCCAGCTCAGGACGGCCTCGAAAACCACAGCCTCCTTGGTGTTGAGGGCCTCGCGTGTGACGATGATCTCCAGCGTCTGCCAGTCAATCTCACAGAAGCCTTCAGACCTCAGGGCCATCTCAGCCTGCGCGTCGATGACCTCCCAGCAGCGCTGGGTCAGCTCGGGCTCCTCAAACAGTCGGCTCTGTGACAGCAGGACACAGGCGTTTTTGGCTTCCAGACTCGTCTCCAGAAAGTTGACACAGGCTTTTGCTAAGGCGGGGACGATGTACTTCTTGGCGGCGTAGAGGGTAGCCAGCACCGTGTCAGCTTCCAGGTCAATCTCGTCACTGTACATGTACCTAGGCAGGAGGAGGGCCGAGTCATGGGCAGCACGGGGCACTCCAGGCACCGAGGGCCCGGCAGAGGGGGCCCATCCATCCTCGGGGACTTTCAGGAAGCTCCAGGCAGCTGGCTGGAAGAACCAGACGGCAAGGAGCCGCCCCATCCTCCCGCCCTCAGGACGTAGACTTACTTCAGCAAGATCAGAAAAGCTGCAGGTTCCACGTCGGGAATGTGGATTTCTGACTTGACTTCTGCCAGGTCCCCGTAAAACATGGCATAGAAGACAGAGCTACCCACGGCCAAGACATACTGTGGACGAGAGAGGCGGAGCGCGGCCCTGAGCCCTGGGCCCTCCCTGCCCCCGGCGGCTGCCACACCCAGAAGAGGACCGTCCATCCTCGGGAGCCGGCCCGCCGCCTTTGGGAGCGCACAGGGCCCAACCGCTACCGACCTTGTGGGCAGGCACCCTCCGGGCCGCGCCCGGGGGCCCCACGACGAAGTGCACGTCGGCCATGAGCTCGTTGTTGAACATCAGCGCGTTCCTGCAAAGGGCAGAGGCACAGGACACTCGGGCTCGGGCCGCGCGGGCGGGGCGGGGCGGGTGCGCCCGGGCTCACCTCTCGCGCAGGGTCGGGTGGAAGGACTGCCAGTTGGGGCTCTCCGGGTTGTTGTTGTCGGGCGGCGGCGGCGCGGGCACGGGCGGCGGCGGCGGCGCGGGCAGCGGGGCGCTGGGCCGGCCCTTCCTGCCCGCGGCGGCGGCGGCGGCGGCGGCATTGCTGTTGGCGATGTCCGTGGCGGTGGCGGCGGCCGCGGCCGCGGCGCTGGCGGGCGCGTAGAGCTCCGCGGCCATCTTCGCGGGCAGGGCGGCCTCCGCGCGCGGGGGCGGCGCGCCGTGCGCCCTCGCGCCGCGCCGGGGCCTCGGGGGCGGCTCTGCGAGCACCAGGAGCGCGGTGAGGCACTGCGCCACTCGGCCGTGTAGGCAGGCCAGGGGCAGCAGCATGGGGCCGCGGCGGCCGCGCGCGCGGGGTGCCGGCCTGCGCGGGGCGGCGGGCCCTGCTTCCTCGGGCCGCCCCGCCCGCCGGCCGGAGTCTGGAGCCCGCACCGCCGCGGCCCCCGCGCGTCACGTCGCGCCACGGCCCCGCCCCGCGCGGCCCCGCCCCGCCCCGCGCGGCCGACGTGCCCGGGGCCCCGCCCCGCCCCGCGCGGCCGCCGTGCCCGGGGCCCCGCCCCTCTCCCGCCCCGCCCCGCGCGGCCGCCGTGCCCGGGGCCCCGCCCCTCTCCCCGCCCCGCCCCGCCCCGCGCGGCCGCCGTGCCCGGGGCCCCGCCCCTCTCCCCGCCCCGCCCCGCGCGGCCGCCGTGCCCCGGGCCCCGCCCCGTCGCGGCCCCGCCCCGCCCCGCGCGGCCGCCGTGCCTGCGCAAGACCCAGGAGTAGGGGCCGTGCCCTTACCAGGCCTGTGCGCACAGCCTCGGCGCCGGTGCCGTCCGCAGTCCGCTGGGCGGTCCTGGGCGGGGGCGGGGGCGCGGGCGGGGAGGGTCGCGAAGGGCCCCGCGACGACCCCACGGGCCGCCGTCCTGACCGTGCTGTGAGGCGCTGCCTCCCGGGGGCCTCCAGCCTCTGGTGGTCGGTGATGCGGCGCAGCCCGTCAGCTGCGATGGGTCCTCTGTCAGAAAAGTCTCTCCGGCTGCTCTGTCCGTTTCTGAATCGGCTGGTTTTGTCGTTGCTGAGACTTGCCCGTTCTCTGCCTGTTCTGGAGATATGCGGGCTTCTTGTTGCTCTTTACTCGCTCAGTCGTGTCCGACTCGTTGCGACCCCACGGACTGCAGCGCCCCAGGCTCCTCTGCCATGGGATTCTCCAGGAAAGATACCCTCCTCAAGGGGATCTTCCCGACCCAAGGATCGAGGCCGCGCCTCCTGCATTGCAGGCGGACTCTCACCTCTGAGCCACCAGAGAAGTCCGTGATTTGCAGATACTTTCTCTCGTTTTGTACGTTGCATGTTCACTCTCTTAACGGCCTCCGTCGCTTCACGGAGGGTCTTAGGTTTGTCCCAGTCCTGTCATTGTCTGTTTTCTCTTTTACTGCCGTAGTCAAGAAGTCACTGCATTCCACCGTCATGCTCGTCCTCTGTTTCTTCCAGGAGGCGGACGGTTTCATGTCCTACGGTTAGGTCTTTAGTCCGCTTGGAGCTGATATTTGTATGTGATGTGTGAGGTGGAGGTCCCCCTTTTTTGTTGTCTATGGGTATCCGATTTTCCCAGCACCGTTTGTTGATGACATGGCCCTGCCCGCATTGTGCAGTCTCGGCATCCTTACCAGAGGCTGTGTGGCGCTGCACGCGTGTTCCTGGCTTTGTACCAGCACCATACTGTGTTCTGGTTTATCTTCTGAAATTCTTTCCTGGTGAAGGCAACATTTACTGTTTCATTACCTTATTACTGCTTTTCACCCATATCTTCAATTTGGAAGGACTGTTTCCATGTCCCCTTTCTAGCCCTCCCTGTAGCGCTCACATAACCTCCTGCTGCTGCTGTTTCTCCACACCGGTTGGCAGAAGGGAGCTTAGCTTCCCAAGCAGGGATGGACCCCTGCATCCCCCTGCATTGGAAGTACGTGGTCTTAACAACTGGACCGCCAAGGAAGTCTCTGGGGGTTTTTTAATTAGCTTTCTTTTAATTTTAATACTGTTAATGAACAAAGTATCATTAATTTGCAGTATTGTGTGACTCAGGTATACAGCTCCATGAGTCAGTTTTATGTATGTGTATACATCTGTATACTTTTTCAGGTTCTTTCCCTTATAGGTACAAATCCCGTGGGGTAGGAAGTGTCACCCCATTCCAGTATTATTGCCTGGGAAATCCCACTGTCAGAGAAGCCGATTTTACGACCCATGGGGTTGCAGAGTCAGAGGCGACTGAGCGTGCACAAGCACACAGACATGCACACACACACACAAGTACAAATGCTGAGTGTGGGTCCCTGCGCTTTGTACAGCAGGCTCCCACTGGCTTTCGTGTCATATATATGCTAGTACGTATGTGTTCGTTTCGATTTTCTGATTTATCCCTTCCCTGCCACCCCTTCTCCTTTGGTAACCTTAAGTTTTCTACCTCTGTGAGTCTCCTTCTCTTTTGTAAATAAGTTCATTTATATGTTTTTTTAAGACAAATATTCCACATATAAGCAAGGCCGTTACCTCACTTGGTATGACCATCTCCAGATCCATCCATGTTGCAGCAAATGTATTAGCTCATTCTTTCTTATGGAGGAGGAGGATCCCGTTGTACATAGGTACCACATCTTCATCTGTCCATCTGTCGGTGGACATCTAGGCTGCTTCCATGTCTTGGCTATTGTGGATAGTCCTGCTGTGAACATTGAGGTGCACGTATCTTTTCTGGATATATGCCCAGAAGTGGGATTGTAGGATCATATGGGTCAAATTCTCTTTTTAGTGTTTTAGGGAGCCTCCCTACAGTCCTCCATAGTGGCTGTACCCGTTTACATTTCCAGCAGCCACGTATTAGGGTTCCCTTTTCTCCACATCTTCTCCAGAGCCTATTTGTCGACCTGTTGACGGGGGCTCTTCTGACTGGTGTGCGGTGTCCTCTCCCTGCAGTTCTGACCTGCGTCTCTCTAATGATTAACGATGTCGAGTGTTTTCACATGTGCCCATCGGCCGTCTTCACGCTCTCTTTGGAGGGGCGTCTGCTTAGCGCTTCTTCTTCGCCTGTTTTGGATATGGCCGTCTTCACGCTGTCTTTGGAGGAGTGTCTGCTTAGCGCTTCTTCTTCGCCTGTTTTGGATATGGCAGGCACTTTGCTAACTGCATGGAGCTCAGTACTGTGTCTTTCCGATCTCTTCTTTACTGGGACGTGATTGGCACATGACAGTGTGTGAATTTAAGGTGTGCGGTGTAATGATTAGATGTATATGTATGTTTATCGTTTAAGTTGTGAGCCAGCTTTTCCACTCTCCTCTTTCACCTTCATCAAGAGGCTCTTTAGTTCCTCTTCACTTTCTGTGTAAGGGTGGTGTCATCTGCATATCTGCTGCTGCTGCTGCTGCTGAGTCGCTTCAGTCGTGTCCGACTCTGTGCGACCCCAGAGATGGCAGCCCACCAGGCTCTTTAGTCCCTGGGATTCTCCAGGCAAGAACACCGGAGTGGGTTGCCATTTCCTTCTCCAATGCATGAGAGTCAAAAGTGAAAGGGAAGTTGAGGTTATTGTAATTTCTCTCTGCAGTCTTGATTCCAGCTTGTGCTTCATCCATCCTGGCATTTCTCATGATGTACTCTGCACGTAAGTTAAATAAGCAGGGTGCCAATATACAGCCTTGCCATACTCCTTTCCCAATTTTGAACTGGTCCGTTGTTCCATGTCCTGTTCTAACCATTGCATCTTGACCTGCGTACAGGTTTTGCAGGAGGTAGGTCAGATGGTCTGGAATGACCATCTCTTTTAAGAACTTTCCAGTTTTTTGTGATCCACATGAAGACTTTAGTGTAGTTAGTGAAGTAGAAGTAGATGTTTTTCTAGAATTCTCTTGCTTTTTCTATGGTCCAGCGAATGTTGGAAATTCGGTCTCTGGTTCCTGTGCCTTTTCTGCGTCCAGCTTGAATCTGAGGGCTCTCTGCTTGCGTGCTGCTGGAGCCCGGCTTGGAGAGTCCTGAGCGTGGCTTTGCTACCGTGTGTGGCAGTCTGAGCCTGCCCTGGCACTCACTGCCCGTCTTTGGGATTGGGGTGAAAACTGACCTTTCCAGTCCTGCAGCCAGCGCTCAGTTTTCCAAACTCGATGGCATGTTGAGGGCAGCACGTTGACAGCACCATCTTTCAGGATCTGAAATAGCTCAGCTGGAATTCCATCACCTCCACTAGCTTCGTTCGTAGTGATGCTTCCAAAGGCCCACTTGACTTCACATTCCAGGATGTCTGGCTCTAGGTGAGTGAGCGCACCATCGTGATTATCTTGGTCATGAAGATCTTTTATGTACAGTTCTTCTGTGTATTCTTGCCACCTCTTCTTACTATCTTCTGCTTCTCTTGGTCCATAACGTTTCTGTCCTTTATTGTTCCCATCTTTGCATGAAATGTTCCCTTGGTGTCTCTGATTTTCTTGAGAAGATCTCTAGTCTTTCCCATTCCCTAGTCTGCCCCGTTCTAAGAACAGTTAGTAAGTTGTTCTTTAGTTTGCTGATAATTTGTGTAGAGGTGAGGGAGCTGTGTCTTTTTCTTGCTAATGTTTAGTTTTCTTGCACTTCAGATCAAAGGGCATGTCCTGTGACATTTCCGTTCTCTCTGGGGGCCTTCTTTAATTCACGGTCAGTTTCTGTGACTGTTCTGCAGACTCTGGAAGAGGGTGGTCACCCTTCAGGGCTTTGGCTGTAAAAGTTGGCCGTTGAGCTGAACCTGTGGCGGCATCCAGTTTCCCGTTTGGTATTTCCCCCGCTAGCCAGGCTGTCGAATTTGAGAGAGTTGTGTTAAAAATCCCACATCATTGTGGTTATGTTAAAATCTTACATCAAGTGTGGAAATGTCTGTTTCTAGCGGCTTTTGCTTTGTTTAGTACTTTCTGAGTCCGTGTATGTTACAGGTGTGTGCCTGTCCTGTGTCCTTTAAGATGTCGGGTCCTCTCCATCCCGCCCTGGCCCCCGCGCCTCCCTTGCCTTTGAGATGCTGGGTCCTCTCCATCATAACACGTTCGCCCTGGCCCCCGCACCTCCTTTGCCTTGGGTCCTGTGTTGCTGTGCCCTTTTCCTCCTGGTGACCTTCTTCAGGGGCCCAGAACGGCCTTTTAATCTTGACCTTTGCATTACTTGTAACTGCGTCTTATGAACACTGCATCCTGGATGCAGTGTTTTTGTCCAAGCCCACTAGGGAATTTCTGGAGGAGGAAATGGCAACCCACTCCAGTATTAGTGCTTGGAAAATCCCATGGACAGAGGAGCCAGGTGGAGCACAGTCCATGGGGCCACAGAGAGCCGGACACGACCGAGCGTCTGAGCACTAGGGAATCTAACTCCCGTCATGGGGTCTATAGTAGAGGTTTCTCATTTCCTCCTCGTTTTTCTTCTTTTCCCTACATTAAATGCCCCAGTCCACTTCACACTTACCCTAGACTGCTGGCATATTTGTCTTGAAATTTTTCCCAGTACTTTTAGGCTTACAGTTTTCTATTTTAGAAACTAATCCGTGTCAAAGTCACACTCAAATCAAGATAAGATCTTTTAATATGCGTGTAATTTAACCCTCAGTTCTGATATGTTTTGTTTTATTGAAAAACATTTACAGATGTTAGTAGTCATACTTTTAAGATCTATGTTTTTTCCCCATAATCAGATCACCCCCAAACTCCAAACCAGCAAACCCACAGTGGAAGGGGGTGAAGCTCCAGACTGCCTAGACCCCGTGACTGCCATGCTGGTCCCACAGTGTCTTTGGAAGGGGTTACGTGGTCGTAGCTGCCTGCTATCAGCCTAAACCAGCCAGCTCTCCCATCAGCAAAGCAAGTGTCCTTGGGAGTGGCAGAGGACAGGCATGCTGTGGCGGCCGGCCGTGGGCGGGTTCTGCAGGCAGTGGAGAGGAGCCTCACCGGGCAGACAGGAGGAGGAGATGGGGCGCTGCGAGGGTCCGTTGAGGACAGCGAGGGTCGTGTGGCGGCTGCTGGCCCTTGGCCGGGCTCCCTTCCTCGTCTTGCGGCCAGCGCCTCCCGGCCCCGGGGTGTGCAGCGAGCGTGCGGGCGGCGTGTGTGCGGGGGAGCGCCCCTGAGGGGCTCCGCCTCGCCCCCCACGGCCCCCCCGCTTGTTTGCACACTTAGCTGGGCCCTTGGCTGTTGGGATCGGCGGGAGGCGCCGCTCCCGCCAGTCTTGGCCAACCGAGCAGAGCGGGCCTGCCTGGCTCCCATAGGCCTTGGGGGACCCGGGCTGCTTCCTCAGTCTGCGGCCAGTCTGCGGCCTCAGAAACCTTCCCTGGTCCTTTCTGCGAGCCGAGGCTGACAGGATGGAAGAGCTGCCTGTAGGATCTCCGGGCTGCCAGGGGCCAGAGCCGCCCCCAAGGCCTCACAGGCGCAGCCGAGCCCAGGAGGACAGTGCTGGGTGCTGGCCAGGGCCGGGGTCTCGCTGCTGCTGCTGGCGCTGCTGTTGGACGCGTGAGGGGGGCCGACCAGCCCCTTCTCTGCTGGGCCTCCCTCTCGGAGCCTGCTCCTCAGGCCTCCACCATGCCCCCGAGGAGCACAGCCTTGCTTGATGGCTGTGTCCAAAGGAGGTCTCGGCCCAGGACTCCGTCACAGAACCCCGGATGGTTTGCGTATTCTCTGTGGCAGGCCTGACAGCTAGCCAGGTTGACTGCTCAGCTGCTTCTGTCCGCTCTATGACCCTTGGAGCCCAGAGCAGTGGCGGGCAGGTGCTGGTAAACACAGAGAGGGTGTGCGTGCAGGTGGCTGCCATCCCGCCCAGCCAGGCTGGCCTCCCTTAGCGAGGGGGAGACGTTCTCCTCACGTGAGGTGGGGCCAGGCCTGTGTGTGCCCTGCTCAGGCCCCAGCAGAAGCACACACACCCGTGGGCTGCTTTGTGGGCGTTTCGCGGATTTCCAGGGAGGCTGAGCAGATTCTTGCACATTCGTTTTCTGCATTTGCTCTCGTGGAACAGCAGCTTAGACTTTGTGCCTTCTTGTCTGCAAGTGTGTGTGTGCACCTCTTAAAAGAACGTCTCCCACCTTTGGACACAACCATCAAGCAAAGCTGTGCTCCTTGGGGCATGGTAGAGGCCTGAGGAGCAGGCTCCAGGAGGCCCCAGCTTGGGGGCAGAGGGGTGCATCTCCCCAGGGCCGCGCTGAGGTGCGTGTCTTCCGCAGACCCCTGCCTGTACATCCCACGCTTTGCCCACCTGCTGGAGTTCGGTGAGAAGAACCACGAGGTGTCCATGACGGCCCTGAGGCTGCTGCAGAGGATGAAGAGAGACTGGATGCACACGGGCCGCCGGCCCTCGGGGCTCTGTGGGGCAGGTGCGGGGCGGGTGTGGGCAGGTGCGGGGCGGGTGCGGGTAGGTGCGGGGCGGGTGCGGGTGTGCGGGGCGGGGGTGAGCGTGCCGGCCCTCGGGGCTCTGCGGGGCAGGTACGGGCGTGCCGCCCCTTGGGGCTGTGTGGGGCAGGGATGGGCGCGCGGGGTTGGGCTGGCTGGGCCCCACGGCCCTGTGTGAGCACGGCCTGTGCTCACCCTTCAGCGGGCCGGGCTGCTGCGGGTGGGTTCACCCCAGAGCTGCCTCCTAGCTACCCCTGCCTGGTCCTGACCCAGCCCTCAAGGACTCTGCCTGCTCCCTGTCGGCCTCCTTGGCCTTGGGGAGCAGGCAGGACCATCAAGCCAAAGGGGACTCCAGGCTTCCCAGCCTTGACCCAAGGCCCGACTGGAGGTGCAGCCGTGCTGAGTCATTGCTGTAGCGCCTGCTCCCTTCCGGGCCGCTCCCTGTTCCCCTCAGGACTGTGGTCTGGGCTCCCATCCGGCTGGCAGGTGCCCACAGACGACCCTCCTGCTGTTCCCGACACGCCGGGACCTGGAGCCCCTGCCGGCCCTCACTTTCCCTCCCAGCCCCACAGGATCAGTGTGGCTCAGGGGCACGTCCAGCTCCAAGCCTGAAGCCCAGATCCGGGCCTTTGCTCCGGGCAGCCGGTTGTGGGCACCGTGTGCAGCTTACCGGGGCCGCCTCTGTCTCTCCTCGATGTTCCCATGCGAGTCAGCTCAGAGCACACACGTTTGCTTTGAGAGGTTACACAAAGTTCTCAAAAAGTGCATTTTAATTCTTACGTTTAAGAAAGGAGACTGATGCAGCACGTCCTCTGGTTTGAAACTGTTGTGTAACCGCCTGCGGCGCAGCGAGCCTCCTGGGGTCCTCACGGTCGCGGGCCTGGCGCAGCGAGCCTCCTCGGGGTCCTCACGGTCGCAGCGCAGCGAGCCCCCTCAGGGTCCTCACGGTCGCAGGCCTGGTGCAGCGAGCCTCCTGGGGTCCTCACGGTCGCGGGCCTGCGGTGCAGCGAGCCGCCTCAGGGTCCTCATGGTCGCGGGCCTGCTGCGCAGCGAGCCTCCTCGGGGTCCTCACGGTCGCGGGCCTGCAGCGCCTCCCGCAGGAGGAGAGCACTTGGCGTCACCCTGGCTCCCAGAGCCCCTGTGGCGGGTCACGGCCGTCTGCCCAGGGGTGCTCCTGGTGTTGCTGGGTTGTCCCCTTTCTGAATTCCCTGTGTTTCTTCCCAGCACTTCTGGTTGCAGCCAGGATGCATGATTTCCGGAGAACCGTCAAGGAGGTCATCAGCGTGGTCAAGGTGTGCGAGTCCACTCTGCGCAAGAGGTGGGTGGCTCTGATCCCGCCTGGGGTCCTGGCAGCCCCCCTCTGCAGCGTCTCTGTCCGTGTGGCGGCCCCTTTCTTCCACCTGGGGTTGAGGGGGCCAGTGGCTTGTGAGGTCGCCCTGACTCACAGGTCAGGAATCGGTGCTGAGAGCAGCCATGCCCGTCCCCTGGCCGGCGCAGCCAGCGTGACCCATGGAGGCGGCCGCTGTCCTTCCTGGAGCGGCCAGGGAGCTGTTTTTTGGGCAGCAAGTTCCCAGGGTCATCGCGGCAGCTCTGGCCGGAGCGCCACTCAGCCTGGGGTGAGCGAGTCGCTGGCACTCCCATCACTGCAGCCCACTTGCCCCAAGTTGGGAGCCCCTGATGGCTGTGCTTCAGCTGAGATCGTGTTCTACGGCAGCTTTCAAAGCAGAGGCAGTTTGGTTTGCTTATTTGATCTCTAGTTCTCTTTATAGATTTTCCTATTAAACACTTGGAAGATCGTGCGGGACATGGGAAATGGGCAAGAATTGACCCTGGTTGGGCTCACTGCCACGCAGGAGCCCGGTTGCGGTGACGGCCTGGGACTGGGGGCCTCCTTCCCGGGGTCTCCCTGGGGGCCCTGCCCTTGGCTCCCAGGGAAGCCAGCCTTCGCAGTCCAGCAGGACCGAGAGGCTGCTGGGCAGGCCTGGGCCCCGTCTGCACAGCTGCATGTGTGCGGGCGCTGGGCTGGGGCCCCACGACTCCCAAGGGCTGTTTTACTAACTGGGTGCTGGTTAATACGCTGCTCGGGGGTGCCAGATCCCCTTTCTTCCGTGTGCTTCAGGCTCACAGAGTTTGAAGACACGCCCACCAGTCAGCTGACCGTGGACGAGTTTATGAAGATTGACCTGGAGGAGGAGTGCGACCCCCCGTCCTACACGGCTGGGCAGAGGAAGCTGCGGCTGAAGCAGGTGGGCCCCGCACGTGGCCTCTGCCCTCACTGTTCCCCGTTCCCTTTAAGACAGCGGCTTCCTTATGAAGACTGACGAGGGTGTGCGTCCGTGCACAGCCCCGGGAGAGGCAGATGGGGCGCTGAACCCAGTGGGGGGTGGTGGCGGGGTGGGCTGCACCGGGCACAGTCCCTCCTGGGCCCCAGGTCCGCTCATCTGTCCGTGGGGTCTCCCCAGGCCGCCCAAGTGCTCCAGCACTGTTCCTCAGGGAAGCCTCCTTCCTGCAGGGCCCAGCGTCTGTCTGGCCTGAAGCCGCGTCCCTCCTGTTGGGGTGGGGCCCTGCCCGGGGCTGAGAGGCCTGCGGTGCCCGCGGCCTGGTCTCGCCCGTCACTAAACGCTCATGCCCTTCCTTTCCAGCTTGAACAAGTCCTGTCGAAACAGCTGGAGGACGTGGAAGGTACCCGCCCGTTCCCTGGACAGAGGCTGCAGGGCCTCACAGGGTGGAGCTGACGATCGCTTTTTGCTTTTAACTTACTGCTTCAGGTGAAATAACCACCTACCAGGATGCCATTGAGATTGAGCTAGAAAGTAGTCGGCCCAAGGCCAAGGGGGCGCTCGCCAGCCTGACGAAGGACGGTGAGTCCAGCCGTGTCTACAGCTGCCCCTCTGCCCGCCTGTGCCCGCTCCTCCTGCTGCCGGCCTCCCCGCGCCCGGGGCCACCCTGGCCCACGTGCCCCGCAGCCAGCCTCCGTGCCCCGAGCCGCCCTGTCCCGGTGTGCACACCACGCCTCGGGGTGCCTCCGACGGTGCTGTCTCTCCGGCAGTTTTCTGTGCTGTCCGTTCATGTCTTGAGTGTTTCGTCCTCATTTTCTGGCCGCGCTACCGATTTCCCACTGAAGCAGCTCTTGCGCTGATTCGTGCACCCTGCGACCTCCGCGCTCTGCCGGCGACGTTCGCCCTCGGTTCTGGACTCCGCCACGTCTCCCCGTGTCCTGACCTGCGGCTGCCGCCCTGCCGCTTTCCTCCAGCGGTCGAGGGTGGGGGGCCTATGTCGTGCTGCCTGGTGACTGGCGCTTTGCTGGCACTGTCCCTCCTTGGCGCCACCGTGCTGTGGCCACAGGTCTATTGGTTGGAGATGCCTGCGGTGTTTGGGGAACAGGCCCCCAGGGCTCCATCTACCAGGGCTGGGCTCCGTGTCCACCGGGCTCTCCCCCGCATCCACACTGTCAGCTGTGTGGCCCTCCCACAGGCAGAAGTGGTCTCGGCTGAGGCTGGCTGGTTTTTGGTGCCGGGCGCCCCCCGTGGGCCTAAGTGCATGCCTGGTGGTCTCTGCCCTGGCAGCCTGCCTCGCCGCCCACCCTGCCCATGTCCCCCTCTGGACACAGCGGGGCTCTGCTCTCCGGCCCAGCCTGGACCTCTCTCCCCACAAGGACCCAGCTTCCCCGTGTCTGCTCACACGCCTCTTGCAAGGTGCTCCCTGGGCCTCGGGGAGCGTGTCTTCTGTCCCCGGGGTTCTTCACGTGGTCTCTTGAGGTCTCTGATTCTGGGCCAGCACCTGTTGCAGCTGCCCAGCCACAGGGCTAGACTCGCTCTCCCTGCCCGTGCCTACCGGGTGCTGTTGAGGGACCGCCGGTCTGCCCCAGGTCCAGCTTCTCGCGGCTGCTCCTGACCAGAGCGTCGGGGACAAGTCCTCCTCCGCGCCCACTGCTGGTACCAGCATTGTCTCCACGTCGCACCCCACCCTCGCTCCTGGCCCGCCTTCCTTGGTGTGGACTCATTCCTCTGACCCCTGGTCTCCAAGCGGCCCTGCCCTGTCGCAGGCCAGCCGGCCTGGGGGGGCTGCTGCTCCACAGCAAGGAGGAGGAGGCCGGGTGCTGGGGGCGCAGGGGAGGAAGGGCCGCACACGCTGTCAAGTCCGTCTCTCCGGAGGCTGCGCTGCGCGTGTGCGGGCCCTGAGCTCGGGGGGCCCGCAGCGGGCCGCGCGGGCGGCCAGTGTCCTAGCTCTGCCGGCCCCCGTGGGCTGCTGATGACACCGGCGGTGGCAGCACGGGCTTCCAGGCGAGGGGCCGTGAGGGCGCCCAGGCCGGCAGGCAGCTGCCTCCTGCGGCTGGAAGTCAGCTGTGTCTAGAATTTTCTGTGAGAGGGATCGTTTCTCTGGCCTTTTCACTCAGTGTTGTTACTCTGAGCGGTGCGTCACCTGTCAGTCCTCTCTGGAGCAGGGATCCCGAGTGTCCAGTCCTGAGTGGAAGTCAGTCAGTCAGTTCAGGGGCTCAGTCCTGTCCGACTCTTTACATGGATTACAGCACACCAGGCCTCCCTGTCCATCACCAACCACTCCCGAGCCTACCCAAACTCATGTCCACTGAGTCGGTGATGCCATCCAACCACCTCATCCTCTGTCGTCCCCTTCTCCTGCCTTCAATCTTTCCCACCATCAGGGTCTTTTCAAATGAGTTGGTTCTTTGCAACAAGGGGCCAAAGTATTGGAGTTTCAGCTTCAGCATCAGTCCTTCCAGTGAACATTCAGGACTGATTTCCTTTAGGATGGACTGGTTGGATCTCCTTCAAGTCCAAAGGACTCTCAAGCTTCTCCAACGCCACAGTTCAAAAGCCTCAATTCTTCAGCTCTTAGCTTTCTTTATGATCCAACTCTCACATCCATACATGACTCCTGGAAAAACCATAGCCTTGACTAGGCAGACCTCTGTTGGCAAACTAATGTTTCTGCTTTTTAATATGTTGTCTAGGTTGATCATAACTTTCCTTCCAAGAAGCAAATGTCTTTTAATTTCATGGCTGCAGTCATCATCTGCAGTGATTGTGGAGCCCCCAAAATAAAGTCTGACACTGTTTCCCTATCTGTTTGCCATGAAGTGATGGGACCAGATGCCATGATCTTAAGTTTTCTGCATGTTGAGCTTTAAACCAACTTTTTCACTCTCCTCTTTCACTTTCATCAAGAGGCTTTTTAGCTCATCTTCACTTTCTGCCATAAGGGTGGTGTCATCTGCATATCTGAGGTTATTGATATTTCTCCCGGCAATCTTGATTCCAGCTTGTGCTTCTTCCAGCCCAGCGTTTCTCATGATGTCCTCTGCATATAAGTTAAATAAGCAGGGTGACAATATACAGCCTTGACATACTGCTCTTCCTATTTGGAATCAGTCTGTTGATCCATGTCCAGTTCTAGCTGTTGCTTCCTGACCTGCATACAGATTTCTCAGGAAAGCAGGTCAGGTGGTCTGGTATTCCCATCTCTTTAAGAGTTTTCCACAGTTTGTTGTGATCCACACAGTCAGAGGACCTGGGTTATTTGCAGTCTTGGACTGTTGGGTGTAAACCACTGTGAACATTCGTGCCAGTCTTTGCTTCCTTTTCTCGAGGGTGAGTGTGGGGGAGCAGCGTTGCTGGGTCGGGGAGACATGGTCGGGTGGTTCAGAAGCTGCTTCCCGACGCAGCAGCCTTAGGCGCCTGGTGCCGCCCTGGCGCTCTGGCCGTGGCTGCGGGCGCCTGTCGTGGTGGGTGGCGTGCCCGTGCCCGCCTGCGACGCCTCTGCTGGGCTCTGCTCACATGGTTCGCCCGGCTGTGACGGGGCTGTTTTCAGAGTTGTTTACACATTCCAGAGGCAAGTCCTTGCCAAACGTGATTTGCGATGAGTCTGAAGCTTGTCTTTTTGTCTTCCTAAACAGTGTCTTTCAAAGTAGAGTTCTCATCTTTGATGAAATCGGATTCATCGATGCTGGAGTCAGCATCTCCTCCCGTCTCCCATCTTTTCTCGGGAGCGTTTGCACTCGCAGCTTTTAGGCTCGCGTCTGGCCTGTTCTGAGTCGGCTCTCGCATCGCGGCTCTCACGTCACGTGCACGGTGTGGGCGCCCTGGGGCCAGGCCGGCCGTTGGGAATGTGTGCGGCCGCGTGGAAGCGCTTTTTCCCGGGCGGACGCTCTGGCCTCCTGCCAGCCTGACGGGGCGTGTGCACTTGTGCCCTAGGTTCCGTCGAGGACTCCACGTCCAGCTTGTTCGGGGAGGAGGACACCGAGGATGAGGAGCTGGAGGCTGCGGCCAGCCACCTGAACAAGGACTTCTACCGGGAGCTGCTGGGAGGCGGCGTCCCTGGCGGCTCGGAGGCGGCGGGGGGCCCCGAGGAGGGCAGGAGGCCCCCGGCGCTGGAGTCCCTGCTCGGGCCCCTGCCCACGGCGGCCAGCCTGGGCATCTCGGACTCCATCCGAGAGTGCATCGCCTCCCCAAGCCACGAGCCCAGTGAGTGCCGGGGGTTGGGGGGCGGGCAGGGGCATTCCCATCTGGGTCGTCATGCCCCTCACCCCCCGCCGTGGGAGCTGCTGAGGGGCAGCCTTGTGTGAGGGCGGGTTCGGGAGGGGCTGTGCTGACAGCTGGGTGCCCGGAGCACTTGCCGTGTCTCCGCGGCCCTCCTGCACCGGCCCAAGCCCTCGGTGTGGTTGGCTGTGGCCAGTCTCCTTCCTGCCCCTCAGCGCAGAAAGCCAAAGCCACGTGTCACGGGGGCCACAGGGGCAGACTGGCACCCTGGCCTGTCCCCTGCGTGGGCCTGGTGGGGAGGTGTCGGCCGAAGGCAGCCTCTCCGCTGGACAGACAGGCACTGCTTGCTGGGCTCCGGTGCACGCAGGGCCCTCCCCACGAGGAAGGCAGGTCCGGTTCCCTCGCGTCTCATGCGAGCGTGGCCTCATCTCCTCCCTGGGCACCGAGGGCTCGGCCTCTGTGTGAGGAGACTTTGTGAGCGGGACGCTGCTCGATGCCCCCGCTGTGCCCTGTGGGTGCCCCTGCCCTGGGAGTGGACGGGGGCCTGACACAGACCTGGCCCACCTGCTGGGCACGAGCAGGCCGCACCCCCCCGGGGCTGCTGTGTGAGGGCACCGGGCAGAGGGCTCACACGGGGGCCCAGGGGCAGAACGAGGCTGTCCTGGCTGGAGCTGAGAGCAGGGCCCCTGCTGCAGGCGGTGATGGGGCAGGCAGCCAGCAGGAGGTGCCCCCGTTGCTGGGCCATGAGGGCACCATTGGCCCAGCCGGGGCGGGAGGGCGCCGGCCCACAGGTCTGGGGGGTCCTCAGCATGGTCATGGAGGCTGCCTGGGGGCCCCTCCCAAGAACATTGTTGAGAAGCTCCTCCGTAAGGAGTGTGAGGACAGGGTCTCCTCCAGGTCAGAGCTGCTTCCTCCACGAGCCCCTGGGAGCAGTGCAGGGGGCATGGCTTGGAGCCACCCTGGCCCTGCCCCAGGCCCCGAGCCGGCCCCGGTGAGCTGTGCGCCTTTTCATGGGAGGCTGAGCCTGACTCCAGCCTGTGCTTCCCTCCAGAGGACGCCTGCGGGGACGGGGAGCTGGACCTGAGCGGCATCGACGACCTCGAGATCGACCGGGTAGGTGCTGCCTGCTCGCAGGGCCTCCGGGGCGGGGCCGCACCCCTGGGGGGGCCGTGGGCTGGGGCTGCACCCCCACACCCCGGGCCCCGGGCCTGCTGTGCCGGTGGCTCTGAGCCCGCTGCCCGGCAGCGCCCGCCCGCAGGCTGCCCGGCAGCGCCCGCCCGCAGGCTGCCCGGCAGCGCCCGCCCGCAGGCTGCCCGGCAGCGCCCGCCCGCAGGCTGCCCGGCAGCGCCCGCCCGCAGGCTGCCCGGCAGCGCCCGCCCGCAGGCTGCCCGGCAGCGCCCGCCCGCAGGCTGCCCGGCAGCGCCCGCCCGCAGGCTGCCCGGCAGCGCCCGCCCGCAGGCTGCCCGGCAGCGCCCGCCCGCAGGCTGCCCGGCAGCGCCCGCCCGCAGGCTGCCCGGCAGCGCCCGCCCGCAGGCTGCCCGGCAGCGCCCGCCCGCAGGCTGCCCGGCAGCGCCCGCCCGCGGCGGCGGGGAGCCTTTCCCTGGTTTGTCGCCGCGGGCCTGCGGCCACCGCCGGTTCCTCAGCTGGCGTCGCGGCCGTCAGCGCAGCTCCTTTTCTGGGACCACCGAGCCTGCGGTCTGGCTGGCCTGGCTTCTGTGCCTGGGGGCTGCGAGCTGCTGGGGAGGGTGCAGCCCCCAGGCTGGCCTGGGGAGGGCGGGGTGTGGCGAGCCTTCAGCCCGGACTCCACACACCTTCCTTCTCGGGTTGGAGGCCTGCTTCCTGGCTGGCGTGCAAGGAGCAGGCACGCCTGTGGCCGAGCTCGGGGCGTGCCCTCTGAGTGCCTGTGCTCCTCCGCAGTACATCCTGAGCGAGGCGGAGGCCCGAGTGAAGGCTGAGCTGTGGATGCGGGAGAATGCGGAGTACCTGCGGGAGCAGAAGGGTGAGTGGCCGCCTGTGGCCGCCCGGGCTCCCCGGGACGCGGGCCTCGCTGACCCCGCTTCCTGGTCTTTCAGAGAAAGAAGCGAGAATCGCAAAGGAGAGGGAGCTGGGCGTCTACAAGGAGCACAAGGTGACCGACGCCCCCCCCCCCCCCCCCGCCCCCGCCCCCCAGGGGCCGGCACGCCCTCGCCTCTGGGCTGTGCTGTCAGCCCCTCGCCCCCTGCAGACAGCTGCCCCTTGCTGGGCAGTCCTGCTTGAGGCGCAGGACGGCTGGGGGCTGCTCGGTGGGCCATTGGCAGAGGGCAGCGCCGGCCGCCCAGGGGCCCATCTCTCTGGGGAGGATGAGAGGCCCTAGCCAGCCCTGACGGCGTGAGTCTCCTTCCCAGGAGTCCGGCTGGTGCCCCCCTGCGTCCTGACTAGCGCCTGGCCGGTTCATAGAACCAAGGCCCACAGGAAGCGTAACCTCTGTGTTTCCCTCAAGCCCAAGAAGTCCTGCAAGCGCCGGGAGCCGATCCAGGCCAGCACGGCCGGGGAGGCCATCGAGAAGATGCTGGAGCAGAAGAAGATTTCCAGCAAGATCAACTACAGCGTGCTGCGGGGCCTGGACGCGGGGGGCGGCTCGCCCGGGGAGGACGGCCCCCCACCCCAGGAGCACGGCCTCCCGCCCGGGGCGGACATGGACCCCCAGGGGGAGGCCACCCGGCCCCCGGAGCGGACCAGTGCCCGGAGGCTGTCCCGACGGAAGACGCCCTCCAGGAGAAGCCGGCCTGACCCCTCAACTAGCGTGGGCAAGAGGTACCGTGCCAGACGGGCCTGGGGGGCAGGCTGGGGCCGCTCACCACCCGCGTGCCAGAAACCAGCGTCCGTGTCCGGAGCTCCTGCCGCCCTGGTGGGGAGCTGAGTGGGGCTCCAGCCTCGGACAGGGCCCGCGGCATCAGAGACGATCCTGACTGAAGAAACGGGGAGGGGGCCAGGCCTGTTCCCCACCCAAGGGCTCCTGGAAGCCCCCGCACCGCCCCAGCCTCTGAGAGGAGACCACTGACGGGGCCAGCGGGGCTGTGGGGCCCTCCTCGTTGGGGCCAGTGGGCCGCCCTGCGTGGACAGGTCCGGGCAGCTCTGTGTGCCCGCCCCCTGGGCTCCTGTTAGGCCCGAGACAGGTCGGCGTGCCCCCGCCTGGCTGCTCCTGGGAGGCGCGCAGTGCTGGGCTCTGTGGGGCGGACCCCACCCCCGCTCTGTGTCCCCGGTGCTTGCGGGCTCTGCTCAGAAGCCGGGCCGCCCGGGGGCAGCGTGGGAATGGCTGTGGGGCGCGTCGAGAGGGCGCCTGAGACACAGACCTGCCCCTTTGGCCTTCCTCCCACTCCGCTGGCGTGCCCTGCCTGTGGGGCGGCCCTTGCCAAGCAGTATGCCTCTGGCCCCCGCCTCTTGGCTCTGGGACTCCGGGCTGCTCTGCCTGTCCTGGGGTCGCTGCTGCCCCAGCCCCGCACACCGTTTCCTCGGAGAGCTGTCCTGCAGGAGGGACTGACTCAGCCTGGGCAGAGCTGTACCTCCGCCTGCCGCCTACCCCTCCAGGCTGCTGGCCAGGACCACGGGGAGCCAGGGCCCCCTGTGAGAGCCCTGAGCCCCTGCTGCTGATAGGGCAGGCTGCCCGCGGCCTGGCCGGAGACCCCCACTGTTGGGTGTCCACCGCTGGAGGCTCTTTCAGGGTCCATTGTGGGTGTGTCCAGCACAGTGCAGGCAGGACGGCAGTGGCTGCGGCCTGAGGGTCTCAGCTGCTCCCCGCTGTGCCCTGTGTGGACGTGAGCAGACCGAGAGGGCAGCCCGCCTGTCCAGCGACCTGCCCAGCCCGCGGGCTCAGGGTGGGTGGAGGGCAGCCAGGCCTGGGTGCAGGAGGCGGCTGTGGGATGCTCCAGGGGTGAGGGGCCAGCACTTGGGCCCCTGGGGACAGGACCAGTGTCCCTGGCCTCCACACGCCGCCAGGTGTGGTCAGAGGCAGGCCTCTCCAGGCCAAGTCCTCCTGGGCGGAGGCGTGGCCTGCGCTGAGGCGGCCTCGCTGTGCGCTGTTCCAGGTTGAGGCCGTTGGCATCGACGCAGCCGGCGAAGAAGGTGGCTCTGGGAGAGGTGCGTCGGCAGGGGCGGGGCCGGAACTGGGGTCCTCGGGGAAGAGGGTGCCCACAAGGTGTCCAGAGGGCGCGCCCACCCAGGCAGAGGGGCCGGGCCCTGGGAGCCGAGGCCCAGCAGCGGGGCGGCCCTCCCCCGGCGGCCCGCGCCTGCCCAGCCCCTCGCCTCGCCTGCAGGCCTCAATCCCGAGCGCCCGCTCCCTGGAGGCCGAGCGTGTCAGGCCCGCGGCGGTTGTGGTGGAGAGCGGGCCTGTGTCGTACCACGCGGACGAGGACGCGGAGGAGGAGGACGCGGAGGAGGAGGACGGGGAGCCCTGCGTCAGCGCCCTGCGGATGATGGGCGCCAACGGTGTGTGGGCGGGCGCTCTGGGGGGCGCGGGCTCTCGCCGGCGTTGCTGGTCAGCCGTGTGGGTTTTGTGGAAGGGGCTGACTGGGCCCTGCGTGCTGTGCACGGGGGTTGGGGGTGGGCCTCCGGGCCGCCGGGCCAGCTGAGGAAGGTCCGATCCTGCCCCGCTCCTGAGGGCCGTCAGTGGGGGCAGGGCCCGTGGGGCTGGTGGTGGGGCCGTGGGGGGCACTTCGGGGGCACCGCTTCTGGTGAGCAGGGGGCAGCGGGCCTCATCCCCCGTGGTTACTGCCTCGCGCTCTGCAGATTACGGCTGTGACGGGGATGACGACGACGGTTACTGAGGCGATCTCACATCTGGCGCGTCCGCTGGTGGCCCTGCCGCTGGCTCCCAAGGGTCTGACGGCCTTGGGCGAGCCCCCCGTGAGCAGCGAGCCTTGGTGAGGAGACGGGTGCCCCGCTGCCCGGCGGCCCTCGTGCACAGCCGCCCGTGACCTTGTGGCCCTCGCTGTCGGGATCCTGATCTGAGCAGCGTGAGGAGTGTGTCTGTTTCTCGGCAGAGCTGGGTCTCGTGGCCCAGGAACCCTTGCTCGTGGCTCTGCTGCGTCCTGTGGAGAGAAACTGCGGCTCAGGGAGGCCCAGCCATGTGTCCAGGCTCGCGGAGGCCCAGCGGGGTCCGGACGCTGCTCTGCCCCGGGGCCGGGAGCCTGCGCCCCTCACCGCTTTGCCACGTCTGGGAGAAGCACTTTGCGTCCAGCTGACGCTCAGCCAGGCCCTCCCTGCTTGCCCGGGCCCAGGGACCCCACAGGCGTGCACCGAGGAGCCCACAGTCTGCCTGGCCCCGCAGGGCGGCGGCACCTCTCGCCAGGCGCACGCGCAGCTGTCCGGCCGCCTCCCTCCCAAGCTGCACCTGGGTCCCTGTCCTTGGCGGCGTGGCCGGCAGAGGCCCTCTGTTGGCAACACTCAGAACTCCTGGGCCAGCCTTGCTGCTGGAAGGCCCAGAGCCCTTGCCCTGGCCTTGGGCGTGGCTGCGCGGGGGCCATCCAGAAGGGGTCCACGGAGGCTTCCGCTCCTCCAGGCCAGCCTCGGCCGCCCACCCCTCACAGTGGCAGGGCCATAGCACCCTGCCCCCGGGGGCTCAGCCCCCACCCCGGTGGGCAGGCCTCGTGGCATCCAGCCCAGAGGGCATCGCGGCTCACCGGGGAATGTCGAGGCCCTCGCTGTGCCCCTCGGCCGGGACCCCAGGGCACCTGGCGGGCTGCAGTGGAAGGCTGGCTGGTGAAACACAGAGACGGCTGCTGGAACCGAAGCTCACTGAGCGTGTGGTGTGCGGCTCTGTCGCCCTGGCGGACCGAGCTTAGGTGGGGGTGCTGGGCCTCCAGGCTCCACAGGCACCCGGTTGTCAGCTGGGGAACCGGTGACACGCCCACTGTCACAGGAAGCCCCTGGGCTCCCACAGAGGCTCTCAGAGGGGCCTCGTGGTCGGGGGCCCCACCCCGCACGGGGAGCAGGTGCTTCGCTGGGCTGGAGCCTGGGCGCCTCCGGGTGGGGGAGGCGCTGGCGGCTGTGGGGAGCGCCCGGGCCGCAAGTGCTGTGTTCTAGACACAGAGGTCTGGCTGGACGCTTCCCCGGGAGGTGGACGGGAGGCCAGCCTGCAGGCCCCTGCCCCGGAGCTCCCTTCACAGAGGAGAGGCTGATGGCCCTGCGGGGCACGAGGTGGATGGTCAGGCCTGCCTGAAGAGGAGGGCACGAGGTGGATGGTTAGGCCTGCCTGAAGAGGAGACGCTGCTGAGCCGGGGGCGGGGGAGCGGCCGAGCACGTCTGGGGAGGAGAACACGGGGGGCAGCCGCGGAGGCTGGGCCCTCAGCTGCACCCACTCAGGTTGACATCAGCAGGGTCTTCTGTGGGCGCTTGCCCGAGCAGGGCACACAACTGGCCACCAGGCTCCACGCGGTGCCGGAGCGGCTAGGGGAGGTGGCCTGCCTCCACCGGGGCCCAGGGCGGCCCATCCCCGCCGCGTGCCCTGCCCCTCCTCCGGGGTGTCCTGCTCTCCCCATCAGTCTCACTTTCCCAGCTTGTCCCCCGGCAGCCTGGTGGGGGAGGAGGGCCGGCCGGGAGAGGCCTGCAGGGCCTGCACACCCGCGTTGCACACCTGTGCATAGACACGCCAGTGCTGCTCTTCCCCGGGGCCACCATCAGGGCGCCGGGTCCCGGGCTCTGACGAGACCCAGGTCCAACCCCAGCGGGGCTGAGCTCTGGGGCCCGAGGCCTGACGGAGCCTTGGGCACCCTCACAGTGTGTCTGCAGAGGACGTGGCACCTGCTGGCACCTGGCCCACGCCACGCTCCGTGACCGTGTGCCCTTCCTGCCCCTCTGGGCCACGGAGCTGGGACCATGGGCGCCCTTCCTGGCAGGACTGGATGGGCCACAGCGTGCCACTCGCTGCCTCGGGCCCCCCAAGAAGGGGGAGCAGGCCCGAGACGCCCCCAGTGCCCACAGGTGGCAGGGAGCCCCATCCCGAGCCAGCTTGCCTGGGGCCCAGCCTGCACACCTGCCCCCTCCCAGTGGCTCCCCACGCTCTCCTGGCTTCTGCCATCGTGCCTCCAGACAGGCAGTAGGGCTGGTGGCTGCCTTCTGTCACCACGGCCCCTGCGGGCACTGGGGGGAGTCTCTCTGAGGGAGGGGCAGCTTCTGGGGGGCCCCTGAGAACCAGGGTCAGCCCAGCCTGAGCGCCCACTGTGCCCTGCCCGCTGGCAGCCCCACAAACACTGCTCCCACAGCTCAGCGCTGGGCGAGGTGCAGACCAGCCCTCCCCGTCGTGCCACCTCAGGCCGATGCCCTCCTTCCATCCAGCGCTTGCCCTACCCGAACCCCTCTGCTGTCTCCACTCCCTGGCCCTCCATCTGTTCCTCGCTGGGCTGGAGCGCTGGCCGAGTGAGGGCTGCGAGTCCGGGACCGGGAGAGGGGTCCCTGTCCCTCCTGGGCTGAGGGGGGCCCCAGGAGGGCGAGGGTGTTCCCGGTCCCCAGGTTGGGGCTGCCCTGGGGTCCCCTGAAGGCCCCAGGTCACTGGGGGCTGGACTTGCCCAGCCTGCCTCGAGGGGCCCAGCCCCACGGCCACCTCCCCCCGGCTGCCCTTAGGCTGCCAGGCCAGTGTCCTGCTTCCTCCTTCCAGGCCCCAGGTGGGGTCCAGCACAGACCCTGGGGACACTGCTCCCTGTACAATAAAGGCTGCCTTTGAAGCCGCGAGTCCTGTTCAGGGTCTTTGTTCTCTGACACCGTCCAGTGGCTGGTGGGCCAGGACGGCTCTGCCCCCGGGAACCCCCGCTCAGTGCCACCCCCACCAGCGTGGGCGCCCCAGGCTCACCGTCCTCCACACACCCACCCTGTTCTGAGCTGAGGACCCCCTTGCCCAGCAAGACCGTGGGGATCAGTGTGGACAGAAAGTGGCCCGTGCCCGGCCGTGGGCCCGAATGTCACCCTAGGCCCTGCTGCCGGGGCCCCAGCCACCCCTCGTCTCAGCCTCAGGGCCCAGTGAAGCCACCGAGTCCGGACCCTCAGTCCAGACACCTGTGCCTCCAGGGAGCCCCCGCCACTGCCGCGCTGCAGGGCTAGCCCCGGGCAGCAGGGGGCGCTCCAGGACCAGCAGGGCTGGCGGGGCTCTGGGCGGCTCCTGCCTGTCCGACTCGCAGCGGGGGTTGGCTGGCTGCCTCAGGGCCTTGGGTTCTGCGCACCTCCCCCGCCCAGGGGTCCAGACACTCTCTCGGTCCCCTGTGGCCACGTCGGCAGGACAGCTGGCTCCCTGTGCGTGCACACTGGCCAGCTGGGGGCACCGACGGGGCATTACCTCCTAGGAGCAGGGGCTCCCGAGTCAGGGTCGCTCGCAGGCAGGCGGCAGCTGCCCCAGCTGGTTGGCGTCTACCCGCGTTGTCCTGGCCTACGTGCCTGGAGGGCTGGCTGGTCCCTGGGGAGGCCTGGACCCCAGCCAGGCTGGCAAGGGGTGGGGTCTGAGGGTCGGGCTCCAAGGCTGCGGGCCTCAGGCCCAGACTGCCCGGGCCCTTCCCAGGGCCTGTGGGCGGCGGCAGAGGCGAGGCGGTCTGGCCTTCCTGCCACGAGAGGAGCCTAGTTCAGGAAGCCATCACACAATGGTCCACCTGGGTCCCAGGAGGGCAGGGGGCCAGAATGGTGGGACCCTGGCGTCACCGCCGTCTCGGCCCCGGCGAGGCCAGTGGAAGGCCGCGGTGGGGCAGGTGGTCTGCCACGTGTCACAGGGGCAACTGCAGAGGCCACGCACTCAGCTGAGCCCCGGAAGCCTGGATGGCTGGAGGCAGCGCCGCCCTGCTAGATAGCATGGGGACCGTCCTTTCCTTGGCTATGAGGTCCCTTCATCCCGGGCAGGCTGAGTAATTGCTTCCCCCACCCAGAGGCCACAGTGAATAAAGACATCGTCTGCCGGGTGCCCGCCTCAGTGGGGCCTGGGAAAATGCCTGTGCAGGGCTCAGCAGGGGCCTGGCTGCTGTGGGCCCTGCTGCCAGCCTCAGCCGCGGTGGAGCTGAGCCAGTGGCTGAGGGGATGCCCTGGGGCGGGAGGGCTTGGGTCAGTGGGGGCCGCACCTGCAGGACCTGGAAGCAGGCGGCTGGGATCCTGGACAGACCTCCTGGGGGGGTTGCGCCTCTGGCTTTCCCTCCCCACAACCCCCTACTGGGTGTCCCTTCCAGCCACACGCAGGGCTCTGGAAAACATGGGCCCCGTTCATCGGTTCGTGGGTTTACTTACTCAGCAGACCTCACCGAAGCTCTGAGGGTTTGCAGTCGGCCGTGGGGATGGGGACAATCCCTGGGGGGAACAGCCCCCATGCTGAGGGCGAATGCAGCAGCAGGGGTGGGCTGGGCGTGAGCACAGCCGCTGTACAGGGCAGAGGCGAGGGAACCATGGGGGGACGGGGCGCCGGGCAGGGCTGAGGGGGAGGGCCTGCAGTGACAGAGAGGCGGCTTGAGGGCTGGGCGCCGAGCTCACCAGTCTGTGGATGGTACTCAACCCCTCCCCCCGGTTGGTGGACCCCAGCCTGGCCCTGGGCAGAGACAGACTTTCCCATCGACGGTCACTGACCCAGCTGGGGAATATGAATCTTGGGGAGGTGACGTGGTGGTCACGGGCCAGGCCACAGCATGCAAAGGAGCGCCATGCACACGTGGGCACACCCTGAGCAGAGCTCCCACTTCTAGCCCCACAAGGCGTGGCGCGTGGCGGGCGTTTCTGCTTGGTCAGCCTGCAGACGGCCCTACAGGGTGGGCCTGAGTGGGACGGCTGGTGTGTGCCATGAGGACCCTCCTGCAGAGTGTGTGCCTGTGTGTGCACACTTGAGCGTGTGTAAGGGTCAGTGCCACAAGGACCTGGCTCCAGGGAGGGGTCCGCATTTGTTTGGGAAGGGCCCACCCCAACAGCTGGTGGTTCCTTTAGCATTTACATCGGGCCCAGCGGGTGCCCTGCGCGTGCAGACCAAGATGAGCCTCCCAGTGCCCTATCTGCTCCATCCACTCCCACTTCAGTTCCTGTCCTGACCCGCACGGTGTCCTCAGGCACACTGGGCAAGGGGTGCGCTGGGGTGAGGGAGGAGGGGTCTGCCCGCAAGCAGCAGAGTCTGGATTCCTGCGGCGGGGGGGTCTGGGGGCCCAGTAAAGGTCCGAGACTAGTTCTGTGGAGTGGAGGCATCCCCTGGGAGGCCCCAGGATGGGAGAGGTGTAGGGGTCCAGAAGACTTCCTGGAGGAAGAGGGGTCCGCACTGAGGCCAGAGGAGGAAGGCGGGCTGCCAGCCTGGGGTTGGGTGACGGCACCAGGAGGGCTGGTGGTGGTGGTGCTCCTTGGGGCTGGGGGGCAGCAGGGCCTGCAGGAGGGAGCAAGCTTGTGGCCAAAGCTCGTGGTCAGCCCTGGCTGCCCACCTTACTGGCTATAGGCACTGGGAACGGGGGGGCACAAAGAGCTGGGGGCACCTCAGCCCTTCTGGTTGTGGATGGGGGAGGGAGGGACAGACTAAAAGATGGGGAGATGCCGGTGGGTGGCCCGGGGACGGGGGCTCAGAGTGGCCCTGCCAGCCAGGTGTGGGCTGGGCTGAGGGCAGGAGTTCACGTTTGCAGGAGTCGGGGGGCATGGGCCTGGGTGTCCCCAGGGCAGGCTCTCGATGAGTCAGTGATGACCTGGTGTCCTGGCGCCGCGGGTCCAGGCTGCGTGGGCCGCAGGAAGCGTCGTGGGCTGATAAAGGGCGGGAGTCAGAAGCCGCTGGGCCTCCCACTTCCTGCATTAGGAGCAGCGGGCTTGCTGCTGGGCAGAGGCTGGGCAGGCGGCTGCTCACGCAGGCTCTGGGTCTGTGGCCCAGCCTGGACGGCTCCCGGAACACCATGTGACCTGTGAGAACCTGGCCATGCTTGCAGAGACCGCAGTGGGGCATCGAGGTCTCCACGGGGTCCCATGTGGCCTCTGGCTGGAGGGTGGCCACAGCTCAGAGGCTTCAGATCAAAGGGTGGAGTGGAGGAGGTGGTCAGGTCCGGACACAGCCAGGGCCAGCACGGGGCGGAGGAAAACACGGCAGGCAGGCCAGGGTGGGCGTGAGTCCCCGAGAGGGCCCGGCTGTGTCCACCTGAAGGTCAGGTGTGTGTGTCTACCCGCCCAGTGACCACGGTTACCCCAGTGACTCAGGAGACGAGGCGCTCACAGTGCGTGAGCAAGGGGGCTAGAGGAGCTGGCAGAGGCCACCTGGCCCCTTGGAGGCCATGGCCCCAGGCCACTGAGTGGCAGCCTGGGCAGCCTCGCTGAGCACGCCATGGCCCCAGGCCACTGAGTGGCAGCCTGGGCAGCCTCGCTGAGCACCTGGCCCCTTGGAGGCCACGGCCCCAGGCCACTGAGTGGAAGCCTGGGCAGCCTCGCTGAGCACCTGGCCCCTTGGAGGCCACGGCCCCAGGCCACTGAGTGGCAGCCTGGGCAGCCTCGCTGAGCACCTGGCCCCTTGGAGGCCACGGCCCCAGGCCACTGAGTGGCAGCCTGGGCAGCCTCGCTGAGCACCTGGCCCCTTGGAGGCCACGGCCCCAGGCCACTGAGTGGCAGCCTGGGCAGCCTCGCTGAGCACCTGGCCCCTTGGAGGCCACGGCCCCAGGCCACTGAGTGGCAGCCTGGGCAGCCTCGCTGAGCACCTGGCCCCTTGGAGGCCACGGCCCCAGGCCACTGAGTGGCAGCCTGGGCAGCCTCGCTGAGCACCTGGCCCCTTGGAGGCCACGGCCCCAGGCCACTGAGTGGCAGCCTGGGCAGCCTCGCTGAGCACCTGGCCCCTTGGAGGCCACGGCCCCAGGCCACTGAGTGGCAGCCTGGGCAGCCTCGCTGAGCACCTGGCCCCTTGGAGGCCACGGCCCCAGGCCACTGAGTGGCAGCCTGGGCAGCCTCGCTGAGCACCTGGCCCCTTGGAGGCCACGGCCCCAGGCCACTGAGTGGCAGCCTGGGCAGCCTCGCTGAGCACCTGGAGCTGTGGGCTGCCTTATAGCACCACCCCCAGTGATCGCAGCCCCAGCACTCCACCATGCGGCTCTGCCCACGGCCACAAGCTGCTGGCCCACCACCACGCTGATCACCATCTCTCCCCACCCAACCGCCCCCCTGGGACCTTGGCAGAGCCGACATGCCACCTTATCCACAGCCACTGCCACCAACATGGCTGGACGACCGAACGGGGCTGCTGTAGGCCTGAGCTCCCCAGGCCCCTGCCCTGCCTGGCACATGCCAGGCCCGGAAGTGGGCTATGTCATCCCGCCAGGAAGAAGGAGCCTGTCTCTGTTCTCCCAGACCTGTAGGTCTTGCCCCTCTCAGTCCCATCCTCCCCGCAGGTTCCAGGCGATGCTTTCCCGGACACGGACACCCCCTGCCACATTCAGAGCCTCCCAGACCAGGGGTGATGACCTGGGCCACCTGGGCCCTGCAGAACCAGCTCAGGGATGACTGCTGACCTCAGCCCCACTGCTCTCTCTTGGAGCTGGCTCTCGGCCCTGAGCCTCTGTATACAGAGCTGACCGTGTTCACCACGTGTCCAGGCACCTCGGGAGGACTGCCCCAGGCAGGCGTGAGGACCAGGCTGCCAGCTCCACCCTTGGAGCACAGCGAGCCGCGCGTGACCCTCGCAGAGAGCCAGGGCCGCCCTCCCCGGCTTTTCCAGTAGGCGCAGGAAACGCACGAGGCGCTGACTTCCTCCGCTGTCTGAGGGGACACCTCCCCAAGCGCGGCTTCTGCGGACCTCGACAGGTCCAGCGGGCGGGCCCGCGGGGCGGGGCCAGGTGGGGGAGGAGCCCGGGTTGGCTCCTCATTGGCCGCCCGCCCGCGGGGCGGGGCCAGAAGGGGAGGAGCCTATGGGGGCGGGGCCGCCTCGGGGTGATTCCCCTTTGGCCGCTGGGCCGCTGGCCGCGCCTGCCGCGAGCCCGCGCTTGGGGTCCAGGGGCCCGCGGAGTCCGCGGAGCGGTCTTATCAGTGCGGGCAGCTGGTGGCCTGTCCGTGCGCGAGCGCCCCGGCCCAATTCAATGGCCATTGTCCGCCGGCCCCTTTGTTCAGGAGGCGGCGACTTCCTGCGGGGCTGGGCTGGGGCGGGCAGGCAGGAAACGCTCTGAGCTGAGGCCCAGACGCCGAGGCCACCCTGGCCCGGGGTCAGAGGTGACGGCCACCTGCCCGGGGCCACCCTAGGTCCTGGGCCGGGGGCTCCAAGCCAGACCAGGGGCGAGGCTGGTCTCAGCTCAGCCGTTTCCTCTGGGTCTCCGTGTGCCCGTCTGCAGGAAGGACGGACGAGTCAGAATAGCCGCTCCTGCTCCGGGGAGGCCGGTGGGGGCTGTGCTCATGAGATCAGATCCCATAGCGCTGCGGGAGGGGCGGGGGCGGAGGAGGACGACCCTTGGGCAGAGGGGTGCCCCTCGCAGGCCTCTGCTTCTCCTCTGGTCCTTTCAGGGGCAACATGCTCGACAAGGTTAAGAACAGCAGGAGGCAGAACTCAAGTCCCAGAGGGTGGAACCCAGCTCCCACTGCCTCAGCAAAAGGAGGAGCCCACTGGGGCTCCAGGCTGGGCAGGACTGTGGCCTGGTGGAGGAAGAGGGAGACGGGGTTCCCAGTGCTTCCCCAGGTGAGCCAGACCTCCTGGTGCTCCTTCACTGGGTTCCACTAAGCAGTCCTGCCCATCCTGGACAGGTGGTCCACTTGGGACCACGGCAGACCTCCTCATCAGTCCCTGCTCCAAGGCTGCCCACTCACCAGGCCCCGGCCTCAGTCATGTGATCACCCACAGCTGAGAGAAGGGTCTGCAGAAGGGGAGACACAGCTCCCCTGTCCTTACCCAACCTCTGCCCCCTTCCCACCACACCAGACGGACCTCTCTGGGCCGGCCCTGGCCTGCCTCCCCTCCCTAGAGCCCTGCAATTGCAACGCCTTTCTCTGAGTGTGCCCCTTACCCCCCACACACTGTGTTCCACCCTGCAAAGCCCTCCCTGACTCAGTCCAGCTCAACCAGAAAAAATCATCCTGGCTATCACTGTGGTTATTTCCAATGGCAGGATTTAATATGAGGAGTTGGTCCCAGAGGTCTTAGGAGCGCTGGATGCCACTGCCTGAGGCCAGAGGAGCCCAGGGCAGAGTTGTCACCCAGACCCCGCCATGGGTGCGTCCCCGCAGGGCTGGGCCTCTGCAGCCTCGACCTGCTCTGAGCTCAGCTGTAATGCCAGGACTTGTGCAGAGACACGAGGTGTCAGGCGGAGAAGACTCTGCACCAGGACGGCGCCAGTGCTTCCCAAAGGGCAGTGAGCTCGCGTCAGCGGCCAGGGCGCCCGTCAGAGCCCGAGGGGGACTGTGCCACCCTACAGGTCACAAGGGCCAGGAGAGGGGGTGGCAGCTTGAACTTGATCCCATCTGAAAGACCAAGTGGGGCGCTGATGTGGACGAGATTTGGGGGGAACGCCTGTGAAGAATAGGGGCGGGGGGGGGGCGAGGAGTGGGGGCCAGACCCCTTGCAGGGTGCCTGCCCCAGGGAAGGCAGGGGTGGCAGGACCGTGGGCACAGGAGGCTCCCCACCTCTGCAGTGCTCCACCGTGCCCTTGGAGGCTGGCAGCAGCCATGGGCAGGGCAGCCCAGTGCATCAGGGCTAGGGTGGGGGGGAGCAGTGGGGCCACTGTCCACCAGCCTTGAAGCTGGATGTCCTGTTGCCTAGTCACTCCATCGTGTCCGACTCTTTGTGGCCCCTGGACTGCAGCACGCCGGGCTTCCCTGTCCTTCACTGTCTCCCAGAGTTTGCTCAAACTCATGTGCGTTGAGTCAGTGATGCCATCCAACCACCTCATCCTCTGTCGTCCCCTTTACCTCCTGCCCTCAATCTTTCCCAGCATCAGGGGCTTTTCCAGTGAGTCACTTCTTCATATCAGGTGGAAAAGTGTTGAAGCCTCACCATCAGTCCTTCCAATGAACATTCAGGGTTGATTTCCTTTAGGATGGACTGGTTTGATCTCCTTGCAAGTCCAAGGGTCTTCTCCAACAGCACAGCTCGAAAGCATCAATTCCTCAGCACTTCGTTATGGTCCAACTCTTGCACCCACACGTGACTACTGGAAGAACCATAGCTTTGACTATATGGACCTTTGTGGCAAAGTGTCTCTGCCTTTTAATACACTGTCTAGGTTTGTCATAGCCTTTCTTCCTGGGAGCAAGCATCCTTTAATTTCACCGCTGCAGTCACCATCTGCAGTGATTTTGGAGCCCAAGAAAATCAAGTCTGTCACTGTTTCCACTGTTTCCCCATCAATTTGCCGTGAAGTGATGGGACTGGATGCCATGGTCTTAGTTTTCTGAAACTTAAGTATTCTCTCCCTGAGAACACTGTGAGCAGTATGAAAAGGCAGGGTCCTAGGGAAGCCTCATCTCAGCCCTGCAGAGAAGGGCCCTGTGTCCCAAGCGCAAGGTGGTGGGTCCCACCACCTCTGTGCCCTGGGCCCTGAATGGGGGGTGAGGTGTGAGCGGGTGAGGCCTGAGCTCCAAGGAGAGGTGTGGCCGTGGTGGGCTTTGGGTGTGGGAGCTGCCAAAGCCTTAGGAGAAGGCAGGAGGGTCAGCCAGGGCTTCCCCCAGGAGAGACCAAGAGGCCAGTGGCCACAGTGTGGCCCCCAGGGCTGGGGTGTGGTGGGCAGCTCGTAGCTCACTTGAGTCCCTGTGCCCAGGGACAGAGAAAGGTTGAAACACAGAGGTCGGGACAGCCTACCAGGCTCTGTGCCCTGGAGAGTGCATCAGTGCTGGAATTACTGGGCAGGAGGGCCAGCCGGCGGCCCGTCCTCAGGGAAGAGGTGGGTGGAGACGGCATCCTCAGCACGTAGCCCAAGAACCCCGCGGTGTGAGCCTGGGCCCGGCACTCCGTCCCTGCCACAGGCGCCCTGCTCCGCCTCAAACGCCCTCTTCCCAGGCCCTGTCCACAAACCTCTTCTGGGAAGGGAAAGCCCCCAGGGGTGCCCTCAGGATCCTGCCCCCGCCTCAGCAGGTCAGCGGTCCCCTGGGTTCTGGGTCTGACCACCTGGGTCAGCTGGGCCCTGCGGGCAGAGGTGGTGGGACCTTCAGCCCGTGGCGGCCCTCGTGGGCCACAAGCACTCAGCATCGCCCTATTTAGGGGCACCTCCAGGCCGCCCCCCCCCCCCCCCCAGACCGTGGAAGGAGGCCCAGGCTCTGCTGCTGCTATGCCTCCCTGGAACCTCTGCCCTCCGCCCACAGCAGTGCCCCCAGCCTGCCCTCACCGTGGCACCCCATCTGCTCTGTCCTGGACCCTCTGTCCCCTGAGAAGCTGTCTTCATGGCCCACTCTGTCCAAGGCCCCCTCCTCCAGGAAGCCCCCCTGCCCCCTCCAAGCCCCTCTGCATGTCGACAAGCAGCTAGGGTTGAAGCTGAGGCTTGGGGGGTGGGCAGGGGCCTGGAGGACGGGGCAGACCCTTGCCCGGCCCTGGGGCCCCGGCCGACTTGGCGAGGAGCTCCCCTTTGTGGGAGGCCCCTGTGTGAGCCACTCTCTGCCACAGCACAAATGCAGGAAACCGCCATTCTATCAAGCTCTGTTTTCTCCCACGGAGGGAAAGCCTGTCACACGAAGGGCATTGTTCCCGGGCTCGTGCCTTCCGGGCGGCCCGGCTGCAGTGGGGCGCGCGTGTTCCTGGGGCTCCTGGCTGCGCGGTTTCCCTTCGAGACCCCGGGGCGCCTGGGGGTTGGGAACGCAGGACCTTGTCCCGCCCCGGCCTAGGGCGACTCCCGCGCGTCCAAGCCTGTGCACACCCAGGAGCCCACGCTGAGGCAGATGAGAGCGAGGTCAGAGCCGGGGGCCCGCACACACGCCCCCACCCCCCACGAGGCCCCAGCCCCTTCCCGTGCCCCTGCGGCCCTCCAGACCCGCCCAGGGACTCTGGCCTGTGGGCCAGGTGCTGTCCCACTGCCTCCGCTCCGTCCGACTTTACCCTCACAGGCCACTCTGTCCTGGGAGATCCCGCAGGGCTTGGGGGCCTGGTAGCCAGCTAGGCCGTGCCGGGGGAGGGGCAGGCTGCCCTCAGGGACCCCCGCCCAGCCAGGCAGTCCACCCCCACCCCAGGCCCATGGTGTCCCCCTGTGAGCCAGGAGCCCGAATGGTCAAGGGTGCTGCGTCACCTGCCCCCAGCTCAGCTGTCCTCAAGAATGAGAGCTGCCCGTCGGCTGCCACCGGTACTCTGAGAGACCCCGGAAAGGGCGGGGGACAGCAGGCACCCCCTCCTCACTTCCTGGGAGGCTCCAGGGGGGGCTGGGCACCTGGAGGTGCGGGTGGGGGGCTGCTCCAGCAGGAGACACAGGCCCCAGATTCGACCTGGACTGGTGGGGGGCAGGCAGGGCCGAGGCTGGACAGGGTGGAGAGGGGACTGGGGACTCAGGGCAGGTGGGGGCCAGCAGGAGGGCTGGGCTGCAGGCCGAGGCCCTGCCGGGGCCTGAGCACATCTCCCCCAGCTCCATGAGGCCACGGTGGAGCCTGGGCACCCAGGCCAGGCAGGGCAGGAGGGACGAGACCAGAGGGAGGGAAGGGGCTCCGAGCCGAGCGGGGTCAGGGCGGGAGTCCAGAGGTCCCGGGGAGGCCGCCGGTCCTCGGGTGGGGCGATACTGGCGAGTCGGGTGCGCTGCCTAGGGGGAGACCAAGATGGAGGTGGGCATCCCCGGAGCCCCACGCCCCCAAACTTGGCCCTCTGTGACCCGTCTGGCTCCACCAGTGTCCAGGCCTGAGCTCCGCACCTGCTTTGAAACCACACCCCGACTCCTGGGCTTCCCGCAGCCCGCCAGCCCCCACTGCCCCACCCCGGGAGGAACCCCCCTCATCAGGAAACCCCGACCAGCAGCCTGACCTCTGGCCCCCTGGGCTGCCCGTCACCCCCTCTGGGGAAAGGCTGAGCCTTGGAGGAACCCGATGTCCACCCGTCCACCTGCCCAGACTGCTGGGCACCGGCCGGGGCATCCCCCAGGCTGGAGCCACCAGGAAGCCCCTCACCAGGCCACGGGGACTCCGGGCCCCCAGTCACCCTCTCCTCCTGCCCCAGTCGTGGCAGACGACCCTGTCCCCACCTCTTAGAGAGAAAGACGAGGCAGCGGCCAGCAGGAGCCCCCGAGTCCTGCCAGGGGCCCAGCAGGCTGAGTCTCACCCGGGACCCTGCCCTGACTCCCAAGTCCACATGGTATTCTCAGGACCTGCCAGCGTGGAGCTTCACAGGCCGAAGACACAGTCAGGTGGGGGACCCTGGGGGTGTCCTGGGCTACAGTGGCAGCCGGGGTCGTCTCGAGGGGCCCAGGGTCATCACGAGGGGCCCAGGGTCGTCACGAGGGGGCCGGGGTCGTCACAAGGGGACCGGGGTCGTCATGTGGGGGTCAGGGTCATATGAGGGGGCCGGGGTCTTCACGAGGGGTCTGGGGTCGTCACATGGGGGACAGGGTCATATGAGGGGGCTGGGGTCGTCACGTGGGGGATGGAGTCATATGAGGGGGCCGGGGTCATCACGAGGGGGCCGGGGTCTTCACGAGGAGTCTGGGGTCGTCACGTGGGGGACAGGGTCATATGAGGGGTCTGGGGTCGTCACGTGGGGGACGGGGTCATATGAGGGGGCCGGGGTCGTCACGTGGGGGATGGGGTCATATGAAGGGGTCGGGGTCATCACGAGGGGCCCGGGGTCGTCACATGGGGGCCGGGGTCATATGAGGGGGCCAGGGTCGTCACGTGGGGGACGGGGTAGTCACGTGGGGGCCGGGGTCATATGAGGGGGCCGGGGTTGTCATAAGGGGCCTGGGGTCATCACGTGGGGGACGGGGTCATTGAGGGGGCCGGGGTCGTCACAAGGGGCTGGGGTCGTCACGTAGGGGCTGGAGTCGTCTCGAGGGGAAGCCGGCGGGTCGTAGTCCAGATGGGAACAGGGCTGCTGCGCCGCTGGCTGTGAAGAGGGAGGAGGTGCCGGCCAGGAGCCAGGAGTGCAGCGGCCTCTAGAAGCTGGGAAAGGCCAGTGTCCGTTCTCCTTTGGAGCCCAGGAGGCAGCCTGCCCTCCCCTCGCCTCAGTGCTCGGAGGACTGCCTGCGCGGCTCGGCATAGCCAGTCCCTGCCGTCGGAGGCCGCCAAGGCTCATGCTCACCGCCGTGTGTGTGTGTGTGTGTGTGTGTGTGTGTGTGTGTGTGTGTCTCTATGTCCACTCAGCCCATGCTCACCCCAGTGTGTGTGTGTGCGTGTCTCCACATCCACTCTGAGCACGGCTCGGCCTGGTCCCCAGACCCACAGGGGGCTTTCCAGCGGGCTCCCCGGGGTGTGGCCCGCGTCCCCTGGCCTTCACCCCATCCTCCACTCCCTCCTCCCCCGGCACCTGCTCCCATGGGGCCCAAGGCCACTCGCCTGCACGGCCTCTGCTCTGGACAGTGGTCAAGGCCCCTCGCACTGGTCTCCTGCCCTCCCCAGCAGGCGGCTACGGCAACCCCTCGACACCCCTGCCTGGACCCCTCCCAGGCTCCTGGTGCCGCTGAGGGGCCCAGCCCGGCCCAGCGGGCTCCCCTGGGATCCACGGCACGCCCCTCCTCCTGCTCCTCCAGGTCCCTGAAGACAGCGCCTCGTCACCAGGGGCCCCTAGTCCAGCCCCCTGCTGCCCTCAGTGCTCGCACCCCAGTGCACCCTGAGCCCCAGTTCCCAGCTGCCTGCGCACAGCAGGCCCCCAGAAGCATGTCTCTGGTCTCGCTCCAGACCCCTCCCGCCCCCAGGGCCACAGTAGCCTGCGGGGACCTGATCCTGACTCACCATCATGGGCCCCAGGGTGCTCCAGCCCGCGTGGAATGCTCCTGACCAGTCTCACTGTTGTGTTTTTTTTTTTAATTATTTAGCTGTGTGGGCTCTCCAGCGTGGCGTGTGGGCTCTAGTTGTGCACGTGGGGTCTTAGTTCCCTGACCAGGGGTCCAACCCGCATCCGCTGAACTGGAAGGTGGATTCTTAACCACTAGACCACCAGGAAAGTCCCTGATGTATTTTTCCTTCAAGAAAATGGAGCTAAAATCACATCACGTTAACGGTCTTGCTTCTGCACTTCACCGGCGTTCAGCACGTTCTCAGTGTGGTCTCCCAAGTTCCAGAACATTCTGTCCCCCAGAAAGGACACTGTCCCTGTTCTCCCCCTCTCCAGCCCCGGCACCCCGATCTGCTTTCCGTTCCTGTGCGTTTCTTTCCTATCACACAGGACCTTCTGTCTGCCTTTTCACTCAGCAGAACGTCTTCAAGGCTGTTCCGTGTGATAGCACATGTCAGAATTTCATTCCTTTTTTTTTTTTTTATTGGTGTATAGCCGATTTACAATTTTGTGTTAATTTCAGGTGTACAGAAAAGTGACTCAGTTCTATGTATACATATGTGCACTCTGTTTTAGATTATTTTCCCGAATAGGCCATGGTAGAGTACTGAGTTCTCTGTACTACATATTAGGCCCTTACCAGCCGCCTATTTCATATATAACAGTGTGTATATGTCAGCCCCAGCATCCCCGTTCGTCCCGCCCCGCTTCCTCTCCTGCTAATCGTAAGTCTGTTTCCTACATCTGTAGATAAGTGTATTTGTACAGTATTTCAGAGCCCACTTATAAGTGATATCATATGTTATTCGTCTTTCTCTGTCTGGCTTACTTCACTTAGTATGGTGATCGCTAGGTCCACATTGCTGCAATTGACAATATTTTGTTCTTTTTTATGGCTGAGTAATAGTCCATCAAGAAACACCTGGAGTAACAGGCAAATTTGGCCTTGGAGTACAGAATGAGGCAGGGAAAAAGCTAATAGAGTTTTGCCAAGAGAACACACTGCTCATAGCAAACACCCTCTTCCAACAACACAAGAAAAGACTCTACACATGGACATCGGCAGATGATCAATACCAAAATCAGATTGATTATATTCTTTGCAGCCAAAGATAGAGAAGCTCTACACAGTCAGCAAAAACAAGACCAGGAGCTGACTGTGGCTCACGTCATGAACCCCTTATTGCCAAATTCAGACTTAAATTGAAGAAAGTAGGGAAAACCAATAGACCATTCAGGTATGACCTAAATCAAATCCCTTACAATTATACAGTAGAAATGACAAATAGATTCAACGGATTAGATCTGATATACAGAATGCCTGAAGAACTATGGATGGAGGTTCGTGATATTGTACAGGAGGCAGGGATCAAGACCATGCAAAGGAAAAGAAATGCAAAAAACAAGAAAATGGCTGTCTGAGGAGGCCTTACAAATAGCTGCGAATAGAAGAGAAGCAAAAGGCAAAGGAGAAAAGGAAAGATATACCCGTTTGAATGCAGAGTTCCAAAGAGCAAGGAGAGATAAGAAAGGCTTCTTCAGCGATCAATGCAAAGAAATAGAGGAAAAGAACAGAATGGGAAAGACTAGAGATCTCTTCAAGAAAATTAGAGATACCAAGGGAACGTTTCATGCCAAGATGGGCTCAATAAAGGACAGAAATGGTATGGACCGAACAGAAGCAGAAGATATTAAGAAGAGGTGGCAAGAATACACAGAACTATACAAAAAAGATCTTCACGACCAAGATAATCACGATGGTATGATCACCAACCTAGAGCTAGACATCCTGGAATGTGAAGTCAAGCGGGCCTTAGGAAGATTCACTACAAACAAAACTAGTGGAGGTGATGGAATTCCAACTGAGCTATTTCAAATCCTGAAAGATGATGCTGTGAAAATGCTGCACTCAGTACTCCAGCAAATTTGGAAAACTCAGCAGTGGACAGAGGAGTGGAAAATGTCAGTTTTCATTCCAATCCCAAAGAAAGGCAATGCCAAAGAATGCTCAAACTACCTCACAACTGCACTCATCTCACACACTAGCAAAGTAATGCTCAAAATCCTCCAAGCCAGCCTTCAATAGTATGTGAACTGTGAAGTTCCAGATGTTCAAGCTGGATTTAGAAAAGGCAGAGGAACCAGAGATCAAATTGCCAACATCTGCTGGATCATTGAAAAAGCAAGAGAGTTCCAGAAAAATATCTACTTCTGCTTTATTGACTATGTAAAGCCTTTGACTGTGTGGACCACAACAAACTGTGGAAAATTCTTCAAGAAATGGGAATACCAGACCACCTGACCTGCCTCTTGAGAAACCTATATCCAAGTCAGGAAGCAATAGTTACAACTGGACATGGAATAACAGACTGGGAAAGGAGTCCCAAATTGGGAAAGGAGTACATCAAGGCTGTGTATTGTCACCCTGCTTATTTAACTTCTATGCAGAGTACATCATGAGAAATGCTGGGCTGGAAGAAGCACAAGCTGGAATCAAGACTGCTGGGAGAAATATCAATAACCTCAGATATGCAGATGACACCACCCTTATGACTGAAAGTGAAGAACTAAAGAGCCTCTTGATTAAAGTGAAAGAGGAGAGTGAAAAAGTTGGTTTAAAGCTCAACATTCAGAAAACTAAGATCATGGCATCTGGTCCCATCACTTTATGGCAAATAGATGGGGAAACAGTGGAAACAGTGAGACTTTATTTTTTTGGGGGGGGGGTCTCCAAAATCACTGCAGATGGTGACTGCAGCCATGAAATAAAAAGATACTTGCTTTTTGGGAAAAAAAGTTATGACCAATCTAGACAGTATATTAAAAAGTAGAGACATTACTTTGCTAACAAACGTCTGTCTAGTCAAAGCTATGGGTTTTCCAGTAGTCAGGTATGGGTGCAAGAGCTGCACTATAAAGTAAGCTGAGTGCCAAAGAATTGATGCTTTTGAACTGTGGTGTTGGAGAAGACTCTTGAGAGTCCCTTAGGCTGCAAGGAGATCCAACCAGTCCATCCTAAAGGAAATCAGTCCTGAATGTTCAATGGAAGGACAGATGCTGAAGCTGAAACTTCAATACTTTGGCCACCTGATGCGAGGAACTGACTCATTGGAAAAGACCCTGATGCTGGGAAGGATTGAAGGCGGGAGGAGAAGGGGACGACAGAGGATGAGATGGTTGGATGGCATCACTGACTCAGTGGACATGAGTTTGAGTGAACTCCGGGAGCTAGCGGTGGACAGGGAGACCTCGTGTGCTGCAGTCCACGGGGTCACAGAGTCGGACACGACTGAACCACTAACACTTACTGGGGAGGCAGCGGCTGCGTTTGAAGCCGGTCTTGGAGGCCCACACCCAAGGAAGGAGGGGCCCTTCCCCAGCAGGGAGGGGCGCGGGGGGGTGGGCAGCAGCCCCAGCCAGACAGGAGTGGCAGCCCCTCCCTGAAGGGCAGATTCAGGCTCCTCTCGCCCTGCCCTCTTTCCAGAGCCTTCTCTCCGTCCACCCAGGGGCCTCCAGAGGCGTCTATATTCTTGCCACCACCGCCCACAGGATGACCCTCCGCGCTCCCCAGCGCTCCTCTCTGGGGGGCGCGGCGGCGGCGCCGGCTTCTCTCCCTGCCCCAGGGGGCAGATGTCCGCTCGGCTGGAGCCCCCTCTCCCAAGCTGCGCTGCGTCGCTCTCGCGACCAAGATGCCCAAGTTCCGCAGGCAGCGGAGATCGCCTCTCAACCCTCCAGCCGCGCCCGCCCCGCTGGCCGCACGCTCGACCGACTGCACCTTGCGGCGGGCTCGCCTCCTGCCCGGGTCCCAGCCCGCGGGCTCCGGGAACGCCCCGCGTCCGCCGGCCCCCCCGCGCGGCCCCGGGCAGGCGCCGCCCCGGGCCCGCCCCGCGCTCGGCGCCGCCCCGCCCCGCGCGCACTGGGCATGCGCAGAGCCGGGGACGCGCCCGCGCGCCGCCATGGAGCGCATCGAGGGGGCGGCCGTGGGCCGCTGCGCAGCCTCGCCGTACCTGGTGCCGCTCACGCTGCACTACCGCCAGGTGAGCGCGCCTTCCACTCCCCCGGCAGCCCGACACCGCCCCGGGGCCCCGCCCGCCTTCGACCCGGGGCCCCGCCCACCCTCGAGCCGGGGCCCCGCCCACCCTCGCGCCCGGGCCCCGCCCACCCTCGCGCCCGGGGCCCCGCCCACCCTCGCGCCCGGGCCCCGCCCACCCTCGCGCCCGGGCCCCGCCCACCCTCGCGCCCGGGCCCCGCCCACCCTCGCGCCCGGGCCCCGCCCACCCTCGCGCCCGGGGCCCCGCCCCCAGCTGGCGGCCCCTGCAGCCCCGCCCCCCGCCCGGAGCCCGGCTCCCGGCTCCCGGCTCCCGGTTCCCGCCTCCGGGCCCAGGAGCCCCGCCCCGCAGGCCTCGCGTCCCCTAGGAGAGCTTTGCCAGAGTCCAGGTGTACACGCCGGTTGAGTGTCGGGGTCGGGGAGGGTCTGGGCAGGGACACCTCGAGGGACCACTGATTCCTCCAAAGAGACTTTGCTGAGCCCCGGCCCATTTTGCGGTGGGACATATTGGGCGCCCCGAGGGTCGGGGCAAGCTTCCTGGAGGTGGTGTTCTCCATTCTGGGCAGAAGAAGGTGAAAGGAGGGACGGGGCTGCGCACTGGAGAGCCTCTCCAGGTGGGCTTCCTCCCCAGGACGCCTCCTCCGTGTCTCCACCTGCCGTCCTTGCAGGCTTTCCGCCAGGGCATCATTTCCTCCTGCCGTTCCCTGGGAGGCAGTGCGGGACGACGGCTGCCTCCCTTGGAGCCGTACATGGAGTAGGTTCACAGGAAACACGTTTGTCCAGTTTGGGCCCTCCCCCTTTGCTTCCAGCTCCCCTGGAGTCCACTGTGCCATCCAGGCAAGGACTGCGCCCCGTAGCGTGGTCTGTGCGGCCCCATGGTGCCCCCCAGTCAGGACAGGCGGTGCAGGTCTTTGGTGGCCCTCTCTCTGCCTGACCGCCCTTGGCCTGCAGCAACCTGTCTGCCCCCTTCCCCCGGCCCCTTCCTCTCTCCAAACTATGACGCCCTCTTGACCCCCAGCCTGAGAGACGCTGCACCGTCCCCCCTCGTCACTGTTGTCCCATTGGCCCTAGGGGACAGGGATTCTTGTCCCCAGGCTGGACCCAGGCTGGCAGCACTGGCTTGGGGCAGAAGCCGGGGTGGACTGAGGGCATAGTACAGGGACGTGGGGGTTGCCGCCCTGCCCCTGGTGCTGACCAGGGGCCAGGATGCCTGATCGTGGCCACATGGCTCTCAGGGGCACAGGGTGGTCCAGGCACCTGACCGCGGTGGCCTCTGGCTGTGGCACCCTCCCCCACTTCCTATGAAAGGGGGATGGGTGCTGGTAACCAAAGCTGAGCCCGTGTGGGTGGCGGGCTGCAGTGGGCACAGGCAGAGGCCCGTGGGACACTGGGCTGGGGCGGTGAGTGTCAGCGAGGGGCTTCTGCAACTTTGCTCAGTAACTGCTATGCCAGGGGGCTCTGATGGATGGAGATTGATCATGTGGAGGCAGGGCACCCCCGTGGCTCTGAGGGGGAGGGGCTGTGTTTACACTCCAGTCCTGTTCCTCCCTCCCAGGGCCATGAAGATGAGCCAGGCCTGGGTCTGGACCACCTGGGTGGGGGTCCTGCAGGAGGGGCTGCCCGGGCCTCGGTGGACCTCTCTGGACCCTCCACTCCACCCTGCCTGGACCTCAGGTTTGACCGATGCTCTGATCCTGATCCAAGAGGGTACCTGAAACCAACACAGGGTGACACGTACCCTGAGGGAGGCAGGGGACAGGCCTCCCCGGGAAGCCCTCCTGGTGGGTGGCCGGCCCTGGGGTGGCCAGGCTGCAGACAGGCCCAGGCCTGCCTCTTGTGGGCGGTGCCTCACAGCGGCCTCCCGGGCAGCCCGACCGGCACAGCACCGGGCGTCAGCTCTCCTTCCCCCCGGAAACCAAAGCTGCTGCCCCGCCAGGGTGCTCCTGCCTCTGGGCCAAGCTCAGCCCAGTTTCCCCAGTCCGCTCAGAGCAGCGTGTGGGCCTCTGCCTGCCGGGTCCCCCTGCCGGGAAGGCCCTTCCTCTGAGTCCTGGTGCAGTGTCACCTCCTCTGGGAAGTCCTCCAGGAGGCTGCTCCTCAGCGCCTTCCCTCTCTTGCAGCCCTGGCTGTACTTTCTGGCTCTGGAGCTCAGGTTCATGTCCAGTTCGTGGCTGGGACAAGGCCCCATGTGTCGGGCCGGCAGCTCACCAGGGCAAAGGGCTGGACCAGTGGCTGAAGGGCAGTGAGCTAAGCAAGCTGGTGATGGGTATCCACAGGGCTGGGCTCTTGGGCTCCAGGGCCAGCCCCATCCTCAGAGGCCTCTTTGAGGAAGGCTCAGGAATGGGGAACGCCCGGCTGACAGGATCCTAGCCCCTCATGCCTCCGGCCGGCTGGAACCTCGCTAGCATCAGTTCTGGCTGCCCCTGGCGGCGTGGGCTCCGGCTCCGAGCTGCCTTCTGTTCACTGGATGCTGCCCGGAGCCCTGGGAGCCGCTGGGGCAGGGCGCCCTGGGCAGGGGAGCAGGGTGGCAGAAGGAAGGGACAGAGCAGCAGGACCACGGGCTGCGGGAGAGACAGCCCTGGGTCAAAACCAGGCTGGGGAGAGGGTGGTCCCTTGTCCAGTCACAACCCTGAGTCGTCCTGTCCTCGGGGCGAGCTCCTGCTGGGCGCTGGCACACCACCCACCCCCCTCCAGCCCTCCCATGGCCTTTTGTCCAGGTGTCCAAGGGAGCTTCAGCCATGAAGACCTGATCTCTGCTCCACTCACTCGGGAACCCCCGCCCAGGGCCCTCCACACCCCATGATCCTTCCCGGCCTGGGTAACAGCGAGCGTCTCTGCAGCTCCCCACCGCCTGCTCCCGTTTTCTCGTCACTCCTGGGGAGCACGCAGCTGCCCTGGACCCCCCTGCCCACCCGCTGCGCCTCCTGGCTCCCAGGTGGCCTGGGCCACGGCTGGGCTCCCTGGGAAGAGCTGCTGCAGTGGGTCCCCGGGGCCTCCTCGCTCCCCGGGGCACTCCCCAACCGCTGCCCTCTCTCTTCCAGAATGGCGCCCAGAAGTCGTGGGACTTCATGAAGACTCACGATAGGTGAGGGCCTGGCCTGGCTGGCACCAGGGAAGCCCCAGGCTGGCAGGGACATGGGGCCCAGGGGCAACAGAGCCACAGCCCCCTCTGCGTTTCTGAGCGCCCCCGCTCTCCGTGCTTCTCACCACGGGGTCTTGTGTGGGCTGCCCAGGTGCCCTTGCCCTGGAGCGCCAGGAGCATGGGCTGGGGGCAGTGTGGCTTTAGCTGGCCTGTAGGGCCCACGTGTCCTGTCATTCCTGCGCCCTCAGCTATTGCTAACCCCAGCCTGTCCAGCTGCCCAGTGTGTCCTTCCCGCTCCTGCCACCCGGCACATACAGGAGGCCTGGGTCCTTACCTGGCAGTGTGACCCTGGCGAGCTCTGTCCCGGCCTCGGCCTCAGTCTGCCCATCTGAGCAAGGGACCCAACCCTCCAGGGCTGTGGAGGAGGGTGGTGAGGTGAGGGCGTGCTTCTGTGCTGAGCTCAGTACCCCCCACCCCCCAGCGTGACCATCCTCATGTTCAACTCTTCCCGGAGGAGCCTGGTGTTGGTGAAGCAGTTCCGGCCAGGTGAGGTTGGGGGCGGGGAGGCTGGCGGGCTCACGTTCAGTCCCCTGGGGCCCTGGTATTGGTGTGCAGACCTGGGAGGGGGCTCCGGGAGAAACAGCCCTGGCAAGGGGGTCTGGCCAGAGCGGGTCACGTGGAGCCGGCCGCCACAGGCTGTGACGCGGTTGCCTCCCCCCGCCAGCCGTGTACGCTGGCGAGGTGGAGCGTCTCTTCCCGGGGTCCCTGGCCGCTGCGGAGCAGGACAGGCCCCAGGCACTGCAGGTGGCGCTGCCTGGCTTGGCGGGGGTCACCTACGAGCTGTGTGCCGGCCTCTTGGACCAGCCCGGGCTCTCGCTGGAGGAGGTGGCCTGCAAGGAGGCCTGGGAGGAGTGCGGCTACCGCCTGGCACCCTCTGACCTGCGCCGGGTGACCTCGTACAAGTGAGTGGGGCTGGGAGGGTGGCCGGCAGTCGGACAGCCCTGGAGGCGGGCTGGGACGGGCCGCTGGGGGGCGGCGAGCGCTTCCTCCCCAGGGCTGTGCGAGCAGGGCGAGATCGCTGTGTTCTGCAGCTCGGGGTTGCAGGAAGCTTGGCCGGAGCCTGAGGCCCCTGGCCCCACTGTGCCCCCCTTAGACCCCTGCGGCCCTGCCGCACTCCCCCCACCGTGGCCGGCTCCAGTGGCAGCTGCTGCTCACAGATGCCCCTGCTTCCTGTGGGATTAGGCACTGGGGGCTGGGGGTGGGGGTGAGCACAGAGGGCTCTGACAGCGGCTCAGGAGCGAGGGGAGGGCCGAGTCCTGGGCCAGGGTTGGAGCTCTGCACTCCCAGGGAGGGGTCGCAGTGTGGCCTGCCCCAACCAGAGTCCGGGTGCCTGCTGGGCACTCCAACCCCCCCGGGGACATCTTCCGGGACAGGATATCAGGTGAAGCCCACCCTTGCCCTGGGAGTGTGCTGATGGGTCCCCAGCCCTGGTGAAGTCCCGAGCAGGAGGAGGGTCTCCAGCTGAGTCCCAGCCCCCGGCAGCCTGCTCCAGAGGGGTGGGGCCTCAGCTCTGCCCCCCAGGCTGGCCCAGGGCCGCCGCAGCGACACCTGGGCCCTGCCGGGCGTCCCTGGCCTTCAGTCTTGGGAAGGAGGTGGGGCAGGGCCTGGCGCCCCCGCGCTCCAGGCGGGGCTCCGCACCCCAGGGTCAGCCGGGCTGCATGAGGGTCCAGTCATCTGCAGGCATCCTCCATGTGCCTGGCCAGTGGCCACTTGGCCTCTGAGCCTTTGGGCCGGCCGTCCAGGGGCCCTGACTTCAGGTAGGGATTGACTCAGTGGGCAGGCCAGCCCTGGGGGCAGGGTCCCCAGAAGGGGTGAATCTGCGTGGAGGCCTGGCAGGGGCGTTGCATGGAAAAGGCTCAGATCAAGGGGACGAGCAACCCAGCCTCGGCCATGATCCAGAGGGTACTGGGGAGCCACGGAGGGTCCTGGACAGCAGGTGGTCAGCTCAGACTGCATTTTAGGGACGAGGGGAGGCAGGCCTGGGAGGGGGAGAGGAGGCCAGCGAAGCTCCTCGCCCCGGGAGCTGGACGGCAGCCGGACAGCAGCCATACAAGCCAGAGCTAAGCTCGCACAGCCCCATGGCTGGGCCCACAGCTTCCGTCTGCGGCCCCGGCCGCTTCCTTGCCCGTCCCGGGTGATGCGGCCCGGCGCTTGCCTGAGGTCTCGCGGCCAGGGGCGTGATTGAGTGCGCCGGGGGAGGCCGTGCTGGCCTGGCAGGGCACACTCTGCTTGGCGCCGGTCTCCTTCACACACCGGCGGAAACGGGGCCTGGAAACCCCGCAGACAGCAACTTCCATCAAAGCCGAGGCTGTGGCCGCCGGCGGAAACGGGCTTCAGGAAGGGTCCGGGGGAGATAAGGGGCCGGAGGGCGGAGGAAGCAGCTGGGTGAGGTCAGTCTGGGCGTGGCCCCGCCGGGGGTGGGACAGCTGGCGAGGGGACGGAGGTCCCTCTGCCCCTTGCCCCGGTGTCCTGGGAGCTCTTCCACCCCCACAGGCCTCGGCTGGCCTCAGCTAGCCTCAGCGGGCCCTGGGGTCCGCCTTGTCCCCTGCACTTCGCACACACCCGCTGGTTTCCCTCTCCCCTGCGCACTGTGCTGGGCCCTTCCCCTCTGGAGTCCAGACCAGCCTGTCCGTCACCCCGTCCTCAAGGCCAGCAGTCACCTACCCGCTGCTGATCACCGCCGCCCGGTCTGCGCCCCTGCCTTCTGCCTGGCCCATCCCTCTCCCTGCGGCCAGCAACCCCCTCCTGGCTGCCACCCAGGAAGGAAGGGGAGTCCTTGATGCCCCCCCAGCCTATGAGCCCTGGTCCTGGGGACCTCACCCCCCACCCCCACCATGAGCCCCAGCCTGGAGTGGGTACCCTACCCTGCGAGTGCTCACAGACGCAAGCTGCACGGCCGGAGCCCTGGGTGTGGACCGGCTCTGCCGGGTGGGGAGAGGACTGGCTTGGCCCAGGCTGGGCAGAGTGGCAGTGCCCTCGGGAGAGTGGGGGCTGCTTGTCAACCACCCGCATTCTCATCGCGTGGTTGCTGGGGGTCAGCCGTCTGCTTGCCGAGGACCTGGCCCACCACTCAGGGACTTGACGGGCTGCGGCCAGGCATCAGCTGGGCTCTGCAGTCTGGTCCGAGGCTCTGCGTCCTCTTGCAGCCCCTCGTGGCCTTGCCTGCGGGCTCTGTCTCCTGGCTGGCTCTCAGCCTCTTCGAGGCCCCCACACACCCTGGCCCATGGCCTTCCCGCAGCAGCGAGGCAGCTTGCTTTGTTTTCAGGTGTCTCTGAGTTTTCACTGATCTCTAAACTCTCCTGATTAGGTCACACCCACCCAGGATCATCCCCTCTTTGATGAACTTAAATTCCCCTCATTAGGTCCCTTAATGACATCTGTAGAATTCCACCTTCATCACCTGACCTAATGTAACCAGTTGCAAGTCACAAGCCTAGTCCCAGCCTTGTCATATCCAGCATGTTCCCAGGTCTCCCCCACACTCAAGGGGATACTGCGTGGGGATCTGGGGGCCTGGGGGCCTCCTGGAACCCTGCCTGCCAGGGGCTGGAAGGGGTGGTCAGGAGAGGACTGTGGAAGGGGCAGGGGTGGCCGGCGGGGCCTGTGTGGATCCCTCAGCACATACTGTCTCAACCTGCAGGTCTGGAGTGGGACTGACTGGCTCCAGCCAGACCATGTTCTACGCGGAGGTGACGGATGCCCAGCGGGGCGGCCTGGGTGGGGGCCTGGCTGAGGAGGGAGAGCTCATCGAGGTGGTGCACCTGCCCCTGGACGGCGCCCGGGCCTTTGCAGACGACCCGGATGTTCCCAAGACCCTCGGCGTGATCTTTGGTATCGCGTGGTTCTTCAGCTGCGTGGCCCCTGGCCTGGGTCTCCAGTGAGAGCCCCGCAGACCCAATAAAGGCTGGCATTGCTCTTGCGTGTGTCCACCGACTCTGAGCTTTGACCGGGGTGGGCTGGGGGGCAGGATAGGGCGAGATCTCCATGAAAGCCCCTCAAGCTCCCCCTGAGCAGAGGCATCGGCTGCAGGCTGTACGGGGGGCTGTTGGGAGCTGGCCGCTGGCAGAGGGCTAGGCCAGCCCTGGGCAGTGCCACCGGCTGGCAGGGAGAGGCGGGAAGACGGTGTCGGGGCAGGGAAGGGTCAGCCAGGCCGAGTGCTCAGGGCCCACGGGGCACTGGGCCGTGGGTGGAACTGTGGCCCTAGGGGCGGTGGCTGTTGTGGCAGGAGAGGCTGTGGGCAGGTCCGGAGGCGCCTGCTCCGTGCTCCTGGGTCCTCCCTGAGTGGGGCTGGGCCAGTGCCCCCCTCAGTAGCCCTGTGGCTCTGGGCACTGGTGACAAGTCTTGCTTCACCTGCTGACCTGTGTGCAGGCTGGCCTGCAAGCCCCACAGAACCCCCACTCGGGGGGTCTGGGATGACGTGAGCTGCCCTTAAGCGCCTGGGGTCGCAGGAGGGCTGGACATCGGCCCCACCAGGCAGCCAGCAGGACCTCCGGCGTACGCTGGGGCCTCTGTGAGGAGTGTGTGGGTCATCATGGCCGTGGGTGTCTGCAGGCGTGGCAGGGCCGTCAGTTGGGAGAGGGCCAGGGAGGTTTCTTGGAGGGAAGGCTGGCTCGCCCCTCTGTGAGGGTGGTGGCCTAGCCTGGCCCTTTCCCAGAGGCCCCCAGATCCTCTGATCAGGCCCTTGGATGATGCCCTGGGACATGATGGGGGCAGCCTGGGTCATGGTCCACTGACCCTGTAGAGGGCAGCGTGGCCAGGAGATCCTGCCGGACAGACAGGTTGGGACTGGGGGTCCGGGTGACCAGGAGCTTTTGCTGTGAACCTGTGTGCCCTGTGCCCAGTGTCCCCCGGGACTGGGCCCTGGCTGAGATGGGAGGGGCGCTGAGCGAGGACACACTGCCTCTGGCTTCTGCTGAAACGCTGCTGTTAGGAGGGGCAGCTCCCCAGCTGAGGCCCCCACCTCCTGTGCTCCCTGCCCACCCCGGGCCAGCGGGCACTTTCCTTTCTGCTGGCCTGGGGGTCGTGTGTGGCTGAGGCCCTCCAGGTTAGGCTCAGCGCCCGTGGCCCCCGAGTCTGGCCCTTGGGGCCGCCCTAGGGTGGCTGCACCCAGGAGGCCCACTCAGGCAGCACCACCTGTATGCAAATGCTGGCTGTGACCCAGGTGGGGCGACCCAGGTGGGGTCTCCTGGGAGCCCAGCCCGGCAGTGGGGTGCTGTGGGGGTGCGGTGCTCGGGCCTAGGTGTGGGGCCGGCGGGGTGGTGCCGTGCTGGGGTCCCAAGCGCCAGCTCCACCCTGTCAGAGGGGCCCTGAGGGCGGCCCTGGGCTGGGATGTCTGGAGAGTCTGAGGCAGGGGCTCTGCCCAGCCTGGAGCTGCCCCACCCCGCCCACACCTTCCAGCCGCCGCTGCCCACCTCCTGAGCTCCACTGCCTGCCCGCTCAGAGGGGCCTCTGCTGGGCCCTGGGTGGGGCTGGGGGCCCTCTGCCCTGGGGAGCACATGGGCTTCGGCCTGGCAGGACAGGGCCCTGGTCTTGGGTGCGGTCCAGCTCCGCACTCTGCTCGGCAGCCCGTTGAGGCAGGTCAGCAGGCACTGCCGGGCCTAATGGAGCTGGCATCGATTTCCTGGCAGTGTGTGTGGGGGGGCTGTAACCGGAAACTCCCCTCCCTGGCTGCTATATTTAGCACCGCAAAACAGGGGCGGAAGTAGCTCACTCAGCCCCTCCGGCTCTGTCCACATGCCCGGCAGCCGGTGCCCAGCCTGGTCCTGAGCAGCTTGGCCGGGCTGAGCTGTGCCCCCTCCACGCGTGCCTTGTCTGGCACAGAGTGACGCCCCCTGGGGCAGGGGGCTAGGAGAGGGAGCCCTTGGGTTAGGGGGCGGATGGGGCTGGGACACTGAGCGGAGTGTGACCCAGGGAGCCCCAAACTATGCCAGAGTCTTCCTGGAAGAGGCGGGAGCCTGGCTGTCTCCGGGTCTTGGCCCTCTGGCTCCCCCACCACCACAGGAGGGGACCCCTGTAGGAGGATCGCCCACCCCGCAGCCCCAGTCTCGGCCCCTTCCCTCAAGTGGCCAGCGTCCCGCCTTCAGCCTCTCCTGGCTCCATTATGTCCAGGCTGTGGCTCCTGGGAGGCAGGGGGTGGGGGGAGGGGATTATGAGGGGCATCTGTGGCCTGCAGGGGGCACCCTGGGCAGGGAGGCAGGGAGCCTGCTTTGCTCCCAAAGGGCCTGGATGGAAGCAGAGGGGCCGGACCCCTGTCTCCCTATGTTGCAGGATGGGTGGGGTCTCCCTTGGCCCCAGGGCGGCCCCGCCCGCTGGCAGGTTGAGCTGGAATCGAGGTGGGCTGAGAATCCCTCACTGCCGCCTTTGAGCCAGCCCCAAGCAGGGCAGGGCCTCTGCCCAGAGCAGCAGCTCCTGGGACTTGCGGACCAGCCGCCAGGGTCAGCCACGGCGCCCCGCCGAGCATCCCGGCCATCTGCTTCTCCCGCAACTGGCTGCCGGCAGGAAGCTTCGAGGTGGACGAGGGGCACAGAGGGCAGCGGCGGGGGTGCTGTTCTCCAGATTCCGCCTCTCACTTGTGCCGGAATAACCCCCTCGGCCCCTCCACGGCCAGGACCCTGCCAGGCCACTGGCCCCTCTCGTTTGCTTGTGGCCTTCCTGTCCGGCCTCAACCCGTGCTGCCCTTCCCCCCGACAGCCAGGGATCTCTGTGACAATGTAAGTCACAAATGTGCAGAGCCCAACCCAGCTCAGCTGCTTTCTGTGACTTCCCGTCAGTCTTCGCAGGAAGGCTCGCCAGGCCGGCCCAGCACAGCTGGTGCTCGCCACCCCTTCCAGCCTCCCCAGGCCCTCGCCTGCTCTGCCGAGGCCACGAGTCCTCCTCCTCAACCCCAGGGCCTTTGCACGTGCTGTTTGCAGCCTTTACCTGGCCGACCCTGGCCTGCCCACGGGGTCTGAGCAAGCCTGCTGGGCAGGGTACCCCCAACGTGCCTCACTCACTACAATTTGCTGTTCTGTGTGAAGTTCTCTGCCCATTCCACCAGCCCCACTGGGAACCACTCACAGCGGGGTGGGCAGGGGCTGTGTCCATCTTGCACATGGTTTGAGTGAGTGCTGGAGGGCAGTGGGTAGTAAGGCAGTGGGCAAGGGCCAGGATGGAGCTCTGCCCCCGGGGATGTGCAGGGGGCCCCTCCTCTCTGATGGGGCCTGCAGGACTCCGTCCCTGCCCTTGGGCCAGAGCAGGGGGTGGGGAGCCTCTCTCCGTGAACCCTCTGCCCCCACAGGCAGTAACCGCTGCCCAGGAAGCAACTGGAAGGGTCTGAACAGCGCTCACATTCCCTTATTTGGTGGGGGTCGCTGTGCATGGCGAGGCCTGGCTTGTGTCCTGCCCCCTCCCAACCTAGAGAGGGGCTCAGGTCGGCATGGGTGTTTGGAGGGAGCAGTCAGGCCCAGCTCTTTAGGCTCCTGGGGGCTGGACCCCTGGGCTGGGCAGTGAAACCAGGGCCGCGGGCCAATTTGCTGAAGGAGCCAGGGAAGGAAGAAAGCCCGGTTGCTACCAGGGTTGGGCGGGGAAACCCCTTTGGACCAAAGCAGCATCCCTAACGGCCAAGGTGATCTCCAGCCTTGGAAGGGACCCTGTCTGGCGGAGAGGAGGGGGTGTTTGGAGACCCGGAGCCTTGGCATGCCTCCGTGGAGGTCAGGCAAGGTTACTCCAGGAGAGGGCAATAAGGCGATGAGAGGGGGTGGGATGCGGGGGCCTGGCGGCCACAACGGCAGCCGCAGCCTCTCTGGGCGGCCTTCACTTTGTCCTTTGGGGCGTGCACCACCGTCCTTTATTCGCACCCTCCTCGTCCGCGCCCAAACCACGACCCCCATCCCGGACGTTCCTCGGATGTACGGCCCGGCGACCCCTGCCACCAGAGTGGAGCTGGACTCGGGCCGCGCAGAAGACCGTTAGTTCCGGGGCTTCCGACCTGCGGGCAGTGGGGCGGGCGTCCGAGGGGAGCAGCGCCCCCCTGCGGCGGGAGTGACGGGGAGGCATTCCCGGGGCCGGGGGCGCGTAGTAGGGCCGCGTCCGCCCCAAGAAGGGTACAGCCCTGATCTGTGCAGGAGGCAGCCTCTCCCCTGGGCCCGCGAGGAGCGCGGCGGCGGCGCACCGGTGGGAGGGGACCGTGGCGGTGACCTCAGGGGGCGCCCCACCCCCTGGCTCCGGAGACCCGGCGGGGCTCCGGCGAGGCGCGGCCGCGTTGCGGCGCCGGGTCCCGCTCTCCTGGCTCCGGCCGAGGCGCTAGCGGAGGCCCCGCCGCCCGGCCGCCGGGAGCCCCGCGAGGCGCGCGCCGGGCCGGGGCGCTGACGGGAGGCGCCCTCCGCCGCCTTTAAATCGCGGGCGCCCCCGGGCCCCCCCGCCCCACCCCGTGGCGCGGCCCCGCCCCCTCATGCATATGCAGGTGCGCGGGTGACGAATGGGCGAGCGAGCTGTCAGTCTCGGCCCGAACTTGTCCGCTGCGGGCGAGCGCAGCGCGGGCGCGCAGAGCCGAGGCCCGAAGCGCCGCTGCCGCCGCCGCCGCCGCCGCCGGGAGGGAGCCGGGTCGGGCCCGAGCGCCGCCGCCTGCGAGCCCGAGCGCCGCCGCCCCTTCGCGCCCGCCGCCCCCGCGCGCCCGCCGCCCGCGCCCGCGCGGCGCCGCCTCTACCCCGCCCGCCGCCGCCGCCGCCGCCGCCGCCGCCGCCTCTGCTGCTGCCGCTGCCGCCGGCGCTCGGAGGGCGGGCGGGCGCGCGGGCGCTGGGAGGCCGGGGCCCGGCGCGCAGGGGCGGCGGCGGCGGCGGGCCGGCGGGCGGGGTCGCGGCGGCGATGCGGGCGCGGGGCCGGGGGCGCCTGCCCCGGCGGCTGCTGCTGCTGCTGGCGCTCTGCGTGCAGGTGAGCAGGGGCGCGGACGGGGCGCCCCGCGCCGCCCTCGGGGCCGGCGGCATCGCCCGCGGGAGCCGTGGTTCGCAAGCCTTCGGGGCGGCGCGGAGGGCGGGGGCGGGGCGCGCGGCGGGCGACCCCGGCCCGCGCCTCCCCGCGCTGTCCCTCCGCCTTATTTTTAGGCGGCGCGGCCCATGGGCTATTTCGAGCTGCAGCTGAGCGCGCTGCGGAACGCCAACGGGGAGCTGCTGAGCGGCGCCTGCTGCGACGGCGGCGGCCGGACGACGCGCGCGGGGGGCTGCGGCCACGACGAGTGCGACACGTACGTGCGCGTGTGCCTCAAGGAGTACCAGGCCAAGGTGACGCCCACGGGGCCCTGCAGCTACGGCCACGGCGCCACGCCCGTGCTGGGCGGCAACTCCTTCTACCTGCCGCCGGCGGGCGCCGCTGGGGACCGGGCGCGGGCGCGGGCTCGGGCCGGCGGCGACCAGGATCCCGGGCTCGTCGTCATCCCGTTCCAGTTCGCCTGGCCGGTAGGTGCTGCTCCTCCCGCGCTGCCCTCTCCGGGCGCCCGGCCCCCGGCCCCGCCCTGCCCGCCGCCCCCCGGCCCCCCGGTCTCCAGGCACCCCCGACCCCCCGGCACCTGCGGCCCCGGCTCCGCGGGCGAGCCGCGCGCGCCCGGGCCGGGCGGGGCGGGGCCGGCAGGGGGCGCCTGCCCCGGGGTCCGCGCCCAGCCACGTGGGCGCGCGGGGGTCTCCGCGCGGCTGGGTGGCCGCGGCCCGCGTGCGGGGCGGCCCGCGGCGTGTGCCTGCGTCGCCCTGCGCGTGTCTGTCTGGTTGCGGAGGCGCGGCCGGGCGCCTCGGGCCCAGGCAGGCCGCGCAGGCATGTGCGCCGCGCGTGCTGGGGCTGGTCGGGGGCAGGCCCCAGCGGAGCCGCCCGGGCCCGCGGCCAGCCTGCGCCCGCCCTGCCGTTTCCTGGATGGGTGGGGGTGGGGGGCTGCCCGGGCGGGGGCCCGAGGGACCTCGTCCTCGTGGGTTGGTGGCAGCCTTTGCCGCTGGTCCAGACCCGGGGGGCCAGCCTCGAGGGGCCTTGGTGCTGTGATTGTCTGTTAAGCACCTTCCTGTCTTGCCTTTTGGGTTTTGTTTGTTCTTTCTGGAGAAGGAGCTTGAGGTCTGCCTGTCAGACAGGAGCCATGGGCCTGGGAATGCTGGCAGGGATGCGGTCCATCTCAGTGGGCTGTCCTGGGTCCCCGGGGGTGGGGGCTGCGGCAGGCCAGGCCCCCTGCTGCCCGATGTGGCCCGAAGCCTGGCCTCCCGGGTCTTTGTGCTGCGTACAGGGAACTGGGTGGGGGCAGGGAGGAGGGAGGCCTCTGCTAAGTGGGGTCTCAGGGTGCAGGGCAGGTCTGGGCAGCTGGGGTGTGTCTGCGTGTGGACAGTGCCCCGAGCAGGGTGCCGAGCTGACTGAGGGACTGTCCTTCTGAACAAGGACCTCTGGCTCGATCAGCCACTGGGAGGCCACAAGAACGTGTCCACCTGATGCCTTGGTTCTGAAAGAGACTGGGTGTTGAGGCCAGGCTGAGGTTGGCCCCCCACCCCACCCCCGTCCCCCCAGCTCTGAGCCCTGTGCTGGCACCTTCTCCGTATCATGGGCCAGGAGGCCTCACCTGCTACCCCCTCCCCCTGCTTCCTGACCCCTGGCCACAGCCCTGCCCCCACGTACCTGGGGCCTCTGCAGTCTCCCTGGACCCCCAGGCCGCAGGTGGGGAGTGTGTCCCTGGGGTGGAACAGGCGGGAGGCAGGGGCAGGCTGGGAGGCCCCGGGCGCTGGGATGAGCCCAGCCCCCTCGCCCCCGCAGCGGGCGGCAGGCAGGTCTGAGCAGGGCCCGCAGCCTGTCATCTGCGCTTGGGCTCAGGCCAGCGCGGTTCGAAATCGCTACCTGAGGATGTGTTTTCTGCTCGAGTTGGCAGCCGTGGGCGTGGGGGCAGGGAGGCCTTGCAGGAATGTGGCGGGCCGACGCGTGTCCCTTGCGCTCTTGGTCCCACCGGCCGGCCAGGCATGGAATGGGATGGGGCAGGCCCGGGTCTCCCAGGCAGGGGCCTGCAGACTCGGGGCAGGTGCTGGGCTAGGTCCCCGCCCTCCGCTTTGCTGGGCACACCCAGGAGGGGTGGGTGGCCCAGCCCGTGGTGAGGGTGGGGCAGTGGGGTAGCTGTGTGTTTGGGGGGCCGCTCCTGTTTCCCTCTCCCCACGGATAGCGTGGCCTGGCTGCCAGGCCCATGGCCCGTGTAGTGATGCCAGTGCCCTGGTATTTCCGCTCGGCCGGCAGCGGCCCTGTGGCTGCACCGCCTCTGCCCCCTGCAAGTCCAGCTCCATCCCGTGTGCCCACTACCGCCCTGGGGACCCAGGAGGGGCTGGGCCCTGCCTCAGGAGCTTCACGTGAGAGGGCGGGGCGTGGGGCCTTCTGTCCAGAACCCTGGAGCAGGTCGTGTGAGCAGGGCCTTGGAAACGGCTGGGGGTCCAGGAGTGTAGGGAGCCGGCCTGCACCTGGCCCTGGCTTTGGAGAGGGCGGACCAGGACCTAGTTTGGGCTCTACGCTTTCTAGCCCTTCCAGTGACCCTCAGGCAGTCCTGACCCCCCCTCCCCACCGGCCCCCGCCACTGCCTTCTCATTCTATCCCGGTGCTCCAGGCAAGGCTGGGTGACCCTCTGCACCCGTACCTGGCCGCATGGGCTCTGGAGCCCCCGTGTTGTCCGCTCTGTGTGGTTTCAGGTTGGACTTGGGCTCAGCTTTCTAGACAGAGGTGTGTCCAGGGTCTTGGGTGAGGGGAGGGGAGGGCAGGTGCCAGCAGTCTGGGTGTGGGGCTTCCCCTCCTCTCCTGCTCCCCCCACGGATGCCCCCATGTGTCCTACTGGTCCCCAGGAGATGGATGATAGCCGGTTGGCCCTGGCAGCTGGCTCGTAGCCAGCAGAGTGGAGGCCATATTTGATCACATGTGTGTGTGCCCTCCCTGGGTGTGTCAGTGGCTACTGGGGGTTCACAGGAGCCTGGGGAGCCTGGCCAATGGAGGCACAGCGTGGCCCTGGGGGCCTCCCGCTGACTGAGGGCCTGCTGCCCAGCCCAAGGCCATGCCTGCCTCCTTGGCTCACATTCTGGTTCCAAGACCGCAGGACCTGGCCCCCAGGTCTAAGGCCCCATCCTGATGTGTACACTGTGGGTCTGCGGGATGACTGCTGGCCCAGGTGGGCTGTGGCGGCTCGTGGAAGGCCAGGCTGGAGTGCGAGGAGGACTAAGGACCCGTGCGCTGTGCTCAGGGGGCAGGAGGGGACCTTGGGCCAGTCAAGGGCCTGCATGTCCATGGCCAAGGCCTGGTGGGGTGCGTACACTGGCCTGAGCTCCCTTCCGCAGTGGGCCGGGCCAGGGCCTGCCCCCAGGGGCTATCCTTGACAGTGTGGGATGGCACCTTCCTGGTGCGCCCTGCCCCCGAGGAGCCGCGGCTGGCGTGGGGCGCAGGGAGTCCGGCCCCTTCCCCGCACGGTGCCTAGGCCTGCTACCTCTTTTGTGCACTTGGGGGCTCACCTTCCCTTCCCTCCTGTGCCAGGAGCCAGGGGTCCCGCTCGGGGGGCTCACCTGCCTCGGATGTCAGGGGTCTTGGCCCAGGCATTGGTACTGGGGCTGCAGGGTGGGGCTCTCGGGCAAAGAGGGGCCCCAGACGGGCAGTGCCAGCCGGTGGGCACTCAGAGACAGGCTAGGGCTTTGTTCCTGGGCCTTGAGGGGGCGGAGCTGAGAGTGAAGCTCCACCGTGGCAAGGGGGAGGTCACTGGGGGGTCTGGGCAGGGACTTCTGGAGGGGTTGTGGCTTCCGGGGACCCTTCCAGGGGTCGTGTCTGGGTGAGGGCAGCCTGGGCCAGCAAGGGGCTTCTTGGTGGAGACAAATGCTGTAATCCTCAGGCCTGAGCCAGGGTCTGCGGCCCCAGGCCCCGTCACACACCCTGGTATGACCGGGGTCCATCTGATCTTCGACCTCGTGGTCCCGCCCGGTGCGTGTGATGAGGTGCTGGCTGGCCGTGGGCTGCTGGCTGCAGTGGGCTGGTTGGGCACGCTCAGGCACGGCCCGGCTGGTCCCCGGTGCGGAGCGTGGGCGTCCGGGTTCCCGTGGGGAAGGCCTGCGGTCCAGTCCTCCTGCCGTGGCCCACCCCGGGCCCAGCAGGTTGGGGGCAGGTGCCCCCCCCCTCCGGCTACCCCGCGGTGACAATGGAGGTAGAGACCTGGGCCTCTGCAGAGCTCAGGTTTCAGGAAGCGTATCTTCGCTGAGAGCTCCGCATCCCCGCTCTGCTCCACGGGGGGCCGGGCTTGGATGCGGGGTCTGCAGGAGAGGAAGCAGGTGGGGCCGTGGACCCGGGCTCTGCAGTCAGCGCTGCCTCCTGGGCCTGGGGTGCCCTGGGCCGGGCTGCCTTGAGCCCTGTGTTCGCCCTGTGCCACTGGGGCTGCTGGCCCGTTGTCCTTTCCGGGGGTCGGACCGCGGGCTGGGACCTGGCCTTGGGGGTCCTGGGCTCTGCAGTCAGCGCTGCCTCCTGGGCCAGGAGGAGCCACGGTCGGGATGGGGTTCTGGCTCAGGCAGGTCTGGGTGGGCTTTCTGAAAGAGGGAAGGCGGCCAGCAGGCCGGGGGCCTCTCACAGTTGGGCAGGCTGGCGACCCAGCTGCGCCTGGCCAGGGGGCCTCCTGTTCTGTAGGGCCTTGGGTCTACATAGCCCAGCGGGCATGTGGCCCACGAGGCTTGGCCCTGGGACGGAAGGCTGCTCTTTGCAGAGAGGAGACTGAGTCCTGGAGGCCAGCCGGGAGGAGGCGGAGGCCCGGCCCGGCGCCCTGCCCCCCAGCTCAGGTTCTCCCTGGGTGCCTCCCTGCCGCCCAGGTGCAGGAGCCCAGCTGGCGGGCGGCGGGGCCCTTGTGGGTGGGCAGGCGGGCGGGCGGGCGCACGTCCCCACAGGGGCAGGTAACCGGAGCTCCGGGTGCTGGCAAAGGTGGCGGTAACCCTACCTGGGTGGCTGGCGTGGGGTTTCCTGGGAGTCGGGAGCAGCTCCCTGCTTCCCGAAGCGCAGGTGCCGGGAGGTGGGCTCTCACGCCCTGTGGGCTGGGCATCCTGGGACTGGGGCGCTCCTCGGCCTGCCTTGCGGGGGCTCCAGCCCTGGGCCCTGCCCTGCCCCCTCCCACGCTCTCCCTCATGGCCCGTGCAGCCAGGATGCACTCTGAAGCCCCAGGAGCCCCTGGCCTCACTCACACCCACCTGGCAGCTACCCACTCTGCACAGCACTGGCACCACAGTTGGCACAGGGGCCAGCCGCCCCGCAGTCTGACCCTGAGGCCTGTTCCCCACATCACTGCTCTTCCAGCTGAAGGCCCTGCCTGTGGTCCCCCTGCCTGGGACGTGTCCTCCCGAGCACCCTCCCCAAAGTTGGCCCTGACCCCTTTAGTACAGCAGCTTCACACCCATCCATGGCCCCAGAGGCAGCCTGTGCCTGGAGCATGCTGGGTGGGTGGATGGATGGATGGTTGGATAGTGGATGGATGGGTGGGTGGATGGATGGATGGTGGGTGGATGGATAGATGGGTGGATGGGAGGGTGGGTGGATAGTGGATGGATGGGTGGAAGGTGGAAGGATGAGTGGGTGAGTGGATGGACAGTGGATGGGTGGATAGTGGGTGGGTGGATGGATGGATGGGTGGGTGGATGGGTGGGTGGATGGGTGGGTGGATGGGTGGGTGGGTAGGTGGGTGGATGGGTGGGTGGATGGATGGGTGGATGAGTGGATGGGTGGGTAGTGGATGGGTGGATGAGTGGATGGGTGGGTAGTGGATGGATGGATGGATGGATGGGTGGGTGGATAGTGGGTGGATGAGTGGATGGGTGGGTAGTGGATGGATGGATGGATGGATGGATGGGTGGGTGGATAGTGGATAGATGAGTGGATGGATGGATGGGTGGGTGGATGGATGGGTGGGTGGGTGGATGGGTAGGTGGGTGGATGGGTGGGTAGGTGGGTGAAGTGAGTGCTTGCTAGGGAGGAGCTGGGTGCTCCAGCTGCACCCAGGAGTGGGCTGACCCGGGGAAGGCTGGCCCGAGGGGTCATTCCAGGCAGAGGGAGGGCGCCACGTGTGCAAGGTCTCCATGGTGGGGGGTGTGCTGGGTGTCTGTGGGGAGCGCAGGAGCTGTGGGCAGCCCCAGGAAGGCTCTGGGCAGTGGGGGAGACGTCAACAGAGCTCTGAGGCTCCTCGGGGCTCCTGTGGACGGGGGAGAGGAGGCCCCGGTGGCTGCTGGGGACCCTTGAAGCAGGCGGGCAGCCTGGGCCAGGCCTGCTGGCCTGGCAGTGGGCGCTGACAGCAGGGAGGAAGGGGTTTCGGGGACCCTTGGGGGTGGGATTCAGAGCCTGGGGTCGGCCCCATGGGGGCGGGGTTTAGAAGGGTGGACAATGGCGTCCTCTTTCCTGCCTGTCTTCTCTGGTGGGGTGAGAGGTGTTAGGAGGCAGCTGCTGGGGTGGGGGAGCTCTGGGCAGGGGCAGCCACGGAGGTGAGGGAGTCCTGGGCAGGGCGGGCGTTGGGAGGGGCGCTGCCTATGCCTGGTGGTCGTCGCGGGGTGGGGGGAGGGCAGAGGGTGGTCCTGGGCTGCTCAGTGATGCCACTGTGTCACTCACCGCATCCTTTGCCTGGGGCACAGGGCCAGATGGTGGGGGCAGCAAGCACTGCTGAGACTGCCTCAGGCCATCCCTGGGCCTCAGTTTCCCCATCTGTGAAGTGGGGCCACTTTTCCTGGACCTTCACTGTGGGCTTCCCTGGTGGCTCAGCTGGTAAAGAATCCATGTGCAGTGTGGGAGACCTGGGTTCGATCCCTGGGTTGGGAAGATCTCCTGAAGAAGGGAATGGCTACTCATTCTAGTATTCTGGCCTGGAGACGTCCACGGGGTCACAAAGAGTCGGACACGACTGAGCGACGTTCCCTTTCACTGTGAGCTTGCCGTGTCCCACAGGCAGCTCTAGTGCTTGGGCCACCCAGGTCGCCCCTGTGGCCTGGTGACGGGCATCGACCCTCCCAGCAGGCTTGGAGGACCCTGGGTTCCCACACGACCCCCTCTGGCCCCAGCCCACCCGGGGACCTCAGGCTGAGGCCACTCAGCTGCCCGCCCTCTGCCCGCTGCCCCGTGCGGGTCACTGTCTCCTCTGCAGCCTGACCTAGTCTGCTGGCCGGCGGGCTGCAGGAGCTGGGAGTCCCGGCCCCTGAGCCTGGAGGGGGCAGCATCCCCGCTCCAGGGGGTCATCTTGGGGTCTGGGCCGGCTGGGGAGGGAGGAGGAGCCTGACCCACCCTCCCCACGTCCACAGCGCTCCTTCACCCTCATCGTGGAGGCCTGGGACTGGGACAACGACACCACCCCGGATGGTGAGTCAGCCCCTGAAGGTCCCCGGGGGGCTGCCTGCAGGCCCACCCTCCTCACGGGGATACGCATAGCCAGGCTCCTGGGCCTCTGCCTGCTGGGGCAGAAGGCACACAGTGGGCAGGGAGCCGCCTCTGCCCTGCAGGCCTCTGTGCGGTCGCCTCTCGCCCTGGCCACCAGGATGCTCTGCTGCGCTCGGGGCTTGCTTCTGCTGCCCTCGCTTCGCCTGTGTTCTGACGGGGGGCCGGGTCTTTCCCGAGGGCCCGCACCTTGGCCGTCCCTGGCGTTCCCGTGACCTCCTGCTGATACTCAGCCCCAAGGCTGGTCTTTTAGGGCCCAGCCGTGGCTCAGCGGGGTGGGTCACCGCTGAGAGCTCTCTCTGGCTGTGTGGCCCCTCTCTGCCCTGGTGACAGGCTCGGTGGGCCTCCCTGGAGGCCTCGCTGCCGGCCGGCCTGCCTTGCACAGAGTCCATGGGGCCTGTGGTGGTGGGCAGAGGCTCCCTGCCGACAGGTAGGGAGCAGCCAGTACCAACAGCCCAGGGCCTGTGGGCAGGGGAGGAGTTGCTATGAGGTCAGCGGGCCAGGGTCAGCTCGTGGAGGCTGCGTGGCCCCTGTGAGGACACCGGCTCTTCTCCGAGGTGGGTTGCTTAGCCTGCTGCGTGGAGGGTGGGTTGCAGGGCCAGGGTGGAGACAGGTGGGGAGCTTTGTGTCGCAGTCGGGGTGCTGGGACCAGGGGTGGCCTGTGGGGTGGGCAGGGTTCTGCTCTCTCCGAAGGTCGAGGCCCGGGGCCTGCTGACCGGGTGGCCGTGGGGCGGAGAGGCCATCGTGGGGACGGGCCGGAGCGCGGTTTGGACACGCTGCGTCTGGGCAGCGTCAGGTGGATGCTGGGTTAGACCCAGCTGGGTCCCAGCAGTGGAGATGCTGTGGAAAAGCAGAGGGGTGGGCAGGGAGCAGCGGTCAGTGGAGCTGGGTGGGCGTGGGCCCGGGCTGCCCGGTGCGGCAGGTTCCCCAGAGGAGAGTGAGGCCCTTGGGAGGAGCTTGGCTGTTCCTGCGGCTGCGGGGTGAGGGTCCTCAGCCTTTTATTGCCCCGTCTCCTAAACCAGTACACGTGTGCTGGGAGACCCCGTGGCCGTGGTTGCCAGCTCCGGCCACGCGGCAGCTTGGCTTGGAGGGAGGCCCAGCCCTCGGGTTGCCGGGTCTGTGGTCTCGGGCCCAGGCAGGCTCGTCTGGAGGCACGGCCACAGTGACTGCTGCGGCTCCTGCGGGGACGGGGGCGGCCGTGGCTGCAGCAGTGAGAAGCGTGCAGAGCCCGGGGCGGGGCGGGGCCGTGAGGGGCAGGACAGGCTGGCTGCAGGGCGCAGGCGGGAGGCCCCCCGTTCCTGTGCTTCCTGAGGGGCTGGCCGAGGCCCTGCTGTCCGGGCTCTGGCCAGCTAGCTCCTCGGGCCCTGTGCCTCTGGGGGGCGGCGGCCACGCCAGCTGACTGCCGCTCCCCCTCCAAGAGGAGCTGCTGATCGATCGGGTGTCGCACGCGGGCATGATCAACCCTGAGGACCGCTGGAAGAGCCTGCACTTCAGCGGCCACGTGGCGCACCTGGAGCTGAAGATCCGCGTGCGCTGCGACGAGAACTACTACAGCGCCGCCTGCAACAAGTTCTGCCGGCCGCGCAACGACTTCTTCGGCCACTACACCTGCGACCAGTACGGCAACAAGGCCTGCATGGACGGCTGGATGGGCAAGGAGTGCAAGGAGGGTGAGCGGGGCAGGGCGCGGGGCTGCAGGAGCGCTGGGGGGCCCCCGCGGAGGCTGCGGGGGGGCTGCGGGGGGGGCATCATGGGGGACGCGTGGTGCCCCGCAGAGGGTGGGGGCCCGGGAGGGCCACGTGTGGGTGTCATGGGCGCGGGGGGCTGCCCCCAGAGCCTGTGTCACGGCCGCGGGGCGGTGTGTGGCCGCTGCAGGGGCCTCTTCGCTCTCTCCATTCGCAGCTGTGTGTAAACAAGGATGCAACCTGCTCCACGGGGGGGTGCTCCGTGCCCGGGGAGTGCAGGTGAGTGCCCGGCGCCAGCCCCTCTTGGCCTCCTGACTGCGTGCACACTCACTCCCGCAGAGTCGGCTGCACGCGGGCAACGTGAGTGGAGCGGGCCCTGCTCGTGTGCCGCTCACTGTTGGTGCAGGCTGCACGTGCCCTTGGAGCCTGAGTGTGTCCCAGGGTGTGGGCCAGCGTTGGTGGGCAGGGCCGCTTTGCATACCACACCTCGGGTGGGCTGGTCTGGGCCGAGAGCCACCCCGGGGCAGGAGTGCACGGCCCAGGCAGAGCAGGATGGTGCTCACGGGCGGGGGGAACGGGAGAGGCCTGGGGGCCTGGGGGCAGCCAGGGGGCCCCGCAGGGATGGGCCAGGGGGTAGAGGCTGCTGTCCAGTGCAGGTGGGGGTGTGGGGGCCACCCCCGCGGGCGTCCTGGGGTAGGAGAGTGGGGCTCGAGCGCCCCGAGCCTTCGGTACCCTGAGCCACTGACACGGGGAGGCCCTAGGCACAGCGGGCGGGAGAGAGCAGCTGCTGTCGTGGGAGTGCTGCCCACCCTGCCCGGGTGTGTGGGAGGAGGCCTGGCTAGAGATGCATGTGGGCCCTGTGAGTACAGGCGGGGCAGGCAGGGCAGAGGGAGCCGGTCCGGGCTCCTGCTGCTGCAGGTGGACAGCAAGGAGCTGGCAAGGGGCAGCAGGTCCTGGACAGGTCGGCAGGGGTTCAGAGGGAACCAGAGAGCCAGGGGTCTGGGCAGCGGACCTTGGTTGAGGGGGCAGTGGAGTCGCCGCTGGCTTGCGTGGGGTCAGGGGGTGGGCGGGGAGGAGCGGGGGCCAGCAGGGGTGGGGGGGGGGCCACGAGGCTCTCTACAGGCGGGAGCCAGGTGGGTGCCAGGTGCTTGCCGATGGCCTAGGAGCTGGGCCCTGGGGACCAGGCGGACGCCCTCGGGGGTGAAGCCCTTTGGGGGGGGCTGCCAGTTGACCGGGGAGCAAGGGGTGAGAGAAGCCTCTTCTCCACTTTGGGTCTGACTCATCAGGATCCCCTCTGCTGCGTTTTTCCGATAAGGATGCTGGGCAGGGAAGTTTGGTAACTGCCCCGCTGACTCTGGCTGGGAGGGCAGTGTTTGGGAGCCAGGATGGGGGCACCCTCTGCTCGTCCTGCGGTGCCTGTGGCCTGGGAAGGGGTAAGTGGAGCGAATCCTCCAGTCCTGGGCAGGGAAGCGGGCAGGTTGCCTGGGGACCCGGCGTCAGGGGTGGTGTGTCTAGCCTTCACCCACTCCATCTGTCAGGTTTGAGCTGAGTGGCAGTTTCAGAGCAGTGGGGCTGAGAGGTGCCCGGGGGCCTAGCCCACGGTGGGCTCCCGTCTTGAGGGGCAGGCGCCCCAGGAGCACCCTCCATGTGGGAGACGGGATGCAGGGCTGCTGTCTGCCTGGGGCAGGCCTCTCCTGCAGCCCTGCCCTCTGACCCGGGCGTGAGCCCCAGAGTCCAGCAGACCCGTCCCTGCTGGGTTGTGAGCACGGCAGGGCTGGGGCCTGGCCCAGCCCTAGGCACCAAGCTCTTGGGGGCGAGCCGTTGGCCCCGGGTGGCCAGTGACTGGGGCAGGCAGGGGGGAGGCTGGCGCTCCACTGCCCACGTGGGCCCTGCAGGAAGGCGGTGGGGGGCACAGGGCTCCCCGGACAGGGCCCTAGGTGAGCCCCGCTCGCCTCCCTCTGGCCCCGTGGGTGAGGCCCAGCTGCTGCTGGTGGCCCTGGGCTCAGGTTTCAGGCCAACCCCCACCGGATGCCGCGGAGATGGCCGTGCCTTCCTGCCGCCTCCTCCCCGAGCTGCTGGAGCTACAGGCCAGGAAGGCCGGGGCTGTGGGGGCCTGGAGAGTTGGCCCCACCCAGGGCTGAGAGCACACCCAGGGGACCCCTCTCACCTGGAGGGGGCCCCGGGTGGGTGTGTGGGGCCCGAGCCGGCACCCCTGCCCCGCGGTGCGTCTAGCCAGCCGAGCTCCTCTCAGCAGCCTCGGTTCCCTGGCCTGCACCACCAGCATCCCTTCTGGGTGCCGGGGGGTCGAGGGCAGCCCAGGAAGGGCCGTGCCTCTTCCCTTTTACAAAAATAAACCCACGTGACGGGTGGTGGTGAGGACGTCACCCCATCCTACAGGACCCTTGAGTGCTAGGGGGGTTCCCCTTGGGGGTCCCGTCCCGGTGGGCCCCGGGGCACTGAGCACAGGGCGCTGGCCCCTCTCCTTGGGGCTCTGAGCTCTCAAGGGGGTGGTGCTGATGGCTGGGGCGTCCCTCTGCGCCTCCTCCTGAAGGACTTCCCGGAGAGGATGCTGGCCCACAGCACGGGCAGGGCTGACTCCTGGGGTCACGGCCTGAGAGCCCAGAGGTCTCTCGAGGCCAGGGAGCGGGTGATTCCTCCTGGGTCAGGAAGTGCCCTGGATCTGGCCTCTCACAGGGCTGGCCTGGGACAGCCCATGGGCCTCAGCGTCCCCGTCTGTGAGACGTGCCCCTGCTGGGGCCTTGTGGAGAGAGTGACCGCCTCTGAGTCACAGGCGAGGTCGCAGGCTGTGCCCAGGGTTCTTGGCAGCAGGAGGCCTGTGCCCGCTGGCCTGCCGGCCCTGGAAGCACCTGGCCCTCTCATTCCCGGGGTCCCAGCAGAGCCTTCCTTGCCTGGCGCCTTCTCTGGGGGCCCCGCTCCGGCTGTGTCCCAAAATAGCTCCAGGAGGAGTGACTGGACAGCTGCGGCCGGCCGTGCGCAGCCAGCGGCCGGGACTGCCCGTGACGTGCGGGTGGGGCCGCGCCGCTTCAAAGGCTGTGGCCGCTGGCCCTGGGGGCCCACGTGGCGCTGCACCGTGTCCCCACGCCACCCTGGGCGTGGTCCCCGCGCGCGGGGCCCGCAGTCACACGCGGGGCCTCCCGGCCCTCTGCCTCCCCCAGGTGCAGCTACGGCTGGCAGGGCAGGTTCTGTGACGAGTGCGTCCCGTACCCCGGCTGTGTGCACGGCAGCTGCGTGGAACCCTGGCAGTGCACCTGTGAGACCAACTGGGGCGGCCTGCTGTGCAACAAAGGTGCGCCGGCGGGGCCTGCTGCGCGGGGGGGCGCGAGGGCTGCGGCCTGTGCCCTGAGCGCCCTGTCCGCCCCTAGACCTGAACTACTGCGGCAGCCACCGCCCCTGCACCAACGGAGGCACGTGCATCAACGCGGAGCCTGACCAGTACCGCTGCGCCTGCCCTGACGGCTACTCGGGCAAGAACTGTGAGCGGGGTACGTCGGGGCGGCCATGGCTGGACCCACTCCTCTGGCTGGAGTGCAGCGGGGGCCGGAGCGGGGAGCCCGTGTAGAAGGTGGGGCCTGGCCGCCACACCCACCTCTGTTCCCACGCAGCCGAGCATGCCTGCGCCTCCAACCCGTGTGCCAATGGGGGCTCCTGCCACGAGGCACCCTCGGGCTTCGAGTGCCACTGCCCGTCGGGCTGGAGCGGGCCCACCTGTGCGCTGGGTGAGAGCCCACTCCAGGGCTTCTGGGGGCCCCAGACTGCATTCCGGGGCTTTGGAGGGTGGGGGCGAGGCGGCCTATCCCTGTGGGGCTGGGGTTGGGGAGGTGCGACGGGAAGACCCCGGGTGCTCACACTCCTTCCTGAGGGCCAGCTGCCCCCTCCTCCACCCTGCGATCACCCCTGCTCCTCCCCCTGGACTCTCCGCAGACATCGACGAGTGTGCCTCCAACCCGTGTGCGGCGGGGGGCACGTGCGTGGACCAGGTGGACGGCTTTGAGTGCGTGTGCCCGGAGCAGTGGGTGGGGGCCACCTGCCAGCTGGGTAAGGGTCCCGCGGCCAGGGCGTGTGTGCGTGGCTGTTCGCTGTGCTTGTGGCGGCTGCTGTGTGCGCTGCTGGGGCTGCGGGCCCATCGCCCCCTTGTCTCGTTCACAGACGCCAATGAGTGTGAAGGGAAGCCGTGCCTTAATGCTTTTTCTTGCAAAAACCTGATTGGTGGCTATTACTGTGATTGCCTCCCGGGCTGGAAGGGCGCCAACTGCCACATCAGTCAGTATGGGTGGGCGGGCCGCAGGGGGCAGGGCTGGGGGACGGGGAGGGCCCGCTGTGACCTGCGCCTCTGCCCGCAGACGCCAACGACTGCCGGGGCCAGTGTCAGCACGGCGGCACCTGCAAGGTGAGGGCTGCACACTTGGGGGGCGGCAGGCGTGGGGCTGCAGGTGCCTGAGGGCGGCTGCGGAAGGCTCACGCCACGCCCTGCCCTCCCCCAGGACCTGGTGAACGGCTACCAGTGCGTGTGTCCTAGGGGCTTTGGGGGCCGGCACTGCGAGCACCAGCTGGACGAGTGTGCCAGCAGCCCCTGCCACGGCGGCCTCTGCGAGGACCTGGTCGACGGCTTCCGCTGTCACTGCCCTCAGGGCTTCTCAGGGCCGCTCTGCGAGGTGAGGCCCACGCGTGCTGCCCGCCCCTCGGTCCCAGCGGCTGCCACGGGTGGCCCGTCGAGTGGCCAGCAGGGGCCACGGTGGGGGTTGGCCCTGCAGTGTGTCCCAGGCTTAATACTAGACGGAGACCCTGGCCCCAGAGTCCTGGCTGGGCAGGTCTGGGGGAGAGGCGCAGTCCTGGCTGGGCAGGACCAGCCCCTCCTGGTGGGGTGGCCCAGAGGCCCGGCAGGTCCGCTGGCTACCCTGTGCCTTGGCTAATTCTCACTGTGGATGCAGGGTGGGGGCCTTGATGGGGTGGAATCTGCGGGCCCCTGAAAGAGAGGCCTCGGGGTGGGCTGGGGCTGTCACTCTCGGGCCTGACAAGGAGAGGCTCACGCTTCCACCCCCGGTGACCTGCTTTGTCTTTACCCGGGAGAGGAGTGAGCTGCGGGGTGTGAGCACCAGATCCTGTCTCCTGCCCTGGAGCCTGGGGTGGTTCTTCAGAAGGACTCCTAGCTGGGGCTCACGGCAGCGCTGGAGGCTGGGGGGGTGGCCGGGAGCCGGCCTTCCTGCCGGTGGGAGGGGCGAAGGCCGGATGCTGCCCTGGGAGGCTTGGAAGAGGGCTGCCCCGGGGCGGGGTGGGGGGCGGGGCCTGGCCCACCCAGGTGTTTCCGTCCAGCCAGGGGTCCGGACGGCTGAGCTGGGCCGTCCTCCAGACTCCGGCTGCAGAGGCCTGGCTGTCTAGTCTGAGTGGGGCCTGGGTCACAGGGACCGCTCGTAGGGGCTGCGCGTGGGGACATGAGCCCCGGCCAGTCGTCTGGTGCCAGCAGCACCCTCACGGCTGCCCGCAACCCACAGGTGGACATCGACTTCTGCGAGCCAAGCCCCTGCCAGAACGGGGCCCGGTGCTACAACCTGGAGGGGGACTACTACTGCGCCTGCCCGGACGACATGGGCGGCAAGAATTGCTCCGAACCCCGGGCGCCCTGCCCTGGCGGGGCCTGCAAGGGTGGGTGCGGTGGGCAGGGCCTGGAGTGGGTGCGGTGGGTGGGGCCTGTAGAGATGAGTGCCTTGTGGGCGGGGCCTGCAGGGGTGGGTGCAGTGGGTGGGGCCTCCTGGGTGATGGGTTGTGGGCGGGGCCTGCAGAGATGAATGCATTGTGGGCGGGGCCTGCAAGGGTGGGTGCGGTGGGCAGGGCCTGCAGGCATGTATGCAGCAGGGGCGGGGCCTAGAGGGATGGGTGCAGTGTGGGCTGGGCTTGAAGAAGTGGGGTTGCGGCGAGGGGTGGCCGTGTCCTGCAGTTAAGGCTGACCCCTTTTGTCTCTGTGGCAGTGGTCGATGGCTGCGGGTTCGAGGCAGGGACCAGGGTGGCTGGAATGGGCCCCTCTGGCGTGTGCGGCCCCCACGGACACTGCATCAGCCAGCCCGGGGGCAACTTCTCCTGTGTCTGCGACAGCGGCTTCACGGGCACCTACTGCCACGAGAGTGAGTGGCCGTGGCCCAGGGCTGGGAGGGGGCCGAGCCACCCGGGGCCCCAGCTCATGCTCACTTTCCGCAGACATTGACGACTGCCTGGGCCAGCCGTGCCGCAACGGGGGCACCTGCATCGACGAGGTGGACGCCTTCCGCTGCTTCTGCCCCAGCGGCTGGGAGGGCGAGCTCTGTGACACCAGTGAGTGGGCCACGCTGCCCCGCCCTCGGCTGTAGGGCCTGTGCCTCCCGGGGCGGAGCACGCCACACCCCGCGCCCGTGCCGCACCATGCTGCAACCCCCCCCCCCCCCCCCCCGCTGCACCCCGCCCCATGCCCGCCTGGCTCAACGTGTTGAGCTGCTGAATGGGATGCGGCACGTAGGGGTTGGGCAGAGGGGTACACATGCTCCCTCCCCGCCCCTCTGTCGCTCCCTGGCCCACCCCGGTGCCTCCTCCTCCGGGCAGCCCTCCCTGAACGCCGGGGACCCCCCGCTGACCGGCGTCCTCGCCTCCAGATCCCAACGACTGCCTCCCCGATCCCTGCCACAGCCGCGGTCGCTGCTTCGACCTGGTCAACGACTTCTACTGCGTGTGTGACGACGGCTGGAAGGGCAAGACCTGCCACTCGCGTGAGTGTCCACCACGCCCTGCCACTCTGGGGGCTGCACTGGGGGCTGCACTGCGTGCCGGGGCGCCGCCCGCTGCTCCGGGCACCCTCTGAGTGGCCGTGTGCCTGCAGGGGAGTTCCAGTGTGATGCCTACACCTGCAGCAACGGTGGCACGTGCTACGACAGCGGGGACGCCTTCCGCTGTGCCTGCCCCCCAGGCTGGAAGGGCAGTACCTGTGCTGTCGGTGAGGAGGCCCCGTCTGGGTCGAGGCCTGGGGTGGGGACCCCGGGCCTGCCTGGCTCCGCTGAGAGCCCTTTCTTCTGTTTCTGCTCTCCTCCTCTGACTCCTTTGCAGCCAAGAACAGCAGCTGCCTTCCCAACCCCTGCGTGAACGGGGGTACCTGTGTGGGCAGTGGGGACTCCTTCTCCTGCATCTGCCGGGATGGCTGGGAGGGCCGCACCTGCACCCACAGTGAGCTCCGGGGGCGGGGAGCACCAGGGGGCGGCTGTGGTCGTGGGTTGGTGTGGGCCCACCCTGTCCCCTGCTTCCTGGTCCTGCCCCCCCCCAACTCTGCCCCATCGCCCCACTCCTTGCGCTTGGCCACGGAAGCCTGGTTGAACCCCTCTGACTCCCCCGAGCTTCCTCCCTCCGGTGCTGGCCCTTGCTCGTCTCCCCCCAGCCACTGTCCTGTTCACACAGCCTACCTTCCGCGCGGGCCTCCAGGACAGGCTGTCCTCCCAGAGCCGCCCTGGCCCTACAGGCTCCAGCCTGGGCGTGGTGGGCTGGTATAGACAGCACGGTGTCCACCTGCCCTCCCTATGCACCTGGGGCACCCCCAACCTGGCTCGGAGGGTGTCCGGGTGGGGAGTGCCGGGCTCACCATCCTCTCTCTCCTCAAATGCAGATACCAACGACTGCAACCCCCTGCCCTGGTGAGTGGTGGCGGTGGGCTGGCCTGCCCTGGGCCCCCGTGACCCCCAGTGGTGGGCCAGCTGACGGGCTGGCCTGCCCCGGGCCCCCTGACCCTTGCCTTCTTCTCTGCAGCTACAACGGTGGCGTCTGCGTGGACGGCATCAACTGGTTCCGCTGCGAGTGTGCACCTGGCTTTGCGGGTCCCGACTGCCGCATCAGTGAGGGGCTGGGGTCCCCACCCCGGGTGGGCGGGGTTGCGCGGTCCCCGTTTCGGGAGCTCTTAGGGTTGTTTGCGTCCACGGACCTCAGGGTGCAGTGTGGTCACAGCCGCCTCCCCCCTCAGTCTGAGCCTCGGTTCTGCTGTTTGCTTCCTGCCAGCAGTGGCTGGGGGGCATCCCGCCGGGGGCAGACCCAGGTTGGGTTGGCCGTTGGCTCCCAGAGGCAGATGGTGACAGTGCCGATGGTCTCAGGCCCAGCTCAGCGGCCCCACAGGGCCCCCTGAGGCCCAGGCTGGCTGGGGCTGCTCTTCCCGTGCGGGCCTTGCTGCCTGAGCTGCCGCCTTGCTGACGCTGCGCCCGGCCCCTCTCCCGCAGACATCGATGAGTGCCAGTCCTCACCCTGTGCCTACGGGGCCACGTGCGTGGACGAAATCAATGGCTACCGCTGCAGCTGCCCACCCGGCCGATCCGGCCTGCGGTGCCAGGAGGGTAGGTGGGGGACGCCACCGGCAAGGCCACGCCCAGGCTGGTGGGTCCGGGGGAGCCTGCCCTCCATGGTGCCCCACCTCTCCCGCCCACAGTGATCGTGTTTGGGCGGTCCTGCTGGTCGCAGGGCGTGCCCTTCCCTCACGGGAGCTCGTGGGTGGAGGACTGCAACAGCTGCCGCTGCCTGGACGGCCGCCGGGACTGCAGCAAGGTGTGGGGTCCGTCCGCCAGCCCCGCGTGCCCCCACCGCCCTGCCGGGTCTGATGCCTCTGTGCCCCAGGCCTGCGGTCCCTGTCATTCACCCCTGACCCTGTTGCTCACCCCAGGAGGATGCGGGGGGAGGGGAACAGGCGAGCCTGCCCGGGAAGACGTGGGCCGCCCTGCTCCGCTGGGCTCCTTTGCCGTGGGGTCCCTGGGAGGCAGGGGGTGCTGTACCCACAGATTCGTGACCAGTGGTGTGTTTCTCCCCACGTGATGCCATCCGGGTCTGTCTGCGGGTCCCGTCCATGTGCCCCCAGGTGTGGTGCGGCCAGAAGCCCTGCCTGCTGGCCGGCCGGCCGGATGCCCTGGGCACCCAGTGCCCTCCAGGGCAGCAGTGCCTGGAGAAGGCCCCGGGCCAGTGCTTGCAGCCACCCTGCGCGGCTTGGGGGGCGTGTAGTGCGGAGGAGCCTGTGCTACCCAGCACCCCATGCCAGCCGCGCTCCGGCCACCTGGACAACAACTGTGCCCGCCTCACCCTGCGCTTCAACCGTGATCAGGTGCCCCAGGTGAGCCGCCCACCCCCTGGACGCCACTGGCGAGCAGAGCCCTGACTGCTGGCCTCCTTCCTGTGGCCACTCAGACGGCTCGAGACCCCTGCTGGCTGCCCAGCCCCGTGCCTGCGTGTGGTCAGATGAGATGGAGCGTTGGGCTTGGGGGCAGCCGAGAGGGGCCGGCCCGGGCTGAGATGCCCAGTTGTTCCCGGGGCCTGGCTGCAGGTGGCCTTCCCGGGAGGCCGGGGCCAGCCCGCATCTCCACGGGCATTCTCACCCCGCCCTCGTCTCTGCCCGTAAGGCCCTCTGCTCTCAGTACCGGCCTTGGCCGTGGAGGCCCGTCTGGGCTCTGGGTGGGGCTGAGGGCCGCCGTGGGCAGCTGGGGCCCTTGCTTCCCCAGACAGGCTGTCGGGGCGTCCCGCTGTGGGGTGCGGGGTGGACCCCCTTGGGGCCGCAGTTGCTGCCCGATGTTTATGTGCCGCCCGCCCGGCAGGGTACCACCGTGGGCGCCGTCTGCTCTGGCATCCGTGCTCTGCCGGCTACGAGGGCCGCAGCCCGGGACCGCCTGCTCGTCCTGCTCTGCGACCGGCCGCCCTCGGAGGCCAGCGCGGTAGAGGTGGCCTTGGTGAGTGTGGCCGGCAGGCGGCCACCTTTGTTCCGCACCCGCCCCCCGCTCCCCCCACCGGGTCCCACTGTGAACATGCTCCTAGATGGGGTGTGAGTCGGCACCTCGGAGGTCGGGCGAGGCTGTGTCTCGGGACGCGCAGGGAGGGAAGGGGGATGGGCAGGGTGGTTTCTCTGGGTGCTGGTGTTGGCATGGGAGGGGCTGCCTGGTGGAGGTGAGTTGGGCCAGCATCAGGGCAGCGGCGGGTTTGTGGCCCCCTCAGGACTCTGGGCGTGGCTGGCTGGGGCTGGGACCCATCTGAAGGGCCAAGGTGCAGCGGGGTCTGTGGGAGTGCAGACCAGGCCACGGCCACCTCCCCACAGCCTGCCCAGTGTAGGGCACCCCCAGCCTCTGCCAGAGGCCTCCTCCAGTGAGCCAGCCCCAGGCCCCCAGCGCCTGATGCTGCTCCAAGATGGCAGTGCTGTGGGGTCACGGGGTCTCTGCCCCTCCTCCCCACTGCCCAGACAGGCCAGCCGGGGCGGGAGTGTCACACTCCCTGGGGCTGCACGCAGGGCTGGGCCGCTGTCCCAGCTGCTGCCGCAGTGGAGGGGGTCACAGGCCCCCCACTGCCCAGCTGAGTGCGCAGGCGGCCCCTCAGCACTGTTCTCTGCCGCAGTCCTTCAGCCCAGCCCGAGACTTGCCGGACAGCAGCCTGATCCAGAGCGCGGCGCACGCCATCGTGACCGCCATCACGCAGCGGGGGAACAGCTCGCTGCTGCTGGCCGTCACCGAGGTCAAGGTGGAGACGGTCGTTGTGGGCAGGTCCTCCACAGGTGAGCGGGAGGGGCGCGCCCCTTGGGCCCAGGGAGAGCGGCTGGGTTCCTTTGGGCTCGGAGGGCAGGGCTGTGGCCTCTGCCTGCCCAGGGGACGCGGCAGCTCCTCTGTACCCGCCAGCAAAGGTTTCCCAGCCCACCCCACCTCCCAGCACTGATCCTGGGGCCCTGCCCATCCCCACGAGCCGAAGGACTGGGCGTCTGGCCCTCTGACGTCTGGGTGCCCCCGCCCCAGGGCTGCTGGTGACAGTGCTGTGCGGCGTGTTCAGCGTGCTGTGTCTGGCGTGCGTGGTCGTCTGCGTGTGGTGGACGCGCAAGCGCAGGAAAGAGCGAGAGAGGAGCCGGCTGCCGCGGGAGGAGGGCCCCAACAACCAGTGGGCCCCGCTCAACCCCATCCGCAACCCCATCGAGCGGCCGGGCGGCCCCGGCGGCCCCAAGGACACGCTGTTCCCCTGCAAGAACTTCACGCCGCCCCCGCGCAGGGTGGGCGAGGCGCTGCCCGGGCCAGCGGGCGGCGGGGAGGACGAGGAGGACGAGGAGCCGGGCCGTGGGGAGGACGAGTCCCCCGAGGCCGAGAAGTTCCTTGCACACAAGTTCACCAAAGACCCCGGCCGTTCGCCCGGGCGGCCGGCCCGCTGGGCCTCAGGCCCCAAGGTGGACAACCGCACGCTTGGGGGCGCCAGCGCTGCCCGCCGCGCCGGCCGGGAGTAGGCGCCAGGCTGCCCTCGGGGCCACAGGAGGCCGAGGCCACGCGCATAGTTTATTTTGTGTAAAAAAGAAAAAACACCAAAAGCAAAAAAACAAATGTTTATTTTCTACGTTTCTGTAGCCTTGTATAAATTATTCGGTAACTGTCAGGCGGAAAACAACGGCGAATTCTTGGAGAGTTGCTATTTTTGTAACGTTGCCGTGTGCCGCACACGCGTGTGTGGCAGGAGACAGCAAGGGGGCGTGTCCTCCCCAGGTCCTTGGACGTTTGTACCTGAGGTGGCGCGCTGTTTACAGAATCTTCCTTTATTCCTCATCTGGGATCGCTGTGGCTCCAGGCCAAAGAGCCGGTGGGACCCACGGCGTCCGGCGTGGCCCGCGGCTGCCGGGGGCTCCTGTGGTGGCAGTGGGGCTGGGGGTCGCCAGTGGGGCCCGTGGTGGTCGGCATGGCCTGAGGCCGCAGGCAGACCCACCCCTCCGGCCCGCCGTCCTCGCCTGCGCTGCCCGCGACGCTCGCTCCAGAGATCTCTCAACTGTGCTTTCAGAAGTGCCCTTCCTGACTGCTCCGTCCCCCGGGGCGGCGGCAGTACCGCCGCTTGTGACAAGTGCCTTCTCACAGACTCTCCCTCGCGACTGTCAACGTCTGCTGCGGGCACCTGGCTGCTGCCCACCTGCCGGCCCCGGCCGCCCCTCCTCGTGAAAGTGCATTTCTGTACATATGTACATATTAAATGAATCACTCTGTATATTTGATTTAATAACTTAAAAGTTTTGGCCTCCCTTGTTCTTCAGGTGCTGTTCCTTTGTTATGCAGAGTGGGATGGGGGCCGGGAAGCAGGGGGCAGGGTGCAGGCCCCTCGGGTCCCCCACGTCTGTGAACACATGGGTGTCCGCCATTGACAGACGCCTTGTTGGAAATGGGGCGATGGAGGCGCTTTGCCTCTGGTCTGAGCTGAGAACACGTGGAAAGAGCGTTGTCAATGGTGCCAAGTCGCTCAGCAATGAAGCGCTGTCAGGATTTCAAGGAATGAGGTCAAAGCTTGACAGCCCAAGGACGAGGCCATGCGTGGCTCCTGGCCTCCGAAGGCTGGGCAAATCGAGCCTCAGCCCGGCGGCCTCGGGGCGGTGGGCTGGGCTGGCTCCGAGCCTGTCCGTGAGGCTGCTCACTGTGTCAGGGTTTACGCCAGCTCATGCCCGCGGAGCACTCGCACCACCAGAATGGTCACCAGCTTCCAGGCCCCTTTTCCGCTGTGTTCATGTAACTCGAGACTCCAGGTTCCTGGGAGAAACCATGCCAGCGCCTTTTGTCCTGGAGCTTTCTACTCCTTGTGAGTGATTGTCCAAGCTGGTGGACAGACCGCAGTCCAGACCCTGGCCCACAGGGCGCCCCAGCCCCTGGAGCAGAGCTGTCGGGCCTGGCTGGCTGCAGGCTCCCCTCGGACGCCCGGACCCCGAGTGCAAAGCCTGTTTGCTGGGTGTGCTTGAGCAAGACCGCTCGCACTGCTGAGCAGATTTGAAAAGAAACGAGTTTCTAGAAATGACAAAGTGCCGCTTCCAAACAGAACAGAACACCACTCTGACGCTGCCGAAGAAAGAAGAGGTTGGAGGAGAAGCCTCTTGTGCTGTGAAGAGGTCGGGGGAGAACGGTCCCGAAGCACCTAGACTGGAGGGCAGGGTGGTGTGAGGCCCACGTGACTGGCGAGGCAGGGCTGGTGGTCGGACACCAGGAGGGTGTCCCCTGGAGGTGGGCGTGCGGAGAGGAGCCGGCAGCGGGGAGGGCCGGGCCCCTCCTGGCCTTCAGGACGTGGCCAAGGGCAGTGCCAGTGGGCCCCCACATTCTTGGGGGGACCCTGTGACCTTAAGGGGTCTGAGGGGAGCTCACAGAACCCTGCTGGCTTGGGGGAGACTGCACGCCCCCGTGTGCACGTGTGTGCAGCCTACCCACCCTCCCCGCCTGCCACCAGCCCCCTTCCCCACTCAGGCCTGGCCCAGGGTGGCCCCGTGCCCGGCCGGGTATGGACAGGCCTGTCCACTTGCCTCTCCAGGCCCAGCTCACCCCGCCAGCCACACAGGCACCCCCTCCTGGATGGTGGGGCTCATTCCACCTGCAGCGCGGCCTCTGCCGCTCCTGGTTGGGCTGCAAAGGGCAGCCTGGATGGCACAGCCCCTGTGCCCCAGGGTGGCCCTCGCCCTGCCGGTCCCACCCTCTGCTTCGCCAGGACCCTCTGCCTGCCTCCCCAGCACCCAGTCCTCTCCTGGGTGGGCGGTTAGGGGGTCTGCCACATGGTCAGGAAGCTCAGATGAAGGAAGGCTCACGGGGGCCACAGCTGGGGCCCCCTATCTCCCGAGATGGGCTGGGCCCCTGTGGCGCCTCTGCCAGCCCGGGTGTGGAGCGGCATCACACCCCAGCCGGCAGGGAGTGGACGTGGAGTCCAGGAGCAGCCCAGGGCCCCCAGGCCCCGCAGCAGCCTCCTTGCTTTCGAGGCTGCGGCCCCTCCGGGCACCGCCTCCCCCCCACCTGCCTGCTCCCCGCCCAGCCTGACGGCACCAGGGGAGCCTCCTCAGTGTCCTCTGGGCTCTGGTCACCAAATAGGGTCTGGGCCTCCCCGGGCCTGCGGGGCTGCAGGCTTGGAGGCAGCACAGGGCTCGGGGTGCGGGCCCGGAGGCTGGGGGCTCCCTGAGAGGACAGCAGGCGGCACCTTTGGATTGGCTCCAGCTGGGGCCTCCGGAGGCTGCGGGTCTGGCCAGGTCCTTGCTGCTTCACAGCTGAGAGAGGGTGGTGGCGGGGTGGAGGTGGACATCAGGGTGTGCTGAGGTGCCAGCCTGGGGAGGGGCAGGCCTGGGTGGGGGGTCTGAGGCCCCAGGCAGGTGCCTGCTGGGGCTGTGCTGGTGGACGTGCGGGGTCTGGCCTATCCTGGGCAGTGGGCACTCCCTCCATAGGCCAGGCACCCAGGGAGCCCTGTGCCCACCAAGTGAAGAGCGGCTAATTGGCAGTGGCCGTTGCTATAGGTCCGAAGCTCTGCGGGAGCGGCCCCCCTTTCTGGCTGGGGTCAGATGGGCCCCCACCTCCTCATCCCCGGGGGGTCAGAGCCGGGAGCGGGGCCCCGTCGGTGCTGGGCCTGGACCGAGGGCCGAGTCTCAGCGCCACGTGCCGACCCGTGTCGCTGCAGCCAGCCTGCCGCGGGTGCAGAGTGGCTCTGGGGCCGAGATCCGGCCTCCCGCAGCCGCCCCCCCGGGGCTGCCCGCTGCTTCCCAGGTGCCAGGCCCTAGGGAATGGCTCTGCTTGGCGACAGCTCTGCCTGCCGAGTCTCCGAAGAAACCAGGCCCCAAGGAGCGGGGAGGAGATCCCACAGCTGTCCCCTGGACGGCCGGGCCGTTAACCTCCATGGGCCAGGCTGTGGGCCTGTGGCCTTGGCCTCACGGGGCCCGACCCCAGCTTTCTCGGACCCAGCCCGCTGGCCCTCCCTCATCAGACCCCAGACCCAAGTCTTCAAGGAGCTGTGCTGTCTGGGACCTGTGAGGGTCTCCAGCTGAGAGCAGGGGCCTGGAGGCCACTAGGAGAGAGAAACAGTCTGTGCCACCCCTCCCCTCCGCCTCCGGCCCTGGAAGATTCCAGAAGCCCACCATCCGGCGAGGGATGGACTGGAGCCCTGCGACATTCAGCCAGACCCAGGGCCAGCAGCGAGGCCAAGGTGGCCCCTGGCCGGTGCCTGAGCCTGAGCGCCGACCAGGATGGGGCTGGTGACGGATTCTGGGTGTGGTGGGCATGGGGTGGGTGGGCCGGATGTCCCCTCGCATAGGCAGGACCACTCATTGAGCCACAGGTCCTGTGCAGACAGCCTGCCCCACACACGGCCCCCTAGGAGGCGGCACCTCCGCCTCCTGAGCTCCCGAATGTTACCTGCCTCACAGTTAGAGTCGCCCTGGGGGACAGTGGGCGCTGGGCATCCAGAGGGAGGCCTGGTCAGGACGCCGCAGCACCTGCTCTGTGAGAGACGGCTGCAGGGAGACGGGCAGCAGAGCCTGTGATCAGAGAGGGCCGGGGCATTGCAGGTCAGCACTGGCCCAGGGTGGCCTCGGACTCGAGGTCCCGTCGAGCGCAGGCAGCCAGCATGGAGACCCACAGGACGGTCTTGAAGGCCACAGGGTAGAGATTCAGGGAAGGCACAGGAGCTCCAAACAGAGAGAAAAGAGCAGGTGGGGAGGCAGACACCAAGCGAGGGGCCCCCAGCTCGCAGGGTGGAGCCCGGGTCCCCGCGTTGCCTGGCTAGAGCCTAGGAAGTTCTCCAGCTTGTGGAAGAAATGGAGGCTCGCAAGGACCCAGGGAGATGAGCCAAACCCACAAAGCTGGGGGGGTGGGGGGGTGGGGCAGGCGGCCCTGGTGCCCTGGCATTTCTGGCTCTTCTCCTCCCCAGGCAGGTGACGCGCACAAGCGTCCTGTCACTCTGGGTCTCCACCTTGCAGCCCCGCCAAGCCCTGCGGTGAGAGGAACCCAGCGAGACCTGAGTGCCGAGCCGGCTGCCGGGACGAGAGGTCCCGCATGCCGTGACCTCTGAGACTGGGCGCTGGGTCTTCCCTGCATGCCCTCCTGCCATCCCCTCGCGGGAGGCCCTGGACTTCTGTCCCCGTACAAACCTGCGCTTCGCTGCGCTCTGCCGACGCTCGTGTTCTGCAGATTGAAGGCTTGCGGCAAGCCTTTGTTGAGGAAGCCTCTCACTGCTCTTCTTCCAACAGCATGATTTTTTTTTTTCAGCATGATTTTAAAATCAAGGTCTGTGCGTCAGTTTTGGATATCACGCTATTGCACTCTTCACAGACTACAGTGAAGGGTGAACATGACCTCCATTTGCCCCGGGAGATGAAACAAGCTCACGCGGCTCTTGCGATCTTTGCTATATTGGGGTGGTTGAGACCCAAACCTGCAATACCACCAGGGGCTGTCTGTTCTAGGACTGCTTATCTGCTGTTGCGTGACAAGTCGCCCCAGACATAGTCACCCCAAAGGGCTTAAAATGACAAGCCTTTATCATCTCACAGATTCTGTGGGTCTGGGGTCTGGGAGGGGCTTCACAGGACAGTTCTGGCCCCGGGTCTTCAGACGCTGTGGTCACAGTTTTGGCCAGGGCTTGTCCTCTGAAGACTGTGCTGGACTGGGGAGGGGGGTCTGCCTCCAACCTCCCTCACGTGACTCTTGGTGGGGCCTGAGCCTCTCCCAGGGGTCCCTGCAGTGTCCTCACCAGGGGCCGGCGGGCTTCCCCACAGCCAGGGGCCGGAAACCGCAGGACAGAAGCTGCAAGGTTTTGATGACTGACCCAGCATCACTGCACCAGCTCCACCTGGGCGGCAAGCCCACACCCGAGGGGGGAGGACTTGGGACATATTTGAAAGCACCCCCAGCTGGCCCCCTGCCCCTCCCTGACACACACATGGGGCCCAGAGGTCCAGGCTGGCCCTGAACTCCAAGCCGGCTGCGGGCTTCTAAGAGAGGGCACCGGCGTGGAGACCCCAAGGGACCCGGCGAGAGAGAGACCTGGGGTCCGGGCCGCTGAGAGCGCCTCCTGTCCCACACAGAGGAGAAAAGAGTCCCAGGACAGAGAGCCAGGCCAGCCCCAGAGCAGCAGCTGCGCAGGACGCTGGACGCTGGACGCTGGGATGGCTCTCTCCCTCCTGCACCTGTCACTGGGTAGAGTGGAGGAGGAGAGGCCGCCCGGGCACGGGGTGGGGCCCCCTGCCCAGCTGGGCCTGGAGTCAGAGCAGAGGTCTCCCAGCCCCCACCCAGAGCCAGGCTGGACTGGCCCCTCTCTCCCGCAGCCAGCCGAGACCATGGGTGCAGATGTACTCTGGGGGCTAGGGTGGAGGGGACGGGGGCTGAGGAGACACCTGCCTTCCTGCAGGGAGTCCTGGGGGGCAGGAGGCCTCTCTCCTCCCCATCCAGTGGGGAGAGGGGCAGGAGTCGTCCCTGGACCTCACGAGGCGAGATGGGGGGCCTGGGGAGGAAGCCTGGCCCTCCCCCTGGCTGGAGGCCTGCCCAGCTGCAGGACCGCACGTGTCATGTGTGGACTCTGGAGCTGGGGACCTGGGCGGGGCTTGATGAGTGTCTGGGAGTGTGGGGCGCTTGAGGGACCCTGCGGCTTGGCCACTGCCCTGTGTCAGGGACACAAACAGGAGCAGCCGGGCGGCTGGAGAGGGGACAGGACACGTGGGAGGGGTCAGTACTGCAGACAACCCCAGGGTGAGGATGGGGAAGATGTCATGAAGGGAAGCTCGGGCCAGAGTCCAGAGGGTAGGACGTCAGGGAAGTTCTCAGGGGGAGAGGAGGGGCAGTGAGCATCTCCACCCCTCATCCTGGAGGGGAGGGCGGGGCAGTGGGCGTGCCCACTCATCCTGGGGGCGGGGCAGTGGGTGTGTCCACCCAGGTCCTGGACCGGTGAGGGGTAATGCTTCCCCACAGGTTCCTCCGTGGAGTGTGGGGCGGTGGGAAGCAGGTCCGGGCACAGGCGTTTGGCCGCCCGCCTGCCCACAGCTGGAGAGTCGTTGTGTCTGAACAGGACACAGGTGAGTCCCCACCCACGAGGAGCAAACGTGCCCCGGGACAGGGAAGTAAGGCGTGAAGGCCAGTGGCCTCAGAGCAGGAGGAAAAGGACCGGGAGGACAGGGCTGGGCAGACAGAGGCTCGGGACTGGCCAGCACTGCCGCAGCGCCGGGGTTAGGAACGGAGACCCGAGTGTGCGTCCGCTGCGCACACGCGCTCACCGAGGAGTTGGAGGCCAAGACCCGGAGACCTGCGCGACCAGCTGGTCCGACGGCTCACACAGTCAGCGGTGTCCACACAAGGGGCTCCACCTCTTCATAACAACACTCGTGAGGACGAAGCACAGCGCTGACCACTATTCAGAGAGCTTCTACAAACTAGCAAGAGGAAAACTGTCCCCAACAGAAAACTAAGGGAAGCATTCCAGGAAAGCATTCACCCAGGAGCCAACGAAACATCAAGGAAGGAAGAAGACAGCTGGTGGGTGGTTCTGCGTCCCTGCTCCCTGGAGCCGCGGAGATGGGAGGGCTCCCGCGGAGGGGCCCAGTGGATGCGGCCGAGTGGGGCCTGAGTCACCCACGTGGGGCCAAGGGCTTCTCAGGAGCGCGCTTAGAAAACTCACACAGAAAAGCCCGTCCCATTTCATGACCACTCGAGAAGTTCCAGTTAAGGTCAGCGTGAAGCAGCTCCTTGACCTTGTTGGTGGAGGGAAGCTGGGGTGGGGTGGGGAGGGGGCGGGGACCGGGGCCGAGGAGGGGCAGCCGCTGCAGGCAGGGCGGCGCCTGTCAGTCTGACGCTTGTCCAGGGCCCCACCCTTTGCCGCTGCCTGGGAGCATCGAGCATTAGGGTCCTAAGGCTGGGCTGGTCGTGGCCGCGTGGCCAGTAGTGGCCAGTAACCAGACCCCAAACCGTGCCATCTGTCGGGGTGGGTCACCTACGCTCAGGCAGCCCAGGCGGCAGGACACTGCGAGCTTCACAAAGGGCGCACGGAAGGCTATCCATAGGCCCGTAGATGGGTGAGCTGGAAAGGCAGGATCCGCGAAAGGAGTCATGGTACCTGTCATCTGTGTCCTTTCTCTCGTTCCATTTCTCTCTGAAATGTAATGAATGGGTGCGTTTTGGTTTGCACTGGGTCTTCCTTGCTGCACGTGATGGTCGTCTTCTGCTTGTGGTGAGCGGCGGCGCGCGGGCTGCTTGTTGTGGTGGCTTCCCTGGTTGTGGGGCAGGAGCTCTGGACGTGCGGGCCACGAGCGGGCCTCAGCGACTGCGGCTCCTGGGCTCAGCAGTTGTGGCTCCTGGCTTTAGCTGCTCCTCAGCACATGGAGTCCGCCTGGACCTGGGTTGGCAGGCAGATCCTTATCCTTTGCACCACCAGGAAGTCAGAGTTTTGCGTGGGTCTGTATATTCCTTCCCGGGCGTCAAAGACTCCTGCCTGCTCTCAGCTGGTGATCTGTGAGACCTTCTGTGTCTGAAGATGGATTCCTGGTGCATCCATGCAGAGAGACGGACTCCACGTCCACCTACCACCCTGCCAGCTTCTCACCTCTCATTCCGCTTTTCTAAAGAAAATCATTTATTTATTTTAATTTCTTGTACTGTGTTTGGCTGCCCTGGGTCTTTGCTGCTGCGTTCTGGCTTTCTCTGGTTGCAGTGAGCAGGGGCTGCCCCTCGTTGCACTGAGCCTCTCTAGTTACGAAGCACAAGCTCCAGGGTGTGCTGGCTTCAGTAGCTGTGGTTCACAGGCTTAGCTGTGGAATCTTCCTGGACCAGGGATTGAACCTGTGTCCCCTGCATTAGCAGGCAGATTCTTAACCACTGGACCCACAGGGAGGGGCAGTCCCTTTCTAACTTTTAGGAATCTGTGGCAAAATGGACATAAAGCGCTTGGCCACCTCAGCCATTTACAGTGTGCAGCTCAGAGGCCTTGGCACAGTCACACTGTAGTCCCACCATCATGGTGTATTTAAAGAAGTTTTCAATTCTGGCAAAACCCACAGAAGGTAAAACTTCCATTCTAACAGTTTTTGAGCGCACAGTTCAGTAATGTTAATTAAAGCACGTTCACAATGTTGTAAAATACCACCCCAGAGCTTCCTCACCTTGTAGAGCTGAGCCTCCATCCCCGTTAAACAAGAGCTGTGCGTTTTCTCTGCCCTGGAGCCTCTGGCTGCAAATCTTAGGAATCAGACTCAACGTTCTTATCAGTGGAGTCAGCAGTATTTCTCTTTTTGTGACTGATTTATTTCACTCAGTGTGATGCCTTTGAGTTCCGGCGTCAGAAGAGGGCGAGGGTGGGATGATTTGGGAGAATGGCATTGAAACATGTATATTATCATATGTGAAACGAATCGCCAGTCCAGGTTCGATGCATGAGACAGGATGCTCGGGGCTGGTGCACTGGGATGACCCAGAGGGATGGTATGGGGAGGGAGGCAGGAGGGGGGTTCAGGATGGGGAACACGTGTACCCCTGTGGCGGATTCATGTTGATCTATGGCAAAACCAATGCAATATTGTAAAGTAATTAGCTTCCAATTAAAATAAATAAATTTATATTAAAAATAAATAAAATTAAAAAATAAAAAGAGTAATATTGGAAGGAAAAAAAAAAGAACTCCCTCCCTTTCTAATGCTGAGCGACATTTCCTTGTCTGGATGGACCACATCTTGTCTGCCTCCTCGTCTGCCCTTGGAGCCCAGGCTGCACCCAGCTCTCAGCTGCGCTCGACAAGGGTTCAGGTCTCCTGGGATTCTGCTGTCAGTTCATTTGGATAAATACCCACGCTGGGATTGCTGGATCATATGATAGTTCTATTTTCTATTTTCCATTTTTTGGAGGAAGCATCATGCTGTTCTCCATGGCAACGGCACCGTTCCACGCTCCTGCCAACGCCGCACGAAGACTCACTGCACCCTCACCGATGCTCAATGCTCTGTGTGTTTAGACATAATAGCCATCCTAATGGTGTGGTCTGGTGTCGCAAGGTGAGTGTGACCTGTGTTCTTCTAGAAGAAATTGCGGCTGTGTCACGATGTACATGGGTATACGTGGGCATGTCATGATACCCACAGAACATCTATGTGTGTCTTATGTGAATAGTAGGACCTCACGGGCATTCCCCAGGTGGGGACATGGCCCGGATGCAGCCGTGTTGAGAGCAGGAGGACAGCGGCCTTAGGGTCCAGGAGCACCGACTCCCTGGACGCTTCACACCTGCACATTCCTGCGGTAGGGACCATGGCTCCTCCCAAGAAACAGAACCTGTGCCCAATTGTGGAGAAAATCTAGTTACCTCCACACATCCCTCACTGTTAACGACAGCTCTACTGAAGTGTGCTTGACATACAATAAATGGCGCATGCTTAAAATACACAGTCGATACGTTCTCATGTGAGTGCACACCAGCAAAGCAATGGAAACAGTCAAGATAGTGAACGCAGCTGTCGTCTACAAAGTGTCCCCGCACCCTTCTGTGACCCCAGCCCCAGGCAACCTCTCATCAGCTTTCTCTCGAGATGGGTTAGCTTGCATTGCCTGGAATTTCATATAAATGGAATCATACAGGATGTCCCTCCTTCACAGATCACAGCCTTGTTGTGGCGAAAGGGCTTGTCTAACTCAATGAAGCTAAGAGCCATTCCGTGCAGGGCCGCCCAAGATGGACTGGTCATACCAAAGAGTTCTGAGAAAACATGGTCCACTGGAGAAGGGAATGGTAAACCACTCCAGTATTTTTGCCTGGAAAATCCCATGGACAGCATGAAAAGGCAAAGAGATATGATGCCAGAAGACGGGCCCCCGGGGGGGAAGGTGTCCAATACGCTACGGGGGAAGAGCAGAGGGGAGTTACTAAAAGCTTCAGAAAGAATGAAGCGGCTGGGCCAGAGCAGGAAAGACCTTCAGCTGGGGATGCAGAGAACACCATGAGAAATGCTGGGCTGGATGCATCACAAGCTGGAATCAAGACTGCCGGGAGAAGTATCAACAACCTCAGATACGCAGATGATACACTGCCTAACCCCCTATATAAGCTTAACAGTGAGCCAAAAATCAGCATCCTCCACTCTAATGGCAGAAAGCAAAGAGAACTAAAGAGCCTCTTGATGAGGGTGAAAGAGGAGAGTAAAAAAAGCTAATTTGAAACTCAACATTCAGAAAACTAAAATCCTGGCATCCAGGCCCATGGCCTCATTGCAAACAGAAGGGGAAAAAGTGGAAGCAGCGACACGTTTTATTTTCTTGGTCTCCAAAATCACCGTGGACAGTGCCTGCAGCTATGAAATCAACAGATGCTTGCTCCTGGGAAGGAAAGCTATGACAAAATTAGACAGTATATTTAAAAATAGAGACATTGCTTTGCTGACAACGGGTCCGTATGGTCAAAGCTATGGTTTTTCCAGTAGTCATGTACAGATGTGAGAGTTGGACCATAAAGAAAGCTGAGCATCAAAGAATTGATGCTTTTGAACCGTGGTGCTGGAGAAGACTCTTGAGAGTCCCTTGGACAGCGAGGAGATCAAACCAGTCAATCCTAAAGGAAATCAGCCCTGAATATTTATTGGAAGGACTGAAGCTGAAGCTGTAGCTCCCATACCTTGGCCACCTGATGCGAAGAACTGACTCATTGGAAAAGACGCTGATGCTGGGAAAGATTGAGGGCGGGAGGAGAAGGGGGCGACAGAGGATGAGATGGTTGAATGGCATCACCAACTCAATGGGTGTGAATCTGAGCAAACTCTGGAAGACAGTGAAGGTCAGGGAAGTCTGGTGTGCTATAGTCCATGGGGCTGCAAAGAAGCGGGCGTGAATTAGTGGCTAAACAACAACAGGAAGTAGTCTTTTTTGACTTGGCTTTTTCTCTTCAGTTCAGTTACTCTGAGGCCAGTCCCTGCCATGTGAGCCAGTAGCCGTCGCTTTTTCTCCCTGCGTAGATCTCCACTGCGTGGCGTGCCACCGCTGGTCAGTCCAGTCACGCGCATTGGTGGACGCAGGGATTGGCTCTGGTTTGGGGCTCCCGTAGTTTCACAGCAAGTCTTGAAATCAGGCAGTGTTAGTTCCCCAACTCTGTCTGCCTTTTCTTTTATTCTCTTTGGCTGAACCACACAGCTTGCAGGATCTTAGTTCTCCCACCAAGAAATGAACTTGGGCCCCAGCAGGGAAATCGCCAGCTCCTGGCCACTGGGCGGCTAGGGAGTCCCCTCCAACTCTGGCTTTCTTTTTTGAAGTTGCTTTGGGCCACGCTGGGTCCTTTGCATTTCTATCTGAATTTCAGAGTCAGCTCGTCACTTTCTGTGCGTGTGTGCGCGCTGTCGCTTCCGTGGCGTCTAACTCTTTGTGGCCCTGCTGGGACACTAGCCGGCCAGGCACCTCTGTCTACATGCCCTCCTCCACCAAAACGAAACCGAACCAAACCTGCTGGGATTTTGTTTCGAAGTGATTATACAGTCACGAGAAGTAGCAAAAAATAATACAGAGGATTCCTGTATACCCATCACCCTGCTTTCCCCACCAGCCTCCCTTCCATAATTGTGGTGTACTATCAAAGGCAGGATATCCCTGGCGAAGGAAATGGCAACCCACTCCAGTATTCTTGCCTGGAAAATCCCCCCGGACAGAGGAGCCTAGTGGGCTAGATAGTCCGTGGGGTTTCAAAGAGTGGGCCAAGACTTAGGGACTAATCAATCAAAGGCAGGATATGGTAACCACCCCACAGACCCTCCTGGGCCATCAGGGGTTTCTTCAGAGGCTCCTCGCTGTGTCTCTGCGTATTGCTCCTTGACACTTTACCACGGTGTAGCCCGCAACCACCGCCACGGTTTAGATGCAACTAGGACCACCACCAGCACCATGGGGACCCCGACCTGCTGCCCTGTCCCGCCCCGTCGCCCACCCCAGCCTCTGATCTGCGCCACCTCTCTGCAGTCTTGTCACTTCAGGAATAACGTGTCAGTCGGACTACACACCCTGCAACGTTTGGGATGGTTCTGTGCCCACAGCATCGCCTGCTCTGAACCCTTCCAGCTGGAGACGGGTGGCCTGCTCCCGTGTGTCGCTGAGCTCTTGCCCCACAGCACACATGCCCGAGATCTGTCCAGCTGTTTGCCCGTCAGAGGACACTTGTTTCCAGTCTAGGCTGTTACACAGAGCTCAGTAGACACTAGTGAACGGGCACTGCTGTGAGCGGAAGCTTCGGTTTCTCTGGGATAAATACCCAGTAGTGAGAACGATGGGGTGTAGGGTAAGTGTGTTCTCAGCTTTTAGAAAGGATTCATCTATTTGGCTGCCCTGGATCTCCTGCCCACGTTGTGGAACATGGGCTCTCGCTCCCCGACCAGGGGTTGAACCCAGACCCCTGCATTGGGAGCGTGGAGTCTGCCCTGCACCACCGTGGAGCTCCCTATTTTAGCTTTTTAAGAGACTGATTAAAATCTGACTGATGTAAGGAACGGCCCTGTCACTCCTGCTGGAATTCTGATTGGAACTGTGTCGCATTTGGAGAGATCTGGTGTCAACAAAACTGCGTCTTCTCACCCTCCAGGCTGTATACCGTTCCATTGATTCAGTTCTTGGTGAATTTCTCTTGGCAATGCTTTGGAGGTTTTTATTTTTTAATTTAAAAATTAATTTTACTTTTCTCCAATTATAAGTGATCCTTGTTGATTAGAGAAAATGTGGGCAGTATGGGAAAACATAGAAATGAAGGGGAAACATTCACAATCTCACTCCCCAGGAGACAGCCACTGTTAATATTGGGGCCTTTTTTGGTTTTCTGTCCTTTTATTATAATAATTGTGGTAACATACACACACCATGTAATTTACCATGGTAACTACCTTTTTTCTGGCCATGCTGTGTAGCCTGCGGGAACTTAGTTCCCCAACAAGGGATTAAACCCGAGCCCCGAGCCTTGGGAGTGCAGAGTCTTCAGCACTGGACCGCCAGGGGAGCCCCCGTCTTAACCGGTCTCAGGGTACCATTCTCGTTTCCTAGGTTTCTGTTTGCAGCTCTGGCCCATTTTTGTCAGATTTATCCTATTTCCCGTTCAGTGGTACAAAAGTAAATGGTATTTTTACGTTTCCATTTCCCATCGTTTCTTGGTAGTGTGTGAAAGTATGATTGAGTTTTGTTTAGGGACCGTGTGTCCTGCAACCTTGACCAATTCACTTGTCTGTCTCAGTCGTACCCCTCTACCCCTAGGAAGCTGGCATGGCTCCAGAACAACCCAGAATTTCCAGATGTTAGGCTGCGGGGTCCCAGGGCAGGTGGGGTTCTGAAGAAGGGCTGCTGATGGCCACACGTGCATAGGGTGGGAGGGGGCTAAGCCGCTGCACCGCTGGGGGAGCCACCCCTGCCTGACTCCCTGTGGGCCTCTGACTGAGGCTGCAGGCAGGAAGCTGTGTGTTTGAACCAGTCTCTAAACCCGAGCACTGGGGCTGTGTGATCACAGGCCTGCACCGAGAGATGACAGGGCAGCCCCACCCCGTGTCCTTGGCACTGTGGGTGGCACGTCTGTCCCCCCCCCCCCAGCTGGGGGGGGACGGGGTGTGATGCCCACGTCTCTGCTGCATCAGCGGTCATCGTCCGCGGCGTCTGGAATCAAGTGCTGTGACAGACAGGGTGTGCATCAGTCAGCTGGTGCTGCGTAACAAACTGCCCAGCTCAAGGTAAAGCAGGAGAGCCCGTGATGGCTCGTGAAGGCACGGCCTCGCTGGGCTGGCCTTCCCGTGTCACCTGAGGCTGACTAGGACAGTCTCCTGGCCCATCTGGGAGCTGCCTGTCAGCTGGGGCGTGGGCAGTGGAGTGTCTGAGCCACACATCTCATAAGTAGCAGACCACAGCAGCCAAGCGGGCAGAGAGACAGCACAGTGCCCGAGGCTTCTCTTCCGCTTTTCTGTTTAACAGTCTTATTGAGCTATATTTTACAAACTATAAAATTCGCTTGTTTTAAGTGTCACAATTCAATTTTTTAAAAATGAATTTGGAATGATGCTGCGATCACCACAGTGTCGCTGTAGAACAGCTTCACCACCCACAGAGCAACCTCGGGGCCCAGCCCCTGGCAGCCACCGATGCACTTCCTGTGTCCTCAGACTTATCTTTTCTGGACCTTTCATATTAATAGAATCACGCCATCTGAGATCTTCTCTCATTTGGCATAATGTCGTCTTATACCACGTGTCAGAACTTGGTTCTTTCTTAGTGCCGGCTGATGCTCCCTGTAAGGATCCAGGCAATGCTCCACTGTGAGCAACCAGCCTGTCTTGTTTCCCACTTGCCAGTTGATAGGCATTTGGGCTGCTTCCAGTCCTGGTCTGTAGCAATGAAGCTGCTGTGAATCTTCCTGCACAAGTTTCCGTGTGGGCATATGTTTCCACTTCTCTTGGGCAGATGAGAGGAGTGGAATTGCTGGGCCATATGGTAAATTTATGTTTAACATTTTAAGAAACAGCTGAGCTGCTTTTCAAATGGTGGCACCTGTCACATTTCTGCTGTTAATATACGAAGGTTCCAGTTTCTCCCTGGAGGAGGAAATGGCAACCCACTCCAGTATTCTTGCCCGGGAAATCCCACAGAGAGAGGATCCCGAGGGGCTGCAGTCCATAGGGTCACGAAAGAGCTGGACATGACTTAGCAAGTAAACAACAATCAGTTTCTCAAACTTCTCCATCCCCAGAACTATCATCAGAACAACTGTTCTTCTGATGATAGCTATCCTTGTGTGTCTTACTGCGGTTTTAATTTGTATTTCTCTACTTACTAATGTTGCCAAGTGCTTCTTCAAGTTCTTACAGGCCGTCTGTGTCCTTTGGTCAACTATCTAAAATTTTTGGTCACTTAAAACTTGGATTATTTGTCGTACTCTTGAGTGATAAGACACATTCTGGATACAAGTCCTCGATCAAGGATGTGGCGTGTACCTCCTCCCGTTCTGGGACTGGCATCCCTGTTGAGAATCAGTTGGCTCTAAATGTACTGGATTATGCTCGGACTCTCAGTTATGCTCCTTTGGTTTGGATGTCTGTCCTTTTGCTCATATGGCGCTATCTTGATTACGACAGCTTTGGAGTAAGTTTTGAAGTCAGGAAATGTTGAGTTCTCCAACTTTGTTCTTTTTTAGACTATTTTGGCTCTTCCGGGGACTTTACATTTACATGTGAATTTTAAGATCAGTGTACCAATTTCTGCAAAAACTAAGAAGCCAGCTTGGATTTTGGTAGGGGTTGCCATGGGCCCGTGGGTGAATTCAGGTAGGGTGGCCATCACAGAGGTGCTGAGTCGCTCAGTCCGTGAACAGTGATGTCTGTTCCTTTAGGGCCTTCATCTCTTCCAGCAGCGTTTGTAATCTTCAGCGTGTAAGTCTCCCCCTTGCCCAAGGCGTCTCGAGGGCAAGGCATGGAATTAGCATGTGGCACTTCCTGTTGGACCCAGGAAGCCCTGAGGTCCAGCCCCTGGATTCCGGAAGTGGGAGATGGACTCCACTGGGGGTGGGAAGACTTGCCAAGCTGTGCTGTCAGGAGCCCGGATGTCCCCTGTGGTGTTGGAACCGAGGGTGGGCTGGCTGCTTATACCTGCCCAGGGTGCGGGTGGGGGGTGGTTAGCCATGGTCAGTGAGAGCCTGGGCTTTATTTCTTCGCTTATGATGTGGTCAGCTTCTACGATAGCACTAAAACGCTTGTCAAAGCCTCACCGTTGACTTAGTTCAAAGCCAGGCTGAGTTCAGCGCCTTTGCAGGGGGTTTCTGTGATGGTCAGCGTTGCTGCAGAGGGTGGGGTGGGGGCATGGGGTGGGGGCATGAGGTGCGCTCAAACACGTCTGATGGCCCTGAGCTCCTGGCCCCCTAGGCTGGCTGGTCCTGGGAAGAGCCCCTCCCCGCCTGTGCAGGCTGGGCTCTTCTTCTGCTTGGAAGGCCTGGACTTTAGAGACCACCTTGCCCTCAGCCCCTGAGAGGTGATTGCTAGGCCTCTCGGGTGTCCTGCCTGGTAAAAGGGTCTCTAGTGTCTGGGGGCCTATAGGTCAATGTGACATAGAGTGGGCCACGGGTCAGCCTGCCCCCCAGAGAGGTGGTCGGCTGTGGCGCTCCAATGAGGACCCTGGACCCCAAGTGGCAACACCCCACGGGGAGGTCACACATTAGGACTCCAGGGTGGGACGACGTCTGGAGGCTGGTGCCCAGCCCTCCTGAGCCCTGCCCAGGCCCTCCCGCCTTGAGGCTTTCATCTGCGCCCTGTCAGGGTTGCAACCACAGCTGGGAGCACAAGCGCCCTCAGTGAGTTCTGGTGAATGCTCACATGGAAATTGGTCTTGGGGACCCCGGGCTCCCAGCGGGCGTCGGCAGTGCGGGGGCTGTGGGCTGTGCCCTGCCGTCGTGACTGCCTCGGGAGGACCTCTTCTGGGTAGTGGTTTGCGAAGGTGGGGAGCCACTACCTCCTCACGGCCCCGGCTCCCTGTCCCCCAGACCCGGGACTGGACTCAGAGCCCGGCGCTTGGGGACGGCTGCCCAGGGTGGTCGCCAAGAAGGAAGACACATGCCAGTCAGTCACGTGGGTCAGTGGTAGGCTCCTGGCCAGAGGCTACTGCCGGGCGAAGCAGCTCTGCGTGGTGATGAGACAGAAGCTGGAGCCCCTGGCAGCCAGCACGGTGCCAGAGTATCTCCGTGTGGATGAGAGGCGCCAGCGGGGAGTGAACGTAGAGTGAAGACCCGCCTTGGCCTCTCCTGTACCCGGCGCCATGGGCACCCTTCTGGGCTGGACTCAGTCCTCTGCCCCGGGTGAGGTCTGGCCCAGAGCCCACTGTTCGCAAATGCTTCACGGTGTTCTACGTACTCCAGGCCTCGCCACTTCACAGAAGTAACTCCTGTGGCCCGGGCCCAGCTCATGGGAGGGCTGGGCTGAGGATACAGTTTTCGCTCCTGGAAGTGCCGGGAGGCTGCAGAAGTGCCCAAGGGCCTATGGCCATTGCAGTATTGACCGGGTGTCCCAAGCGCCCGGGCCCGCCTTCTGCACCCGAAGGACACCCCAGAGCAGGCAGCGCCCCAGGGACGTTGTGCTGTGCCGGCGAGGACCCCACGCACCTCTGCCTTCCCTCCAGCCCTCCAGAGGGGCAGACCCTCAGGGTCGGCTATGGGGGTCACCGCAGCCCCGGCACCTCCCGGACGTGTTGGGTGCCACTGCCCTGCCGCCGAGGGGCCAGCACCTCCCCGTCCTCTCTCACCCCACCCCCCTGGCTTTTCAGCTTCGCCACGCGCTTTATTTTTAACGTCCAACGCCTCTCTGTGTTAGCGACGTGGACAGAGCCCCCACGCCACTTGCTTAGGAGGAAGCAGCCTCTGGTTGTCATCCTAGAGCTCACGCCAGGCCTGATGTGGGCAGCGTCCCGGGTGGGAACGCGTCGATGGCACCCCAGGGACCCGAGCCCCTGTGCTCCATGGGAACCAGCTGCACACAGGTGCCCCCAGGGGTGGTGTGTCGCCGGGGCAGGGGTGCACCGGTGTCAAAAGAGAACACGCCTGAGGTGATGGGGGGCTGAGCTGCCATGGAAAGCATCCCGGCCGTGTGAGCAGGTGGGGTGCCACGAAGAACAGAAATATGTGACCTTATTTGTACCCTGAGCTGGAGAAGCAGCTTGGACCAGCTATGTTTGCCTATGGTATCTTTTGCTCTGAGATATTTTTAATTTTTACATGGTTATATCTGTCAGTTTTTCCATTATGTAGGTTGCAAATTTTTGGTTGTTTTGTTTTTTTTTTTCCCCAGTTCGGGGGCAACTGTGGTCTCTTCTGCCAAATAGGACCTTTAAACCACGTGGTCCAACCTGTCCACCGTCAGAGAGCTGTGTTGCAGAAAGTCTTTCCCAGTTTGTGCTTCCTGTGCTGATCAGAAGTTTTTTTTAATTAATTAATTTTTTATTGAAGGATAACTGCTTTACATAATTCTGTTGTTTTCTGTCAACCCTCAACACGAATCAGCTGTAGATATACATATTTCCCCTCCCTTTTGAACTCCCTCCCATCTCCTGCCCCATCCCACCCCTCTAGGCTGAGACAGAGCCCCTGCTTGAGTTTCCTGAGCCACACAGCCAATGATCAGGTTTAAATTCACGTGCAGTTGAGTCTTGTCAGTGTTTCTCTTTGTGACTTCTGAGTTTGAGGGGCTTGGGGAGTCCTGCAAATAATGTGACCCACAAGTCAACCTGGTGGAAATGACAGTGTGGGTTCAGTCTGGTCGAGGCTGGACAAGGATGTGGGTCAGATAAGAAGCCCCAGTGGGCTCCGTGGAACCTCTGGTGACTGCCCCCTGGGAGAGAGCTGAGGGAAAAGCCAGGTGACCTGCTGCTGCTATTTCCATCTGTCTGCTGGCAAGCCCAGCTGGACCACCAGCGAGACGTCCTGTCACAGGCCACCGTCCTCAGTGAGGTCCGGGACGAATGCGGGGCCTCGTCTTCTGGTTCCCTCAGCCTCTCAGCCACAGCAGGGGCAGCGCCCCCCGCCTGAGAGGTGCGTGTGCAGCAGATCACCCTGGAGCGTGGCTTCTCAAAACCGCAGCTGCTCTGGGGCTCAGGGTCAGCGGCAGGCTGGGCAGCGGGACCAGCCGGCACCTCTTCTGCAGGTCTGGGCGGAGCTGCCTGGCCTCCTCGGGCACCTAACCCGGCCTGCAGATGCTTCTTTCTGGCCAGAACTAGTTGCAACCTGGGATCCCATCAGCGAGACACAGATCATATTCCCCTCCGTCCTGCAGAAGCCTCGGAGCGCCTGTGGTCAACCTGGACTCCTGCTTGTTTTCCATAGCCGAATCCTGTCTCCCACCGTGCGGGCACCCACGGCCGCTACAGACCACAGGCCTCCCAGGGGGACATGGCAGATAGTTCACACGCCCTAGCAGGTTGGAGGCTGTGAGGATCCAGTGATGGGACTGTGGGACATTTGGAGCCATGGTAACTGGAGAAATATCAGCAACCTCAGATATGCAGGCGATACCACTCTGATGGCCGAAAGTGAAGAGGAACTAAAGAGCCTTTCGATGAGCGTGAAAGAGGAGAGTGAAAAAGCTGCCTTAAAACTCAACATTCGAAAAACTAAGGTCATGGTCCTGTCACTTCATGGCAAATACAAAAGGAAAAAATGAAAACAGTGACAGATTTTATTTTCCTGAGCTCCAAAATCACTGCAGACAGTGACTGCAGCCATGAAATTAAAAGATGCCTGCTCCTTGGAAGAAAAGCTATGAAAAACCTAGACAGCATATTAAAAAGCAAAGATATCACTTTGCTGACAAAGGTCCATATAGCCAAAGCTATGGTTTTTCCAGTGGTCGTGCACAAATGTTTGATTTGGACCATGAAGAAGACTGAGTGCCCAAGAATGGATGCTTTTGAGCTGTGGTCCTGCAGAAGACGCTTGAGAGGCCCTTGGAAGCAAGGAGATCCACCCTGAATGTTCACTGGAAGGACTGATGCTGAAGCTGAAGCCCCAATACTTTGGCAACCTGACGCAGAACTGACTCATTGGAAAAGACCCTGATGCTGGGAAAGACTGAAGGCAAGAGAAGAAGGGGACGACAGAGGAAGAAATGGTTGGATGGCATCGCTGACTCAATGGACATGAATTTGAGCAAACTCTGGGAGATGGTGAAGGACAGGGAAGCCTGGTGTGCTGCAGTCCACGGGGCACAGAGAGCTGGACACGACTGAGCGGCTGAGCAGCACCAGTGTGTGGTGCACTGTGGGCAACAGTTACTTGCACAACCAGTGATGGGGGTGGATGGAGCCGGTGCAGCTCAGGACAGTGGGAGGGGCCACTGGAGGAGCTGCACCAGCGTCTAAGGAAATAAAGCGACATAATGGGCGGGTGGGGGGAGGGGGGAAGGGGGGGGAGGGAGGGGAGCGGGGAGGGGGGAGGGGGGAGAGGGGGCCTGAATCCCGCGCTCAAGGCAGGTCGGAGAACAAGAGTGGTCCTTCCATCGCTGAAGGATCTCTGCTCCCCCAAGTCTGCAGAGCGGATGTACTCCCAAGGCAGCCCCAGCAAGAGCCAGAGGGTTCGGAACCCCAAGACAGACTGAGCTAACCTCCCTCCGCAGGTCCCCGTGAGCGGCAGGACTCTGATGGGGACAGAGTTGGACGCCGGATTTGGGGCAGATCTAGACGCCAGAATCCCACAGTAGCCAGTGGCCGCGCTGAGCGGGCGCGGCCCCTCCCCCTCCCGCGGCTCTGGTCCCGCCTCCTCTGCGGGCCCAGCAGTGGCCTCTTCTGATGTGGTTACTTCGCAAGCAGGTGCCGGTTTCCGCCGCGCTCCACTTCCACCGCCCCTCACTGCCCCAAACCTACAATTAGAGTCAGATCCCAGCATGTCCAAGGAGGTTAAGCACAAGCCTAATTTGGGAAAAGAGGGTTTACACATCAAAAGGTCTGCCAGATTCGTCATTTATACTGTCAGGAGCCTGGGGGTGTGTGGGTTGGTGTCTGCAAGTCCTAGTGAGGGAGGGAAGAGCGTATTGTGGATTGGATTAAATCTTCCAAGATGTGTGCAGTTACAAGGGATTTGGGATTTGATATTTTCAGCACTCTCTTCGTGGACCATAGCCTTGTTGAGGCAAAGAGGCTTGCATAACTCAGTGTAGCTATGAGCCATGCCGAGCAGGGTCGCCCATAGTCCCAGGGCAGAGTTCTGATAAAACATGGCCCACTGGAGGAGGGGATGGCAAGTCATCCTGGCATTCCTGCCTGGAGAACCCCATGAACAGTATGAAAAGGCAAACAGATAGGACGCTGAAAGATGAGCTCCCCAAGGCAGCAGGTGCCCAATACGCTCCTGGAGAAGAGTGGAGAAACAGCTCCAGAGGGAAGGAAGAGGCTGGCCCAAGCAGAAACGACGCTCAGCCGTGGATGTGTCTGGTCGTGAGCCTTAAAGTCCGATGCTGTAATAACAGTGTCGCACAGGAACCTGGAATGTCAGGTCGATGAATCAAGATAAACTGGACGTGGTCAAGGAGGAGATGGCAAGAATGAACACTGACATCTTAGGAATCAGCGAACTGACATGGACTGGAATGGGTGAATTTAACTCAGATGACCATTGTATCTACTACTGTGGGCAAGAATCCCTTAGAAGAAATGAAGTAGCCATCATGGTCAACAAAGGAGTCCAAAATGCAGTACTTGGGTGCAATCTCAAAACAACAGAATGATCTCTGTTCGTTTCCAAGGCAAACCATTCAATATCACAGTGATCCAAGTCTATGCCCCGAACAGTAATGCTGAAGAAGCTGAAGTTGAACAGTTCAATGAAGACGCTCAATACTTTCTAGAATTAACACCCCCAAAAGATGTCCCTTTCATTATAGGGGACTGAAAAGCGAAAGTAGGAAGTCAAGAGTTACCTGGAGGAACAGGCAAGTTTGGCCTTGGAGTACGGAATGAAGCAGGGCAAAGCCTAACAGTTTTGCCAGGAGAGTGCACTGGTCATAGCAAACACCCTTTTACAGCAACAGAAGAGACGACTCTACACACGCACATCACTAACGATCAAAATCGAGATCAGATTGATTATTGTTTGCAGCCGAACATGGAGAAGCTCTATACAGCCAGCAAAAACAAGACCTGGAGCTGACTGTGGGTCAGATCATGAACCCCTTATTGCAAAATTCAGACTTAAATTGAAGAAAGTAAGGAAAATCACTAGACCATTCAGGTATGACCTAAATCAAATCCCTTATGATTATATAGTGGAAGTGAGGAATAGAGTCAAGGGATTGGATCTGGTGGACAGGGGGGCCTGCAGAACTATGGAAAGAGGCTTGTAACACTGTGCAGGAGTCAGTGACAAAGCCACCCAAAGAAAAAGAAGTGTTAGAAGGCAAAGTGGTAGTCTGCAGAGCCTTCACAAATAGCTAAGGAAAGAGGAACATTGAAAAGCCAGGGAGAAATGGATATACCCAACTGAATGCAGAGTTCCAGAGAACAGCAGGGAGAGAGAAGGCCTTCTTCAGTGATCAGCGCAAAGAAGTAGAGGAACACAATAGAATGGGATAGACCTGAGATCTCTTCAAGAAAATTGAAGATATCAAGGGAACGTTTCATGCAAGGACGGGCACAATAAAGGACAGAAAAGGTATGGACTTAACAGAAGCAGACGATATTAAGAGGTGGCAAGTATACACAGAAGAGCTTTCGGCTCAGAGGAGGCAAAAAGTACAACTTCCTTTGTCATCTCGATTCTGGGTTCTTCCGACACCAGCCGCCTCCACCATGCCACCTAAGTTCAACCCCAGTGAGATCAAAGTCCGATACCTGAGGTGTGCTAGTGGGGAAGTTGGTGCCACGTCTGCCCTGATCCCCAAGATTGGCCCCCTGGGTCTGTCTCCAAAAAAGGTAGGTGACAACATCACCAGGGCAACTGGTGATTGCAAGAGTCTGAGGATTACAGTGAAACTGATCAGAACAGACAGACCTGGATTGAGGTGGTATCTTCTGCTTCTGCCCTGATCATCAAAGTCCTCAAGCAGCCACCAAGAGATAGAAAGAAGCAGAAAAACATTAAGCACAGTGGAAACATCACTTTCGATGAGATGGTTGACATTGCCTGGCAGGTGCAGCGTCGATCTCTAGCTGGAGAACGCTCTAGCCCAGAGAACTCGCTGGCACCATTAAAAAGATCCTAGGAAGTGCCCCATCTGTGGGCTGCAATGCTGATGACCGCCACCCTCATGACATCATAGATGACATCAACTGCGGTGGAGTGACCAGCTAGTTAAGAGCTGCAAGAGGAAGAGAAAAATAAAGGATTATTTGACAGCCAAAAAAAAAAAAAAAAGGAATACACAGGAGAACTGTACCAAAAAGATCTTAATGACTTAATAACCACAGTGGTGTGATCATGCCTCTGGAGCCAGACATCCAGGGGTGTGAAGGCAAGTGGGCCTTAGGAAGCGTTACTACACACAAAGCTAGTGGAGGTGACCGAATTCCAGCTGAGGCATTTCAAATCCTAAAAGATGATGCTCTTAAAGTGCTGGCAGTCAATATGCCAGCAAATTTGACAAACTCAGCAGTGGCCACAGGACTGGAAAAGGTCAGTTTTCATTCCAATCCCAAAGATGGACAAAGCCAAAGAAAGCTCAAACTACTGCACAGTCGCGCTCGTTTTCATGCTAGGAAGGTTATGCTCAAAATCCTTCCAGTTAGGGTTCAGTAGTACATGAACCGAGAACTTTCAGATATTCAAGCTGGATTTAGAAAAGACAGAGGATGTGGGGAGCAGAGGACGAAGACGGCAGAGGGCCCAGCGATCAAGTTGCCAACATCCGCTGGATCATCAAAAAAGCAAGAGAGTTCCAGAAAAATGTCTGCTTCTGCTTCATTGACTATGCTAGAGCCTTTGACTGTGTGGATCACAACAAACTGGAAAATTGTTAAAGCAACGGGAATACCAGACCACCTTACCTGCCTCCTGAGAGACCTGTATGTAGGTCAAGAAGCAACAGTTAGAACAGGACATGGAACAACAGACTGGTTCAAAATTGGGAATGGAGTATGACAGGTTGTATATTTTCACCCTACTTATTTCACTTCTATGCAGAGTACATCATGAAAAATGCTGGGCTGGATCAATCTCAAGCTGGAATCCAGATTACTGGGAGAAATATCAATAAACTCAGATACGCAGATGACACCACACTTAATGGCATAAAGAGAAGAGGAATTAAAGAGCCTCTTGATGAGGGTGAAAGAGGAGAATGAGAAAGCTGGCTAAAAGCTCAACATTGAAAAAACTAAGATCCTGGCATCCGGTCCCATCACTCCATGGCAAATAGATGGGGAAAAAGTGGGGAAAATGGCACATTTTATTTTCTTGGGCTCAAAAATCACTGTGGATGGTGACTGCAGCCATGAAACTAAGACATTTGCTCCTTGGAAGGAAAGCTATGACAAACCTAGACAGCGTATTAAAAAGCAGAGACACCAACTTGCCGACAAAGGTCTTACAGTGAAAGCTATGGTTTTCCCGGTAGTCACGTATGGATGTGAGAGTTGGACCATAAAAAAGGCTAGCACTGAAGGATTTATTTTGAACTGTGGTGTTGGAGAAGACTCTTGAGAGCCCCTTGGACAGCAAAGAGGGCAACCAGTCAATCCTAAAGGAGATCAACCCTGATTTCTCAATGGAATGACTGGTGCTGAAGATGAAGCTCCAATCCTTCAGCCACCTGATGGGAAGAGCTGACTCATTGGAAAAGACCCTGATGCTGGGAAAGATTGAAGGTGGGAGGAGAAGGGGACGACAGAGGATGAGATGGTTGGATGGCATCACTGACTCAATGGATATGAGTTTGAGCAAGCTCCAGGAAGGACAGGGAAGCCTGGTGTGCTACAGTCCATGGGGTCGCAAAGGGTTGGACACAACTTAGCGATTAAACAACAACGATTTTTCAACTCAAGAAGCTGGAAGCATCCCTCACTTTTTTCTTGGTTGGTTGACTGAAACTGGGGCTCAGTGGTCACCCAGTGGGGGAGGTTGAAATGCTGGAAAGGCTGTGGTATGATGGGGAGGAAGGATTCCAAAATAAGAACCAAGAACTTCTCGTCTCCTGACCGTGGTCCCAGGAAGACCCGTCCCCATCACCGCTGCCCTGAGGGATACAGAGGAGGAACGTGCTGGCATCCTGGGACCGTGGACCACCCAGGGGCTGTCCTCTTTGTGGGGAGGAGACAGGAGGAGGATACTGTTGAGACGTGTGCCTTGACTGCAGTGAGGCTGACGGGCCAACTTTCCTAAAGGGTCAGGGTGAAGATACAGGCAAAAATAAATGGATCTGGAAACCAGAAGATGGTTAAGACGAAAGAATAATTCCAAGAGCTAATTTTGGAGGGACAAAAATCACAAAAAATAGAGAGAGAATTAGAAAGCCAAATCAAGGAGGGAGGAATGTTAAAATATACAGAAGAACAAATGAGAGAAATCGTCACAGATGCAGAAAATGGTTTTTAAATACAAGATACAACCCTTTGATGCACACCAGGCAAGTAAGTAAAACCTGGCTGAAACAGATGGTTTTTCTAAGGAACTATTATAATTAATAATAGATTTATTGAAACAGATTCCTGAAGAGATTTAAAAATCTAAGCACAGCAAGTAATGCAGAGCTATCCCTGGAAAAGCCATCAGGCCGAGACAGTCTCCTAAGGGAAGAAGCCTCTGCCTGCCAGTGCAGAAGACGTGGGCTCAATCGCTGGTCCAGGAAGATCCCACATACTGCGGAGCAACTAAGCCGGTGAGCCTGGGCTCTGGAGCCCATGCTCCGAAACGAGAGAGCAGCCTCTCTTTTCACAGCTAGAGGAAAGCCACACAGCAATGAAGACCCAGCACAGCCACAAGGAAATAAAGAAATACAGATTTTAAAAAGAATAATATATTTTTAAAAAGCCATACTATAATGTATTCCAGGATATAGGAAACTGATGAATTTTTCCCATTTAAAAATATTCCTTCAATTATGTGGATATCAAAACTCTAAAAATCTAGCACAATAGTGCACAATTACAGACTGAGCTCATTAATATCAATGCTAAAATATTAATATTAGCATACAGAATCAAAAGGCACATTAAAAGGCTCACACTCTAAAGCCAAGTGAGGTTTGCTTGTGGATGACTTGTTAACAGAAAATGTTTAACACAATTCATCATATTAATAAAGCAGAAGAGAGAAATGGTGTTCATTTCCTAGAGGTATTTGATAGGATTTATCATAGATTTTCTTTTCTTGAGGTAAAATTTCCATTCAGTCAGGTAGACAGGTCTTTAAAATATTTTAAAGAATCTTAAACCCGAGGGACTTCCCTAGAGGTCAGTGGTTAAGACTCAGCAAGTCCGTCCACTGTAAGGGCTGCGGGTTCGATCCCTGTCGGGAACCTAGGATCCCGCCTGCCGAGCGGCAGGGCCCAAAGACAAAAACAAACCAGCAAAAGCCAGTGTTAAGCCTGCAGAAAGGCTCCCACCGTTCCTCCTGCACCGTTTGGGAGTGGATGGCCAACCCGGTGCCCCAGCGTCCCCGCGCGCTTCGCCGTGTAGTTCCCACAAGGAACGACGCTCTTCCTCACAACCAAGGCCCCGCGGTGGCCAGGAAACCCGCACGGTGCGTCCCTGCCTCATCCTCAGCTCCGCCCCTCCATGCTTCGAGCGCTCCCCCATCCTCTGGCAAACCCATCCTCACACTTTCCCGGGCTGACCCAGCAATCAGCCATTTCTAGAAGAATCCTTGGTTCCTTTCAGTGTCGAAGGATGAGTCAGTGCACAGACCTGAAGCAAACGGTTCCGTGAGTTTTGACAAACGTATGTATCCTGTAACCAGTCCCTACAATCAGCGTGTCAGGCTCTGGGGGATTTCCCCGGTGGCCCTGTGCCTAAGACTCCATGCTTCGCGTGCAGGGGGCTCAGGTTCGATCCCTGGAACTAGATCCTCCATTTGGCAGCTAAGAGTTCACATTCTGCAACTAAAGACCCTGCGTGTCTCAACACAAATGGACGGTCACAGGTGCTTCAACTAAGACCAGGCACAGTCAGATACAGAAAGAAATCTGAAAAGGGGTGTCAGGCCTTTCAATCACCCATAAAGTTACTCTGCCCCTTGAAGACTCCTCCCACCTCCCAGGCGCCCGCTGTTCTCATTTCTGTCATTTTGCTTGTTCCTCATTTGAATAGAATGATGCACATTTTTGTCTGGAATTTTTCCACTTGATCTAATAGATTGTAGACTCATGCACGTTGCAGCGTAGGTCAGTCACCCGCTCTCCTTGGTGCCGAGGAGCCTCTCCTGGTATGACTCTCACAGCTTGTTTATCAGGTCTCCTGTTGACCAGCAGATAGATTCTTTCCAGATTTTGGCTGCAGTGAACAAAGTTAGGGTAATGATTCTTGTACAAGCTGCTTGAGGTCAGAGGTCTTCTTTTCTCTTGGAAAGGTATAAGAGTGGAATTGCTGGGTCCTGGGGTAGGTACTTTCACTTTTCACTTTCATGCACTGGAGAAGGAAATGGCAACCCGCTCCAGTGTTCTTGCCTAGAGAATCCCAGGGACGGGGGAGCCTGGTGGGCTGCCATCTATGGGGTTGCACAGAGTCGGACACGACTGAAGCGACTTGGCAGCAGCACCAGGGGTAGGTATATAGCTGCAAAATTGTTTCACAAAGTTGCACCATTTTGCATTCTTGGCAGCCTTGTATGAGCCCTGTTTGCTCTGTGGTTTCACCAGCAGTCGGTGTTTCCATCTCAGGTAAACTGGCATCTAAGTGGCGTCTCGCTGGGGTCTAAATGGCCGCTTCTGTACTTTTGGCTCCCAGGTGTCTGGCTGCGCAGTGTCTAGATGCGGTTCTCTTGAGTTTGGGCCCACTAGACTTTTTGCATCTGTACATTTATGTTTTTTTACCAAATTTGGAAAAGGAAATGGCCACCCACTCCAGTATTCTTGCCTGGAGATCCCCAGGGACAGAGGAGCCTGGTGGGCTGCCATCTCCGGGGTCGCACAGAGTCGGACACGACTGACATGACTTAGCAGCAGCAGCAGCAGGGAATTTTCAGCTGTTATTTCTTCAAAAAATTTTTTCTGCCCTATTTGTCTGTCCTCCTCACATAGAACCCTAATTGCGCATGCACTCCGCCGCCTGATGTCGTCCCGGTGACCATCTCCCTGGTCTCTGGCGCTTGACCTGTCTGCACGCAGACATTCCCTTCTCTCAGCGTCGCTTGTGTTGCGCTCACGGAGCCCCCCCTTTGGCAGTATCCATTCTTGTTGCTCAGTTGCTGAGTCATGTCCAGCTCTTTGCGACCCCACGGACTGCAGCCCGACAGGCTTCCCTGTCCTTCACCATCTCCTGGAGTTTGCTCAGACAATACCCATTCTGCTGGTCAGCATATCCAGTGATTTTTTTTCATTTCAGATATTGCCTTAGGGTTAGAAGTCGCATCCAGTCCTTTTTTTTTGTATGTGTGTGTCTTTCTTTTCCTCAGTCCTATTTTTGCAGTTTTCATTTCTCAGGTCAGATTTTCCTTTTGCTTCCTTATGCATTCGCTTGCACCTGTAAGCCTTCGGGCATGTTTAGAAAGGCTGCTTTGCCAGTGTTCTGCTCTGGGCACTTGAGGATCTGGTTCTAGGGACTTCCACCCCCTTAATTATGGGCCATGTTTTCAAGCTTCTTCTCACATGTAGTAATTGTCTGCTATGGGCTAGACATTGAGATTGCTGCCTGAAGAAGAGTATCAATGATGTCTTCTTTTAAAAGATATTGCTTTGTTCTGGAATGCTGCTAGAACCCTAGCAGACTGTGTGGTCATGTTGGATGCTTTGGAAAGCTGGGTCTATTTCAGGCCTGTTCTGAGTCCTAGGTTTTGGCCCTTATTCTGGAGCGTGGTTTGTATTCCTGAACCATGGCCTTTCTGGGGTTTTGCTTGGTCACCCGAGGTGCCCACTGAGGCTTCTCCACTCGAGCTGGGGGGGACCTGCGGTGTCACCCATCACTGCACCGTGACGGGTTTCTCCACCTCCGCCCCACAATAGCCACTCCTGCTGGGCTTTATGGAAGCCCTCCCTGCACACATGCAGCCTGGCCCCAGCCGGGGTCTGATGGGAGCCCACACACAGGCTCACGTGACTTTGTGATGCGTAGTGAGAAACGTGTGCTTAGTGCTTGTCCCTGTCGCGGACACAGAGCCCCTGAGGCCGCTGGCATCTCCTGAGATGACAGCAGCGCGCGTGTCTTTTGCTATATTAATGGATGACGTTCGAAACCGCTTCAGGATGGTATCTGGCTGCCAGAGGCAGTCCCGCCACCTGAAGCCTGAGGAGGGGAGAGAGGCTGAATCAGTGATCAGTGGCCAGGGAGTTCCCCATCACACCTGTGTAGTGAAGCCGCCATCAGATCCCAGTGGACAGGGTTTGGGGAGCTTCCGGACTGGTGAAGCAGATGCATACATTTGCTGCTGGGTGAGGCCCCAAACTCCACTGGGACGAAAGCTTCTGTGTGTGGGACCTCACCCTAGTGCTTCCTCCTCTGCCTTTTGATTGCATCTCTAAATGTCCTTTGTAATAAGCTGGTGATCTAGTGAGTAGACTGGTTTTCTGAGTTCTGTGAGCTGTCCTTGCGTATTAATCGAAGTCGAGGTGGGGGGTCCTTGGAGCCTCCAGTCTATACAAAGCCGATAGAAGCACAGGTGACAACCTGGACTGGAACTGGGGTCTGAAGTGGGGGCAGTCCTGTGGGGCTGAGACCTTAACCTGTGGCTCTGATGCTGCGTCCAGGTCAATAATGTTGGAATTGAGTTGAATTGTAAGACCTCCCCGCAGCTGGTGTGGGAAACTCCCCCACGTGGGGATGGGTGTCAGACCCATGCTTCTGCACACTCACGACACACAGTTCCCTCCTGCTTGGCACTGACCCCTGCCAGCTGCAGCCCCTCCTGGAGCCCCTAACCCTCATCTCTGCCTCCTCGGCCGGGAAGACTTCTGCTTTGGCTTCAGCTCTCGCGACCTTGGAGGGGAAACCTGAGGTGAAACCAGGGCAAACCCGGGACTCATTTCATGGCCCTTTTCCTCCTCTCAAGAGTTTCAGTCCTGCATCCCCTGTTGCTCACCGTTGCCTCATACATTTGCCTGATATTATAGTTATTTATGGCAGGAGGTAAGTATAACTGGTTATAATGTCCTGCCTGGAACTGACATGCGTTCTTTTTTGTTTTTCCTTTGGCTGCGCCACGCAGCATGTGGGATCTTAGTTCCCTGACCGGGGGCTGAACCTGAGCCTTCTGCATCGGAAGCTCGGAGTCTTAACCACTGGACCAGCAGGGAAGTCCCTCAACATGCATTCTTGATCAAATTTTCTTGTATAAATGCCATAAATTTATACAAGCCCCAAGCTATCCCCATGTCAAATGGGGGAGATACCAGAATCATACCTATTAAAGTAAAAACTCAGGAAGGTTGTCTTCTGATATCACTGTTACTTAATATTTTTGCAACCAGAGAAGAGAAAAGTGAGACATAACAGGAGCGATGCTATCAGGAGGGATTTCTGTTCAGCAGGCACCAGGAGGGGTGTAATGGCAGTAGCGGTGATGTGATGTCAGTGTTTTGCAGCTGATATGATTAAATCTCTGGAAAAATCCAGTGGATCAATTTAAATCCTATTACAAACAGTATTTCAGGACTGTCTGGGACAGAAGGAGCATGCTGTCATCGTTAGGCCTCGTCTATACGGAAAAGGGTGGCTCAGACGGTAGAGAGTCTGCCTCCAAAGCGGAAGACCTGGGTTCGATCCCTGGGTGGGGAAGATCCCCTGGAGGAGAGCATGGCAACGCACTTGCCAGGAGAATCCCCATGGACAGAGGATCCTGGCGGGCTACGGTCCATGGGGTCGCAAAGAGTCAGACAAGACTGAACGCCTAAGCACACAGCATACAAAAAGCAGCTTGTTAGCAAGAGATGAAAAAAGAAAAGATCCCTTTGACCATCGGACCAGAAGCTAAAGCACGCAGGAATAAACCTGATGAGAAACACGTAAGATCCAAGGAAGAAAAAAAATCCCACCGAGGGACCCAGACAGAGGCTTGAACGGAGGCGAGGCAGGCCTTGTCCTAGGATCCCTAAACTCACGGTCATAAAGAGGACAGTCTCTGCTCCTAGGAGTCTGTCCTACAGACTTGACGTCACACACGTGAAGATGAAGCACCTCACACACGTGAGATGAAGCACTGCTGCTGCTGCTGCTGCTGAGTCGCTTCAGTCGTGTCCGACTCTGTGCGACCCCATAGACGGCGGCCCACCAGGCTCCCCCGTCCCTGGGATTCTCCAGGCAAGAACGCTGGAGTGGGTTGCCATTTCCTTCTCCAGTGCATGAAAGTGAAAAGTGCAAAAGTGAGGTCGCTCAGTCATGTCCGACTTCGCGACCCCATGGCACACGCAGGGCTATCCGTTCGAGCACTGCCTGTGGTAGAAAGAGCCTGGGAACGTCTCAAAGGCCACTGGGAATGGCTAAGTACACCGTGGTGTGCGTGCGGCAGGGTGACATCCCACCGCCAGCTCTCCAGGCCCAGAGCAAGGACGATCTCCAAGGCTGACAGCTGCGTGAAAACATCACGGTGCTGAGGGTGTGGCGCTCGGCCACTCTGAGACGTGCGTGTGGTTTGCACACTAGGGGTGGCTCGGCTCTAAGGAAAATCAAGCCTGACAGCGTGATGCCAGCGGGCAGGCATTTCTTTCTCTCAAGGCCCCGAGGAAGTGGTCCCCACCCTGGCTGGCTGCCCAGCGCGGGCCTCCTCTGTCCGCCCCACTCTCTGCAGCAGGCTGGCTCCCCCTCGGCCTTGGCTCGTAGTCAAAGACGGCCACCTCGTCTCCAGCCCACACAGCAGGGCCCAAGTCAGGAAGAAAGGAGGCGGGGAAGAGGCAGCGAGGTCCCACGGGTCCCACGTTCTCTCGGAAGAGCAAATGACGGGACGTCTCTGATGGGCCAGCGGCTGAGACTCTGAGCTCCCGACCCGCGGGCGCGGGTTCAGTCCCCGATCGGGAACTGGATCCCGCGGGCTGCGACAGAGCCTGTGTGAGGCAGCTAGAGATTTCACGCGTCTCGACTAAAAGGTCCCTCCTGCTGCAACTAAACCTCTTTATTAAAGAATGAGCTATTTACAAAGGAAAGCCCGTGTTTACCTCAGCATTCCTCTCAGCAGGCGTGGCTTGTAGCTCATGGGTCAGAACTGAGTTCACGGCTGCTCCTGGCTGCAAGGCAGGCAGGGAAATTACGTATTTAACCAACTGTGAGGCCCCGACAACAGAGAAAGGGGAAGGACAAAAGCCAAGAACGAGGGCGGCCTGCGTCATCTACCACACTGGCCATACTTAGAATGTCTTCAAAAGGACGCACGGAAAACTGGAAATTCGAGTAGAGTCCGGAAAGGGTGTAGAATGTCTGGAAGGTGTGCGTGTGGAGGGAGGGGCTTTATTCTCTTCTGTGAATTTAATGCTCTGTGTATTTACTACCTGCAAAACAAAAAAATGAAATATAATTTTCAAAAGTCACCAATAACAAAAGTACAGCTTTAAAATGCCATATTCAGAAACTTTTAAAAATGTTTTAAGATAACATTTATATTAAAGAGAAATTCATAAGGTTAAATTACAAAATACTTAGAATTTAACAGTAATGGAACCTCTGCATGTTAAAATTTGTGAGACACATTTACAACAGTATTAGAGACAACTGTATACATTTGACTCTGTTTACCTGAAAATAAGAAAGACTGGAAAAAAATCAATTAAGTCAAGGATCTATAAAAATGGCACAGAATAAGTCCAAAGAAATAAAGAAGGAAAGAAATAATAAAAACATAAACCAAGAGAGACCAACAGAAAGTAGAAATGATGACAAAATCAAAGCTGTCTCTCTGTTTAAAAAAACAAATGTTTCGGTGTTTCCCTAATAACAACGGCTGTTTCTTGGCGGAAAATCTAAGACGACAAGGGAGCTTTCTTCTTTGAACATATTCTCCGTGGCTAAAATTAGGATGAGCACGTAATAGCTTTATAATAAATGCAACCAAATTTCTTTCTTCAAAAAAAAGAGAAAAAGAAAAAACCCAAATGTTTCTTTATCCGTCTATTCGGCTGCATCAGGCCTTGGTCGTTACATGCAGGATCCTCGATCTCTGCTGCGGCACGCACAATCTTCAGCTGCAACACGCAAACTCCCGGTTAGGTCACGTAGGATCCAGTTCCCCCACCAGGGATAGAGCCCAGGCCCCCTGTGTTGGGAGCGCAGAGTCCTAGCCGCTGGACCACTAGGGAAGTCCCAGCGTTGACTCTCTAAATAGTTTATTTCAAGAGTGATTAAGGGGGTGGGGGGAAGAGGTATAATAAGATATTAGACACAGGGGGTAAAAACCCTTGCCATATTCTAAATATAGGAGACTATTTTTTTTTTAAGTATACACCAAGAAGTTTGAGGTCTTCCCTGGTGGCTCAGCTGGTAAAGAATCTGCCTGCAATGCAGGAGACCTGGGTTTGATCCTTGGGTTGGGAAGATCCCCTGGAGAAGAGAAAGGCTACCCACTCCAGTTTTCTGGCCTGGAGAATTCCATGGACTCCACAGGGTCACAAACAGTTGGACACGACTGAGTGACTTTCACTTTCAAAAAGTTTGAAAATCTAGGTAAAATGCACAGATGCATAGAGAATTGAAAATACTGAAATCCAAACAAGGAAGAAGAGAAAACCACAGGAGATTAACAATTGTTTAAAAAATTAAAATAGTAATCAAACCTCTCTCCCAGCACACACACACACACACTGCCCAAACACACACACACACACACACACACACACACACGCACTTCCAGAAGCTCCTAACCCAGCTGTTACCACAAACAGGTCTAAGAAACCTTCAGAGAACAGATAACCCATGTGATGTATAAGTTGTTCCAGAAAAAGAGAAATAGAGGAAAAGTGGTCCACCCCAGTTTACGAAGCTAGTACGGAGCCTGGGGCTTCCCTGGTGGCTCGGTGGCAAAGAATCTGCCTGTCATGCAGGAGATGTGGGCTCGATCCCTGGGTCGGGAAGATCTCCTGGAGGAGGAAACGGCAACCCGCCCCAGTATTCTTGCCTGGAGACTCCCACGGGCAAAGGAGCCTGGCAGGTCACAAAGAGTCGGACTTGACTGAGCGATTAAACAACAACAGTATTGGGATTTTTTAAACCGCACAGGATAAGTGAATTCTAAACCAGCTGCATCTATGATCATGAAGTTTTTATTTTTTTATTTTTAATTTTTTTGTATTTAAAATTTTTATTTTATATTGGTGAATAGTTGATTTTCAATTTTGTGTTGGTCACAACAAAGTGATTCAGTTATATGTTACATCCATTGCTTTTCAGGTTTTTTCCCATATAGGTCATTACAGAACATTTAGTAGAGTTCCCCGTGCCACACAGTAAGTCCTTGCTGACTGTTTTGTACATAGTAACGTGCGTGTTAATCCCGGCATCCCGATTTATCCTCTCCTCTACCTTCTCCTTTGGTAACCATAAGTTTGTTTTCTAAATCTGAGTCTGTTTCAGTTTTATAAATAAGTTCATTTGAATCATTTTTAGATTCCGCACATGACTGACACCATTTTTTCTGATATCATATATATTTACATTGTCTTTCTCCATCTGACTTTCTTAGTATGATCTTCTCTAGGTTCATCCATGTTGCTGCATATACCATTGAAAGTGAAAGTGAAAGTGAAGTCGCTCAGTCGTGTCCGACTCTTTGCAACCCATGGACTGTAGCCTACCAGGCTCCTCTGTCCACGGGATTTTCCAGGCAAGAGTACTGGAGTGGATTGCCATTTCCTTCTTCAGGGGAATTTTTTAAATAGTAAAGTATTAGCTAACTAAAATCCAATCACAAGTTGCATTCACATAAGGTTTCTCTCAGTAATAGAAGCATAGTTCAAATCAGAGATTTTAACACAGCAATTTCCCAGGTTAAAGGAGAAAAGAACGATAATCATTACATTGACGCAGAGTAAAGCATTTGACAGTTTGATAAAAATTGACATGATGTAAAGAAAAAAAAAAAACCTTAGGAAACAGAAGCTTAAAGGGACTTTTCCCAACTAATAATGACTATTTCCCTCAAACCTGTGGCAAGTTTAACAGAGGCCATTTGCATGCATTCCCTTTGGGCTGGGAAAAATAGAATGTTCATGCTCACAGCTTCTGTGCAGTATCATTCTGGAAGCCCTGGCCAACGCATAAGACAAGAAAAAGAATCATCAGTTTAGGAATTATTAATAGATGGAGGCAGATGTATTGGTTTGGCCAAAAAGTTCATTCAGCTTTTTCCACAACGTCTTCAGAAAAATTCGAACAAACTTTTCGGCCAACTCAATATCATAATGTCTTTTCAAATAACCTGTTAACATTCATTGAAATGCCCAAATAATCAATGGATTAACTATCAGAACTAATTAGAGTTTAACAGAGTGGCCCCAAACAAAAGTTAACAGTATTAAGTCACTAAAAAATACAAAGATGACTGGACAGATGTTATTTTAAAAAAAGAACAGATGTTCAGGAATTAATCTTGGAATCCACAAGCTCTTTATTGGGGTGGGGGTGGGGGAAACCCTGGAATCACTTCCCAGCCTCAACAGAGAGCTGGAACTGATGACGCCTCTCTGCCTGCTTGCGGGTCAGGGCCAGGCTGTGGGCCACACTGATACACCCAGGCTGCTGGTTCTGGTGCCCAGGTTTCTGTGGGTTTGGAGGCCCGCAGGAGGCTCTGAGCAGTGGGGTGGGTCTCCACTCCGAAGGCATCGTGCCCACCCCTCGCCGTGCGGGGCTCTGCAGCTCCTGGGACAGGACGCCCTAGCCTTCCGCCTCCCGCAGTTGTTCTCAGGTCAGTGGGCCGTGTTGATGTTCTCTGCTCGGCCCTCCATGGCCTGAGCTCCTGAGAGAGACATCGGGGTGGTGACCGGCCTGCCTGGTTCTTCCCAGACCGTCAGCCAGGAATGTCAGGGCGTGCCGGTGCATGCCCGTCCGCCGTCTGGCGCAGTTGAGCTGCTTCATGTTTGCGTGTGTGCACGCGTGTGTGTTGGGGGTGGGGGCCTGGGCCTGGACCCTGATGAGATCTGGAGTCAGCTCCTCCCCGAGCCTGGAGCTTCCAGGGAGTATGGGGGGGGGCAGGCCAGGGGATGTCCCTGCTGCTCAGCCACGTGGACCCTGAGCTGGCTGTGTGACCCCGAGCCAGTCACCGACCTCCCTGGGATGTGAGTCCAGCCAGCGGCGCTGGCCTTGGCTGGGAGTCTCACACTGCAGACCCTTTAGTGAGGGCTTTCTCTGCCACAGTTGGGAACACGGCGCCTGACTGGGGCTCAGGGGTGAGATATGAAGAGGTGTGGGGCCTTGGCAAGGCCAGAGAGGCTAGGACTGGGGGCAGGAAAGAGGTGGGGGGCTGTGGGCAGAGCTTGTCAGGCCGTGTGAGCCTGGTGGGGAGGGGCAGCAGCAGGACAGGGTCTGCAGAACTGGCCACATTCGAGGGCTCACCTCTCTGAGCTTCTCCGATTGGACCCCGACATCTTCACATCCTACCCTGAGTCTGGGTGCGCCCCCGAGTCCCTCAGCATGGAGGATGCCAGCATAGGCAAACAGCTGAGCAGGGGCTTGCTCCGGGGCGTGGGTTTGTTGCTGTGAGCTACAGCAAACTTTACGCCAGGGGTGGGCCCCCCAGATGTGTGCTTGAGAGAGCAGCTGGCGGCTGAGCCAGGGCAGGACAGGGGCAGGTGAGGGCGGACGGCCCGAGGGCGCTGGAGTGGACAGAGGCTTAGGAGCCTGGACTGAGCTGGGAGGGACAGGAAGGGATGCCTCTCCCCAGGTTCCAGCCCGAGCAGCCAGGGGAGGGGTGTCTCTGAAGGAGGTGGGGGGTCAGAGAGGGCCCCGAGGCCAGTGGGCACCCCTGCTGGTGCTCAGGAGTCTAGGCTGGGGGCTGAGGGCGGGGTCATCAGCACGGGGGCTCCCGAGGGCCGCCCAGGAGGGGCTGTCAGGTCCCTGGGCGAGGCGGGGTTGGGGGGAGGTCGTGGCATGGTGGGCAGGGAGGCAGCGGAGCCCTGCGGGCGCTGCTGGAGGCTGGGCAGCGGCACCACCACCAGGAGTCCTTACTTCTACAAACTTGTCTTCAAGATTCGAAACGCAGCAGCGATGAATGGACAGCGGCCCTCCACATAGAGCTGTCTCTGGCCAGAAATCTGGAAACCACTTAATTAATTTGCAACATTAGGGGGTTTATTAAATAAACGTTGGTCCCGCCCAAGACAGATTATTCTACAACCCTGTACATCGAGCTTTCAAGGTGTCTGCTGGCCTGATCTTTCCGTAGTTTGCATCTGGTCACTGGCTCCCAGCTCCAGCGCCCCACACCCGCACTCCCTTACGACCGTGCTGCAGGCCCGCCTCTTCCGCCCGCTGCACCTGCTGGGACCACCCCTCTGCCCGGTGGACAGTGCTAGGCCTTTCTCGTGGGTCCAGCGTCACTTCCTTGGGGCCCTTGCCTGCACCTCTCAGGACTTCCCTGGACTCCCCTGTAGGCGCTCTGGGCCCCTCTCTCCTTCCCCAGCTCCTCCTGCGTCACCCCCTCCCTATGGACCCCCTGGATGTGTCCCGTGTCCAGCCTGGGTGTGGGGGAGTCAGGGCAGGTGGGCTGAGCACATGGGAGCAAGGAGAGACCTGGGCGCCTGGGGGAGGCAGGCTTGCAGCCCAGTCAGCCTCCAGCTGGTCCCCAAGGCCCAGCCCTCCCTGGGCGCCGCTTACCCCAGGGCCCAGGGGCTCCGCGCACTCCTCCGCACTGGCCCCTGGCAGCCCCTTCGCACCTCCCGGAGATCCCGTCCCCTGTGAGGCAGGGAGGGTGTGCTCCCTCCCTGGTCCCTCGTGGTAGGTGTTTCGGCCCAGCGTGTGCAGTGAGTGAATGGAGGCGCGGAGGCGACACCCCGAATCACGCCTCCCCGGCCCTCTGGGCCGCGGACCTGGCTCAGACCTCCCACTCAACCGGTCCCTGCGCCACCACACAGGCCGCCCCCGCGAGTTGGGAGGCGCAGGGACAGGCAGGGGCTCAGCAGCGCCGCCCATCGCCCCAGCCCCTCACCGGCTCCCTGCCCGCTATCTCCTGGGACCAGGAGGGCCCACCCGCCACGTGCCCGGGGCCTGGGCCGGAGGTGGCCACGGCCTCGGGTCACCGGCTGCCGGAGGGGGAATTCACCCCTTCCCGGGCGGCGTGCCCTCCCACCCGCCGCTGGGGGCGCCCCGCCTTGCCGGGAATGCGCGCGGGGCCGGGGCCGGGGCGCTGGCCGAGGGCGGGCGCTGGAGCCTGACCTGCTGGGGGACGCCTCACAAAGGCACCCCGCGCCGCCCCTGCAGTACGGGCGGTCGGGCCGGCGCCCCTGAGCCCCGGCAGGTGTGAGCGGAGATCCGGGCCTGTCCGGAGATTCGCCCGCCCCCTCCCGCGCGGGCCACGTGCGCGACCGGGGGCCGAAGGCCGCGGGCTCTTTCCCTCTCGGGCGGGGGTTGGCTCAAGAATGGTTCCTGCGCCTCCGGGCCGCGCCTGCCCCTCCTCCAGGAAGCGTCCCTGGCCGTTCTGGTCGGGTCGCAGGTGCCTCCCGCTCAGCCCGAGCGCTGACCCTGAAGCCCCGCTCCTCTCCGTATCCCCAGGGACACTGGCAGTCCGGTGGCCGGGCAGGGGTCGGGGGCGAGGCCCGACCGGCGGGTGGATGGGCACACAGCAGATGGGCAGGAGAGCGGACCCGGAGCGGGACCGGACCGGCGCCCACGGTTTCCTGGGAACCAGGGCGTGGCTCCTCCCCTCCCCAGGAGCCCTCCTCCATCCCGGCCGCTGGGGCACGTGGCGGAGGCGGAAGGAGCAGACCCCGCAGCGGCCGAGCGGGTGGGCGCTGACTACTGTAATTGACACCCGCGGGTGGGGAAGCCCACGGAGAGCGGCCGAGGAGGCGGAGCCAAGCGCCCACCCGCTCCCACTCCCCTCTCTCCTTGGGGTCAGGGTTGAGGCCAGGACGTCCTGGGGTCTCTGGGTGGATCAGCTGTGGCAGGGGTGATGGGGCAGGGGGTGAAGTAAGGCTGGAAGGCCCAGCTGGAGGAGGAGCAGGCCTCTGGGCCCCCAGCCTGGGGCAGGGGAAGGGCCGGGCTGGTGTTGGATATTCACAGGCTGAAGGTGAGGAGCAGACCCAGGCCCCCAGGGGAGAGGTTGGGACCACCGCCTGGCTGGCAGGAGCTCCCTGGGGTTATGCGGGGAGCAGAGCTAGGCCCTGGGAGCTGGCGTTCAGAGCCTGGGGGAGCTGGGGAGTGAGATTCCGCCCTGCCCCCCTCCCAGCCTCCCCTGTGGCCTGGCTGGCAAGGCCTGGGCGCGCCCAGCTCCCTGGAGTTGGCAGGGACCAAAGGGCGGAAAGCCGTCCTCCGCCCTCGCCCACTGAGACAGGAATCCGTGGCCCCGGGGGACGGAATCCGCAGCCACATTCCGTGTGCCCTGGTCGCCACCAGGCAAGGGTGGGGCAGGGCTGGGGCGCCAAGGCTGGCTCCGGGGAGTGTGGGAACCCCGTGCTGCCAGCACCCGGGCTGGTGGCCCTCTTTGCCAGCCTGGCTGTGGTGGGTACCGCTCTGTCAGCCCTCGAGGGCCTCACTGGGGCCAAAGTGGGGTCCACGGTGGGAGGAGGGGGTGGTGGGGCCTCGATGTCTTCTACTTGAGACCAGGTCACCCTCACCACTGGGGGAGGCACAGCCCTGACCGCCCCCCCCCCCCCCCCGCCCCCGCACTCTGCGTGGGCAGGCCCTGCCCCGCCTGGGCCAGCAGGGGCCTTGGAAGGGAGAGGGCAGTGGTGGGCTGGCCCGTAGGGGTCATGCTGACCGATAGGGTCCTGGCCCACTCGGATGTGCTCATACACGTCCGCACCCAGCCTGCGGCGACTTGCTCGATGGCAGGAAGGCGGGCCCGCTTGTCCTGGTTGCAATCTCAGAAGTTCTCCAGAAGGGTCTGCTCCCTGCTGGCTGGCGCAGAGCCGGGCTGCAGACTCCCTGGGTGCAGGGCCATTGGGCTGCATGTGTGGCAGCTTCCAGACGCACCTGTGCTGGGGGGTGGGGGTGGAGCCCTGCTCCAAGGAGGGGGCAGAGTCCAGCCAGGCGTGGGCTGGAGGCCGGGGCTGGGCTCTGTCCAGTAGTTGGCCCCGTCCAGCCAAAGCAATGCCTTCCCACCCCCACTTTCCAGATGGAGAAACTGAGGCCGAGAGGTCAGGGGACTTTTCCAAAGTCACACAGCAAGGTGGAAGCAGCAGAGCAGATTCACGGTGGACTTGGAGAACCCTTGGGGACCTGAACCTTCCTTTCCTGAGAGCCCGGGTGGGTGGCATCCCTGTCTCTGGCCTCAGTTTCCTCACCTGGGAAGTGGGCTCACAGTAACCACATGGCAGAGCCCTCGCGAAGTCAGGAAGGCGCTGGCCGACAGTCAGGCTCTTCTGCCCCTACTCCCCACTCCCAGCACCCAGACAAAAGGCTCTGCCGCACCGGGACCCCACATCCATAACAAGGGGCCACCTGGTGCCACTGGTGGCATGAGGCCACCTGTCCTCTGCCCTTAAGTGATGGAAGAGCCTTGGCCACGTGGGTGAGAAAGGCCCTGAGGAGGGTAGGGGGCAGAGGGCAGGCCCTGGGGGGTAGAGGGCAGGGGCTGCTGGGTTGGAGTGTCCATGGGGGTCCATGCAGGGGAGGCTGCGAATGCCGCCCGTCAGAAGCTTGGACGAATCCTGTGGGTGGCTGGAGGCTACGGGACAGTGTCCCCTGGAAGCTGACCGCAGGGGAGGCAGGGCCTGGGGCAGAGTTCACACGTGAGGGGACAGTAGCCCAGCTCTGGGGGCACAGAGGCCCCGGGGGTGCTCAGTCGTGGGGTCTGGTTGGCCTGAGGCCTCGGCCGGTCTGGGCTGGGAGAGGAGCTGGCCAGGCGCCCGAGGGCTCCAGGAGACCGGGGCGCCCACCCCCTTTCAGACAGCGCGGTCCCCTCTGCTCCTCCGTCCTCAGAGGCCCGTCCTGACCCTAACTTGTCCCCGGGAAGCCACCAGCACGCTGGCCTGAGAGGGCCTTGTGGCTCGGGACGCCGGTGAGTGAGCAGACACAGGGCCCTCATCCTCCCTGGCTCCCTGTGTGCCCCGCGCTCTGGCATGGGGTCTGGTCATGGGCACCATGCCACCTCCCTGGTCAGAGCTGGCAGGCGGTGATGGCCGGGACAGGAGGGATGGGGCTGGGGTGGACGGAACTCAGGGTCATCCTCTGGGCCCCGCCCCGGTGGGGGAGTGCAGAGAGGAGCCATGAGGGGCAAGGGACACGGGCACAAGAGGGGCCCGGGCAGTCCAAGGGAGCCCACTGGCCTCTGGGTAAAGGGCTGGGCTGAGGCTCCGACTCACCTGGCCTCTGGGTACCAGGCGCAGGGACATGTCTTGGCTTGTAGCCTGTGGCCCCTGCTCCTTCCGCTATCAGCCCTGGGGGGCGGTGGGGTGCGTGGCGGGGCAGACACAGGCTTGGGAAGCCACCTTGGGCCCCATGCACCCTAGGACTTCTGTTTCTGGTGGTGACAGTCCCCCCGCAGGCCACCAGCACGCAGCATATCTGCCCAGAGGACCCCTCCTCTCTGGGACCAGTCAGTCCTGGCCTTCAGTAAGGCACCCCCCCCCCCCCCCCGCACCGTCCTTGGTGCCTGTGGCCAGGGTATCAGGAGATGGGGCTCCCTGTGGCTGGCTCCCCTCCCTGGGCACTGTTGTCATCTGAGCCTGGAGGTTGAGCTGGGCTGGATGTCTGTGCCCAGGGCACAAGCCTGCCCTACCCAGGAGCTGGGCCCACCACACAAGCCGGGACCCCCAGTTGGCAAAGTGCTCCTCAGTGAGGGCTGACCAGAGCGAGAAGAGGGGCTGTGCAAACCTGGGGCCCAGCATCCCCAGGGGCTGGCACCTGTGACTGCCCTGTGCATTTGCAGAACTCCCCACGGAAGTGGCGAGCATGCGTGTGTGTGTGTGTGTGCGTGCTGTGGGCACATGGACACAGGTGTGCACCGGCTGAGCAGTCACACCAGCGGGCACTCACAGGCCCACCCCCTCACACAGCAAGGAGCACAGACCACACAGACTTGGTGACCAGCCCTACGGAGCACGTGTGAGCGGACCCAGAGCAGCGGGGAGGGGGCTCGTGACTGGGCCCCTGTGTCTCCTCCAGGGTACTTGTAACAAGCCCCGCCCCACTACCAGGGGTTCACCACACACGGATGCAGAGAGCGCTGACAACCCTCCTGCGATGGAAGAAACACGCCAGGCAGAGGGGCAAATCGAGGGAGCTGGGGCTCAGACCCGTGGTCGGGGGTGCCCAGACCCTCGGGGCGGCGGGGCCGCAGCACGCGGAGGAACCCGGCGGCGCGCCGCCGTGAAGCCCGCCCGGTCGGGGAGCCGGCCTCTCCTCGCCCCCGCGGGCTGGGGTCGCCCGGCCCGGGGCGGAGGGGTCGCCGAGGGCGCCGGCTCCCCGGGAATTCCAGGCGCGTGTGTCAGCGCGCTCGGCTTCGCCGCCCCTCGGCGCCCTCGGGCCCCTCGGCGGTTTGGCTCGGAGAGCTGGATTCCCACGGGGGCGGGGCGGGGCCCACCCCGCACCCCCAGAGCGGCCCTGGCAGGAGCGGGCCTCCCTCTACTCCCTCTTACTTTTTGCGCCCCCAGGGTCGCAGCTCCCCCGGGAAGGAGCGGAGAGGGCGGGCACAAGAGGACTCGGCCTGGGGAAGGGACGCCCCCGGGCCCTGGGCGCCCGCGCGCGCCGGGAATTTTCATCCCCTTGGGCGAGCGGGCTCAGCCCTGCCCGACAGACAGATGAGACCCCCTAGGTCACGGCCGTCCAGCTGTTTCTGTGCAGACCTCTGCGTGAGCTGGGGGCGGCGTCTGGATCTTGGGCGCGAATCCCAGTTGGGCTTTGATTTTCGCATCTGGAAAATGGGAAGCAGAGCAGCGCCTGCCTCGCACTGTATCGCGCAAATAGAAGCCGCCACGGCGAGCGCCGCCAGTGCCCGGGGTGCGGCGCAGCCTGCAAGCCCGGGGTGCGGGGACCCAGGACACCCACCCTGCCCGCCCCGGCTCGCTCTGGGGCTGCCTGGAGCCCCCTCCGGGCCGCACACACCGAAGTCTCTCCCCGCCCCAGGCCCGCCCCGGCGCTGCTCTGCCAGCGGCCTCGACAGGCTCCGGCGCGCTCAGGCCCGCGGGGCGAGGGTGGGTGCGCGCCGGCCCCGACCGGAGCGCGCCGGGGTCGGAGGGGCCAGGGGCGGCTCTAGGCGGCGGGAGCGGGTGGAGGCGGCGAGGGGTTGCGGCGGGGCCCGGGGCGGAGCGGGCTGGGGAGCTCGGTACGGCGGGGCCGGGCTCGGGGTCTAGACCGGGTGAGGGGAGGGCGCGGGGAGCCGGGCGTCTCGGGACACGCCCGCGGCGCCGCGCCCCTCCGCGTGCCCCTGGGCGCCGCTCGCCCGTTTCTCCGCGGGGGAAGCGGTGGGTCCCGCGCCCCCGCGGGAAGGGGGTTGGGGTTTGTGTGCCAGCGGCCGGCGTGCTGAGCGGGTTGCTCGTGGTAACCCGCTCGTGGTACCCCGGGTTGCTCGTGGTAACGCAGACAGCACGAAGCGGTGCGGGTCAAGCCAACCGGCGGTCTTGGGCCGCGCCTCCGCCTCCCACTGCCCTCACCGGCCCCTCGGGGCAGGGGCTCTGGGCCGGGAGGCGCCCGCGATCCGGGGAGGCGCCCGCGATCCGGGGAGCCCCGAGCGAGGCCCGCGGACGCAGGGCCGACGTCGGCCAGCAGGCGGCGCGGCGCGGAGCCCCGCCGACCCGCTTCCCTAGGCCCGGCCGCCCCGTCCCGGAGCCCCCACCGGGATCGCAGACGGGAACCCAGGCCCCCGAGCCCTCGCATCATCTTGAAGTTTGCGTGCAACAGAGGGGCAGAAAGGCGGCTTCTTGGGGCATTAGGTGCATGAAACTTGCGGAGCCCAGCTGTATCCCTAGGAGGTGACCTTGAACACGGCCCAGGCTCTCCCTTCACTTCCCCTGTGAAAATAGGGGGTGGGGGCGGGAAGAGAATTCCCCGCTGCTGGCCGGCCTTGGCCCGAGGAGACACGGGCCTTCGGGAACCTGGGCCGCTGGGGTGTCCGGGGGGAGAGGGCTGACGGCAGGCCCACTGGAGGCGGGGTGGCGCCCCTCTCTGCTCTGGGTGTGGCTGAGCCAGGAGAGGCTCCTCGGGACAGAAGCCCCTGCCCTGAGCCCGAGGGCCCTGTGGGGCTGGGCCTGGGGCTGGACGCCTGGGAGGGTCCGCCTGTCCGCAGAGCCTGTGAGGAATGGGATGGAGGAGGTGGGCCAGCCCAGCCTACAGCAGCGCCCCACCCCAGTCAGAGCTCGGCTGTGGCCCCAGCCTGGGGGCGCCGTGCTCACAGAAGGCCTCCAGCCGGGGACTCCTCCCCAGACCCTGGCCTCCCAGTGTCCAACCCCATGGAGGGAGGAGCAGGTCAGCGGGACCCCCTCTTCCAGCTGCGGCGTTGCCCGCACCCCGCCCCACGTGCTCTGGGGCCCGGGGCCTGCCCACCCACCCCTCCCCTGTCTACCCCTTCCCCACCTGGTGCCCTGGCCATCAAGGGTGCAGCCTTTCCTGAGCCCCTGCATGCACTAACCCCGAGGACTGGCTTCTGTGTCACCCTCAGAGAACCCTCTTCTGGGCCTGGGCAGAGAAAGAGTCACCCAGTGGGCTGGGGTGTCCACCCGCTGCGCAGTCCAGAGAAAGGTTTAGCCCTTGGCCTGGCTCCTAGGAGGCACCCTCCGAGCCCCTGGAGTGTCTGAGACGGCCTCTCCTGAGCGCACAGTTGGCCCTTGGCTGAGTGGTGGGCGGGCAGCTGCCCCAAGGTGCCAGCCATTGGGCCTCTGTCCTTGGCTCCCCATTTACTGGGGCACAGGTGCTGACAGAAGTGTGCCTGGTTGTAGGCAGGCCTCCAAGCGCGAGAGCGGGACTCGTAGGGAAAAGGGAGGGGCCTCGTGGGTGGATAGAGAGCTGGGCGGGTGGATGCGTGGAGGCATAAGAGAGCAATGTGGCTGGTTGCTCATTGTAGAAACAGGCGAGGGGTACGTGAGGTTTCACTGTGCGACTCTTTTACCTGTGCTGTGTGTTTGAAAATATAAAACAATGTTGGGGAAATGTTTGTAGATAAGCCCTGTAACACACATGTACACACACTGCTGAAAACGCACGGGCTAGGACTTCCCTGGTGGTCCAGGGGTTAAAAATCCGCCTGCCAATGCAGCGGACACGGGTTAGATCCCTGACGCGGGAAGATCCCACATGCCGTGGGGCTACTAAGCCCGTGGGCCACAACTGCAGAGGCCGCGTGCTGTGACCACTGAAGCCCACGTGCCTAGGGCCCGTGCTCGGCAGCGGGAGAAGCCCCTGCTCGCCACAACGGAAGGAAAGCCTGCGCACAGCACTGAGGACCTCGTGCAGCTGAAAATAGATAAATTAATTAATCAACAAAAGTCTTAAAAACATCATGAGCTAAAGAAGAGATCATAATAGAACTTTTTAAATACCTAGAGCTGAATGGTAATAAAAACATTGTGTATCCAGACTTGTAGGGGGCTGGGCAGCAACGGCGGTGCTTCCAGATATGTGGGTGGGAAAGAGGGAAGCCCCGAATTTGTCAGCTGCATCCCCATCTCTCAGGGGAAGGGCAGTAGGAGGGCTGCAGAGGGGCTGGGGGAGTAGCCCCCTTCTGCACCAGTAGCCGCTGAGCTGGAGCCCTGGCCAAAATCAGACGCCACACCCGAGAGGGACTACACAGAATGCAGGTTCTCTCTGCGTTTTGCAAATCAAATGAAAATGTTGGGGGAAGAAAAGAAGGCATTGATGGGGGGGACAGAATAACTCTGGAGAAATCTTGAAAATAGAGATAAAACCAAGCTTGGGAAAGGATGAAGCAGGAAGCAAATGCGAAGGAGTAGGTCTGCAAAGACAAAGTTTGTTCTTTGAAGAGAATCAACCAACGAAACAGACCAACTTGTGAGAAAAAGGAAAGAAGGGCTTCCCGGGTGGCGCAGTGGGTGAGACTCCCCGGTCCCAAGGCAGGGGGCCAGGTTCCATCCCCGGTCCCAAGGCAGGGGCCCAGGTTCCATCCCTGGTCCCAAGGCAGGGGCCCAGGTTCCATCCCTGGTCAGGGACCTAGATCCCACGTGTCCCAGCTAAGAGCTCGCACGCCAAGCAGAGGTTGACGCACCACAACCAAGACCTGGCACCGCCAAGTAAATGAATCAGTATTTTTAAAAAAGGAAAGGAAAACACAAAGGTAACAACATAAATCGGAAAGAAGATGCAATGTCAGACTTAAAAGGAACTGAGAAGCCACAGACTAACAGAAAACGGTTGCAAAATGTGTATCAGATAAAGGGTTTGTTTTCAGAATCAGTAAAGAACGTCCAGAACTCAACAGCAAAGGGACAAACAACCTGATTTGAAAATGGGCCGGAGACAAAGGTCCATATAGTTCAAGCCACGGTTTTCCCAGTGGTCATGCACGGATGTGCGAGCTGGACCCTAAAGAAGGCTGAACACGAAAGAATAGATGCTTGTGAACTGTGGTGCTGGAGAAGACTCTTGAGAGTCCCTTGGGCAGCAAGGAGCTCAAACCAGTCCATCCTAAAGGAAATCAACCCTGAATATTCATTGGAAGGACTGATGCTGAATCTGAAGCTCCAATACTTTGGCCACCTGATGCAAAGACGAACGACTCATTGGAAAAGACCCTGATGCTGAGAGAGATTGAAGGCAGGAGGAGAAGGGGATGACAGGGTGAGATGGTTGGACGGCATCACCGACTCAATGGACATGAGTTTGTGCAAACTCCGGGAGATGGTGGTGTGCTGCAGTCCATGGGGTCGCAGAGAGCGGGACACGACTGAGCGAATGAACAGCAAGAGATGTGAACCTGGCAGGGAGGAAGGCTTCCTGCTAACGGCGAATAAGCACATGGAGAGACGCTTCCTCCCTGTGTCATTAGGCAAATGCAGATTAGACCGCAGTGCAATACCGCCTGTGAGAGAAAGCAGACGCTAGTAACACGGGTGAAAGAGCAACGCCACGTGAGAAGCCGCGTGGCAAAATTGTGAACAGAACTTCCGACCTGTCGCCGGTGAGAAGGCAGAGCAGAGCCTGGTGGAGGAGCGGGGTCACATCTCAGCAGCTGGTGACCAGGGCTTCCACTCCCAATATTTACTCAAGAGAAGTGAAAGCTCACGTCCTTGCAAACGCCTGTGCAGGAATCTTTACAACAGCGTTATTTACGGTCGCCCAAAACCAGAAACAAAGTAGGTGTCATCCAGCTGGTGTGGTGGGGGCCCCTGTGGTCTGTCCACAAGATGCCACCGGGGGAAGGGGCTGTCCGTGTGCCTGGTGGGCATGAGCCTCCAGTGCCTTGTCTGTAGGAAAGCCTCCGGACCCCAAAGGCTGTACCGGTCCGCTCACGTGAGGTTCTGGAAGAGGCAAAATAAGAGAGGGCCATGACAGACGAGTGGTTGCTAGGGGCTGGGGTCGGGGAACGATTACCTCTCAGGGGCCGCAGAGGGAAGCATGGGGATGATGAAGCTGTTCCCAGCACGACTCTGGTGGGTACACAGCCAGGTGCATTTGTCAAAGCCTATGGAGCTGGGGCTTCCCTGGTGGTCCAGGGGTTCAGAATTCGCCTGCCAATGCAAGCGACATGGGCTGCGCCCCTGGTCCGGGGAGATCCCACCTGGCGCAGGCCAGCTAAGCCCGTGAGCCACAACTACTGAGCCTGCACTCCCTAGAGCCCATGGTCCAGCACGGGAGAAGCCCCACACCACAGCCAGAGAGAGCCTGCGTGCCGCCACAAAGCCCAGCACAGCTGCCAGCCAGCAAGTATGCTCATTTAAAAGGAGACCTTTGAAAGGAGCGAGCTGAACGCTGCAGAGTGAACTTCACTGCACGTACGTGAAGATTTTTTAAAGTGAAAAACACCCATTTCAAAAGGCAGATAATAAGAAGGCACTGCAGACTACCATGTGTTATTTCTGAAAACATAAATGAAATGAACCAACTATTAGAAAACTGGAATGGGCTAGAGGAAATGAAAACCTTGAATGAAGCGGTGCTCAGAAGTCGTCCCACACAGACACCTGGAGCTGGAAGTACAGACACAGACACGGACGGTGACCCAAAGCAGGGTCAGCTCTCTGACAAGCTTGGCAACTCTCGGCTCCAAGGGGCAGGGAGGAACAGGGAGGGGGGTAAGCACGCGGCACGCAGGCAGAAGCGGGGGACGGAAGCCTATCCACTGTCTCCCTGATGTCGGTCGGGGTTTGGGGCTCAACCTGGCACCTGAAGGTGAGATCTGACATGTGGACACGTGGCCGTAGCACTCACGCTTATAGAAAGGCCCTGTCCCCTGTCCCCATGGTGGGGCCTTGAGGCTGCCCAGCCCAGTGCTGGGTCCCTGTGAGGGGGTGACACAGAGCTGCCAACAGTAATGGGAAGTTCACAGTGGAGCTGGGGCCTATTCCAGAATGAAGTTAGGATACAAGTTTCCTGGGCTTCTCAGGTGGCTCAGTGGTAAAGAATCTGCCTGCCGTGCAGGAGACATGGGTTCAAGCCCTGGGCCGGGAAGATCCCCTGGAGAAGGGAACGGCTACTCACTCCAGTATTCTGGCCTGGGGAATTCCATGGACAGAGGAGCCTGGCAGGCTGCAGCCCCTGGGGTTGCGGAGAGTCGGACACGACTGAGCGACTCAACACCACCGCGTGTTCTCTGCAGGCCCACAGCAATGCAGACGGGACCAAGGGGAATGGAAGAAGTGAAATGACCTCCACTGGCAGATGGTGTGATCTGACATGTAGGAAATCCTGAGGCTTCCAGCTGAGTGGCAGGATACGAAGCGAATAAGGAAGTCAGCTGCGTTTCTACTGACTAACAGCAGAGAAACTGAGGAGGAAATTAGGAAGTCAGTTCCATTCTGTCTCTCTCTTTTCTTTTTCTTCACTGTGAGTCCGAAGCATCTGCACCCCTGCCAAGTTCCCAGGGATGTGCTGTGGGCGGCTGGGCGCGGAAATCAGTCCCATTTCAGCGGCCTGAAAAATAATGAAAGACTTGGGAACTACCTGACCCAGGGAAGAGAGAAGGCGGCACTGTGGGAGCCACAGACTGCTGCAGGGAGGAGTGAAGACAGACGGGGAGGCCCGCACCCCGCTCGGACCAGAGGGCGCCCTGCTGTCACAAAGTGGACCTGCAGCCACCACAGCCCCTGCCCAAGTCCCCGTGACGTGACTGGTTTTGTTTTGTTCTGTCTGCAGAAATAGAAATGCTCAGAAGTGCTCAGACGCTCGGTCGTGTCCGACTCTCCGAGACCCCACGGACTGCAGCCCGCCAGGCTCCTCAGTCTGTGGGATCCTCCAGGCAAGAATACTGGAGTGGGTGCTATTTCTTTTTCCAGGAGATCTTCCTGACCCAGGGATCCATCCGTGTCTCTTGTGTCTCTTGCATTGGCAGGCAGATTCTTTTACCACTATGGCACCTGTGAAGCCCCCAGAAGTAGAAATATCCACCCTAAACGTCACATGGGGCCTCAGGGACACAGTCCCAGGAATTCATCCTCGGGGCAGAGATGATGCCTCCCTGAAGCCTGGCCGGCAGAGACTGCGGGAGGGGCGGGGGTGCAGGGGGACAGGGCCAAATGGGGAGGGGGCCAGACGGCAGAGGAGCCGGGCCGAGACTGGGTGCAGCGTGCCCACTCAGCCCGGCCTCGATACTCGGGGGCGGGCGCTCTGCCCACACCCTGAAGGTGCCCATGCCCCTCCTGGAGTCCCGCCTGCACCCCATCTCAACCCGGGAGAGTGGAGCCCGGCCGCCTGCCCGTCACAGGGAGGAGAGTGGGCCAGGGCTGGGGGCGGGGGGGACACACCGAGTCTGCTACAGTGTGTGTGTGTATGTGTGTGTGGTGTCTGTGTGTGTGTGTGGGGGGTGTGTGTGTGTGTGTGTGGTGTGTGTGGGTGTGGGTGTGTGTGGGTGTGGAGTGTGTGTGTGTGTCTGTGTGTGTATGGGGTGTGTGTGGGGTGTGTGTGTGTGTCTGTGTGTGTGTGCGGGGTGTGTATGTGGATGTGTGTGTGTGTGTCTGTTTGTGTGTGGGGGGTGTGTCTCTGTGTGTGTGTGCAGGGTGTGTGTGTGTGGATGTGTGTCTGTTTGTGTGTCTGTGTGGGGTGTGTGTGTGTGTGTGGGGTGTGTGTGTGTGTCTGTGTGTGTGTCTGTGTGTGCGGGGTGTGTATGTGGATGTGTGTGTGTGGTGTCTGTGTGTGTGTGTGGGGTGTGTGTGTCTGTGTGTGTGGGGTGTGTGTCTGTGTGGGGTGTGTGTGTGTGTGTGTGTGTGGTTGTGTGTGTGTGGGGTGTGTGTGTGTCTGTGTGTGTGGGGTGTGTGTGTGTGTGTGGTGTATCTGTGTGTGTGTGGGGTGTGTGTGTCTGTGTGTGTGTGCAGGGTGTGTGTGTCTGTGTGTGTGGGGGGGTGTGTGGGTGTGGAGTGTGTGTGTGTCTACGTGTGTGTGTCTGTGTGTGTGTGTGGGTGTGTGTGTGTCTGTGTGTGTGTCTGTGTGTGGGGGTGCGTGTGTGTGGGGTGTGTGTGTCTGTGTGTGTCTGTGTGTGCAGGGTGTGTGTGTGTGTCTGTGTGTGGTGTGTGTGTGTGTGTGTCTGTGTGTGTGGTGTATGTGTGTGTGTCTGTGTGTGGGGTGTGTGTGTAGGTGTGGGGGGGTGTGTGTCTGTGTGTGCAGGGTGTGTGTGTGTGTGTCTGTGTGTGTGTGTCTGTGTGTGGGGGGTGTGTGGGGTGTGTGTGTGTGTCTGTGTGGGGGGTGTGTGGGGGGGTGTGTGTGTGTCTGTGTGTGTCTGTGTGTCTGTGTGTGTCTGTGTCTGTGTGTCTGTGTCTGTGTGTGTGTGTGTGTGTGCGTGCCCGTGCATGCTGGTGAGTGCCTCCGTGGCCACGTGTGTGAGCGCAGCTGTGTGCACTGGGCTCTCCTGTGTGAGGAAGCAAGCATGCCTTGGTGTCACAGCCAGAGAGGGCGTGCCAGCAGGGCGTCCGGGGGGGGGTGGGCTCCCTCGGCCAGGCAGGTAACAAGCCCACGGAGCAAGCCTGCAGGGAGGGGCAGGAAGCGGGGGCCGCTCCACCCTGTCCTGGCGTTTCTGAGGTGGGGGAACCCACGCGCTGGGAGTGGAGACGGTGGCTTCACACACACATGTCTGCACGCACACCCCTCTGCCCTGCCCTGAGCAGAGCCCTGACTGTGGGCTGGCTGCACCCCAGTCTGGTCACCCAGGACCCCAGCTGCAGGCCCGGCCCCTCCCCAGCCTGGCACTGCCCCCCGCCGCCCCATCCATGCCCTCCTGACTGCAGCTGGCCACCTGCCAGGATTGTGGGCGCCTTGGGAGGGCCGTGACTCCTCCCGCCCAGCGCACGGCAAACGCTCTCTAACCCGGCGGCCAGACTGTGAGTTCTGGCCACCCTGGTCCCCCTAGCCCGGAGGCCTCAAGGGCTGTTACCCGAGTGCTGTAAGCTGCGGTCGGCTGGAGCCCCAGCCTCCTGCAGAGGAAACCGGATTGCTTCCGGCGCGAACAGTGGCTCGCACGCCAGCTGGGGTGTTTTTCCACGTGGGGCCACTGTCTCTGCTGCGTCTGTCAGGGGAGGGGGAGAGCCTGGGTCCAGTGCCCTGACCGCCCAGCCCCAGCCGCTCCCCTCCCAGATCGCTTTGGCTTCTCACTTAGTAGAGAGGGTGACAGGTGTGGAGGGCCAGCAGCCTGGAGCCTGCGGGGCAGCACAGGGCTCACTGCGTGTTCTTGCCCACCCGCACTCCTGCACCTCTGAGGGCCTCCCTGGAGCCTGGGGCGGTGGTGGGTCAGGGGATCCCCCCTGGGCAGGGCTGCCAGGCAGCCTCTGTCATGCGGTGGCATCGGGGTCCCCCCTGGCCGCCCTGCTGACATTTGGGGCTGGAAGCTTCTCTGTGCTGAAGGGCCCTGTCCTTCCTGGGCGTTAGGGTGCTTGGCGCCATCTCTAGCCTCCAGCAGCAGCCCCAGCCCAGGGAGGAAACCCAACACCATCTCCAGGGAGGCTCAGTGTCCTTGGGGACAAATCCCCCAGGTTGGGGACCCTGGGCTGCAAGGAATTGAGGCTCACAGGGGGCCTTGAGGCAGAGGTCTGGGCGGGGGGAGGCTCCTGATCTCACTGGAAGCCTGCCATCTGCGGTTGACCTTTGACAGCAAGTGAGCCTGGGAGTAGCAGCCAGGAAGGGAGGCGGACTCCTGGCCACCACGCCCCTGGCTTAAAGAGGGGCTCCAGGCCACCTCTCGGCATCTGCCCAGCTCTCCCTGCCCCGGGGTGGGGGGGGGGGCGACCGGCTGCACACACCTGTGCTTCTGGGCAGAGGCCATCCCACTGTGCCCCTGAGGAGGCCCTGACCTCTGAGACCCTCCCTGGGTCCTAGGACCCTGAGGCAAAGCGGGCGGTCCCCAAGGGCTGCTGAGGGTGGAACAGGGCCCAAGGGCTGCAGTCCTGGGGGGCGCAGGGCCGCAGGGCTACAGCCGGGTCTGGGCCGTGCTCAGGGCAGGGTGGCCCTGAGGGATAGTGGGGTCCCTGACGGTGGACGGGGTCTGCTGTGCCCCTGCTTGGACCTAGTGCCGCAGTAGGCACTTGATTAAACAGCTGCCGACGAAGCGAGCGGCCTGCTCCTGCTGCCGTGTGACTGACTCACCAGTCGCCGCCCCGAGTCCTGGGGAGGCAGCCCTGGCCGGGTGACCACTCACCAGCTGGGCTGCCTGGGGGTCCCCAGCTGGCCGCAGTGAGTACCGTCCACCAGGGCTCTGCCTGCTGAGGTTCCCTCCCCGGGGAGGCCAGGGATCACGCGCGGGGCACATGGACACACCAGCGATCATGATTGGGGCACGTGGACACGCCAGGGACCACGCTCCGGGCGCATGCACATGCCAGGGACCACACTTGGGGCACGTGGACACGCCAGCGATCATGATCGGGGTGCGTGGACACACCAGCAATCATGCTCGGGGCGCGTGGACACACCAGTGATCATGCTCAGGGTGCGTGGACACGCCAGGGACCACCCTCGGGGCACGTGGACACACGATGCCCTGGGAGGGAGTGGCTAGAGCCACGTCCAAGCGGCGCCCGTGCCCCTCGCGCGCCCGTCCCCACCCGCAGGAGGCCTCGTGTGCCCTCAGCGTGAGCTCTTGCTCATCTCAGTGCCCGTGCTCTCCTGTTCTGGCCTCACGTGTGAACTCGGGCCGGGCATCCTTGGCTGCACAGAAAGCCTCACTGTCGATATTGCCAGGCTCTTCCCTGTCTTTCCCCTCATGTGCTTCTGGACACATTTTTAATGTCCTTCGCTGGCCAGGCTGCCAAGGCACCCTCCCGCACGTTCTTCTATTAACTTCATGGCCTTGCAGACTCTCTCACTGGGGTTCTATTTAGAGCCAAGTCTGTCTGCCCTGGGGCAGTGGCCTGCAGTCCCCACCTGTCTTGCGCCAGGGCTGGGGGACAGCCCCCCGCTTTCTTCTGAAGCCTTGCTGTTCTGTGCCCCAGTAGCAGTGTCCTCCCCAACAGCTTTTTTTTTTTTTTCCTGTGTGAAGGAGAAAGTCTTGCTACTTTCCAAACCTCTGGTCCTCCAAGTTTCAGTTTCCCCTTTCACCCTCCCAAGAATAATTCTTCCTGTCCAGAGGCTGGATGTGAGTTCAGTCTTTTTAAGAAAACAAAAATCCTTTCTTTCTTTGGCTGTGCCAGGTCTGACTTCTGCACTCAAGTCAGGATTTCTGTTCTTCCTCAAGGCATGTGGGATCTTTAGTTGCAGCATGTGGGATCAGTTCCCCGACCAGGGATCGAACCCGGGCCCCCTGTACTGGGAGCGCAGTCTTAGCCAATGACCACCAGGGAAGTTTCGAGCATAGTCTTTAGAGAATGGTTTCCTCTCATGGGACGTATGCACAAGGGATGGGTGGACTCAGGGACCAAAGAGAGTGGGGTGCAAACCCATGGCCCCCAGGGCTTGTGGGCTAGGGGACAGACAGACAGAGGGGGAGGGCCTGTCACAGAGCAGGAGTCTGTGGCCGGTGACCCTGACCCGTGTCCGGAACCCTCTGGTGCCCCCAACAGACACTGGTGATCTGGGTTCCCAAAATACCGACAGGCAAAGCATGCTTGACGCTTTCTTCTGACAAGTGGATGGGTCGTTCTGGAAATTCTGGAGAAAACAGTAACGTTGTTTGCCATCTTTAGCTTCCCTGGGAGGAGCAACATTCTGTCCGTGGAGACAGAGTCTAGCAAGGCCTGTTAAGCTGCTGGGCCAGGGCCACGGGGACTAAAGGTTTGGGTTCTCCACGAGGACCCTGCTTCGCAGGCTCTGGGCAGTGGGTCTCCTGGGGCTTCTAGGGGGAGGAAGCTTCCTTAGGAGGAGCTGCCCCGTGGGCCCCACTCCCCTCCATCTCCCCTCCTCCCAGGCTCCCTCTCCCAGCTCCTGCTGTCCGAGCTCCTCCCTCTTCCCAGATCAACCCCACTCTGGACCCTCTTCTCATTTGGGGGCAGTTTCGTCCCTGGGCCTGGCCAGCATGCATCCCGCCCACCTGTCTGGGACCTGCCTTCGCCAAGTGGAAGAGAAGCTGGTGAGCATGTGTGCCTGAGGCAGCACGTCCCCCCACACCCTGAAGCTCTTCTTGTTTAGTAACAGCACCCAGGGTCAGTGGGCACCATGAAATCAAAGGCCACATTTCCCAGCCATCCCTCCAGCCAGGCATGGCCACAGCTCTGCATTCTTGAGGAGGTGGGACCAGCAGCACTGTTTGGGGATTCTGGTGCATCTCCCCAAAGAGGAGGGGCCCCACTCTCCTCTACTTCCTTCCTTCCCGACACCTGGAATGCAGATGTGAAGGCTGGAGCTCAAGTAGCCATTTTTGACCAAGAGACAAGGCACCTGGTTTCCCAAGGCCGTGGAAGTGGCTGGGCCAGCTGAGGGAGAGAGAGAGAGAGAACTCCACGTGCTCAGCATGTCTGGCGTTTCTGAGGTGATGGGCAGCCTATTCTGGGCTGATCTAGAGCACACTTTAACTCTGTTGAACCCACGACCCATGATTCACATTCAGAGTGCGCCCCAGTCAGAGGAAGATGGGCTGGTAATGAGTTTCAGAATCACCAAGCTCCTGGGATGACAACTTCTGTAAAGCCCCTTTTTGTTCACAGCCTCTTCTCTCCCGAGGAAGCTCTCTCTGAAACCGCCCTGAAAGCCCCTAATCTGGAAGGCACTGGGGAACTCCTGGGCCCTCGTGAAAGCACCAAGTCCCGAGGAAATCCCGGAGCCCCTGCTTCCCCTCCCCAGCCCCCGATTCAGTGACGCAGCATCAGTGAGGCTGAAGAGTTGGGGGTGGGCAGCGGCCAGCAGTTAGGACGGCCTGGCAGACTTTCTGGAAGAAGAAAAAGCGGTCATCTCAGCAGTGGGTCAGGGGTGGCACAGACAGACTGACTCCCACGAGGCAGCAGGGCTCGCTCGAGGCAGGGGCTGCGTGGAGATGGAGGGGCAGAACACAGCGCAAGAACAAGGCTGAAGAGACGGGGCACGCGACCAGCCCCACAGAGGCGGGGCAGATGGCCCAGCGAGTCTGGGACAACTTGAGGGTCCTCAAGGGCAACGACTGAAGTCGACAGAGGAGACTCACCGAAGATATGAAAGCCCCGAGTCCTGCACACGCGCATCCTCAGCAGTGTTACGAGGCAGCCCGCGCATCCACGGATGGGTGCCGGATCAACAGACGCGGTCCAGCCACGCGGTGGCACAGGACTCAGCCACACGGGCAGTGACGTTGGACACCTGCTCCGGCATGGGCAGGCCTTGAGGACCTCATGCCAAGCGAACCAGGCCCGTCACGAAAGGATGCTCCTGGGAGAGTCCACTCGTCGGGGGTCCCTGGCGCAGTCAGACCCACAGAGACAGAGAGCAGGATGGTGGGGGTGGGTGGGGGAGGGCTGGGGAGCCGGGACAGGGTTTCTGTTTGGGGAGACGAGCGTCCTGGGGATAGACGACGTGGACGGTCACACAGCAGCGTGAGGGTGCTGGTCACAGCAGTGTTCCCTTGAAAGTGGTTCTAATGGTAGATTTTACTGTCTCTAATTGCCGCAGTAAAAATCTCTGAGTCCCTAGTGATACTCAGGAGAGAGAGTGAGAAAGAGTCTGACATCTCAGCTGCGGCAGGAGGTGGTTTGCTGCCCTTTGGCTGGGGGAGCAGGGAGGGCCCAGCTCCCTAACCGCCCCCCTAGGCCTGCTGCTACCGTCACAGACAGAGACACCACGTGATGGGAAAGTCACCACGCGAAAGACCCAGTGCGGAGGCCGCCCTGGGGTGGGGAGTGGGAGGTTCAGCTCCAGGGTAGGGGGCGAGACGCCAGACACGCCTTCATGGCGGGGGTCCCAGCGCCAGAAACGCTGACTGAACCGGCCAGGGCTTCAGACCCACTTCCCAGACCTGGGAAGCCGGCAGTGGGGGGGCACGGCAAACGACTCGGGGCACGCCCAGTCATGCACACCGAGGACGTGCCACACGTCAGGGGCGGCCGGCCAGGCCCCCTCAGGAAGTGGAGGTCGGGGAGCGCTGCTTCCGAGCGGGGCCACCGAGATGCCCGACATCAACCAGGCACGCGTGCCGGGTGCGCTGTGCCCGACGTGAGCCACCTGGCACCACCGGCCGGCTGTCGGGGCCGAGGAGGGTGGGCAGGGCGTGCGGAGGCTCTGCAGGGGAACGCGGTGCTGAGCCTGGGGTCCGATTCTGCTCACGGGCATGGAGCTCGTCTAGAAGTCTTGGCGCGGGTGTGGGTGGTGGTCACCTGGGCCGTCAGGACGCCCCTCCTTTCCCTATAAAGCCTCCCGAGGCTGTGAGAGGAGCGGAGACCTGTGGCCTGGAGCACGCTGTCCGGCAGGCGTCCGGACGGTGCCCGGGGGGTTGCCACCACCTGCCCCCCTGTGTCTTTTCAGGTTTGAATCTGTGACTGTATGACCCACTTAAAACAGCGACTAACGTTCCCCTGTCGTGAGGAGGTGGCGTGATGCTGCAGACGGAATCGGGATGCCTGCCTGGTGGAAGGGGGGACCCCGGGAGCTAGCGGCCTCAACTTGAGCGGCCCCTGGGCGTGTTGAGAAAATGGGCTGCAGCGTGCCCCTTTATCCTGCCTGCAAGACACTCGGCCTTCAGGAGATGCACCAGGCCCCTGGCTCCCCTGAAACCCCGTTGCCCATGCCTGCCTCGCTGGCAGGGGCCGCGCCGGGAAGCAGGTGGGGTGGGTGCTGCTGCTGCCCCCGGCTCGCAGCTCCCAGCTCCTCGGGGCCCGGCTCCCTTCCCAGGCCCCCTGAGGAACCCAAGTGAGGACTAGGCTGCCCTCCTTGACCCTATGGCCACGGCCCGGGGGAGCGGTGGCCCGAGCCCGTCCGCTGGGGGCACAGCAGCCGGGAACAGGCAGCGCCTCCAGGGGGCCGCAGACGCAGCAGTCCCGGGAGGGCTCAGGCTGCCCCGTGATGAGAGCTGTCCCCCCGCATCCCCGAGGGCACTGGCCCACGGCTCTGAAGCGGGCTCTGCTCCTGCTGAGGCCCTAGGTCCTCAGACCCCGAGGAGGCGCCACAAACAGCCAAGCCTTGGCTCCACTGCAGACAGCTTGTCTGGGCCTGTGCCCCTGGGTGGTGGGTGGCACCCTTGGCAGTGGCCTGTGGTTGACGCCATCACCCCTGGGCAGCTGTCGGGGGGCTGAGGTGAGTCTTTTGCCCAGATTCGCAGGCTCCCCACACCCAGCTCCCCAGGCACTCTGGGACCCCCCTGAGAGACCACTCTGGGTGGGGAGGTTGCTGAGAGGGAGCCAGCCTCCAACCGCAAGGCAACGTCTGAGGAAAAGTGCCAAGTGGGCACCTGCCCTCCTGGGGCCCCCAGTCCTGGACACGCTGGGCAGGGGCCTTGGTTCCACCTGCTGCCTTGCTGCTGGGGACAGGTGGCCCACAAAGGTTAGGGGGCCCAGCCCTGAGCTGGGCTGGAGAGCTGGGACCACAGTGGGCGGTGCAGGGAGGGCCCCAGTGCCTCACCTCAAAGCCCAGATCCAGCCCAGCGTGGCCAAGCGAGGGGGTGGGTCGCCTGCAGCTCGCCATCTTCTGAGGACACTGGTGTGTGTGTCAGGCTGGGGCCCTGCAAGCCCTGCCTTCCCGAGTGGACCCTGGCTTCCTGGGGGATCCATGGGCCCCTCAAGAGAAACTCTCCCGCGGGTGCCCCCCGGCCTGGCTGGGCTCGGCTCCAGGGGGTCCGGGGGCTCAGGGACAGCGCCGAGGCCCAGGGGCCAGCACAGGGCACGCTGGCCTTTCCTGCAGGGCCCTCCCCAGGATGGGGCCAGGCAGGGGGCTGGGGCTGGGGCTGGGTGCTGTCCTGGGCCCGTGGGGCAGTGCCCGGAGGCAGCCCGGCTCCCCGAGCCTCTCGAGTGCCCAGGGGCGAGGCCTCCTGGCAGCCCTGCTCTGCACCCACCAGCCCAGGAGGCCTTTGAGGCCTGAGTGCAGGGGCTCTTGGGGGTCCCCGCCTGGGGGTGCAGCGATGCTGTCTGGGCTCAGTAGGTCCCTGCAGCTCACGCCAGCTGGCCCCACGTCTGGCCCAGTGGCCAGGGAAGTCTTGAGTGAAAGCAGCTCTGGGTGTTGCCAGAAGCGCGAGCAGAAGCGGCCCTGGATCCGTTTTCAGGAAAGTGACGAGGCCACCGTCTCACCGTCAGCGAGAAGACGCCTCAGCCGGTTGGCCCACCCCCTGGTCTTGCTCGGTTTGCGGTTTGGGAAGTTCTAGAGACACTGCGGCTACTTCCTGAAAGCGCTCAGCCACGCCTGCAGAGAGGAGCGCGAGGCTGTGGGCCGGGGTGAGTCCTGGGCTCCCGCGGGAGCGTCGGGGTTGGGGGCTGAAAGCAGAAGTGGCTCCTCGGCATGAACGTGGGGGCTTGATGGAGGGTCTTAACTGGGGTCCTTCACTGAGAGAGACCCCAGGGCACCAGGGGACCTGGGAGGGAGCCTGGGAGTTCCAGGCCAGGCGGAGGGAAGCAGGTGCAGGGGCCTGGCTCCGCTGTGGGGAGGCTTCCTGTCCCCCAGAGGACATGTGCTTGCTGCTGCTCCGGGGGTGCTGGCGGGTGGGAATAAGGCACTGCTGCCCTGGCCTCCTGGAGCTGGTGGGGCCACAGGTGTGTGGGTGTGAGGAGGGACCACAAGACAGGGGGCCCTGCTGGCCGGGCGGCTGGCTGGCCCCTTGGGACGGGGTCCAGCGCTGGGCACAGTGCGGGGTCCCGGGGTGTCTGCCGAGAATGGAGGGCTGGAGCTTTGGCTGCTGAGGACCGGGTGCTTCCCGCCATCCCCACCTGGGCGGCGACAGGGTGACGTTTTAGGGGACCCTCCAGGCAGAGTGGGGCAACATAGGCGCCTCCGGGGGCCCTGGAACAAGGAGGGGCTGTCCAACCTCACCAGCCGTCGGGGAGATGCAGGTACAACCTTCCTGAAGGGGAGTGGGGAAGACGGACACCCGGGGCTGGAGAGGCCGGGCCACTTGCTGAGAGTGGTGAGCTCGCCGAGCTCGGGGCCCGGGTCGGGAGGTCCCTCCCCGAAGTGTAAGCTGCGGGCAGACAGAAATGAAGTCAGCGCGCTGGCGTGACGAGGCAGGGGTAGGAGAAGGAAATGACCTGAAAGTTCCAGCCGAGACGAGAGGGGCGAAGGTGCAAATTGGGCAAAGGCGCTGCAGGGCGGCCACAGGACAGGCCATCAGCTGGCACGACCGGGTCCCATGCTGTGCGACGGGAGCCGGGAACGAGGCCCGTGGGCGGGCTGGTCCTTGGCGCTTTGGCGGTGCCTGTTTAGAAAGCTCCAGAGTCAACCCTTTCGACGTGTGTTCCCAATAAAGGCAGGGACGCGAGGCACCCGCGGGCCATGGCGCGTCCGGGGAGAGCTCTGCAGGCCGGGTCACTCCTGGTCCTGTCTCTCCCACCAGGGGCTTCTGCGGGCCCTTCCACGATGTGCAGCTGCCGGGGTGGTGCCCAGGGCTGGCAGGGACAGGGCCGGCGTCCACAGCTGCTGGGAGCCGAGAGCAGGAGCCTCAGGCTGACCCAGGCCACCCACCCCGCGGCCTGTGGCTGCCGTGGCCCCCACCCCTCCTAACAGTGCAGACCAGGGACCCCAAGCCCACCAGGCCCAGGCCGGCTATCTTCCTAGAGCCTCCCGTGGGGTCTGTCACTCCATGTTCCCTGCAGCTGGGGCCGCCCGTGGGTCTCCCGAGGTGGACGGGATGCTGGTGAGGGCAGGGAAGAGCAGGCAGCTGGGCCTGGGGGGTGGATGTGTCCCTCTAAGCACCCGACTCTGGGAGAACAAGGGGGGACCCGGGCCTCCCGACCCCCGCCCTCAAGAGCCCCAGCCACGGGTGGGGAGAGGCCAGGGCCCTCTGGGGCGGGAGGGGATCGGATCCTGGTGGGGGACAGTCCACCACCCCCCTGGGCGGGCTGGGCGGTGTCCTGGCTGCCAACCAGGGACAACCTGGGACATGCTGAGGTGGAGCAGACACACGGCCCCCTCCCAGGTCGCTCAGCTCATGGGGTGGGGCAGACGCACAGGACGGAGGACACGAGAGGAAGCAGGAGGCGGCCAGGCCACCGGGTCCAGAGACCCCGGAGAAGCCAGGGGCGGAGACCTGAAGCCAAGTGTGCGTGGGGGGTGGAGTGGCCTGGGTGAGCCCAGGGACGGGCCAGGGTCTGCAGGGCAAACGGCCCGGAGGTGGGTGGAGAGGCAGGGATCCCCCGGGCCTGGGCAGGGCAGGACTGTGCCGTGAGGTTGCGGCCGTCCCAGCCGCTGGCCACCCTGGCCCGGGCCTTGTGCAGCGTTCCCGCCCCGGCCCCGCTCCTCCCAACACGGCCCCCCCCACCCCACCCGCCAGTCCAGGCAGATGAAGGCAGCTGACAGTCACGGCTGCCGCCCCAGACCCAGAGTCCGTGCTGTCTGCACAGGAGGGCGGGGCGGGGGACACCAGGCAGGGCCCAGACGCCCCCCGACTTCGGCCAGTCTGCGCTCTCTGTACAGACCTCTGCCTGCAGGCCTCGCCCCTGCTGGGGGACGCACATCATCAGTTGGGCCACTTCCTCTGGCTTTTGCAGAAGTGACTTCTAGAGACAGTGGTCCACCTCTGCTCCCAGCCATTCAGGGAGGAGCTGGTGGGGCTGCCCTTGGGGAGGGACCACCCCCCAGCTTTCCCAAATCTCAGTTCTTGCAAAGGGACTGGCCCCTCACCCAGGGCGGGGCTGGGGGTCTCCTCCCGGGCCCCTGTGGTTCAGGGGCGTCCTGACGGCTCCTAGGTGGGTTGGCACCCCTCACACACAACTGCAGCTCACATGGGCCCCCCCTCAGTGGACACCCACCTTCCTGGAGCCCCCTTTGTCGGGCTCAGCCCCCCTTCATTGGCTGAGCACGGTGGTGAGTGAGGGGATGGACGGGGAGGCTCAGGGACCCCCAGGCCCACACCCACCAGCCGGTCAGGACGTCCGTTTCAGAATGTTAACGGTGTTTCTCGACTCTTTCCTGCATCTCACCTTTGTCTGTGTTTTCAAGGTCTTGCTTATAAACTCTTTCTAAGCTGATGAACTTTATGCAGTTTCAGGGAAACAGCTTGGTTTCCTGTTATTTCTGGTTAGCTCGCCTGCTGGCATCACAGACAACCCCTCCCGGCACGGGGGGTGGGGGCGCCTTCAGCCGCCGGCTCCCCTGGGGGTGGGGGCTGGGCTCCAGGCCGGCGGGGAAGACCCTACTTCGGACCCTCTCTGGCTGCTAGGATGGGGCCCCTGCTAGGGGCTCTCTGGTTCAGGAAGAAAGCAAGGGTGGGGGCCGGGATGCCACCCCTTCGGCCAGCACCCTGGATGGAGCCTGCCCGTCCCTGCCCTGGGCTGGGCTCCCAGTCCCTTTCACAGGGGTGCAGTCCATGCACTTGGACTCTCAGGTAGCTGTTTCATCAGGAGAACTCCTGGAAAGGATTTCACCCTGTCAAAAGTTAAGCACATTGAAGACTTTTGAGGCGCATTGCCCGATTACACTGGAAGCCTCTGTGCCCATCTATGCCCCTGTCCCTAGCGTGGAGGAGCCCACTTCCTCACTCACTCACCAACACTGAGAGCTGAAGTCCTTTATCTGTGCCAGTCTCACGGGCGAGAAGAAGACGGACGTGTGGTTGTTTCACATTCACCTTTTTTTGACCGTATGAGCAGAGTTGAGCGTTCTTCCTGTTGAGGTGTTTTCACTTTTGTGAATGATCAGCTTTGACACTTAGTTTTGTTGATTTGTGGGGGTTCTTTCTATATTAAAACTCTGCTGCTGTATCCCAGGATAAACACAAGATTTGTGTGTGTCATTGCTCAGTGGTGTCCAACTCATTGCTACCCCATGGACGTGACCCCCCAGGCTCCTCTGTCCATGGGATTCTCCAGGCAAGAATACTGGAGTGGGCTGCCATTTCCTTCTCCAGGGAATCTTCCCCACCCAGGGACTGAACCCTGGTCTCTTGCATTCCAGGCGGATGCTTTACCATCTGAGCTACTAGGGGAGGCCGAAATACAAGACTTGGCGTGTAACAAGTGCGCACTGACCATTTGTCAAATGGCTTGATTTATGATTTAATCTGATTTCCCTAAAGCAATTTCTGCCCACTCTTGCTCCAGGTCACTTTCCGCTCTGGGAGCGAACGTCTCCACAGCCCCATCTCTGCCGTGTGACGGGCACTGCCGCCCGGCCCTGAGCCCAGAGCCTGTGACATGCCAGGTGAGAGCCCCACTCGGGCCTCCTTTGACTTGGAACCTTTAGGAGGGAGCCCGTGGGAATTTTTCTACAATGTACGTGGTCTCATAACAGCGATAATTGCTTCAAAAATTAGCATGCAAAAGGAGACTTCTCAAAATAAAAACTAACCTGCAGGCAGCAAAGCCAGAGGCGCCCACCCTGTGAGGGGCCTGGGCCCCGCAGAGCCTGCCTCTCTGTCTCCCGGGGCTCGTCTGCCCAGCCCAGAAGGCTCCTTCCCAGGAGTTCAGGTCCTCTGAGTGACCCCGGGGCAGGGGCGCACTCTCGCCCGTGTGCCCAGGTGTGGTTGCCAGATGGCTGGGGGCGGGGGTGCGGCGTGGGCAGGTTAAGACGGGGCCCCATGTGCTGCCCACGTGGCCCCAGCAGGCGGCGTGTGACTGAACTATGCTGAGTCCAGGGGGCACCCTCGAGGGCGGGCGGTTGGTGGGGGACCTGGGAGCCGGAAGGAGCCCACAGGCCTCACCTGAGCCTCCACCTGGGCTTTGGGACCCCTCACACCCTGCCCCCCAAGGGGTGGGAAGACAGGGTTGGCACTGGGATGGACCCAGGGCGATGCTGCGGTCCAGGTGGTGGGCTGCTGGCTTGTGGAGGACTTGTCCGACCAGAGGGGACAGTCAGTCCAGGCTGGGCCAGCTTGGGCCAAGACAGGTGTCAGCTCCTTCCCGCCCAAGAAGTGCCCTCCCGCCAGCCGCTCCCCACGCACCTCTGGCCCCCATGCTGAATGCTGCCAGCTCTCGTGTGGGGAACTGATGCCTGGGTCTGGTGACTTGGCCGCACCCTCCGTCTGCACATGGAATGAAACCCACTTCCCAGGGGGTTAGGGCGGGGGATGGGGCCCCAGAGAAGGGACCAAGTCATGCCCGTCCGGATGGCCACTGCCAAAACCGAAAGACCAAGCGTGGCTGAGGATGCAGAGACGGAAAATGGAGCAGCTGCCGTGGAAACCATCTGGAGGGTCCTCAGAAAGCTACCGAGGGGCTCATCACACGAGCCGGCAGTACGCGCTCAGAGGAAGTGAACGCAGGTGCGGAGAAGGCATTGCGCACCTGCGGTCCCAGCGGCCGTGTCCCCGGCCAGGGGAGTGGAGGCGCGCCCGTGGCCCAGCCGCACAGCGACCCGGAGCTGCCCTGAGAAGGAAGGGCGCTCGGAGCCGGGGCTCTGAGGATGCAGTGCCCAGTCCCGGGGCACATTCTCTCTGTAATCTTGCTTGCTGTTTATCTGACTGCTGGGCCTTCGTTGCCATGCGTGGGCCCCTCTAGTCGCGGGGCACAGGCTCCAGGGTGGGCTCAGTAGGCGTGGCCCCCAGGCCTCGCTGCTCAGCCACACACACCATCTCCCCAGACCCGGGACCGAGGCTGTGTCCCCTGAGTGCGCCGGCGGACTCTCAGCCACTGGACCGCCGGGGACGTCCAAGGCCACATTCTTTACCATGCACTCCTAGGAGGGGCTGGGGGTTAAATGAGGACAGAGTTTCAGTTTTGCAAGATGAGAAAGTTCTGGAGACGGACGTGGTGAAGGCCGTACAACAGTGTGAAGGTGCTTCGTGTCACAGAAGTGGACGCGTGGAGTGTTAAGATCGTCACTTCTATCTTATGTATATTTTGCTAGAATTTTAAGAACAGGGGAAAACGGATGAGGCGCAGTCGGACTTTGGCGTCACACTGTGGGGCTGTCGCCTCCACTGCCCCAGGCCAGCCGTGCGGCCCTTCTCGATGGGCCTTCGGCCTCCTTCACCGCTTCACTGGTCGCCGCCCACCCTCACCATGCGCCTCTGCTCGGTCACACAGGCGTGTCCGACTCTTTGCAACACCATGGACCGTAGCTCTCCAGGCTCTGTCCATGGGATTCTCCAGGCAAGAATACTGGAGAGGGTTGCCATTTCCTCCTCCAGGGGATCTTCCTGACCCAGGGATCAAACCTGGGTCTCCTTCATCTCCTGCACTGCGGGTGGGTTCTTTGCCGCTGAGCCACCGGGGGAGCATGGCTCTCCTCCCGCCTTCACAGCCGGCCACGGCGAGACGCCCACGGTCATGCCAGCTTTGGGATGCGGTGAGGTTTCTTTGGCCATTGGAAAGGCCTGTGGAAGGGCCCAGGGGTCTTCAACCTCGACTGTAAGTAACCAAAAAGCCTTCACGCCTCAGGGGTCACCAGCCTACAGAAGCGAGAGCCACGTTCTGCACCATCACTGGGGCCGCCCCGCCCCATGCGGCCCACTGCCCAGTCCCTTGGCTGGGTACCGGGGCCACCGTTGCCAGAGGCTCCCACTGACCTCAAGGGGCTGCTCTGTCTCCGCTGTCCACTCTTGGAGAAGAAGGCCTCTACATGGACAGTGCCTCCAGAGGCCAGGCTCAGTTCTTCCTGCTCCCAACAGGGACCCCAAAGCCCGGGGGTGTCCGCTCCCTGTGCCCACCCACCAGCCTCGGCACGGTCCCAGCGCGAGCCCCGCAGACCCTGGGGGCACCTCCAAAGGACGGTGTGAGAGTGCGGCTGAGCCGACGCGGTGGAGGAAAGCAGGGGGCGGGTGTGGGCGTTGGGCGTCCTGGCGTCTCCAGGTCCCTGCACGTGCTGTGGGCTGGGGCGTCACGCGGTGACGGACGGCAGCGACTGCCCCGAGTGCCTGCGTCAACGGAGGACACAGCCAGGCCCAAGCTGTCGGGGCTGGTTTATATTCAGCGACTGATTCTGCCCGTCTGTTTCCCAAGGGGACGTGGACCCACCCACGGAGGGTGGGTGTGGGTTTTGAGTCAGGACACCTGCCCAGGGACTCCAAAGGTCAGCGCCTCCCCCTGGGAGGACGGCCCCCCTCCACTCAGGAAATGCCCCTGGGTGACACCCCACTAGGTATAAGCGCACAACGACCCCGAGACAGGAGAGAACGCCGGTCTGTGGGAGGGTCTGCAGGCCCCGCGCTGCGGGAGCGGGCCCTCCCTGCAAGGCTCCACGTGCTCGGAGGGTCGCTCCAGGTGATCTGATCCACGTGGTCCCCAGTCACACCTGCCCTCACGCTTGTCTGTGCCCCGCAGGAAACACCACGCTGGAGACCAGCCCTGCACTGGGGACCCTGTCGATGGGTGTGTCTCCCCACACATGCAACGTGCCCTTCAACAACAGCAGGGTGTTCCTGGTGACCGTGTATAGCGGTGTGTGCGCGCTGGGCCTGCCGGCCAACTGCCTGACGGCGTGGCTCACACTGCTGCAGGTGCGCCAGGGCCACGTGCTGGCCGTCTACCTCTTCTGCCTGGCGCTCTGCGAGCTGCTGTACATCAGCACCCTGCCGCTCTGGGTCATCTACATTCAGCACGGGCACCGCTGGCCGCTCAGCCCCTGGGCCTGCAAGGCGGCCGCCTACATCTTCTTCTGCAACCTCTACGTCAGCATCCTCTTTCTGTGCTGCGTCTCCTGCGACCGCTTCCTGGCGGTGGTGTACGCGCTGGAGACGCGCGGCCGCCGCCACCAGAGGACCGCCATCCTCATCTCTGCGGCGGTCTTCCTCCTCGTCGGGCTCGTCCACTCCCCGGTGTTCAAGATGGAGCACGATGACACCTGCTTCGAGACGCTGCCGATGGACCGCAGGGTGGCCGGGTACTACTACGCACGCTTCACGGCGGGCTTTGCCATCCCGCTGTCCATCATCGCTGTCACCAACCAGCGCATCTTCAGGACCGTCCAGCTGAGCACCAGCCTGAGCGCCGCCCAGAAGGCCAAGGTGAGGCTCCTGGCCATCGCGGTCGTGGCCATCTTCCTGGTCTGCTTCGCCCCCTATCACCTGGTGCTCCTGATCAAAGCCGCCGCCTTTTCCTACTACAGAGGGGCCGAAGTCCCCGTGTGCGCCTTTGAAATCCGCCTCTACACGGCCTCCGTGGTGTTCCTGAGCCTGGCCACCGTGAACAGCGTGGCTGACCCCATCATCTACGTGCTGGCCGCGGAACTGACACGCCAGGACGTGTGCAGGATCCACAAGGGGTGGAAAAAGTGGTCCACGAAGATGGACAACACCAAGCTCACGTGCTCGAAGGACTCAGAGGAGGCGCGCTCGCCCATGTCCCTCACAAACAGCTACGCCTTCCCGGAGCTCATCCACCCCCCAGGGCCATCGCCAGGCGCCCCAGAGGAGCTGGCTGAAGGGGCCTGCTGAGCCCAGCGCAGGAGTCCAGGGCTGGCCACCCGGTGCTGCTTGGGTCCCGCTAGCCAGTGTCCATGGTGCCGGCTGGGGAGCCCCCTCTTAATGACTCACCCCCGATTTCTGGTCCCTGGAGTCCCTGCCGCCGGGGGTCCCGGCTGAGCAGAAGCCCCAGGGAAGGTGGCAGCGTGTGCAGAGCAAGGGCGAGCCTGCTGGCCGCGGGAAAATCACACGGCGAGTGGGAGCGCTCGCTCTGGCAGGCGCTGTCCACCGTGAGCGCATAGCAGGGCAGCTGGCACAGGCCGTGTGCCCGCCTGGTGCTCTGGCAGCTGGCACAGGCCATGTGTGGGAGCTGCCTGTCAGCCTCCGCGTGATGACTTTATTTTCCTGAGCTTTTCTGCAAGCGTCGCTTGGATGCGAGTACATGGCTGGGCATCTCTGCTTCTGCCCTGGGTCGTCCATGCAAACTGTACCCCTGGTGTCAGGCCTTTGGCCGGGACAGCTCGGCACTGTGGCCCTGAGGGGAGCCGCGGGGTTGGGGGGAACCGCAAGGTGGGGTGCAGTTCATGTGGCCTCCAGAGGAAGCCCCGTGTGTGCATGGCAGGCACGCCTGTGGGCTGGGAGGGCCAAGGGGCACCCCAGGCAGGGGACACGCCCAAGGGCTCCAAGGACCCGGCAAGTTGTCAGCACGAAGGCTTCCTGGCTCCCTGTCAGGGCGGAGCCGCTGAGGGCCAGGCCAGGCACGGCGCTGCCTCTGTGTCCTCGCTGGTAGCAGGGCCGGTGACCCCAGCCTCAGTGGGTCAGCGGCGGGGGCTGACTGCACGCAGCTCCGAGGTGGTGTCAGGGTCAAATTCCGCTCCCGCTTCTCTAAGGCCGCGTCATGGATGAGCTTTACTGTGAAAGACCCTAAGACATGTGATTTCGCGTCTGGGAATAAAAACACAAGAGTACACGTCAGTGCCAACTTCCTCACGTGCAGAAATGTCATTTCACTTCTCAGGCTCAGGGGGAGGGCCAGGCTGGGGGAGGGGAGCGTGCCCGGCTCTCCAGGTGACAGGCGGGTTCTAGAAAAGTCCGGAGTGTTCACAGGGCTATCCCTCGAGGCTGACACAGGAGTTCCTGGGGCTGCTGTAACTAATCACCGCAGGATCTCCCAGCCTTCAGGCTGGAGGTCTGGATCGAGGCGTGGGGGTGCCCTGGGGGCCTGGGCTCCAGACCTCATGCTTGGCCTCTGGAGCTCACGAATCCTTGGCTTCCTGGGTGTGGCCACATCACCCCAGGCCATCCCCCTGACTCTCGTCTGTCTGTCTCTTTGGACCTGGGGCTCCCCTGGATAACCCAGGGTGAGCTCATTGCTACACCCTTAGACAGAGCTTATTTTCCAGCAAGGTCCTGCCCGCAGACTCCAGGGCACAGGATGAGACATAGCCTTCTGGGGGCAACAAGCCCACCCCCCACTGATGGCAACAGGGAGCAACAGCCGTGCTGTATGGCTCCCGCCCGGGGGAGATTCGGTTCAGTTCAATTCAGTTGCTCGGTTGTGTGTGACTCTTTGCGACCCCACGGACTGCGGCACGCCAGGCCTCCATATCCCAGGGGAGGAGCGGCCCCCGGACTCACCGCTCACCCCTCACCTGCGCTGCGCCTGTCGCCATCTGCGTGGCGGCGCCCGAGACAAACGCGGTTCCTGTGAGAGCACCCCACGACTGTGCGCTGGCTTCCCAGTCGCTGCGAAAATCTGCTTTACAAAAGAGAACGACGGTTGTGTATCGTTTTCATTAATACCTTTTCTTAGCAGCCTCATGCCACTTCCTTGGCAGTTTTGGGGAAAGTTCCTGGTGTCTGCAATCCCAGGCCTTCCCAGGCAGCCCTCCTCCCAGGACTGTCTGCACCCTAGCCTCTTGGTGTCACTTGCCCCGGGGTTTCACCACAGGGCTTCCCTGGCGGCTCAGATGATAAAGAATCTGCCTACAACACAGGAGACCTGGGGTCCAATCCCTGGGTTGGGAAGATACCTGGAGAAGGAAATGGCAACTCACTCCAGTGTTCCTGCCTGGAAAATTCCAAGGATAGAGGAGCCTGGTAGGCTACCGTCCATGGGGTCACAAAGAGTTGGACAGGACTGAGCGACTGACACTTTCACTTGTCGACATTTTACGCCTCAGTTTTCAGCCATGGACATAAAGCTTGAGCTCCCACTGAGGGGGACCCTCTGGGGCTCAGGGTCTCCAACTCCCCGCTGTAGGTGTCCTGGGGTGGCCGAAACAGATGACCACACATTGGGATGATATGTGTTAGAGCAACAGGAACTGACCCCCTCACAGCTCCCAGGCCCCAACTCTGGAATCAAGGTGTCAGAAGCCTCCAGAAGAGGGTCCTCTCTGCTCCGCCAGCCTCTGGTGGCACCAGGGGTCCCTGGGCTTGTGGTTAGGTCACCCCAATCTCTGCTGCTTCTGGCTTTGTGTACCCCCTTGTGTGTCCCTCTGGGGTGCCCCTTCTGTCTCAAGGCCATGTGCCGGCTCCAGAGTCCATCTAACCCCCTGGTGCTGCAGTCCTGGGTCCACAGTCTCCCTGGCCCAGTGGCCCCATACCGGGGCACCACTTTCGTCCTTTCTCCCTGTGGAGCCAGAGCCCGCCTCGCTGGCACCAGGGTGACCAGGCTGCCCAAGGAGCAGAGGCATCAGACAGAGGTGGGGTGTGTCCTGTGCCCTGCTGGGTCAGCAGGCTCCATCCTTGGCCCGAGGGGCCTTCGCCTGCCCTCGGCCTGGAGTGCGGGGGAGTGCAAGCCTCAGGAGTGGGCCTGTCCTGTCCACTCCATCCCTCCTGCGCCCCTCCGTCCTCTCACCAGGCTGCTCAGAGCACCGCCTGGTTTGTGCGTGTGTGTGTGTGTGTGTGTGTGTGTGTGTGTGTGTGTGTGCATGTTACGTGACCCTGGATGCACACCCCCAGCTCCCAGCAAAGGGGCTTCCCAGTGAATTCACGGCCACATCTTCACATCCAGGCTGGGAATCCCCTGCTCCTCCGTCTCCTGCTGACATCAGGCCACCAGTAAGCAGCCCCTTTCTTCCGGAGCAGGATCCATCCAGCACCGTCTGGTCCACCAGCTCACCACTGAGGCAGGGGGTGTGGGGACAGAAGCCCCTGGCTCAGTAAGGAGCCGCCAGGAGTTTGCCAGGAGGGCTGCCCTGAGGGCCTCCACCCAGGAGTCTCAAAGGTGCCTTCAGGGGTGGGGCAGGGCTGCATGAGGTGAGAAGGCGGCTGCGTGGAGGGCCGTCACAGCTGGGGAGGGCAGGCTCCCCGAGCAGGGTCCCGGGTCCCAGGCCAGGTGCTCAGCCCTCAGTGGAGGGGCCAAGTGGGGAGCTGATGTGGGAGACACCCGGGGGGAAATCTGTGAAGAATCGAGGCGGGGGTGGGAGGGGGTGCGGGCGCCTGCCTCGGGAAGGCAGGGCTGACAGGACGAGCGGGGTGGGCCTCAGGGCCGAGAGGCTCAGGAAGGGCCCCTGCACCCCTGCGACCCTCCGCAGCCCCCTCGTGGGGCAGCCGCAGCCATGGGAAGGCGGCCGGGCGCGTCCAGGGTCAGCCGGGGGCCGCGGGCCCGCAGGCTCGCAGCTGGCTGTCTCAGCGGGGCCTCATCCCGGCCACGCGCGCCTCAGGGTCTTCCCCGGGATTTGGGAACGGCCGCAGGACCTGCCCGCAGCGCGGCAGGGGTGGCTCGTCGACCTCGGGAGTGTCCGCCGCGGAACCTGCGCCTGACACAGAGCGGGCGCTCAAAGCGCAGCGCGTCGGTCCCGCTCCCTGGGGCTCTTTCCCGGCCCTGCGAGCACCTTCCTCCACAGAGGCGCGTCTGTCCCGGCGGCGGCCCCTAGGGGGCGCGCGCGGCCGAGCGCCCCGCGCGTCCGGCCCGCGGCCGCCAGGGGGCAGCACGTCCCGAGAGGCGACTGCGGGCGCGGCGGCCCCTTCCGGCCGCGCAGGCCCCGAGAGACGCTGTAGGACCGGAAACCGCGCCTTTGCGCGGGCGGGGCGTGCGGAGCCGGGGCTCAGAAGACGGGAAGCCGAGAGCGGCCGTGTGTCCGGTGACGAGCAGAGGTTGGCGGGGACCTCAGGCCGGCGCCCGGCCTCGTGCGAATCCGGAGAAACCGCAGGCGCAGGGGGCGGCGGGCCGGGCCGCGGGGGCGGGGAGGGCGCAGGGCCGGCGGAGGCCCTGTCTCCGGCCTGCCGGCGCCTCGGATTTGGACGGGACCCCGCAGTGCCCCTCCGAGGGCCTGGCCGAAAGCACGGAGAGCTTCCGTGTGGACGGATGTTGGGGGCAGCATCATTCCATAAGCAAAACGTGGTGTATGATGAGAGCGACTGTCGCTCGCTTCTGCCACCTGCTACCGTGGGGATGAGCCTCACAACGTGAGAAGTGAGAGCACTGTCGTTTGGTCCGGTGTCGAAGACTCCAAGCTCCCAATGCAGGCGGCCCAGGTTGGATCCTGGGTAGGGGAACTAGATAATGCTGTGAAAGTGCTGCCCTCAATATGCTAGCAAATTTGGAAAACGCAGCAGTGGTCACAGGACTGGAAAAGGAGACTTTTCAGTCCAATCCCAAAGAAAGGCGATGCCAAAGAGAATTCAAACTGTGGCACAATTGCACTCATTTCACATGCTAGCAAGGTTATGCTTAAAATCCTTCAGCCTATGATTCGACAGTGTGTCAACCTAAAGCCTCTGGATGTACAAGTGAGATTTAGAAAAAGATAGAGGAACCAGAGATCAAATTGGCAACATCCTTCGGATCATAGGAAAAAAGCAAGGGAATTCCAGAAAAACATCTACATCTGCTTAATTGGCTAAGCTAGAGCCTTTGACTTTGTGGATCACAACAAACTGGAAAATTCTTCAACAGATGGGAGTAGCAGACCACCTTACCTGCCTCCTGAGAAATCTGTATGTAGGTTAAGCAACAGTTAGAACCGGATATGGAACAACAAACTGGTTCCAGATTGGGAAAGGAGTACCACAATGCTGTGTATTGTCACCCTGCTTATTTAAATTATATGCAGAGTACCCAGGAGAAATGCCAGGCTGGGTGAAGTTCAAGCTGGAGTCAAGATTGCTGGGAGAAATATCAATAACCTCAGATATGCAGATTTCACCACCCTTATGGCAGAAAGAGAAGAGGAACTAAAGAGCCTGTTGATGAAAGTGAGAAAGGAGAGTGAAAAAGTCAGCTTAAAACTCAACATTCAGAAAACAAAGATCATGGCATCTGGTCCCATCACTCCATGGCAAATAGGGAAAAAATGGAAACAGTGACAAACTTTATTTTGTCTGGGGGCATCCATCCAGTTGTGGATGTGACTGGTGATAGAAGTAAAGTCTGATGCTGTAAAGAGCAATATTGCATAGGAACCTGGAATGTTAGGTCCATGAATCAAGGTAAATTGGAAGTGGTCAAACAGGAGATGGCAAGAGTGAACATCAACATTTTAGAAATCAATGAAATAAATGGACTGGAATGGGTGAATTTAATTCAGATGACCATTATATTTATGACTGCAGGCAAGAATCCCTTAGGAGAAATGGAATAGCCCTCACAATGAAAGAGTCCGAAATGCAATACTTGGGTGCAGTCTCAAAAATAACAGAATGATCTGTTTGTTTCCAAGGCAAACCATTCAGTATTACAGTAATCTAAGTCTATACCCCAACCAGTAATGCTGACAAAGTAAAAGTTGAATGGTTCTATGAAGACCCTACAAGACCTTCTAGAACTAACACTGAAAAAAAGCTATCGTTTTCATTATAGGAGACTGGAATGCAAAAGTAGGAAGTCAAGAAACACCTGAAGTAACAGGCAAATTTGGCCTTGGGAGTACAGAATGAAGCAGGGCAAAGGCTAATAGAGTTTTGCCAAGACAACGCACTGGTCAGAACAAACACTCTCTTCCAACAACACAAGAGAATACTCTATAATGGTATCACCAGCTGGTCAATACCAAAATCAGATTGATTATATTCTTTGCAGCCAAAGATGGAGAAGCTCTATACAGTCAGCAAAACCAAGACCGGGGGCTGACTGTGGCTCAGATCATGAGCTCCTTATTGCCAAATTCAGACTCAAATTGAAAGTAGGGAAAACCACTAGATCATTCAGGTATGACCTAAATCAAATCCCTTACGATTATACAGTGGAAGTGACAAATAGATTCAAGGGATTATGTCTGATAGAGCACCTGAAGAACTATGCACGGAGGTTCATGACATTGTACAGGAAGCAGGGATGAAGACAATCCCCAAGAAAAAGAAATGCAAAAATGCAAAATGGTTGTCTGAAGAAACCTTACAAATAGCTGAGAAAAGAAGAGACGCTAAAGACAAAGGAGAAAAGGAAAGATATACTCAGCTGGATTACTGAGTATAAAGATATACTCAGGATTCCAGAGAATAGCAAGGAGAGAGAAGAAAGCCTTCCCCAGTGGCCAGTGCAAAGAAATAGAGGAAAACAATAGAATGGGAAAGACTAGAGATCTCTTCAAGAAAATTAGAGATACCAAGGGAACATTTCATGCAAAGATGGGCACAATAGAGGACAGAAATGGTATGGACCTAACAGAAGCAGAAGATATTAAGAAGAGGTGGCAAGAATACACGGAAGAACTATATAAAAAAACTTCATGACACAGATAGCCACGATGCTGTGATCACTTACCCAGAGTCAGACATCCTGAAATGTGAAGTCAAGTGGGCCTTAGGAAGCATCATTACAAACAAAGCTAGTGGAAGTGCTGGAATTCCAGCTGACTTGTTTCAAATAATAACAGATGATGCTGTGAAAGTGCTACACTCAATATGCCAGCGAATTTGGAAAACTCAGCAGTGGCCACAGGACTGGAAAAGGTCAGCTTTTATTCCAATCCCAAAGAAAGGCAATGCCCAAGAATGTTCAAACTACTGAACAATTGCACTCATTTCACATGCTAGCAAAGTATTGGTCAAAATTCTCCAAGCCAGGATTCAACAGTATGTGAAAAATCTTTGAGTTGTTCAAGCTGGATTTAGAAAAGGCAAAAGAACCAGACAGGCTGGATGAAGCACAAAGTGGAATCAAGATTGCTTGATGAAAGTGAAAGAGGAGAGTGAAAAAGTTGGCTTGAAACTCAACATTCAGAAAACTAAGGTCATAACATACGGTTTCAATATTCATAGCAAATAAATGGTTAAACAAAGGAAACAATGACAGACGTTATTTTTGGGGGCTCCAAAATCACTGCAGATGGTGACTGCAGCCGTGAAATTAAAAGACACTTGCTTCTTGGAAGAAAAGCTATGAACAACCTAGACAGCATATTAAAAAGCAGAGACATTACTTTACCAACAAAGGTCCATCTAGTCAAAGCTATGGTTTATCCAGTAGTCATGTATGGATGTGAGAGTTGGACTATAAAGAAAGGTGAGCACCGAAGAATTGATGCTTTTGAACTGTGGTGTTGGAGAAGACTTTTGAGAGTCCCTTGGACTGCAAGGAGACCCAACCAGTCCATCATAAAGGAAATCAACCCTGAATATTCATTGAAAGGACGGATGGTGAAGCTGAAACTCCAATCCTTTGACTACCTGAAATGAAGAACTGACTGTTTGGAAAAGACTCTGATGCTGCAAAAGATTAAAGTCAGGAGGAGAAGGGGACAACAGAGGATGAGATGGTTGGATGGCTTCACTGACTCAATGGACGTGAGTTTGAGCAAGCTCCGGGAGTTGGTGATGGATGGGGAAGCCTGGCATACTGCAGTCCTTGGGGTTGCAAAGAGCAACTGAAGTGACATGACTGAGTGACTGAACTAAACTGAGCTGGTCTCTGATTGATTCTCAAGTTTCAGCCTGCACCAGAATCCCCTGGTGGGCCTGGTGAAACACAGCCAGACAGGGCCCAGCCCCAGAATTTCTGAGTCAGCGAATTTTTATTCATAATGACTTCCCAGGAGATACTGCTGCTGGGGGTACAGGCCCACACCTTGAGCACCTCTGCCCTGAGCCAAACACCACTGGAATGGCATGTATTCAATTCTGGCCAGTGAGAGGTGGGCCAGGACCTCAGTTTGCCTCCTGGAGGAAAGACCTCCTGTGAAACTGAATGCAAGACCTGGAGCTACCGCAGCCAGTCTGAGTCTCTCTGGGCAAAGCCATCTGAGCAGGAAGCCCACACACAGGGGAAGGCCTCTGGGCCTGGACCTGCCCATCCCAGTCTTTGACCTTTTAAGGGCTAGTGGCATTTGCCTCCAGTGCACCACAGCTCTTGTGCCCGGGGTCTGCTCCACATCAGAAGGTGTGCTGGCCACACACCCTGATCAACCCCTTTCACTTCCTTCAGCTCTCTCACACTGCAACCCCTGCTGTGTCTCTTCAGTGTCATAAGGACATCGCTTTCTTTCCTTTATTATTCAGTTCAGTTCAGTTGCTCAGTCGTGTCCGACTCTTTGCATGGACAGGCTTCCCTGTCCATCACCAACTCCTGGAGCTTGCTCAAACTTATATCCATTGAGTTGGAGATGCCATCTCGTTTATTATTACATCCATGTGTACTTAAAGAAGTTGCGCTTTTCCTAAACATTTACCTGCTTATATATGGCACCCCACTCCAGTACTCTTGCCTGGAGAGTCCCATGGACGGAGGAGCCTGGTGGGCTGCAGTCCATGGAGTCGCTACGAGTCAGACACAACTAAGCGAGTTCACTTTCACTTTTCACTTTCATGCATTAGAGAAGGAAATGGCAACCTATTCCAGTATTCTTGCCTGGAGAATCTCAGGGACAGGGGAGCCTGGTGGGCTGCCGTCTATGGGGTGGCACAGAGTCGGACACGACTGAAGCGACTTAGCAGCAGCAGCATAGGTACCCATGGAAATCATATAGAATTATTTTGTGTATATACTTTTATCCAGCTTTATGTTTTGAAAGAATTTCCAATTTACAGAAAAGTGGCAAACTTAGTACTGTGGAATTAAAGAGACTAAAGTAGGAGGCGGGACTAGCCTGTAGGGGGAGCTCTCTCATCCACTAAACTAATTAACTGTTAGTTACTCAGTTGCATCGGACTCTGTGCCCACCCCATGAGCTGTAACCGGCTAGGCTCTCTGTCCATGGGATTTTCCAGGCAAGAATACTGGAGTGGGCTACCGTTTCCTTCTCCAGGGGATCTTCCCCACCCAGGTATCAAACCCGGCTGTCGGGCATTGCAGGCGGATTCTGTATCTGTACCATCTGAGCCCCCAGGGAAGTAGTTCAGTTCAGTTCAGTTGCTCAGTCGTGTCTGACCTCTTGGCAACTCCATGGACTGCAGCATGGCAGGCTTCCCTATCCATCACCAACTCCAGGAGCTTGCTCAAACTCATGTCCATCAAATCGGTTATGCTGTCCAACCATCTCATACTCTGTCGTCCCCTTTTCTTCCAGCCTCAGTCTTTCCCAGCATCAGGGTCTTTTCAAATGAGTCAGTTTTTCATATCAGGTGGCCAAATGATTGGAGTTTCAGCTTCAGCATCCATCCTTTCAATGAATATTCAGGACTGTAAGGTCCCTGTTGGAGAAGGCAATGGCAACCCACTCCAGTACTCTTACCTGGAAAATCCCATGGACGGAGGAGCCGGGTAGGCTGCAGTACACGGGGTCGCTGAGTCGGACACGACTGAGCGACTTCACTTTCATTTTTCACTTTCATGCATTGGAGAAGTAAATGGCAACCCACTCCAGTGTTCTTGCCTGGAGAATCCCAGGGATGCGGGAGCCTGGTGGGCTGCCGTCTATGGGGTTGCACAGAGTCGGACACGACTGAAGCGACTTAGCAGCAGCAGCAGCTAAGCTGGTCATAGCTTTTCTTCCAAGGAACAAGCTTTTTTTAATTTCATGGCTGCAGTCACCATCTGCAGTGATTTTGAAGCCAAAAAAATAAAGTCTCTCACTGTTTACATTGTTTCACCATCTATTTGCCATGAAGTGATGGGAGCAGATGCCATGATCTTAGTTTTCTGTATGTTGAGCTTTAAGCCAACTTTTTCACTGTCCTCTTTCACTTTCATCAAGAGGCTCTTTAGTTCTTCTTCGCTTTCTGCCGTAAGGGTAGTGTCATCTGCATGTCTGAGGCTATTGATATTTCTCCCAGCAATCTTGACTCCAGCTTGTGCTTCATCCAGCCTAGCATTTCTCATGATGTACTCTGCATATAAGTTAAATAACCAGGGTGACAATATACAGCCTTAACGTACTCCTTTCCTGATTTGGAACAAGTCTGTTGTTCCATGTCCAGTTCTAACTGTTGCTTCCTGACCTGCATACAGATTTCTCAAGAGGCAGGTCAGGTGATATTCCCATCTCTTTAAGAATTTTCCATAGTTTGTTGTGATCCACACAGTAAAAGGCCTTGGCATAGTCAATAGAATAGAAATAGATGTTTTTCTGGAGCTCTCTTGCTTTTTCAATGATCCAACGGATTTTGGCAATTTGATCTCTGGTTCCTCTGCCTTTTCTAAATCCAACTTGAACATCTGGAAGTTCATGGTTCATGTACTGTTAAAGCCTGGCTTGGAGAATTTTGAGCATTACTTTGCTAGCGTGTGAGATGAGTGCAGTTGTTCAGTAGCTTAAGCATTCTTTGGCATTGCATTTGGAATTGGAATGAAAATTGATCTTTTCCATTTCTGTGGCCACTGCTGAGTTTTCCAAATTTTCTGGCATTTTGAGCACAGCACTTTCACAGCATCATCTTTTATATTTGAAATAGCTCAATTGGAATTCCATCACCTCCACTAGCTTTGTTTGTAGTGAAGCTTCCTAAGGCCCACTTGACTTCACATTCCAGGATGTCTGGCTCTAGGTGAGTGATCACACCATTGTGATTATCTGGGTTGTGAAGATCTTTTTTATATAGTGCTTCTGTGTATTCTTGCCACCTCTTCTTAATATCTTCTTGTTCTGTTAGGTCCATACCATTTCTGTCCTTTTTGTACCCATCTTTGCATGAAATGTTCCCTTGGTATCTCTTATTTTCTTGAAGAGATCTCTAGTCTTTCCCATTCTATTGTTTTCCTCTATTTCTTTGCACTGGCCACTGGGGAAGGCTTTCTTATCTCTCCTTGCTATTCTTTGGAACTCTGCATTCAAATGGATATATCTTTCCTTTTCTCCTTTGCTTTTCACTTCTCTTTTCACAACTATTTGTAAGGCTTTCTCAGGTAGCCATTTTGCCTTTTTGCATTTCTTTTTCTTGGGGATGGTCTCCATCCCTGTCTCTTGTACAATGTCATGAACCTCCATCCATAGTTCTTCAGGCACTCTATCTATCAGATATAATCCCTTGAATCTATTTGTCACTTCCAATGTATAATCATAAGGGATTTTATTTGGGTTGTTTCTGAATGGTCTAGTGATTTTCCCCACTTTCTTCAATTTGAGTCTGAATTTGGCAATAAGGAGCTCATGATCTGAACCACAGTCAGCTCCCAGTCTTGGTTTTGCTAACTGTATAGAGCTTCTCCATCTTTGGCTGCAAAGAATATAATCAATCTGATTTTGGTATTGACCAGCTGGTGATGTCCATGTATAGAGTATTCTCTTGTGTTGTTGGAAGAGAGTGTTTGTTCTGACCAGTGCGTTGTCTTGGCAAAACTCTATTAGCCTTTGCCCTGCTTCATTCTGTACTCCAAGGCTGAATTTGCCTGTTACTCCAGGTGTTTCTTGATGTCCTACTTTTGCATTCCAGTCCCCTATAATGAAAACAACAGCTATTTTAGGTGTTACTTCTAGAAGGTCTTGTAGGTCTTCATAGAACCGTTCAACTTTTGCTTTTTCAACATTACTGGTTGGAGCATAGACTTCGATTACTGTGGTAGTGAATGGTTTGCCTTGGAAACAGACAGAGATCATTCTGTCTTTTTTGAGATTGTGTCCAAGTACTGCATTTCGGACTCTTGTTGACTATGATGGCTACTCCTTCTAAGGAATTCTTGCCCACAGTAGTAGATATAATGGTCATCTGAGTTAAATTCACCCATTTTAGTTCTTTGATTCCTAAAATGTCTGTATTCACTCTTGCCATCTCCTGTTTGAGCACTTCCAATTTGCCTTGATTCATGGACCTGACATTCCAGGTTCCTATGCAGTATTGCTGTTTACAGCATCAGACCTTGCTTCCATTACCAGTCACATCCACAGCTGGGCATTGTTTTCGCTTTGGCTCTGTCTCTTGATTCTCTCTGGAGCTATTTCTCCACTGATCACCAGTAGCATTTTGGGCACCTGCTGACCTGGGGAGTTCATCTTGCAGTGTCCTATCTTTTTGCCTTTTCGTACTGTTCATGGGGTTCTCAAGGCAGGAATACAGAAGTGGTTTGCCATTCTGTTTTCCAGTGGACCACATTCTGTCAGACCTCTCCACCATGACCCATCTGTCTTGGGTGGCCCTACAGGGCATGGCTCATAGTTTCATTGAGTTAGACAACGCTGTGGCCCATGTGATCAGATTGGTTAGTTTTCTGTGATTGTGGTTTTCATTCTGTCCACCCTCTGATGGAGAAGGATAAGAGGCTTATGGGAGCTTCCTGATGGGAGAGACTGACTGAGGGGGAAACTGAGTCTTGTTCTGATGTGCAGGGCCATGCTCAGTAAATCTTTAATCCAATTTTCTGTTGATGGGTGGAGCTGTCTTCCCTCCCTGTTATTTACCTGGGGCCAAACTATGGTGGAGGTGATGAAGATAATGGTGAAAGTGAAAGTGAACTCGCTCAGTCAATCCAACTCTTGGCGACCCCATGGACTGTAAGCCTACCAGGCTCCTCCGTCCATGGGATTTTCTAGGCAAGAACACTGGAGTGGGTTGCCATTTCCTTCTCCAGGAGATCTTCCTGACCCAGGGATTGAACCCATGTCTGCTGCATTGTAGGCAGAGGCTTTACTGTCTGAGTCACCAGGGAACCTCAAAGATAATGGTGACCTCTTTCAACAGGTCCTGTGCATGCGCTGCGATACTCAGTGCCCCCCACCCTGCAGCAGGCCACTGCCGACCCACGCCTCCACTGGAGACTGCCGGACACTCCCAGGCAAGTCTGGGTCAGTCTCTTGAGGTGTTACTGCTCCTTTCCCCTGGGTCCTGGTTCACACAGGTTCTGTTTGTGCCCTCCACGAGTCTGTTTCCCAGTCCTGTGTAAGTTCCGGCAGCTCTGTGGCGGGGTTAATGGCGACCTCCTCCAAGAGGGCTCATGCCACACCCAGGTCTGCTGCACCCAGAGCCCCCCCCCCCGCCCCCCCCCCCCGCCCCGCGGCAGCCCACTGCTGACCCGGCAGACACAGTTCTGTCTCAGTCTCTGTGAGGTCTCTGGGTCCTGGTGCACACAATGTTTGTTTGAGCTCTCTGAGCATCTCTGGTGGGAATGGGGTTTGATTCTAAACATGAATTTGCCCATTTCATGTGAAATAGATGGGGAAACAGTGGAAACAGTGTCAGACTTTATTTTGGGGGGCTCCAAAATCACTGCAGATGGTGACTGCAGCCATGAAATTAAAAGACGCTTACTCCTTGGAAGAAAAGTTATGAACAACCTAGATAGCATATTCAAAAGCAGAGACATTACTTTCCCTACAAAGGTCCGTCTAGTCAAGGCTATGGTTTTTCCAGTGGTCATGTATGGATGTGAGAGCTGGACTGTGAAGAAGGCTGAGTGCCAAAGAATTGATGCTTTTGAACTGTAGTGTTGGAGAAGACTCTTGAGAGTCCCTTGGACTGCAAGGAGATCCAACCAGTCCATTCTGAAGATCAACCCTGGGATTTCTTTGGAAGGAATGATGCTAGAGCTGAAACTCCAGTACTTTGGCCACCTCATGTGAAGAGTTGACTCATTGGAAAAGACTCTGATGCTGGGAGGGATTGGGGACAGGAGAAGAAGGGGACGACAGAGGATGAGATGGCTGGATGGCATCACTGACTTGATGGACGTGAGTCTGAGTGAACTCTGGGAGATGGTGATGGACAGGGAGGCCTGGCGTGCTGCAGTTCATGGGGTCGCAAAGAGTCGGACACGACTGAGCGACTGAACTGAACTGAACTGAACCATCTTGCTGGGGCTTCTCCTTTGACATTGGACATGGGATATCTCCTCAAAGTTGCTCCAGCACCACACAGCTGCTCCTCCAGGTTTGTAGGAAAGAAATATTTGAAAAAAGTAACTTTATATGTGGTCAAGGTGTGTAAAATTGAATTGCTATGACAAGGGTTTTTAAAATAAGCTTTCAGATTAGTAAAACTTATGTAAAACTAAAACAAGTTTCATATGCTAAAAGGGCTAGGTTTTCTTGAATTGTTGTCTGCTTCTCATAAGAAAGTGTGAAAGGTTTTTCCTTACCTTTTAGTCATCTGCTTAGAAAACCAAAATTGTGCTTTACCCAAATTATTTCCTGTGCTTCAGGCTGTCTTAATCAGATCTTTGATTACTTAGTTCAGTTCAGTTCAGTTCAGTCGCTCAGTCGTGTCCGACTCTTTGCGACCCCATGAACTGCAGCACGCCAGGCCTCCCTGTCCATCACCAACTCCCAGAGTTCACTCAGACTCACATCCATTGAGTCAGTGATGCCATCCAGCCATCTCATCCTCTGTCGTCCCCTTCTTCTCCTGTCCCCAATCCCTCCCAGCATCAAAGTCTTTTCCAATGAGTCAACTCTTCACATGAGGTGGCCAAAGTACTGGAGTTTCAGCTCTAGCATCATTCCTTCCAAAGAAATCCCAGGGTTGATCTTCAGAATGGACTGGTTGGATCTCCTTGCAGTCCAAGGGACTCTCAAGAGTCTTCTCCAACACTACAGTTCAAAAGCATCAATTCTTTGGCACTCAGCCTTCTTCACAGTCCAACTTTCACATCCATACATGACCACTGGAAAAACCATAGCCTTGACTAGACGGACCTTTGTAGGGAAAGTAATGTCTCTGCTTTTGAATATGCTATCTAGGTTGTTCATAACTTTTCTTCCAAGGAGTAAGCGTCTTTTAATTTCATGGCTGAAATCACCATCTGCAGTGATTTTGGAGCCCCAAAAAATAAAGTCTGACACTGTTTCCACTGTTTCTCCATCTATTTCCCATGGAGTGATGGGACCAGATGCCATGATCTTCATTTTCTGAATGTTGAGCTTTAAGCCAACTTTTTCACTTTCCTCTTTTACTTTCATCAGGAGGCTTTTTAGTTCCTCTTCACTTTCTGCCATAAGGGTGGTGTCATCTGCATATCTGAGGTTATTGAAAGAAAATGAAATCTTCTCGGTATTAAAAGTGATACATTTTTCTTATGTCACTCACTCACTTCGTGTGTCTGAGTCTGTGTGACCCCACGGAGTGTAGCCACCAGGCTCCTCTGTCCATGGGATTTTCCAGGTAAGACACTAGGTTGGGTGGCGTTTCCTGTTCCACAGGGCCTTCCTGACCCGGAGATCAGACCAGGCCTCCTGCATCGTCTGCATGGACAGGCTGACTCTGTACTACTGAGCCACACGGGAAGCCCTGTGTGTGTGTGTGTGTGTGTGTGTGTGTGTGTGCGTGTGTGTTAGTTGCTCAGCCATGTCCAACTATTTTCAACTCCGTGGACTGTAGCTTGCCAGGCTCCTCTATCCATGGAATTCTCCAGGTAAGAATACTAGAGTGGGTAGCCATTCCCTTCTCCATTGGATCTTCCTGACCCAGAGATCAAACCCAGGTCTCCTGCATTACAGGCACATTCTTTACCATCTCAGCCATCAGGGAAGCCCTAACATTTTGTATTTGGCTTTGAAATCATTTATCATTACTTTGGTCAAATAGATAATTAATAATCATTTCTTAGTAGGCCGTGGTCCAGTTTAAGCAAATGTCCAAAGCCTTTTGATATTTTTGACAAACTTTCCAAAAGTTGGGTTCTAAATGAAGGCTTTCTCACCTTGAACTAACTCTAGGCTCTTCCAGGAGGTCTTTGAAAAGCTCAAAGGATTTGTCTGTCACCTTGTAAAATATTAAACTAATCAGGCTTTTGTTGTTCGGTACCTCAGTTCAGTTTCAGTTCAGTCGCTGTCATGTCTGACTCTTGGCAACTCCATGGACTGCAGCACGCCAGGCCTCCCTGTCCATCACCAACTCCAGGAGCTTGCTCAAACTCATGTCCATCAAATCGGTGATGCCATCCAGCCATCTCACACTCTGTCATCCCCTTTTCCTCCTGCCTTCAATCTCCCAGCATCAGGGTCTTTTCAAATGAGTCAGTTCTTCACATCAGATGGCCAAAGGATTGGAGTTTCAGCTTTACCATCCATTCTTCAATGAATATTCAGGACTGATTTCCTTTAGGATGGACTGGTTAGATCTCCTTGCAATCCAAGGAACTCTCAAGAGTCTTCTCCAAAACTACATTTCAAAAGCATCAATTCTTCAGCACTCAGCCTTTTCTATAGCCCAACTCACATCCATACGTGACTACTGGAAAAACCATAGCTTTGACTAGACTGACCTTTGTTGGCAAAGTAATGTCTCTGTCCATGGATATGCTGTCTAGGTTGTTCATAACTTTTCTTCCAAGGAGCAAGCATCTTTTAATTTCATGGCTGCAGTCACCATCTGCAGTGATTTTGGCGCCCAAGAAAATAAAGTCTCTCACTGTTTCCACTGTTTCCCCATCTATTTGCCATGAAGTGATGGGACCAGATGCCATGATCTTCGTTTTCTGTATGTTGAGCTTTAAGCCAACTTTTTCACTCTGCTCTTTCACTAAGAGGCTCTTTAGTTCTTCTTCATTTTCTGCCATAAGGGTGGTGTCATCTGCATATCTGAGGTTATTGATATTTCTCCTGGCAATCTTGTTTCCAGCTTTTGCTTCATTCAGCCCAGCGTTTCTCATGATGTACTCTGCATACAAGTTAAATAAGCAGGGTGACAATATACAGCCTTGACATACTCCTTTGCCAATTTGGAACCAGTCCGTTGTTCCATATCTGGTTCTAACCATTGGTTTTTGACCTGCCTATAGACTTCTCAGTGTCTATGCTGAGAGCTTTGTACCTTCCTCCTCTTTAATAAACCCTATTCTCTTGCTACAGTGAATGTTTTAGTGTTCATGGATTCCATTCTTTGGCTCTGTGAACAAGAACTTGGATTCCCATCTCATCTTTGTTAAACAAGTCTTCTTGGTTTTGTGGTTAAGTAAACCTGCTTTCTTGAATAATCAACTTACAGGGGTATTCCCATATTCTTGGTGACTCATAAGCTTGCAATGCATGTCAGAGTGAGGATGGGATCTTAGTTTTCCCACTAGGGTCTGAACCGTCACCCCCCACTGTGGAAGCCAGGTGTCTTAACCATTGGACCATTAGGGAAGACCCCATAACGTTGGAAAGAGTTCCTTCCTCATTATCTTGTGTAAGATTGGTATTATTTCTCCCATTTGAGTGTTTTTCATAGATCCCAGCTCTCCTTAATTTTCTGGAATACAACAATTGCTGTTTTTAAATAGCTCGCTAGCACCAATACCTGGGTTCACCCACAAGTCTATTTCTATCATCGGTTGTTTTGCTTTTTGCCATTTTTGGTCTTGTGTCCTGTTACGCCTGTTAATTTTTTATTGTAAGCTGGACATTTTGGGTAAGACTGAAGTCTCTGGAAGGTATCACCTTCCTTTACAGCATTCTGGATCTTTTGTCAATCTGAGAGTGTAAATTGGCATCAAGTGAGTGTAGATTGAATTTGCATTGCTTTCCCTCCCAGGCTGAGCGTTTTCCATCAGGCTGTGGTTCAGTCGCTCAGTATTTTCCGACTCTTTTCCACTGCATGGACTGCAGCACGCCAGGCTGCCCTGTCCTTCAGTATCTCCCGGCGTTTGCTCAAACTCATGTCCATTGAGCTGGTGATCCCCTTTCTCAACCTCTGGTTAAGAGAATCTTATTTCCTTTGCCCTCAACCCACCTTCTGTCGGTTTGTTCATCTCTGTTCCCGCAGTAGGGTAATCTGCATATTAAGGAATTTAATCTTCGGTGCTGCATATAGCCAGCAGCAAACTTTCCCCTAGTCTTCTTCCTTGTTTGACGAACACACGCATGACCTTTGGAGTCACTGCAGTGACCTAATTGGACTTTTCATTCCCCCAACCTATCCCCAGCTGCGAGTCTCCTGAGGCCCAGTCTCCCGCCTCGCTCGGAGGGAAGCCCCAGTCTCCGCACCCGGCCCACCTGGACCCAGATCCGCTCACGCCCCGGACGGTCTCCTCTCTATTCCCTTCCTTCCTCCTCAGGCGACCACTGCCCTCGAGGCCTGTGTGGGCAAAGCCCCCATCCAACGTGGGCTTGCGCTGCCCGCGAGGCAGCCTCCCAGCGTCTACCGCTGGGCACCCGTCACGGGACACGGGAGGATGCAGGCCTCTCACTGCGTCACCACCGAGCCCCCGGCTTGCACTCGAGAAACGCTCCTTGACTGAGTGGACTGAGGCTTTTGTATCCTGTTCAGGGCCTTTCCACTAAAAAGTTAGCCTTTAAAAGAAATAGCCTCACCCCACCTTCTCACGCCCAGCCCCGCGGGAAGCCGGCGCAGGCGCACTGGGGCCGCGCGCGGAGACCTGGGAGCCGCCCGGAGCGCGGCGGCCGGAGGCCCGGGCCCAACGGCCAACGCGGCCGCGCGGGAACTCGCGCGCCAGGCCCCGCCCGCGGTTTGAACCTGAGGCCCCGCCCCCGCGCCCGGCCAATCAGCAGGCGGGGCGGCAGGCCTCACGGCGACTCTTTGCGGGCGCGGCGCGGCCCCGCCCTCCGGCCCCGCCCCTCCGGCCGCCCCTCCCTCGGCGGCGGGCGGCGGCGCGGGCGGCGCGGAAGCTGGCGGCCAGGTAAGCGTGCCGGCGTTTCCTGGGTCTTTGTGCGGCTGCTGGGCCTCGGGAGGGGTCGGTCGTAGGCGGGAACGCTAGACTCCTGGAGGGGTCCTTGGGGGGCTGCCCCGGACTGGAGACCTGGGAGGCTGAGGCGGACCCGGGGGGCGCCCGAGGCGTCGGGCTCGGGGAGAACCTGGGGCCCGGGGGCGCGTCGGAGGAGGGGCGCGGCCGTGGAGACCGACGTCCCCCGCCCGTTCTCCCGCCGAGTGACCGGCCGCCTGGGGCTCCCTTGCTGCTGCCGCACCCTGAACTTGGGCTGTCCCGCTCCATTGCAGTCCACAGGACCATCCCCTTAGCTTTAACTTAACTGGGGAGTCTTTTAAGGAGGAGAAACCCCTAAGGTGGGTCTGTCGGGCTCTCCGCGGGGAATCCCCCACGCTTCTTGCCTTGGCCTTGGAAGAGATCAGTGCAGGCCCTCCTCCCCCCAGCTCCCACGATGACCCTCCAGGTCTTTGCAGTGGAACGCTTGAATTTCATCACACATCTTTTTAGCGGAACTAGGGGTTTGCAATACTGTCCTGCCTTCCAGAAATGGCCCAGGCCGAGGCTCCTTTCTCTGGAACCCCTGAAGTTAGGGCTGCCTCCCTGCAGCGGGCTGCATGCCTCTTGAGTGTTCAGTTTGAGTTCCTTTCCTTTGTGTCTCAGCTTTAATTGTTTTGAAAAGGAACACTGAGGATGTTTTGCAATGGTTTCTCTCCCCTGTACAGCAGGAGACCCAGCTTCTCTATAAGCTGGTCAGGGGAGTGATGCCAGCCTTGGGTGGCCTGAAGCCACACTCGTCTGCCTCCCCGCATCCTGGCCTTAGCTGCCTCTTCCAGCGGACACTGATGTCAGGGAGGGGAGCAGGGCACGGGATGGTGTGGGGAGGGCTCCCAGACCTTGTGTCCACTGGGCTGCCTGAACTGCCCCATCCTGCCTCGGTCGCCGGGCTAGGAAAAGTACCAGACTCACTTCCAGAGGCAAGTGCACCGCTCTACGTTTTCAAAAGCTGATTGTCCCCAGAGCAGGATGACCAGGAAGAGCATCTGCCAGGTAACTGCTGGGAGAGGCTGTGGTCCAAATAGCGGTTTCCCTCTGCTGGAGACTCCCGTTTCCTCTTAGGGGCCCCTATGTGGCTTGCACAGGACAACCTCATGGAATTAACCGTTCTGTTGAAATGAGCCAGGAAAGATACTGTCCTCTTACAAAGTTAAATATTGTATGAACTTCTTACATACAGTTGCTCTTTATTTTCAAGTTTCACCACGTTTTAGAATTAAAATTGAAATTCAGAATGAAAAAAACAGTTATGACTTTCTTTTGAAAGAGAGAGAGAGAAGATGGCAGCTTTTATCTTGGGAAGAGGCTGGAACTTTCCCTCAAGCTTGCTGTGAGAACATAATCCGAGGCAGAGAAAGCTTGTGTATTTTTTTCCAAGTAACAAAAGTTACTTGAGGGAGTTCCCTGGCAATCAGGTGGCTAAGACTCTGTGCTTTTACTGCCAGAGGCCCGGGTTCAAGCCCTGGTGGGGAACTAAGATCCCACAGGTCGCCTGATGCTGCCCGCCCCCCCCCCCCACCCCCCCCAAAAAAGATACTTGCAATCGACTTTTTAGTGCTAGCTTATGAAAACTCCAGGCAGGCAGTAGTGAGGGGTGACCCCACCACACAAGCTGCGTCATTGGTGAGTATTTCAGAGCCAGTCTGATAGTGAGACAGCACTGAGACTGCTGGTGCTGATTTGCCATAAATACCGAAACTCACAGGGGCGCGTGCTTGCCCGGGGCTGAGGGCCATGTCACAGGGGCGCGTGCTTGCCTGGGGCTGAGGGCCGAGGTGACCGTCTGTTCCTGGCCCTCCGCCTCTGAGTCAGGGATCTGCATCTCCCACCACTCCTCGGTGGGGGCCACAGTGTGAGCTGCTCGGGCACAGGGACCTGGCTGTGCCTGCCAGGGTGACCCAGTGGGCGGGCGCAGCACCCCCTGGCCCCACCGCCACCTGAGGCTCACGGCCTGTCCGTCCCTCTTGTTTCCCTCTGGCGGAGCGCTGGTCCGGAGGAGGCCTGAGGGCCATGTTGTAGGCTGGGGATGGGGGCGACTCTGGTAGGTGGCTGCCTGGGGAGGCTGGGGGGTCTCAGGTGCCACATGAAGACTGGGGCCTCGGGGTTTAGCCAGCTTCGTGGCGAGACCTTCCTGTCGATTGCAGAGGTGGGTAATGGCCCACATTTTTTGCTCAGCACTCACTGGCGAGTCAGGCTCTGCAGTGAGGACGGCCTGGGAGGCTGCGGCCTTGTGTCCCCTGTGTTAGGGGCTCAGTGCCCTCCGACCGCAGTCTGGGCTGAGAAGAGGCTCCGCTAGGCTGGCCGGGGGTTTGCATCCCCTCCTCTGCCCTGGGCATCTCTCAGGGTCCCTCAGAACCACCCTCTGTTCAGATTTGGCCCCAAACACAGATGTCTGAGGAGGGGACCCTCGCAGGCCACCTTCTGGGGTCACCCTAGCCCTGCCCTCTGACAGCCTCTGGGAGGTGGGGCACTGCCCAAGGGCTGCTCCCTTCCATGGTTGTGAGTCCGCCGACATCGTCTTGTGTTGAGTGTAACACAAATTAACAGTCGCTTAGGTTTTGGAGTGTTTGAAAGGAGTCATTTAGGCCAGCTCTGTCCTGGCACGCCCACTGTGGTGCCCGGAGGCAGTAGCTAGTGCTCCAGGTTTATCCTGGTAGCCGCCCCATCGCCTTGTTTACTGACGCACTTTTGTTTCTCATGAAGGTATAATTTAGGGCAGTCAGTCAAACAGATGTTGGCTGTGCAGCTCAGTGAATTCCTTACGTTCAGGAATTTGTGGTTTGCCCAGGTAATAAGAACCAATCAGAAATCAACACACAAGCCTTTGAAAGAGGGTGACCAATCAGACGTCCTCCAGCCTGGAAATCCCCTTTTACACGAATATACCCTATATAAGCAATGTAACCCGAAACTCGGGGCTCCTTCCCATAGCCGCTGTGTCAGTAACAGTGGGAGCCCCAGCTCGAGCTTGGTAAGAAAGACTCTCTTGCTTTTGCATCGGACATCGGCTCCCTGGTGGTCATTGGGAGATTTCGTGACTTGAGTATAACATTTGGGGGCTCGTCCGGGATCTCCCACCGGCTCCACGGGAAGACCGATCCGGAGAGTCATCTGCAGCCGGTAAGCTTTTTTCTTTCTTTCTAGTTTCTGGTGAAGTCTGTTTTCTGGAACCAGTATATGACTCAGGCGGACGTGCCAACGGGTCGCCGGTGTGGGTTGTTGGGAGACGTTCCCGACCCCCTCGGAGGGGACGGAGTGCCCCTGTTCTCTGTAGACGATAGCGGGTCGCTACCACTGAATGGCTGGAGGCCGTCGTCTTATTTTCAGTTTTGCCTCTGAACTCCTGGAGGTATATTTCTTTGTCTGTGTGGCTGTCTGTTTTGGCTGTGTTAATTTACCAACATTTGGCTGATCCAGGGATGATGGGACAACGCCATTCTAGCCCCACGCCTCTATCCCTGATTACTGATCATTTCAAGAAGGTCAAAATGCGCGCTCATGACCTCAGTGTGGAAATCAAAAAGAATAATCACTTTTTGCAGTGCAGAATGGCCGACCTTCAATGTAGGATGGCCCTCAGAAGGCACCTTTGATTTGGAAACTGTACACCGAGTCTGAGATATCATCTTCCGACCGCGGATCAGACCCCCTGACCAAGTTCCCTATATCATTGTATGGGAAAATGTTGTGTTGTGCCCCACCCCTTGGGTAAAACCTTTCTTGCCTCAACAGGGGTTTTCCATCAATCAGGTGTTAGTGACCCGAATGGGAAAGAGCCTGAATAACCCCAAGGAGCCTGAACCGACGGTGCCACTCTACCCTATTCTGCAGGGGGGAACAGAAGAAGAACTCCTCTTCCCCCCCCCTTACAAACCCCCCGAACCACCGAGGGCCCCCGCCATCCCTCCACCCAGGGCCGAAACACAGGAAGGGGGCCCACACGAAATACTCGCCATAGTCGAGCCATGTCCCGGGAGGGGCCAGCAGACTCAACCATTGCCCTCCCCTTACGAGTGGCCAGCCCCCCTGATGAGGAAGGAAACCAACCTCATCAATATTGGCCCTTCTCTACTAGTGACCTATATAACTGGAGATCCCAGAATGCCAAGTTCTCAGATAACCCTAGAGATTTAACCAATCTTCTAGAGACTGTGCTCTTTACCCACCAGCCCACCTGGGACGACTGCCAACAGCTGCTCCAGAGTCTCTTTACCACAGAAGAGAGAAAGAATTCAAAATGAGGCCCGATAAAGGGTCCCAGGGGCAAATGGAGAACCCACCACTAATATAGATGAAATTAACACCTCTTTTCCTTTATCACAACCTGACTGGGATTACAATATGGCACAAGGTAAAGAGAGGCTCTGGGTCTACCACCAGACTCTCTTGGGGGCACTTAAGGCAGCTGCACGGAAACCCACTAACCTAGCTAGAGTAGATGTTCAACAGGGCCCCACCGAGAGCCCCGCAGCCTACCTGGAAAGGCTGATGGAAGCTTTTAGACAATACACCCCTTTGGATCTGGAAGCAGAAGGCACCCAGGCCGCCTTGATAATGCACTTTGTCAATCAGGCAGCCCCCAATATTAGAAAAAAAGCTACAAAAGTTAGACCGCCTGGGTGAAAAGAGTATCCAAGATTTAATAACAGTAGCAGAGAGTCTATAACACCCGAGAGACCCCTGAGGGAAAACAAGCCAAAGCAGCAGACCGCCAGGCCCGTAACACGGCACGCATCCTGCTGGCCGCTGCAGTTCCTGACTCAGGAGAAAGGGAGCGCCAATTGCGCCGCCTAGCTACTGAAGGTAAGAATCGTCCCCGTACGCGACCAGCATTGGGAAAAAACCAATGTGCCTATTGTAAAGAAGAGGGACATTGGGCCAAAGAATGTCCCAAGAAAAATAAGGGGCCACGAAAGGCCCCCATCCTGGCCACTGAAGAACTGAGCGACTAGGGAGGACGGGGCTCAGCGCCCCTCCCCGAACCCAGGGTGACCCTAAAAGTGGAGGGGACCCCAACTGACTTCCTTGTCGACACGGGGGCTCAATATTCGGTTTTGCTAGAGCCCCAGGGAAAACTGGCCGGAAAGACCTCTTGGGTGCAGGGGCCTACCGGAATGAAACAATACCAATGGACTCCCCGAAGATCAGTGGACTTGGGTGCGGGCCGGGTATCCCACTCTTTCACGGTCATTCCGGAATGCCCCTCCCCGCTGTTAGGACGAGACCTGTTAGCCAAAATGGGGGCCCAGATTCATTTCCTCCCGGGAGAAACTAAAATACTCGACCAGACGGGCAACCTGATCCAAGTACTGACCATCCAATTAGAAGATGAATATCGGTTACACCAGAAACCTACACTGCCCCCGGTGGACATTCAGAAATGGTTAGATAAATTCCCTGATGCTTGGGCCGAGACGGGGGAACCGGCTTTGCCGGGCACCGCCCTCCTATATATATAGATCTCAAGCCAGGGGCCGACCCTGTCCGGGTCCAACAATACCCCATGACCCTGGAGGCCCGACGGGATCACCCCCCCCATATCCACAGACTCCTGGCCCAGAAGATCTTGAGACCCTGCCAGTTGGCCTGGAATACCCCCCTCCTCCCCGTCAAAAAACCCAATTCTCATGACTTTTGGCCGGAACAGGACCTACGAGAAGTGAACCGCAGAGTTTTAGATATTCACCGCACTGTGCCGAACCCATACAGCCTCCTGAGCTCACTCCCACCAGGCCAACACTGGTATACGGTCCTAGATTTAAAAGACGCTTTCTTCAGCCTTCCCCTGGCACCCAGAAGCCAGGATCTTTTTGTCTTTGAATGGTCCGACCCAGAAGAGGGAATTAACGGACAGCTGACCTGGACCCGGCTGCCACAGGGATTCAAGAATTCCCCCACCATCTTGGACGAGGCCCTTCATGAGGACCTGGGTGAGTTCAGACAACAACACTCCCAGCTAACCTTGTTACAATATGTAGATGACCTCTTGATTGCAGCCAAGGATCAACAGACCTGCCTCACGGGCGCCCAAGAACTGCTGCAGACCCGTGGAGAATTAGGACACCGAGCCTAGCCAAAGAGGCTCAGATACGCCGACCGGAGGTCACCTACCTGGGCTATGTACTGAAAGAGGGGCAGAGGTGGCTGTTGGGGGCACGAAAGGAGACAGTACTCAAAACCCCTACCCCAGATTCACCTCGAAAGGTGAGAGAATTTTTGGGGTCTGCTAGCTTCTGCCGCCTTTGGATCCCTAATTATGTGAAACTGGGTAAACCTTTATATGAAGCCACAAAGGGTACCACCCCTTTCAGCTGGACGGAACAGATGGAGACGGCTTTCAAGACTATTGAAACGGCCCTGCTGTCAGCCCCTGCCCTAGGGTTGCCTGACGTTACAAAACCCTTTCTCCTGTACGTAGATGAAAAACGGAGTGGCAAAAGGGATGCTGATGCAGCATCTGGGACCTTGGACGCGGCCGGTGGCTGGCTTGTCTAAACGCCTAGACCCCGCGGCGTCAGGCTGGCCCCCATGCCTCCGCATGATTGCAGCAGGGGCCCTAACGGTCAGGGATGCAGATAAACTGACCCTGGGGCAAGAATTGCAGATCACTGCCCCCCACGCCATTGAGGGCGTCCTGAAACAACCCCCAGATAGGTGGATCAGCAACGCTCGGCTGACCCACTACCAGGGACTGCTGCTAAACCCCTCCAGAGTCATCTTTCTGCAGCCTACTGCTCTCAATCCGGCTACACTGCTTCCTAACCCGAATTTAGAAGCCCCAGTCCACGACTGCAGCGACACACTAGCCCAGGTACATGGAACGCGAGAGGCCTTGCAAGATCGCCCTCTAGCGGATGCTGAAGTTACCTGGTAAAGGGATGGGAACAGTTTTGTCCGAGATGGACTCAGGTATGCAGGGGCCACCGTAACCGCTGAGACCCAAATCATATGGGCAGAAGCATTACCCCCGGGCACCTCGGCTCAAAAGGCTGAACTAATCGCCCTAACCAAAGCTCTCCAGTTGGGAGAGAACAAGAAACTTAACATCGTCACTGGTAGCCAATATGCCTTTGCTACCGCCCATATGCACGGAGCCATTTACAGAGAGAGGGGCCTCCTCACGGCTGAGGGTAAGACGATCAAAAATGAAGAAATAAAGGCCCTCCTCTCAGCATTATGGCTTCCTAAAAAACTAGCCATAATACGTTGCCTGGGACACCAGAGGTCGGACACTCTGACCTCAAAGGGAAACAACTTGGCAGATAAGGCAGCCCGAGATGTTGCCCAGGGCACAGTAATCAAAGCCACCCTACAGCTGCCCGACCCTGGAAGCCCTGTGTTGCCAGCTCTGCCCGACTGCTCACCCAGAGACTCAGATTGGATAAAAAGTTTGCCCGTGACCCAACAACTGACCGGGTGGTGGCGGGCAGCGGATAGCTCCCTGATCCTCCCGGAAGAGCTGGGAAAACAAGTAATATTGAAGATGCACCGCGCCACTCACCTGGGGACCTGCAAGATGCAGAACTTGATTAGACATGCCAGACTTACCATGAGAGACGTCAGAACCACAATAGAAAACATCGTGTCAGCATGCAAGGCCTGCCAGCTCACCCACGCTACCCGCCACCCAGCCAACCCCGGATCTACAGAGCGCGGAAGTCGACCTGGAGCCGACTGGGAGGTGGACTTCACGGAGGTGAAACTGGGTAGATACGGATACAAATATCTACTGGTATTCATAGACACCTTCTCACGGTGGGTAGAAGCTTTCCCCACCAAAAGAGAAACAGCACAGGTGGTGGCCAAAAAGTTGATCGAAGACATCTTGCCGCGGTTTGGGTTTCCTGCACAGGTGGGGTCGGACAGTGGGCCAGCCTTTGTATCTCAGGTAAGCCAGGGAGTAGCTAAGGCTTTGGGGGCTAGATGGAAGTTGCATTGCGCTTACAGGCCCCGGAGCTCAGGACAGGTAGAAAGGATGAATAGGACACTCAAAGAAACATTAACAAAACTAGTTGCTGAGACTGGCGGGGACGGGGTGGCTCTCCTCCCCTTTGCCCTCTACCGGGTGCGGCACTCCCCCTACCAACTGGGACTTACCCCCTTCGAGATTACGTATGGAATAGCTCCCCCAGTAATTCCTAACCTGAAAACAGAGGTGCTGAAAGAGGTAGATGATCAAAAGCTACTCTTGTCTCCGGTCCTTGCAGTTCTCCCGCAGGGACACGTGGAGGAGACTCAAGGCTCTGCGTGAGTCAGGCCCGCCACCCGAACCCCACCGCTGCCGGCCAGGAGACGGGGCGTTCGTGCGCTGCCATCGCCAAGAGACCCTAGAGCCCAGATGGAAAGGACCCTTCCTAGTTGTCTTGACGACACCCACCACACTCAAGGTTGACGGCATATCCACTTGGGTTCACTACACCCACGTATGGCCTGCAGGCCTGTTTGCCTTGAGAGAAGAGTTCCTTCCCCAATGGAAGGCCAAGCTGGACAAGACAAATCCCCTCAAGTTCAAGCTACGAAGGCAATAAAAATACTGCTTATGCTGTTGTCCCTGTGGCCTGGTGCTGCCTCTAACCCTCATCAACCCATGAACCTGACTTGGGTGCTTGTAAGTGGTGCTACAGGAGAGGTAATTAACTCCTTAGCCATCCATCCCAAAAACACCTGGTGGCCGGACTTGGAATTGGGCCTCTGTCTTCTAGCCAAGGGATCTTGGTATGAAGACGGAGAAGAAGATGATGTAAGATCACCTAATAACCCTGGGTGTAGCAATCCCTGCCAAAGGGCAGCTTTGCGGGACACTACCTCCTATGTATGCCCCAGGGGGAGACAGAACCAGGCAACTGTCAGTAACTGCGGGGGGGCTGACAAATTTTACTGCGCCGCCTGGGGATGCGAGTCAACGGGGACTGTCGACTGGGAACCTCCGACCCGAGGAGACTTGATTACTTTGAGTCGCGCCCCAGGGCCCACCACTAGACAAGACATACTCTGTAAAAATAACTTTAATGACCCTAACCCGGTTAAGGCTCAGATTCTCAACTGAAGGGAAAAAGTTCCCCAGTTGGGAAGCCGGACAACCTTGGGGCCTCCGGCTATATCAGTCAGGATATGATAATGGATTGCTATTTTCTGTTAGGCTGAAAGTAGAACCCATACAGATCGGCCCAATTCTGTCCTGGTGCCACAAGAACCTACTCACACTCCTGTTCAAAAGCCTCCCTGAACGCCTCCCGGGCCCTACATTACTAGCACGAACAGCTCCCCTCGGGTTAGCCTTAAGAGACCTAATATTAAAGATGATCAGGACCCGTTATTTGATATGATAGTTAGTACCTATCGGGTCCTAAATTCCACTCACCTGGACCTGACTAGCAGTTGCTGGTTGTTACGGCATCAAACCCCCCTATTATGAGGGCATAGCTGTCCCGGGAAATTACATTCAAACGAGACCACAGAGCCTGCCGATGGTAGCAAAAAGTAGACGCCAGATTAACTCTTCAGCGAGTAACCGGACAGGGCCTTTGCATAGGAAATGTTCCCCAAACCTATCAGCACCTCTGCAATTCCACAGACTCTATAAAAACAACCGAGTGCCTGGTGCCTCCCCAAGAAAATTGGTGGGCATGCTCCACGGGCTTAGCACCTTGTATTCACGGGCAGGTACTAAATGACTCCAAAGATTTTTGTGTATTGGTGTTACTGGTCTCCCGACTATTCTATCACTCCAAAGATGAACTCCTAAAACTAGAAAAAGCCTCGCCCTGGTCCAAGAGAGAGCCAGTCTCGGCCCTAACCCTTACAGTTTTGTTGAGGTTGGGGGCGGCCTGGGCGGGAACTGGGATATCCTCCTTGATAGTGCAGAATCGACACTGCTCCAGCCTAAGGGCAGCCATTGATCTTGATATTGAAAGACTAGAAGGCTCAATCAGCCACCTCCAAGAGCCACTTGAGTTCTCTGGTGGAAGTGGTGCTGCAGGGTAAAAGGGGACTGGATTGGGTTTTTCTCCAACAAGGGGGCCTATGCGCCGCGTTAGGAGAAGAGTGCTGCTTTTATGTAGATCACTCAGGGGTAGTCAAAGAGTCCATGGCCAAGATAAGAGAAGGGCTAAATCAGAGAAAAAGAGAAAGAGAAATGTCTCAGAGTTGGTTTGAATCCTGGTTCAACTCATCGCCCTGGTTCGCAACCCTTATATCTTCCTTGGCAGGGCCCCTGATTATTCTGCTCCTGCTACTCCCCTTCGGACCGTTTTATTAAGTAAATTAGTGACCTTCATTAAAAACCACATCCACACGGTGCAGCTCGTGGTGCTCAGATCCCAATACGCAGCCCTACCCTTAGTGGGAGACAATATAGATCAACCGCAGACCCATGATTGGGTCTGTCCTGGATCCTTGAGAAGCGGGGATGAAGAGCCTGAGCTGCTCCATCTTGCCTAATAGGAGAGCTCCATTTTGTAAAGTTCCAGGAAAGAGACTTTGGAAATCCCCTGACCTCACCCCCGCGAGCCAGTCAGACCTTGGACCAAAATCTCCTGACCTTACGTTCAGGAATTTGTGGTTTGCCTAGGTAATAAGAACCAATCAGAAATCAACACACAACCCTTCGAAAGCGGGTGACCAATCAGACGTCCTCCAGCCTGGAAATCCCTTCACACGAATATACCCTATGTAAGCAATGTAACCCAAAACTTGGGGCTCCTTCCCATAGCTGCTGCGTCGGTAACAGTGGGAGCCCCAGCTCGAGCTTGGTAATAAAGACTCTCTTGCTTTTGCATTGGACATCGGCTCCCTGGTGGTCATTGGGAGATTTCGTGACTTGGGTATAACAGCAGCCGCTGTGACGGCAGCGCAGAGGAGAGGGCGGAGGGGCAGGGGCTCTCCTTGCTGAGGGCAGCTTTGCAGGGTCCCAGCTGCTCCCCCTGCGACACACTGAGTCATTGCTGGAGCAGATGGTGCCTCATCTGCCCCTCGGAAGGCTGGGGACAGGGAGCCCTGGAGAGACCGGAGGGACCATCGGGGTGTTGTATGTTGTGGCAAACACGTGGCTGTCAGAGGTGGCAGTAAAGTGCCGAGTAACAGGGAAGGCGTGATGAGCGTGGAAAGGAGGGCGTCCTGAGACGGGGATGCGCCCGGGAGAACGTGCTCTGGCAACGCCAGGGAGACGGCCTGACGGCTGGTTGCCAAGCATCTGTGCCCTGTGCTTTGGCTTCTCCCCGTTCCCCACGGGGACCGCGGACATGAACCGGGCCCCACACGGCAAGCGCAGCGCTGTCTTCTGAGCTGCCACCGCGCTGCCACGAGCATCACCGGGCTGGGCAGGGGCGAGGGCAGCGGAGGCGTGGGAGTGCTTCCCAGCTGGGGGGCCTTGGGGTCCTGAGCGGGACTGGGGGCCAGATGACTGACCAGCATGCTGGCTGGGGGCACATCCTGCACAGTTTCTCCAGCTGGTCCTCCATGGGGAGTAAGACCAAAAACCAGGAAGCGTGGGTTACTGGCAGAGCCTGGGCTGGGGAGGGCGATGCCACGGGCGGGTGGTCGTGGGGCGTCCTGGGCTGTCTGATAGAAATCTGCTGTCTGCATGTCTGGGGTGGTGGGAGCGGGCTGCGTCCAGGCTGCTTCCCGTGGTGGTGGCTGGGTGTCCTCGCTATGTGTTCAGTCTGGGCAAACAGCGGGAAGGCCGCCCTCTGGGCTTCTTGACTGCGGCTGCCACCCCAAGTGCTGAGCACACCAAGCTGCAGCTGCCCTGAATTCGGCGCCTGGAGTGGAGGGCTCCCCCTGGGTTGTGAATTCAAGGGCTGGCCATTCTGAGGACCCCTCAAGGAAAGCGAGGTGGTATCTGAGGTGCCCTGTGAGGCCTCCCAGCTGTGGTCTTCAGCCCATCCCTGCTGGCCCAAGTGGCTGCTGGCCTGCCTTAGACCCGAGCCGTGAGGGGCCCGAGGGAGGGTGGCCTGACTTCCTGTGTTGGTGAAGTTGAGCTTAATCATGTTACTTGAGGGAATTTTGTTTAGGCTCTAAATTGCCTTTTTTTTTTCCTATCCATGCCTTGCAGCTTGCGGGATGTTAGTTCCCCAGCCAGGGATGGGACCTGGGCCCTCAGCAGTGAGAGCTGAGTCCTGAGCCCTGGACACACACCAGGAGATCCCCTGGGCCCCAGGTTAAGTCAGTGGTCGTTCAGAGTCAGGATTTGAGATTAGGTGGAAAGATGCTCGAGGTGATTCATCTACCACAGAGAGGAGCCCTTGAAGCTCGAGTGTTTCTCCGGAACACAGGGTGTTCCTTTTTAGTGTGACGTAGTTTATATCAGCTCTCTCTGCCCTTTTTGTTTTGGAGTGGTTGCAGGTCCACAGGAAGTTGTAGAGAAGTATCCTGGAGGGGTGTCCCTGCCCCCTGCCTCCCGGTGTCCGCATTCGCGCGCGGTGCCTGGCCCAGTAGCCCCTGCAGGAACCTGGCTTCTGAGCAGCCTTGGCGCTGGTGGGATCGTGCGTGCGTGTGCCCGAGTGTCGTGTGCCCGCGTGTGGTTCTGAGCAGTAGGGGCTCATGCAGCACCTCCGAGGTCCCTACGTGAGGAGATGGCCCTGGGCCACCTGAGATGGATTTTCTCATGCTGCATGACCCCCTCGGTGCCTGTCCGAGCCCCCGCTGCGGGGCAGTCCTCCCCTGCGTGGTGGCATCTGAGCCGCAGCCCCCCCTCCCTGAGGGGCCTGCTTCCCAGCCTGGGGCTGTCGTGAGTGGAGCTGCTGTGGGCATTCTTGTGCGTGTTTTCACATGAACATTGGCTTTCATTTCTCTGGGATAAGCACCCAAGAAGTCACGTGCCTTTAAAAGAGTTCTTTAAATGTTAAAATACACAGGAGGTGAGAGCTGTGGTATTGAAAGGAGAATCGGAGGGCAGGGAACCTTTCTGCTTAAGGGTAGGGCTGGCGGCACGGGCCGCTTTAACTCTCTAAATGGATAACTCGAGTGGATTCCTTGAAATAAAAATGTTGAGTTACCTTATGAACTTGAAAGAAGGTCATTACAGCTTCACTTTGTTCTTGGAAGGAGGGAACACCCACAGGGGGCTTGTGGGGAAACAGGGGCCTTGGCCCTTTCTGCTCCACCTTTCACGTCCCCTGGGGTCTCCTAACTTAGAGCCTGTTCAGAAGGGCAGCTCCCTTGTATTTCTGCCTGTGAGAGCAGAGGCGCAGCAGGTTGGCTGTTTCCGACCAGCCTCGGTCCAGGTGAGGCCCAAGAACCAGCATTTTTCGTCCAGTGGTGCTGGCGTGTGCATCCACTCGGAGCGGTGCTCTCCCAGGTGGCCGTAGACCACTCCAGCCCCCAGTGGGGACCCTGCCCTAGTCCTGGGCCTTCCGGACGCTGAGGAGGGGAGGGTTTGGAAGGAGGGGTGGGTGCAGCGCAGTGTGTCCGCTCTGTCTGCACCCCAGCCACCGCCCCCCAACATGCGTCACCCCGGAGTTCGGGCCGAGGTGCGGCAGAATCCCCGGGACCCCTGCAGCAGGCTCAGCAGCGTCCCTCTCGTCTCTGCAGGGCACGATGCTCACCCGGGGGCTGAAGAGGAAGTGCTCGGAGGACGAGGCGCCTGCCGGCCCCCTGCAGCGCCAGTCGCTCCTGGACATGTCGCTGGCCAAGCTGCAGCTGTGCCACATGCTGGCGGAGCCCAACCTGTGCCGCTCGGTCCTCATCGCCAACACGGTCCGGCAGATCCAGGAGGAGATGACCCAGGACGGGAGCTGGTGCCTGCCCGGGCCCCAGACTGCGGGCCGGTCGCCGCGTGACCGCCTGGTGTCCACGGAGGTTCTGTGCCGCCCGGCTTGGGCCGGGCCGGCCCCAGCCCCTGACCCAGCAGACCTGGCCTCTGCACTGCAGGCGGTCCCAGCAACACAGGTTCCCGGGTCCGTGCCGGGAGGCCCCTGGGACAGGGCCGTCCCCGGAGAGAGCCAAGGGGGCTTCCCCAGGTCGCTAGATCAGGTGTTTGGAACACTGGAGAGCCACGGCCCCGGCGCGGTGGAGGAGCTGCTTTCCGACGTGGGCGGCTCCTACTGTGACCTGGATGCCGTGCTGACGGGCGTGGTGGGCGGCGCCAAGTCAGGCCCGGAGGGGCTGGAGACCTTTGCCTCCGTGGCCGCCGCGCCCCGAGGTACCGGCTGCAAGGGGGACCTGGGCGAGCTGGACCACGTGGTGGAGATTCTGGTGGAGACCTGAGCCGCAGCACCGCGGTGCGTCTGTGAGGCTCACGGAAACAGCCGGCCTGCATCTGTGAGGCTCACGGAAACAGCCGGCGTGCGAGGCTGTGGGTGCCGGGGGCCAGCTCTCTGTGATCGGGAGAGCCCCCCGGAGCAGCGTCCGGCGGCCCCACCCTCCCAGGGCTGGCGGCTTTCCCGTGGGCCTGTGTGCCGCCCTCGGCCCTGACTCCTGTCCTGCGACAGCCCCACCGGAGGATGCCAGCCGCATCCAGCCTCGTCCAACTTTAGATGGGTGAATTTTCTAAAATTAACTTTTATATATTTGAGGCAATATTTTGTCTTAAGGTACATTTTTAACTTTTTATACTTGGATCACTTTAGATTTTTTAGCTATTTTCTTAAAAGTATATTTTTTCTGTAAGCATGGCCTGCTGCTGCATGAGAAACTTCTACAGCCTGAGCAGTTGAAGTTGGTGCGTTCCTTTTTTTAGGTCTAAGGAACACTGCTCTTTCACAGCGAGCATCACTGCCCTGAGTTTGCAGCGTCCTCGCACCGGGATTTCCGCTCTGGACTCGGGTGTGAGCCTTGCCTGTAGGCCCTGCTGCGGTCCGAGCGAGGTCAGGGTCAGAGGCCTTGCACGTGATACCTTTACCAGATCTGCTGTGTGGCCACGTGTCTGTGGGACTGCAGCGTGGGTTCTGAAGGGTTTTCTTTATGCCTGTTGATGTCTAAGTGTCTTCAGGGCTGAAGGTCGGGTGCGCTCTGCCTGGAGACCACTCGTACCAAGGTCTCGGGTGGTGCCTCCCAGGGTCTGCGTCTAGGGACCCTTCCTGCACAGGTTTCCCAGCACAGCCAAGCTTCCTCCTACAGTTGCTGCCCTCCAACACCCCCGCCTGGCCAGCTGCTGGGCCCACACACACTCGGCCCGCGGTCGCGGAGGCTGCTATGAGCCGCCGTGTTTGGGGAGGGCGTCTGTGCGCCACTGGGCCGGAGGGTGTCCGCATGTGCTCCATTAAGCCAGTGCTGGGACGGAATCTTGAGCTTGAGCTTCAGTCTGGGACTGAAGGAGCTCCTCCCTCTCGAGGGTTGTTGACGGTGGGCTGGGCTGTGCGTCCTGTGCCCGGGGCACCCAGACCGCCCACAGCGTTTAGGTCTTCATCACTTGTTCACAACTAAGCCTACTCACTCCCCACCCCACCCCTGGTTTCCCGCTTCTCGTGCTCTTTCTTCCTTCCCCAGCCCTTAGCCAAGAAGGGTTGTTTTCTTAGCATCAGCGGTTGCACCTCATTCTATTAAAAAGTCACCTAATGGAGTGGAGTGTGTTGTCAGCTACCTGCCGGACGGTGTCCTCGGGCGGACCTCCTGCCTCACTCAGCTCGGTCCTCGCTGCGGGGCCTGTGGGGCAGGTGCAGGCATCACATGGGTGTGTTGGCGGGTGGGCAGTGGGCTGTCTCCTTCACGGGCCCGTGGGGCTCGGAGGCAGCTCTCCCGTCCGGCTTCTGCAGCAGGTGGCAGGTGGGGACAGCACCCTGGGGCTCGGGCCGGGAAGATACGGGTGAGACGTGGGCTGTGGCTCTCGATGGCTGAGGGGTGCTCCCTCCAGATTCTGAAAGTCTTCCTTTGTGGAAAGTAGCTGAAGTGGATGTCTGTGAGCAGCACGCCCCACGCGGCGCTGTGCGTCTGTGTGGCGGTTCTGTCTTCGGAACACGGGCTCCGTGTGGGGGCAGCTGCACGATGCCTTGGGCTTTGGCTCCAGGTCCCTGTCTGCAGATGCAGCGGAGCCCCAGTCCCCTCCTGCTCCTGCCAGCGGCCCACTTGCATTTCGGGGGCCTGCTGATGGCCCAGTCATCCTGGGCAGGGTGAGATGGGGCCCGTCTAGACACCGATTCCCCTGGAAGTGTCAGGTTCCCCAGGGAGAAACAGTGGTCAGTTGCTGGCGATGGATTTGAATGCAGGTGCAGGACTAGGGAGGAGAAGGCAATGGCACCCCACTCCAGTACTCTTGCCTGGAAAATCCCATGGAAGGAGGAGACTGGTAGGCTGCAGTCCATGGGGTCGCTAAGAGTCGGACAGGACTGAGCGACTTCACTTTCACTTTTCACTTTCATGCATTGGAGAAGGAAATGGCAACCCACTCCAGTGTTCTTGCCTGGAGAGTCCCAGGGATGGGGGACCCTGTTGGGCTGCCGTCCATGGGGTAACACAGAGTCGGACACGACTGAAGTGACTTAGCAGCAGCAGGACTAGGGAGGGGACGGAGGAAGCTTTAAGTTCCTGTGTGCACGTGATCACCTGTTTGTAAACTTCGCAGAAAAGGTGTGTCGGCTGCAGTCCTAAGGCTTCTGCCTTCACCCCACCACCTCATGACCCTCTCCCCCCAGGCCAGGCTGGCTCTGGGCTCCAGATAAGGAAGCTGGGTTTTCGGGGAGAGGTTCCCAGTGCGTGTTTGCAGCTGCTTCTGAGCACAACTGAGCTCCACCAGCTCCTCGACGGGAAGGATGTGGAATTGACCTGCTGCTGCCCAGGTGCCCAAGGTCCAGGGAGTGTGTGGCGGGAGGCAGTGGGGTTTTGTGGATGGAGGGCGGATACGGTGGCCAGCTGTGGGGAGGGGAGATTCCGGAGGGGCCCAGCCCTGAGGGTGGTTCGCACGTCTTGACCGATGGCTAGTCTTTAACGTTGAAAGAAGCTTCTGAACCGTCCATAGTGAGCATACACTGTCCTCTTTAAGGACAGTAGGTGATGCGAGACTGTCATCACATGAGAAGGTGGCTCAAAAGTTCATAGGGAGAGCAAGGTGAAGTGTTGAGGTGTGTCAGGCAGTGATTCATCGCAGCCCCTTTCCTTTCCTTGTGTGTGTGAATTTCACAGCAAGCACTGGTTTCCTCGCCTCCCTCAGCTTTGGATGCTGTGTTTTCATTGTCATCTGGTTTTGGAATAAACGTTATCGCGTGTCGTCCTGGCTGTTGCTTCCCCCGCACCTGGCTGGCTCCCAGGCTGGCAGACTCCAGCACTGGGTCCTCGGGCACCTCTTGGCCTCTGTCTGTGGGGTCACTGTGCACACTTTCTCCAGCCTGGAGGCATCAAGGAAGCCAGGCTCCTCCTCACACGACGGCCGGTGTCTCTGCAGGGCTTTGTGTCAGAACCCAGCTCTGTGAGGCTGATAGAGTCTTGGCAGAAACCCCAGAGTGCTGGTCACAGCAGTCTTCTCAGTTTTACAGTCTTCCCACCTGGGCTGGAGGTGGGGTCCAGGCCTGCCCCCCGCTGGGGCTGCTTGGCCCTGGGCTTGCTGGGCTCATGTGGAGCTGGAAGTCCCTTCACTTGCCACTGGGGTGAGGAGAGTGGCTGTGGCCTCTTCCACTGCCTAGGTATTCTTTATAACCTCAACCTTGTTTATTTCTATTCATTTCAAATTTGGGGAAAGAAATGGCAACCTGCTCCAGTATTCTTGCCTGGAAAATTCCATGGACAGAGTCTGGTGAGCTACATACAGTCCATGGGGTCACAAAGAATCAGACACGACTGAGTGAGTAATACTTCCCCTTTCATTTTTAAAGTTTTTATAGCGGCCTTATTTAAGCCCTGGTTTGGTAGCTGGTTGGGCTTGTTCTGGTCTGGGTGAGAGCGCTGGCCGCCCACACCCTGACCTCTGAATCGGGTGGCCAGGCGGCACTTCCCCATGAGCCTGCCAGTCTCTCCCAGCTCAGGAAGCCCCGTCCTCATGAGGGTGCAGAATCAGGGCCAGACTGGATGTCCGATTAGATGGGGAGTGAGGGGGGCCCAGGCTCTTGTGAAGGAGCAGAGCAGGGCGGGGGTGGGGGACAGAGTTCAGAGTCGGGACTCCAGTGAGGAGCTGCCCGAGCCCCGGCTGGACCCTGGGCCAGTGGGGCAGGGAGGGCCGCTGTTGGAACAGGAACACGGCAGCGTCTGAGTTTCAATCTGGGTGGGAGGCAGGAGGCAGATATAGGCCCCCTAGGGTAAAGTGATTGGACACATTCCCTGCGGGTGGGAACACCAAGAGGAGGCGGGGCCCCACCCAGACCACATACTGCATTCTCGTGTCCAGGATACCTCCCTGACCATGTGCAGAAAAGGCTCCTTGGAGGCCAAAGGGGAGTCACGTCAAGGATGTTCTACCCAGACGCCCTTTCGGTAAAATCCACCTTGGCTGAGATGTGTGCGCGTACATGGGAGGATCCTGAGATTCAGGGGAAGGGGGCTGGGAGCCAGGCATGCCAAGGTGACTGGCCGAAGGAAGAAACACCCCACAGGAGTGACTGGAGGTGCCACAGGGGGCGATCAGGGGCTGTCCCTCTGAGCTGCCCTGTGCCTGCCTACACATGTCCAGCAGTCTCTTCCCTCTCAGGAGTTGCTTCACGGCTTCCATCTTCATGGGAACTCTTTTCTGTGGAGCCGGGGGCTGGGCCCCTCGTTGCTGACCACCCGCCTAGTGACCAGGGTCTGGTGTTCTCACCAGTAGGACCCAGCCTCCATCTCTGGGAGCCCAGGCCCCGCTGCAGGCCGCGGACACCGAGATTAGAGGGGGGCGCAGGATGGCACGTGTTGGGTCGTCAAGTCTAACCGAAGGTCGGGATGAGATGGCATAGCCCAGGCCATCTCTGCTGGCGGGGCCCTGGGAGACCCCACGTGGACAGTCCCCTCCCTGTGATGGAAGAGTCCCACGTTCTGGCTAGAAAAGGAGAGGCAGATTTCTCAAACACACAGCCCCCCAGAATCAGTCACCCCTAAATAAGGCAGGTGGTCTGTGGGGTGGCTGAGGGCGCTGGGGTGCGGGTGACCCCCCGTCTCCTGTGTGATGTGACAAGTGACAGCTGCTGGCCACCGTCCCCGCTGGGCCTCTTGGGGTCTGACACCTGCGTCCACGGAGCTGGTGTCTGAGGCCTCCCCGGCTGTGGTCTCCCCGCCTCGAGAGTGGCCTTGAGGGGACAGTGATGCTGGGGTCCCTGTGCCTGCGGGCCCCACCGGCCTTCCCTCCCCAGGCCTCCCCGAGGGCGGCGGGTCTGCTGCTCAGGGTCCCGCACGGGGCCTCACACAGCGGGCGATTTAGCAAGAACACAGCTTGTCTGGGCTGTTCCATTTAATAAAATCTTACAAAAGGCAGCGCCACCTGCTGGGCTCTTTCGCCGGAGGGATCTAAGGGATCAGTATGCAGCTAAGGGATCTTCCTTAGCTGATGACAGGCCGCCCACCCGCTGGCAGGCAGGCAGGTGTGGCTGCTGCAGGGAGCACGCTTGCTCTGGGGAGACGGCGCTCCCACCCCCACCGCGCGCCCAGCCACGTGGACACCTGGGCTGGGGGCCAGTGCAGGACCTCCCAAGGGCCCTGATGGCTGCTCCCAGTGACAGTCCCAGCCGTGTGCCAGGCCAGCCTGGGGTCCCGGGCAGCGTGGTTCAGGCACAGGGCCTGGGGTCTCACAGGCACCCCCAGAGCCACCTTCCTTCTGCCCCACCAGGCTGGGGCAGGGCTCCGGGGGACCCGGGCGCACCCTTCCTGGCACTGGCCCTGCTGAGGGACACACCCCCTCATCAGAGTGTCCACCCTGATGTGGACCACCTCCACAAAACAGTTCTGGTTTCCAGTACCAAACCAGACTGAGGAAATGGTGGAGTCTCCCATCAAGACACAAAAGCTGTCCCACTTTAGCAAAGGTCACTATTAAACAATGTCAGTTTCAGGTTATGAGGACTGAAAATCTTTTTCCTTGGAGTTGTGATGTACTGCCCATTTCCATGTACGGGGGTCTTCAGGAAGAGGCTGTAGGTGATCAGGCTGCCCTGTCCACCAGCCGGTGTCCCCGAGAGCTGCCAAGAGAGGAGAAACCAGTCAGGGCGAGCACGCATGCCCTCCGGGACTCCCCGGCCGCTGGCGCCTGGCCAGCTCGTCTTGTGGCCCTCACGTGCGCTGTCAACACGAAGGAGCTCTGGACGAAGCCACAGCCTCTCCCCGAGTGGACGGGTCAGGATGGCGCCCGAGGGCAGCTCTGGCCTGGACAGGTTGGCCTCCTGGTCTTCCTCCAGCCCAGCTGCGGCCCCTGGACATTCCTGTCGGGCCACTGCCATGCTCCAATCCCCGTCCAGGCTGCCACGGGAGAGGGGCTGCTGGAGACACTTAGGTCTTGCTGCTCTAAGACAGCCCAGCCACGTGCCTCTGGAAGGTTCCACCTCCTGCCCTGTGACGGTTCTGCAGAGCAGAGGGCTGGCCCACGGCCTGGACTGTCCCGCCCTCCTCCTCCCCAGCTCCACTCAGGCCCCTCCCACATGACCCCCTCTCGCCCCCTGTGTGTCAGGCCTTGTCCCTGAGGGCTGGATGCCCAGCACGGGGTGGAGGTTGAGGGGTGGAGAGGCCCTTCTGGGTGGAGCTCGGGGCTCTGGAGGAGATCAGCTGGCTGGTCAGGGCGTCCCCCGTCCCAACACCTGCTCCAAGGGTGGGCAGAGAACCCATTCCTGGAGAGGCTTTTCCGTGTAAGGGGCTGCAGTATGGAGCCCCTTCTTCCTGCCTGGGCCCCACCGTGCATTGGGGAGGAGCTGCCGCCCTGACCCCACAGTGCCCCCGGACTCTCAGAGCCACAGGTGAAGCGGCGAAGCGACTCGCGCTCACCTTGGTCTGGATCAGGGCTCTGCAGTGCTGCAGGCGGAAGCCGAGCTCTTCGGGCTCGTGGAAGCCGGGCTCTCCCAGAGTGCGGCCAGGGCTCCCCGAGAGGCTCTGAGAAAGCAAACCAGTCAGCCAGAGGGACAGAAGGTTAGAGGGGCTTCTCCCGGCTTCCCTTTCCACCTGGGCCCCTGGCACATCTCCCTGTAAAATGGCAACAGGCTCTGATCTGGGCTCTGTGGGGGGCTGCCCTCTGCACACCCCGGCCCAGTGGTATCCCCCCAAGCCCCGAAGTGCCCCTCCTGAGGAGCCACACCACCCAGGCGGCCCGAGGAGGCCGTGCCCAGCTGCTAGTGCACCCGCCCGCTCCCCAGCCCCACGCGGGCCCTGTGGTGTGCTGCACAGCATGGCTGGCAAAGACACCGTGCGGTGCGGCCAGCCTCCGGGAGCCCCTCTCTACTCAGGTCAGCCCACCTTCTGAGCAGCGTCTACTCCGAGAACAGGAAGGAAGTTTTCCCGGCTGTGGGACTCGTTCCAGATGCATCGGGAGGTTGCTGTGGCCCCGGTGTTGTGAAGAGCCCTCCAGAGTTTCCTTGATTCAGAGCTGCAAGAGAGCTGCCTTAACCACAGGGCGACCTGCAAGGCCTTCGGAAGGGGGGCATGGAGGGCATCTGGCCCGCCAGCATTCTGAAGGCAGAGCAGCGGCTTCTGTTTCTTTGTTCATTTGCTCAAGCATCTACTCGCCCAACACCCCTCCCTCCTCCCAGCTTTGTCTCCGCAGAGCTCAGCCCTGGCCTGAATGACCGATTTCACCACCCTGTGTCTCCTCCTAGGGCAGAAGCTCCAGGGGGCCAGATATACTCTGCCGTCTTGCTCCCTGATGATCTCAGGGGTCTGGAACCATGCCAGGTGCCAGAGAGAGGCCCACAGGCCGAGAAGCGGATGCCAGAGGGGGTGCTGGGGCCCCACCTGGCGGACTGGCCCGGCCTCCAGGAGTGAAGGCCTCTGGGAGCAAGGGCCTCCGGGAGCGAAGGCCTCTGGGAACAAGGGCATGGCTGGTCCCCAAACAGCTCCAGGGCGACAGACGTGCCCAGTGCTGAAGTGCTTCCGGGCCACCCCTCCATGTCGCCACAGCGCCGAGCCGGGCCAGTCCCGACCCCCAGGCCCACCTGTGCATACAGGTGCTCCAGGCTCAAGCCCCCCACCTGTGGGTCTGGACCACAAGCTGGGGAAGCAGTGTGCCCTGCCGCACTTCAGCCCGCGTCCCCGGGACCTCTGCTGGTGGGGGAGAGTGCTCCGCGCAGGCTGGCTCAAACCCCTGCCAGGGCCCAGGAGGGCCCGCCCGCTGCGCTGTCTGCAGTGCCAGCCTGTGAGGCGGGCTTAGGTCCCAGAGGAGCCGGCTCCGGGGCACCTGGACCGCCCTCTGGGGCCTGGCCCCACCTCACCGTTCACTTGAGCTAGTATGGTTTTCCACTAAGGCCATCTGACGAGATGGCCATCGGCAGACAAGTGCCTCTGTGACGTGTGATCCCAGGGACTTGGCCCTGGGGGTGGCAGCCCTGCGGTGGACTGAGCGCCTCTCCAGGATCTGGGGGATCACTTGCTCCCGTCCCCCAGGAGCCCCTGAACCCGCCATGCCGGCCCCCTGGGCCCTCCGGAACCCGCAGCGCTCCCACCCAGACCTACTCTGCTCTGGACCGGCTGGAGGGGCCCCAGGGCGGGGCTGGACAGGGCTCTTTAGAGGAGGCCGCCCTGCGACCCCGTGACCTCAGGTGCCGGGAACTCGGGAGGGTCAGTGCTCTCCACAGTGGTAGAAGCACAAAACCTGAGGACCCCGGGACCACCAGCTCAGCCGGCGGCGGCACGCGAGCGCTGGTTTAAGTTCATTACCACAGCTTATGCGTGGATTCCAGGCCAGAGTTTTCTTCATCCCTTGTTTCTAAGAAGTGGTCTAAGGTGGCAATGCCCTCGGCGGCCTGTGGGACCGGTACTTCCTGAAAAGCAGACCTGAGAACATGGTCACAGCTGATCACGGGCTGGAAAAGGAGAGAGAGACACACCAGCGTGAGGAGACACACGCGTCACGGCGCCCCATTCCAGACACGGGACTGTGGCACAAGTGAAATTTGTAAACGATTGTGTATCGTTGCCGCTACTGAAACATGACGTTTGTTCCTAAAAGTCGCTGCCCTGAGTCGTGCTGTGGAGACTGCGGTGTGTGGGAGAGTGTGACCACAGCAAAGTCATAAACTTCGTCAGTGACACACGGGAAAAAGACAGGCACCCAGTGGAAATGTGAGTGCCGTTCCCCACGTGGGAACTGGTGAGAAATCTGTCCCGGCGGCAGTGAAATGGCCCTTCCCGGAAGAGAGGTGTGTGTGCTGTGAGAAGTGTGAAGCACTGGAAGGTGAGCTGTCCGAGGTCAGGGGGGTTGGGTGGGGGAGCCCCCAGGGGCGGGGGAATGGGTGTGGCAGACCAAGGTGGCTGGGAGAGGTGGGCATGTGTGTGGTGTGTGTTCACGTGGGCCTCAGCTCAGCAGGTGTGGTTCTCAGCATTTACCCTGTGTTTCCGGCAAAGTTCACATTACGCTCAAATTGTTCCCCGATACAGTAACTGCACTGGAAGCCAGTCCTGTCTTCAAAACAAGCGTTAGAGCAGAGCTAACTGAACGGGGAGTTGATCTCGTCAGAGGTCCAGAGAAACACTGCCAGGTTCAGAGAGCAAACGGTCCACCCTAGAACCAGCAGACCTTTTCCTCTCCTCCCTTCTCTGTTTCACTTTTGGTGTTAGGGCTAAACCACGAGGGACGAGAGGGCAGAGAGAGGAGGGTGAGAGGCAGTCACAGTGAAGGGAAACGCTGGTGGTCAGGGCAGGACTGGAGGGATGAGGGACATGTGCTGGGCTCTCCCGGCCGCCTCCAGCACCCCATCACTAACACACACTGACATGCGATCCGGCAGGGTTTTCTAAGTAAGGAGATTACAGACTCAAACAAAATGTTCCTCCCCCACATGCCCAGAACTGGGCCCAGGAAAACACAGCCCAGCTGATGGAGAGTGGGCAGACGGGAAGGTGGAGGGGACAGAGCGCGCGAGTTGCCAGGATGAAGGCCCCAAGACAAGCGGACCCCTCCCTGACCAGCCCATCACAGGGTAGGGGACACTTCCTTGCAACATGGCCAAGACTTCAGAAATACCTCAGAAGTGGCGGTGGCGCCGGTTTCTGTCACTCCGCCCTGGTGAGGCTGGCTAGAACCGCGCTCCTTTTGGGCAGAAGCGGTTCTCCATGGCTGAGAGGCTGCGGGCCTCTCCCGGAGCTCAAAAGACTGACAGAATTGTTCAGAGCTGGCTGAGGATTCTTGAAAGACTTCAAACTCCCCCCAGGCGCCGCTGTGTTCCCCTGGCTCTGGACCCCTGGCGGTGCTGGTAGACAAGCCCTCGCAGCTGACCCCAGAGATCCTGGCTTCCCGGTCCGGCGGGGGAAGGGCGGAGCGGGGCCTTGCCCGCTCCTCAGCGTCACCACTCTGCCTGCCAGGGGCACCGCTGTCTTTAGAAACCTGGCGGAGGGAAACCCCGCCTGCTTGCTCCGGGAGGTCACTCAGAAAGGCGCAGAGAGGGAGCCCCTGGCCAGGTGCGCCCCCCAGCTCCAGCTGGTCTTGCATGTCGGTGCCCCGGGCCCGCACAGACGCGATGGGAAGACGCTCAGGAGACATCCATACTGCTGTGCGGGTGGACAGCGCCGGAGGGGGTCACCTGCTCGCCCACGGCCCAGCAGCTGCCCACGGCTTCCTCAGGAGTACAGATGGCCTGGTGTGAGTCTACTGTCGCTGTGGAAGGGACACAGCCTGCCTGGTCATCCAGGAAGAGTGACCGGAGCCGCTGCCCGCTTTCCTCCTCGGCGCGCCTGGGCGACCGGTCCAGCACGGGGGCGTGTCCTAGAGGCCAGACAGGTCCCGGGGGTCAGCACAGCCTGGCAGGGTGGGCGAGCTGCGGGGTCCTGCCTCGGTCGCCCTGGACAAGGGTCTCCGAGGCCCAGTCCGGCAGAGTAGGGGAGAGTGGGGGCGCCCGCGGGAGGGCAGTGCCCAGGAAGCCCCGAGAGTTGGGCCGGGGGCTCGGGTAGTTCCCTCTTCGCGGGGCGGGGGGGGATCCGAGGCGGCCGCTGAGGACACCGATCGGGCCTGGCATAGGGCTCCTGAGGGGCGGACTCAGGGCGCGCTGGGTATCGGCGGCTATCGGCCCCGGCCTGCACCCACCTCGGCTGCCTCGTCGCCTCGGCCAGCCGGCGCAGCAGGGATGCCTGGTGTCCCTAGGCCGGCGCCGGCCCGTTGCCCGGCAACGACGCGCGCCAGTCCCGCTTCCGGCGTCTGCTGCCCTGACGTCAGCGCGCCGGCGCCGCGCGGGGCGTGGCAGCCGCAGGCCCCGCCCCCTGTGCCGACCGAGCCTTGTGGGCGGTGGAGCGGGCCCGGTCTGGGTGCGCGCTGTCACCTTGCGCCCCTCGGCCGCCGCCTGAAGGGGATCTCCTTTTGTTAGATGCGCCCCTCGCTCAACCACCCCCTTGCAGCGCGGCCGGGAGGAGCAGGCGCCCGCTGCCCGCACCAGCAGTCCTCCCAAGCAGGCTGCCCGCCGCTGCCCCTCGCTCCGCGGCCCCGCCGCAGCGGGCGTGTCTAGCTGTGTGGTGCCCAATCCGGAACCCCAGGGTCCCATGGAGTGCCCTGATTCTCAGCTTGGTCACCAGCTGAGCAGAGCTGGTGGTCAACATCACGGCAGAGCAGGGCCAGCCTGGGCCATGGGCCATCAGACCCTCCTGCGGCCGCCGGCCCAAGGGCAAGGTGGGCATTGACGGCCAGCCTCACCCTCCTGCCAGCTCCCCTCCCAGGCATTCTGGGCCTTTCTCCATCTTACCCAGTCTCATGAAGTCAGCCCTCCACAGACTCGACCATCATGCCCCCGCGGAAGCCCTGATCCACGCGGGGTCTCCCGGTTTACTTCCATGCTCAGATTTCTCCACCCTGTGACCTAAGGTTCTCCCTGGGCCCTGTCCAGTTTGCATGAATCACCGGTTCTCTCCCTGGTCCTTCTGACCCAAGCTACAGAAAATTTCAATTTTAAAAATGACTAGATGAGATCAGTCTCTGAACCCTGGACCTTGCCTAGCTGTCCCTCCCCTGCCTCCTGAGGGGCACAGCAGCCAGAGATGCAGTGTTGGACCGATGCAGGCAGCCTGCCCAGTGCTGGGCAGTCACCGGGGTGACCTGCAGGAAGGTGGCCGGACACCAGCCCTCTCCTGCCCCGACAGCACCCAGAGCAACCTGTCCCCTGTTGTCCACCCGCTGCTTAGACCCGCTCATCCACTGTGCACGCCATCGGCACAGTCCAGGAGCTGGAAAGGGGCAGGGGGAGTGGCCCCCGTCAGGTGAGGAAGCTGATGCTCAGGCGCAAAAGCCCGAGTAGGAAGTTTTGTTGGGGCAGAACCAGCTCTTCTGACCCTCAGCAATTCCCCAAGTGAAGAGTGGGGATGGCCCTGTGACCCTCAGGGGACAGAAGATGACCCAGGCACGACACAGAGCCAAGGGTGGGCTGTCCTACATTATGTGGCGCGGTAGGTGAATGATGCCTCCAGGAGGAGCCCCTCCTGGTCCCCAGAACCTGTGACTATGACCCGTTCCAAAGCAGAAGGGACTTTTGTTCTTAAGTTGCTAAGTCGTGTCTGACTCTGCGACCCCGAGGACTGCTGCCCGCCAGGCTCCTCTGTCTGTGGGATATCCCCAGGCAAGAACACTGGGGTGGGTTGCCATTTCCTTCTCCAGGGGATCCTCCCGACTCAGGGATCGAACCCAAGTCTCCTGCATTGGCAGGTAGGTTCTTGACTGTTGAGTCACCAGGGAAGCCCCAGAAGGGATTTTACAGACATGATTATGTTACGCCTCTCGTGATGGGGAGATGGTCCTAGGTTAGTTACATCGTTGTAATGGACAAGGGTCCTTACCAGAGGGAGGGAGGAGGGTCAGAGTCTGAAAGAGAAGGTGGCAAGATGGAAGCACAGGTCGGAGTGATGCCGGGCTATGAACCAAGGAATGCAGATGGCCTTTGGAGCTGAGAAAAGCCAGGACATGGATCTGCCCCAAAACAGACCTCTGGAAGGAACGCAAGTCTGCCAACACTTGGAACTGTAAGGAATAAATGAGAGTTGGTGTAAGCCACTAGAATTGATGCTTTTGAACTGTGGTGTTGGAGAAGACTCTTGAGAGTCCCTTGGACTGCAAGGAGATCCAACCAGTCCATCCTAAAGGAGATCAGTCCTGGGTGTTCATTGGAAGGACTGATGCTGAAGCTGAAACTCCAATACTTTGGCCACCTGATGCGAAGAGCTGACTCATTTGAAAAGACCCTGATGCTGGGAAAGATTGAGGGCAGGAGAAGGGGACGACAGAGGATGAGATGGTTGGATGGCATCACCAACTCGATGGACATGGGTTTGGGTAAGCTCCGGGAGTTGGTGATGGACAGGGAGGCCTGGCGTGCTGTGGTTCATGGGGTCGCAAAGAGTCGGACACAACTGAGCGAATGAACTGAACTGAACTACGTGTGTGTGTATTTGTTACAGCAGCCATAGGAAGCTAATACACCTGGCTGACCCCTGGCTACCCTGCTCAGGAGGTGCTGGGTTGGGGGAGCCAAGACTCAGAGAGGCAGCAGGCATAACCTTGACATTGGTGCCTGGCCCTGGATGCAGGAGTGGGTGGGGGAAGCCCAAGTAGCTGGCAGGTGGCCCCCGAGTCCTCAGGCCAGCATCTGGGGCTCTGGGCACGACCTGGGACAGGAGCTGAGGGCCAGCTCTCCAGATGAGCAGGCAGGGCAGGGCAGGCAGCTGTTGAAGTTTAAATGGCTTCATGCGCTGGAGGACACTGGTCAGAGGGGCCAGGTCCCCATGAAAACGGGAGTAATGGGGGCACAGGCCGGGACGCCTCACGGTGCTGTGGAGGCCAGGTACAGTGTGCAGGAGAAAGCCCACATGGGCTCCTGGGTCTGTCCCTGAGCCCCAGCCCTGCTGAATGGTGCAGACTGGGGCAGGGGGGGGCTTCTCTTCTGCCATTGCCCAGCCAAGCCTCCCCTGACCCAGCCCCAGGAAGAAGGGGCCAAACTCTACTCCACCTGGAGCCCGGAAGGATCCTAGCATCTCTGAGCATCACCTGATGAGTCACGGGGAAGGGTCTCTTGCTTCAGGAAGCACCCTGAGTCCTTGGGGTGAGTCGAGGAGGACACCCCTCCCCAGGCCTGGAGCGGGCACTCAGCCTGCAATGAGAGGCCCGGAGCCCTCCTCGACCTCCTCTGTGCGAGGACCAGGTGGGAGGGCAGACGGCGGCGGAGGAAGTCCCAGGGCTCACACCGTGCAGTTATGCCCCTCCAGCTGGGCTAGGGCAGGGACACCAGCTGAGCTATTTTTGATTATGTTGCTGCGGCGGCTGTAAGAAGGCATCAATCATTGATGCTCTGGACATCCCTGCCTGCCTGGAGAGGCACGGAGAGCCGCCAGCCAGCTGGGTGGGGCAGGCTGCGGGCTCTGCTGAGGACCTGGGGCATAGGGGGCTCTAGCCCGCAGCCCTGGCTCCTCACCCTCAGCCCCAGCAGTGCCCTGTCTTGCCAGCCCCAGTGCCTTGGGACCCAGTCTGAGACCCCTGACCGGCGGCCCAAGGCTGGGGTGTGGCCCCAGCTCTCCGGTGCGGTGGTCCCAGGGAGGAGATGAGCCTGTGAGTGCCTCATGACAGCCACTGCCAGCCCCTGTAGGGCAACCCTCAGAAGTGGTGCGGGGCCTTGTGAGCACCAGCACAGCTGTGGGCCAGCCGTACCTCCATGCCCTGGGGGCAGGGGCGGGGGCAGCTATTCCTGAGCCGTGCCTAGCTGCTGCGGCCTTCCCCGGCGGGGCATCTGTGCCCAGAGGGGCACCGCAGGACGGGGCTGGAGCAGAGCCTGATGGCGGGAGTTCCTGGCTGCCAGGGCTGCACGGCAGGGGCCTGGCCGGGCTGTAGGGAGGGTGGGAGTGGGGCTCGCCTAGGCCTCATAGGTCCTGCCTGTCCAGCTCTGTGGCCCAGCGGCGAGGCTGGGGCATCCACGGTCTCCGCAGGTGGGAGGAGGGATGGATGGCGGGAGGCAGGACCCAGCCTGCCTGCCCCGGGGCCAACTTGGGGGCCATCTCCCTCCATGCAGCTGCAGGCTGCCACCTGTGGGGTCCACTGCCCAAGGGTCACACCCTTCCAGAAATGAAATGGGCATGCAGGGACCGTGGTGGTACATGGGGATGAGCGCAGCAGGTGATGCCAGCCCTCTGCCTCAGAGCAGGCAGCAGAGCAGGGGCAGCCCCTCGGGCTGGGGCCCCTGACTACCCTCATCCTGAATCTGGGGCCCTGAGCCAGTGCTCAGCCACCTCCCTGGCTGCAGAGCCAGCCAGGCCCCAGCAGGACAATGTAAACTCGCTCAGCCCTCACCAAGGCCAAGGGCAGAAGTGGTCCCAGGGAGGGTCCCTGCTCCAGCTTCCCCCAGGCCCTGGCCAGCCAGGATTCCCTGTCAGTTCAGTCACTCAGCTGTGTCCGACTTTTTGCAACCCCATGGGCTGCAGCACACCAGGCTTACCTGTCCATCCCAGAGCTTGCTCAAACTCGTGTCCGTCAAATCGGTGATGCCATCCAACCATCTCAGCCTCTGTCATCCCCTTCTCCTCCTGCCTTCACTCTTTCCCAGCATCAGGGTCTTTTCCAATGAGTCGGTTCTTCACATCAGGTGGCCGAAGTGTTGGAGTTTCAGCTTCAGCATCGGTCCTTCCAGTGAATAGTCAGGATTCCCAAGGGGCACCCAATCGCACAGGGACTGTCCTGGCAGGGGCCAGCGGTGCCCACCTCCGCTCTCCTTCAGTGGCCACATGAGATCCCCTCCTCCTGGCCTCTGCAGACATGGGGAGCCCCCTGGCTGCCCCACCCAAGGCTCCAACCTCCCCCTCCCCCACAGCCCTGCGTGCAGCATGCTGGACCAGCAGGCTGTGTCACACGGGGTGAGGCCACTGCAGCTGGACGGGGTCCCAGCATCATGACTTCTCCGAGGGGCAGGGCCACAGAGAGCGCGTGCTGATTGCAGATGGCTGCTTGTTCCCAGACCCCCGAGGCCAGAGTCAAACACACAGAGGACAGGTAGGCTGAGACCCCCAACAGGCCCAAGCAGGTGCCAAGCACACCCAGGAACACAGACAGCTCTCTCCCTGTGCCCGCGAGTGACTGACTCCCATCTGGACACAGCAGGGCAGGGTCTCTGGCCCCCGGGGAGTGCTGCTGGCCCGAGAGAAAGCATCAGGGCAGGAGGGGTGAGGCCCAAGCCCCAGTGAGCCCACCTGAAGGACACAGCAGTGCCCCATCGTGCCACAGGCTCTAGAGGCTGGAAGCTGCCAAGGCCTCTTCCCGGCAATGATGAGTGCGTCCATCTGACCCACTGCTGGAAGGCTGCCTGGCTGCGGCCTGGCTAACGGGAACACCAGGCATGAGTCATCCCACGAGGCATCTCACCTGGGCCCGGTGGGCTGTGTGCCCCCCAAGTGTGCCCAGGAGTGCATCGTGCGGTCTGTGTGTGCGTGCCCCTGCGTGTGTCTGCTCCTGTTGTGCTCATCTGGGCACGGGGTCCCGAGTGCGTGCATGCCTTTGAGCGCACTCTCAAGCATCTGTGTGTGGGGGGGGTGGGGTCGGGGGGTGGTGCCTGTCTCAGAGTGCATGAGGACAGATCCAAGCGGACCTGTGTCTGGGTACTGCTGTGAGTGTGTGTTATCTCACCTACGAGGGTCTGTGTGTCTGTGGCATGTGTGTGTCTATGTGTGTTTGTGTGTCTGTATCAAGTCTGTGTGTCTGTGTGGTTGGGTCTTCCATTTCAGCCTGGCCCCTTTCTGCCCCAGGAAAAGTTGCCCCCGCTGACCCCAGGCCAGGGCAGCCCCTGAGAACGTGGCTGTGCTCTCCTGGGTCTGCTCAGGCCCAGGTTCTCCGCCCCCACCCCTGGAGACCCGCATGCCCCAAGGGGCCTTTTCTCAGTCTGCACAAGGCTGAACCTCAGCTAATCCCTACTTCTATGGAAACATCTTTCCTGGGCTTCCCCACCCCCTGCCCTCGCCCCAAGACGTGCCACTCAAGCGAGGGCCCAGGGTGGGCCCACCCTCCCCACTCATCTTCACCGAGTCCCCTCTGCCCACTTAAGGATCCTTCTCACTTAAGGATCCTTCTCACTCATCACACCCTCGTCCTGGTCCAGCCCCCACCCTCCTGCAGGGCTCCTGCCTTCCAGCAGTGCACCCCACGGGGCAACGCCGGGCCACCTGGTAATCTTCCTGCAGACCCCGGGGCCCAGTCCTGCTGCCCCTGCCCCCAGCCGCGCTGAGCCTAGGCTTGGGCAGCGTGAGCCAGCATCTGCCCTCTTACTCCCATACTCCGCACACACTCCAGGGTCGCTTCGGTCCAGAACCCTCTGCCCTGCTCCTGAAGTCCGAGCTTAGGCTGTCCGCGTGGAGCCTTCCAGGCCCGCTCCCCGCGCACTTCCACCGTTGCACCGTGCTACCTCTGGCAGCGCACACCTCCAGATCGGGAGCCCCCAGGGCAGGGTTAGTGGGGTCAGGTCGCAGGCCATGGCCTCCCTGGACCCCGACTACCCCTAGGCCCTCGTCCAGGGTGCCCCGCTCCCCAGCGTGTGACTGCCATGTCAGTTCCCAGACTGGGAGACAAGACTGCGGCGAGCAGGTCAAGTCCAGGAGTCTGGCGCAGTGTCCCGGGACCCCTCGCTGGCAGACGCCCAAAGTCAACACTCTTGAAAGGTCCTCTGAGGGCGCGGGGCGGGGCCAGGCTAAGGGCGGGGCTAGGCCGTAGCGCGGCTGGCGCGGGGTGTCGGCCTGGAGGTGGGAAACCCGCAGGGCCGGACCTGGGGGGCGGGGCGGGGCGGGACCTTAGGGGGGCGGGGCCTGTCCCGGACTGGTTCCCCGCCGGACGGGGGCGGGGCGAGGCCGTCAAGGGGGCGGGGCCTTGAGGGCCGCAGCCAATGGGCTGAATGAGGACGGCGGCCCCACCCGCGCTCGCTCCGCTGCGGCTCGGCGCGGGCTGGGCGGGCCGGGGCGGGGTCCGGGCGGTGGCGGGGCTGGGGGTCGCCTGCACAGCCCGCAGTCCGCTGCCGGCCGCCAGCTGCAGCGCAGGGCTGCGGAGGCAGAGTGCGGCTCTCGCCCGGCCCCCGGGCCGCCCGCGCGCCGGAGCCGGGACCTGCGCCTGGACGCGACGGGCCGCCGCGGGCCCGCACCGCCCGGCCGCCAAGATGTGCGACTGCTTCCACGTGATGCTGCCCACCTGGCCCGGAGCCCCCGGCAGCGGTGCGCCTCCTCCCCGCCTGCAGCCCGCTCCCCTCGGGGCGGGTGGGCTCCCCGCCGGGCGCGCGCCGGGCGGGTCCTGGGGCGCGCAGTGCGGGCGGGCTGCGGCGCCGGCCGGGGTGGGGGCGCCTCTGGGACCGGCCTGCGGTCTCGAGCGCGTCTCTGCGCCTCGGGGGCTGCTCGGACCTCTGCTTCTCTGCTCCCTCGCTTCCCCTCTTACCTGTCCCTGTCCGTCGGCCTCCCCTCTATGTCTGCTGCTCACTTTGTTCCCTGGGTCGCCGGCTCTTCCCCACTCTTGTGTCGCTCCTCGCCTCTCTGAACCTCACTCTCCTGTCTGCACCTCCCTCTCGGCCACTGCGCCCCTGCTGTAGTCCTCTGGGGCTTCGTGCTGTCCCGGGGGCAGCCGCCTGGGGAGGGCTGCACGTGTGCGTGGAGTGAGACTACCATGAGTCACCAGATGGTGGGGAATGGCCTCCAGGACGGCCCTCTGATCTGTTTTGAGGCGACCAGCCTAGGTTGACCAGGAGTTAAGGTTGCTGGCTTCGGTCCCGAACTGTGGGGCCGAGCTGGGCCGGGTCCAGCGTGTGGCTGTTGTGTGCTGGGTCGCTAGGTTGGCTGAGGTCTGGGACTTGGTGAGGGGCCTGAGTGGGATCAGAGCTCAGGCACAGGGTCCCCCAGTGCTGGGCAAGGGAAAGGGCCTCCCTCTGGGCCTCTGGCCACAGGATGAGAACCGGGGGCTCAGTGTGTCTGTCATCTGTCTGTCCCTGCACTGGGCCCAGTTTCGGGGCCTGGGTGTCTCAGCAGCATGGAGGGCAGGGTGGGGTGGGGCAGGGACAGTCCTTCCAGCTCAGGGTCAGTCATGCCGCAGCCTGGCCACACCCAGGAAACCTGGCCAACTGCAGCAAGGGGGGCTGGGGCCACACTGCATCGGCACAAGCGAAACCCCACTCCCTGGGGAAGCAGGCTTGATGGTGGTGATGATGGCAGTGCTGATGTGGAGAGGGCGGGGTACCCCTCCAGCTGCAACAGGAGCCGCCGTGGTCCCTCCCATTGTCCGTTTGTCTGGCTGGCACTGAAGCCCAGCTCACCTCTTGTGTGGGCGTCCCTTGCCCAGGTGAGAATCCCACCCCAGTTCTCCCTGGACGGCCAACGGGAGGATGACGGGCTCCCAGCCCCTCCTCCTGGCTGCAGTGGGCCCGGCCCACACCTCTGGGACTCCGCTGCATTGCAGGGACAGAAGGGCCCAAAGGACGTGGGACCATTGCTCTGCCTCCCACGCTGGCCTCCTCCTCGCTCACGGGCTGCCTGGAGTCGCCTAAGCTGCAGGGTCTCCGGCCATCTCATCCACCCTCCTGTCTCACAGAGAGGCCTGTGCTGAGAGCCCCTCCCCAGCTAAGGTCTCCTTCTCACTTTGACCTGTGCTTCTTTGGTCTCTGGGGAAGTTCCTCCTTGTGTCCAGCCGGAAAAACCAACCCCTCTTAGGGAACAAGACTTGCTGGGTCAGGAGCCCTGTGAGTTGTGTCCAACATGCAGATTCTCAGACCCTCTCCACCCTTCGGAGGAGGCCAGAGCACACACATGCTTAGGGCTTCAGTGCAGGCATCGTCCTGTGCGGTTCCCTCCTGGCAGGCCAGCGGCGGGCAGAGCCTCCCCGTCCCTTGTCTTTCTGCCCAGTGCAAAGCTTCCCCTCTGGACCAGCCACTCCAGGTTCTCTGAAGGCCCGTCTCAGAGCCTGTGCCCCAGCCAGGGGATGGGAGCTGTGTCACGTCCAACCCGCACGCGGAGGCTGCCCTCTGGTGGCTGTGTTGGGAACACACCAGCGCAGGGATCCGCCCATCCTTACTGTGGGCTAGGTAATGGCAACCTACTGCAGTACTCTTGCCTGGAAAATCCCATGGCCGGAGGAGCCTGGTAGGCTGCAGTCCATGGGGTCACACAGAGTCTGACACGACTGAGTGACTTCACTTTCACTTTTCAATTTCTTGCATTGGAGAAGGAAACGGCAACCCACTCCAGTGTTCTTGCCTGGAGAATCCCAGGGACGGGGGAGCCTAATGGGCTGCCGTCTATGGGGTCGCACAGAGTTGGACACGACTGAAGCGACTTAGCAGCAGCAGCAGCAGGCCAGTCTGAGTAGCACTCACCCATTCACCCACTCCAGTATCCTTGCCTGGAGAAGTCCATGGACAGAGGAGCCTGGCAGGCTACAGTCCACAGGGTGGCACAGAGTTGGGAGTGGCTGAGCACCTCTCACTCACTCGCACACCCCTGCCCCACTGCCGTCTTCCTGGGGCCTCCCCCTGCTCCTCCCGGGCACACTGCCCTTCTGCAGGCACCAACCACGTCACCCGGGGTGCTCCCCCCACCTCCCCGCCTTCCTCTTCCAGGGACAGCTGGGTCCTTCCTGAGGCAGAGCTGGGTCCTGGGCAGCTAGACCACGGACACGCGTGCTTGCTCAGTCGCTCAGCTGTGTCCCACTCTTTACCACCCCGTGGACTGTAGCCCACCAGGCTCCTCTGTCCATGGGATTCTCCAGGCAAGAGTACTGGAGTGGATTGCCATTTCCTCCTCCGGGGGCTCTTCCCGACCCAGGGATCGAACCCGGGTCTCCTACAGCTCCTGCGCTGTCGGGTGGGTTCTTTACCACTGAGCCACCTGGGAAGCCCCAGCTCCCAGGGTGGGCCTCTGCCCTCCAACCTCTGGCTTGGTTTGTGGCCCCTCCCGCACCCCCCCTCAGAAGCCCCCACAAGGGCCAGAGAGCCCCAGGTGCTGGTGACACCACGAGGAGGTCTGGGTGGTCTTTCCCTGGCAGGGGCCACGGCAACCCCAGGGCCTTTGGGAGTGCCGTGCGGTGTCAGGCGTCCCCTCTGATGGCCCCTGCACATCAGAGGGCGTCCCCTCTGATGCCCCCTGCACAGCCCTGGGCTCTCAGGATCTGTGAATGTCTCAGATCTGTGAATGGGAGTGACCACGGCTGCTCAGGCCCAGGCGGGGTAGAGAGGTGTGGCCAGGGAGGCCTAGGGCTGCCCCCATGAGCGGTCTGTTGCCTGGCGGCTTTGCCTGGTTCTCTGCACCGGTGGAGACGGGGCCACGGAGTCTCAGAGCAGCGAGGCAGAGCCTGGAGCCAACGGGGAGCCTCTGTGGCCTCTACGGGGCCAGAGCAGCCGTGCCCAGGCTCTGGCACTGCCCTGCACCCCCAGGCAGGGGCACACAGGGACAGGCACTGAGAAGGAGACGGGGGCAGTCATCCCGGGTGGGGGTCTGGACCTTCCCGGCACTTTAATGAGATTCTGAAAGCCACCCCTGGTGATGGCATGTGTGTGTCCCTGACGACACCCCGTCTTCTTCTGGGGAGACAAGCTGGACAGCCTGGCTCCTGCCCCAAGGCCTCTTAGGAAGTGGGGCAGGGCCCAGGCGTGGACAGGAGGGTCCAGTGCCCCCAAACTACCTGCCTCCCGCCTTGCGCCCGCTCCACCTGGGGCTCACCGTGGCTGGGCCTGTGGCAGGAATGCCGTGATGCCCTTCTTCCCTCTGGCTAAGTGCTTCTATCTGGGCCCAGCCAGGAGCTGCCTCTTCCTGGAAGCCCCCTGGATTGTTTTCCTTCAGACTTTGACCGGCTTTGTATCTTCTGTGACTGCCTTTGCAGATGTGCTCTCTTTCAGGTCCAGCCTGGGGCTGGTTTGCCTGGGGATGGGGAAGTGGAGGTGCCAGGGAGGAGAACCCCAGACAGGGGAGTGGGGCCTGGGCCATCTGGGGCCCCCACCACCCACTTCAGGGGTGGAAAGCCCAAATTCCCCTGGCTCGGTCCTCTGGGATGGGAGCAGGAGGTGGTGATTTAGTCACTGAATCGTGCCCGACTTTTGCAACTTCGTGGACTGTAGCCGCCCAGCCTCCTCTGTCTGTGAGATTCTCCAGGCAAGCCTACTGGAGTGGGTTGCCATTTCCTCCTCCAGGGGGTCTTCCCAACCCAGGGATGGAGCCCGGGTCGCCTGCACTGCAGGGCCAGGAGGAAGCAGACCCTGTTGTTAGGACTCCTGTGAAGAGGGGTTTCCTGTCTGCCCGTCCATCCGTCCATCTGTGCGTCCTGGGGCCCTGGGCCTCAGGTGTCCACAGGCTGGGAGGCAGGGGTGTTTACTGAGCAGAGATGAGACAGGTAGGACTTCTGCCACCAGGGCACCCTCAGCCCACAGGGGAGCCAGGGAGGGCTTCCAGAAGGAAGGGCCGCCTGATGGGGAGAGCCTGGAGAGCATGTTGACGGGGAGCAGCGAGCAGCTTAACGGGTGGGTCTGGGGTGGGGCAGGGATTAAGGCTGTTAGGAGGAAGGGCTGTGTTCCCAGGGCCGCTGGGAGCCCCAGAGTGTTTCAGGGCAGGTCGCATGGGAAGGGATGAGGCCCAGCAGGGTGCAGGAGGGGTGACGGAGGAGCTGAGGGCAGAGGAGAGGCTAAGCGCGGATGGCCTCGAGGAGCTGGCCGCCCTCCCCGAGCCCCTCCCCACTCTTGGCGGGGCCGGTTGCTCCAGGAGCCTCAGGGGCATCGCCAGGCTCCCCTCCCTGCAGATTTCCCTGGTGTTTCTTTTTTTGGGGCACAGGCTGCCTGAGCTAAAGGTCCACCTCACTGGGGTAAATATTTAATAGTCAGAAGCACTTTCTAAAATGGAAAGATGGAGCCGGGCCCAGGAGGCCTGAGGGCCAGGGCGGGGTGGGCAGTGGCATGCCCGAGCCCACTGCTTGCCTGGGGGGCTGGAGGGGCCCCCGCGTGGACACAGGAGGGTGAGGGGCCGCGCTGGGCCCCCTCCCCCGAGAGCCCTGTGGGAGCCGGTACATCAGGCCCAGGGCAGGCCCCCCGCTGCCGCCGGCAGAGGCTGGCTCCCCACCGCCTTAGCTGTTGAACCACCAGGAGCCCTGGGAAGGATCCCAGTTGGGCTCCTGCCTGGACACAGCACCGGATGTGGGTGCCCACCGCTGAGAGGACGGCCGGGGCGCAGAGCGGGGAGGGCTAGGGCCGGGACTCCTGCAGCGGGTGTCTGCGTTTGGGCCCCTTCACGGCGGCTCAGCCCCACCGTCCACTCTCAGTGCGGGTGGGCGGCGCTGCAGATCGGGCCCCGCTGGGCCAGGGCAAGACTTCTGCGTTTGGGGCTCGAGCCCTGAGTGGCCTCCCATCCCACGCTGATGGTGGGCCGCCCGCACTGCCTCCTCCACACCGCCCTTGACCCTGGCTGATGCCCTTGTCCCCAGGAACCACCAGTCTTGCCGGGCCCAGCTCAGGTGGGAAGGAGGTGACCTCCACTGGGCGCTTGGCTGCAGGACCCCTGGGGTGGCCACCCCCAGGGCAGTCCTTGCTCCTGGGAGGCAGACGCACCCGCAGGCTCCTCTGTGACACACCCCCCGGAAGGGCACGCTCGCCCCCAACCTCCTCACCAGCTGACTCACTCTCAGCTGACCCCGGCCCTGCCCCACCCCTTCCCACGGGGCCTCTGAGGAAAAGCTAGGAGTCTGGGTGGCAGGGGCCGGCGGGCACGTGCCTGGCAGCCTGCATGCAGGCCTGGAGGTGCCCACGGGCCCTTCCGCTGGCCCTGTACCTGCCTGGCCACCTGGAGCCAGGGGACCGGCAGGTGGGGTCCCTGGGCGCCGGGGCAATGGCAGGCCCTCACTCGGCGTGCTTGTCTGCTGGGGGGCCAGGCACACCCCTCGGAACAGATGCCAGCCCAGAGGTGGGGTGCGGGGCAGCCCCCGGACCCTCGCCCCGACTGGGTCACAGCGCTGCTGACCCAGGGCCCTGCCCCTTCAGCTGGCTCCCTCCCTTCCCTCCCAGCACTCCAGCCGGCGCCCACCTCCCAGGGGTGGCTGGCGCTGGCCGCTGGGGAACAAACCAGGGTCCATGCCGGGAGGGGGCTGGGGCTGAGCAAGCAGCGAGCATCCACGCTGGAGTCCGGGGAGGGCCTGTCGTGGGGGTGGGGACAATGAGGCTGGAGGAGGCCCAGCCCACAGTGGCTGCTCAGGCGGGGAGGCTGGCCACACTTTCGTGAAGGTCCAGGGCAGGGCAGGTGGTGGGGGCGGCTTGACTGGCGTGGGGCACCCCGGCTCTGGCGGGGAGGCAGTGGGGCGCGCCGCTCTGCGCCAGCACCCGGCCCTGCTTCCAGCTGAGTCAGCCCGCCCGGAGGCCGATGCCTGGTGGGGCGCCAGGCAGGAAACGGAGTCCACAGGTGAGAACTGTGTGGGCCGGTGGACCAGGTGTGCTCTCGGGCCAGCAGGCCGAGCCGCTTTCCTCTCGCGCAACCAGAGTCGTTTACAACTGCTAGGTTTCTGTGGGGTGGGTGGGGGGCCGCCAGGAGCGGCCTAAGTGCCGGTCTCCCTTGCAGCCTCTCACCCGTGTCCCGGGCAGTGCCAGCTGCCTCAAGCTAGCCGGAGCCTTCTGAGCAGCCGGGGGCCGTCCCTGCTGTCCCCCGCTCTTAAGACTGCTCTCAGCCCCCCTGTTCCGGGGCAGCCTAGCCTCCAGTGGCTTCTTTTGGTGACTGTTGCCCTCGGTTCCTCAAGGCAGCCCCAACCCTGTGGCTGCTGGTGCTGGCGGGTGTGTCTGGTGGGGGCGCGGGTGCAGGCTGACCCCTCCTAGGGCTGGGCCTGACCTCTCGCTGCCCTTGCACCCCCGCTGGGCCCCTCAGCGGGCCGGCCTGCTCCAGCCTGCTTGTGGGGTGCAGGTGCCCACGGGGCCCCGCCCCCGGGACCGTGGGGAGCAGGGCGGGGCAGCCCTGGGACCCAGCAGATAGCACAGTCTGTGGGCCTGCCGGGGCCTGCTGGGCCTGCCCCGGCTCAGGGCGGGGCTTGGCAGCCAGAGCCCCCGTCCTCCCGCCCCCTCAGGGGTCCCCAGGGGCAGGGAGTTCTGGGGGGCGGAAGGTGAGGCAACAGGGGCTGGCAGGCTGGGCAGGCGGGCTCCGGGGAGCAGGGGGCTTCCGCAGGTGCTGCTTAGCCGCTTACGCCCAACGACTGTGGGGGGCTGGGGATGATCGCTGGTTCCAGGGACCACCACGCCCAGCTAGCTCATCAGGTGCCCTGGAACTTTGGGCGCTGGGTTTTGGCTGAAGGGGCTAGAAGGTGGCCAGGGTCAGGCTGCCCTCGAGGGGCTTGGCCAGGGGGCAGTGGCCAAGGCTGCCTTCCCCAAGGCCGCTGGCCCAGGCCATGGACAGGCTCCGTCTGGCCCTGCTCTGGCCTTTGTGGCCTTGGCCGTGGAAGAGGCTGGCTGTGCCCTGGGCGGGGGTCTCAGCAGAGCCTGAGGGGCTGTGAGGCACTCCCCCCACAGAGGGAGCCATCTTAGTCCATCCCGGAAGAGCCTCCATCCCTCCCCGGCACCCCGGCCTGCCAGCCCCCCAGCCTCTGGCCCAGGCTGGTGCCCAGCCTGCCTGGATGGTCCTGTGTGACAGCGAGTCTGTCCACACAGCAAGACTGGGCTGGGCCAGGCCAGGGCAGGGCGGTGGCAATGACTCACCGCATCCCTGAGCCTGCTGGTGTTTCCTCCCCCAGTCAGCTGCTCTGACTGGGGGGGGCACTCTGGGGGAGGGGCGGGGCCCCCCCTGCTCCTGAAACTGAGCGGGAGGAGCCTAGCCCAGCTGTGGGGGCCTGTGAGGGGCCCGCCCGGTCCCTCCGGTCGGGAGAGGTCTTGGCTGACTCTGGGCCGGCCTGGGAAGGGGGCCTGAGGGCGGGGCCTGAGGGCGGGGCTTGGAGGGGCGGAGCCGGGAGGACAGACCCAGGGAGCTGGGAGTCTGGATCTTCCCTTCGGGGCAAGTTGGGAGGACGTCTACCTCGGTAAGCAGCTGAGCGGTCTTCGGTACCCACCCTCTGCCCCCTGCCCCCTGCCCCCTTCCTGGGCTCAGCCCTGGGGCGCCCAGCGACCCCTGCAGGGTGGAGGGGGCGACTCTGGGGGGGTTGGTGGTGGCAGAGCTGGGCTGGGCATCTCCATCGCCATCTCCCTGAGTCTGCCCTCCTCCAGCCCAGCTGATGCTGGAGGGGCAGGCTGGTCAGGTCCTGGTGGCCAAGGGTCACTGTGGTCAGCATGGCCGTTTCAGTCCCAGAAAAGGCAGACCCCCAGCCGGGCTGTGTGGCCGAGGGTGGGTCCTTCAGGTGACGCTCTGATGTGCTGAGGGCCTGAGGGAGGGGAAGGTGCTTCAGCCAAGCTTATCTGCAGGTGCCGGGTGGGCCGTGGGGGCCTGCGGTGGTGTCCCAGGGTCACATGGCGCTGGGCATCTGGGTGCTGGCCTTTCAGCCTGGACACAGACAGACTCGGGCCTGCTGGGCCTGCTGGGGTGGGCGGGAGGGTCAGGACAATGCTTTCTGCTGCCAGGCCCATGCAGCTGGTGGTCTGGGAGCCGCCTTCAGGCCTCCGAGTGTCCAGGTGCAGAAGGAGATGCGCTGGGCTCACCTGCTTTCCCTCCTAGCCCTTGAGACCCCGCCGCACCCTCAGGCTGGGCGGGACTCACTGTCCCTTCCTCTACCCACCTACTCCTGGCTCAGCATTTATTATGCACCTACTGCATGCCAGTGTTGGGGAGAATGTTCCACGGACCAGGGACCAGGGAGTGGCCAGAGATGATGACAAGGTGGCCAAGCTGGACGGTGAGATGGCAGAGGAAGCCGCATATGAAAAGGGCAGAGGTCGGGAGAGAGGGCTGGTCTGGAGCCCAGCTCCGAAGGTCCGGGGAGGGCACCGGTGTTGGTGGGCCAGGCAGCCAGCCAGGCTGGAGAGGGTGGCCTGAAAGCCACCAGGGCTGCTGTGGAGGTGGCTGTGGGCCGGGGGGACCGAGGCCTTCCTGCAAGCAGAGCCGAAGCCCAGGCTGCCATCCCGGGCAGCAGACCTCTCTTGAGAAATATTGGGGAGGCAGGGCGGGCCCTCGACCGCCTGTGGGCTTTGCTTCAGAAAGTCTGGAGGTCTCATGACAAGTCAGCTGCGCTCAGCCCTTTCCTCCTGACGTTCCAGGGTGGGGTGAGGCAGGGTGTCCTGGGCGCCCCTGTGGGCACTGGGCTCCCAGCCCAAGGGCAGTGTCCCGTGTGGAGGGAGCCTGGGCCGGCCAGGGGCTCACCTGGGGCTGTGCACGTTGTCCACACACACACCCGACATGGGCATGAAGACCCCATGAACACACGCCTCCAGGTTTGTGAACACACACACACGCACCCCAGGGGCGGACACACACACCTCCAGGCTTGTGAACACACACGCACCCCAGGGGCGGACACACACGCCTCCAGGCTTGTGAACACACACGCACCCCAGGGGCGGACACACACGCCTCCAGGCTTGTGAACACACACACGCACCCCAGGGGCGGACACTCAGGCCACTCTCGAGGGCCCTGCTGCTGGCCGCTCTCCCCCTTGCACTGACAGTCCCCGGTCCTACCGCTGCCGGAGTAAACTCGCCCCACACCTGGCCCACCTGGAGGCTGGAGCTGGGCTCCTGGGGTGGTCAGTCAGGTGCACACCTGGGTTCTGTTTAGGCAAACCTGCTGCGCCCATGAATGCTGGGCCGCCTAAGAACTGCCTCCTGGCTGGGGCTGACGGGAGAGTCGCCAGGTCAGTCCGGGGCCCCAAGGACAAGGTGAGTGTAGGGAAGTCATCCAGGTGAACGCCCCCTTTCTGCAGCTGTCCCCCAGCCAGCGTCGGGCTGCTCCTTGGCTCTGCCCGCCCGCAGATGCTTCCTGGAGGCCCCACCCGAGAGGACTGCCATTCTTGGGAGTGAAGCTTTTCTGATAATGTGTTGCCCACCCCTACCCCCCAAGCCCCCCAGTAGGTAGCGTTTGAGGCTGTGGACTAGTTAGGGTGCATATGTAGCCCAACTGGGGTGCTGGGGCCAGGGCCAGGCCTGAGCCCTGAGGAGGAGGGGACAAGCATTGGGCGAGGCAGCAGGTGCCAGCAGCCGGACCGGCTGGGCCTGGCTCAGCGAGTTGCCTCCACCTCCTCCTCTGCAGAGTAGACCTTATGTTACTGGTCATTATTCCAGGCGACTGCTGGGTCTGGGCTCTCTGCAGGGCCAGGGCCGGGTCAGGCCAGCTGCCGGGACTCCTCCCGTGCACTCAGGGTGTGGGGGGGCCCACAGGACGCTGGGACTGGCAGGACAGAGCTCGGGGCTACAAGGAGGTCTCCTCTCCCCTCCGTGGGGGCAGGTCCGAGGCTGGCAGGGCTGCTGGCCGCCTGGCCCTGGGGCAGGCAGGATTTCCTCCTTCCTGTTTGTGCGTCTCTGGGCTGGGCTCCAGCCAGCCTGGGGTTCTGCCTTAAGGGGTGCAGAGGGACCCAACACTTACAACCACAGCCCTGCACCTTCCCGCCGGCCTGACCTTGGGGTCGGCCTGTACTTGCCTCCCTGAGCCCCCACTTTTGGTTCCTACCTTAGGTGTAGGGCTCTGGCGCCCAGGGGGCCGGGGGGCAGTGGGGGGGGGGGGGGGTTGGTATTGTGAGGGCAGAACTAGGCCAACTGGGACCTCAGCAGCGGGAGCGGCACTGGTCCAGCCCAAGCTGGGCGGGCTGAGCCTCCTGGCCCCCAGGTTCCTGGGCCCTCAGGTTTCCCCTGGCCTTTCCTTTCAGCCTCCAGCCTCCCCGGGAGCAGGTCTGGGGGTACAGCTTCTTGGGGCCTGGGGGATCCCCGCCTGACTTCGGGGCCTTGCACCACAGCACCCAGCCCAAGGTCCGGCTGCACACCGCCTGGGGTCCCCGCCTCCCGCAGCCTCGATCCGGCTCTGGGCAGGCCGCCGCCGGCGCCCCCAGGGACACGCCTGCCAGCCCGGCGCAGAGGGCGGTCCCGGCCTTGTTTTGCTGTGACTCAGAGAAGGATGCGGGCTGGGGGCGGCCGGGCTGTTTTCCTGGGCGGGTCCGCGCAGCTCTCCGCCCCTCGGCCGGCGCCCCAGCCCGGAGCGCGGGGTACAGGGAGCGGGGAGCCACCCGTACGGGCCAGGCGGATGCCCCGGGGCCGGGGCGCGGCCTCCCTTGGCCTTCCCCCGCCGCGTCCGGCCCCCGCGCGGCCCCGCGAGCTGAGCACCGCGGCCAGTGGCTCCTCCCTGGCCTCCGATTCCCGGGCGCTCACCCAGCGCGCCCACTTTGGGGACGGGCAGGACGGGGAGACTGCGGCCAGACGGTGCGGGGTCCGCCGCCCTCGCCCGTGGCTTCCGCAGGGCAGCGGGCTCGGCGGAGCAGACCTGGGTCTCCCCTTCCAGCGGGCGGCCCGGAATCCACCGGGACTGGCTCCCACCTCCCCGCCGCGCCGCGGCCTCTGCACCCCCTGGTTCTCCGCGGGCATAGCAGCTCTCTAACCTCCGGGGGAGTCAAGGCTCAGAGGTGGACGGGCTTGCTCGGGTCACACGGGCAAGTTGGCCAGAGAGGAGCCGCCGTAGCTGCAGTCCCCCTAGGCCTGGGCTTCCCCCGCGGGCTCCATGGGGACAGGGGCGCACTGGGGACCAGCCCGTGGGTCAGGGGTCCCCGCCTGCTCCAAGCCCTGCAAGCAGGGGTCGGCGGGAACTCTGGGGTTGGCAGGTGTCGCCTCCTCACCAGCACGTGCTCAACCAGGGAGGGTTCTCTGAGCCCGGCTGGAGTCTCTAAGATCCTGGGCGCTTCTCCTGGAATCTTGAGTACAATTCAGGGGGTGCTGGGCCTGCAGACGCTGGTGGACCGGTTTTAAGGAGGGGTTTTGATCGCTGAATCATGACAGGACTATTTGCATAGCCGGTTTCTCCTGAGCGATGCTGGCCCGTGTGTCTCTAGGAATATGTCCAATTCCTCTGTATTTTCAAGTTTATTGGCATTCAGTTTAAAATTTCCTCATTTCAATTTTATGTAGAATTGAAACATTTTTGGGGAAAAGGTACAAGTGATCAGAGTGTAGCTCAGCGCCTTCTGCCCAAGTGGACACACTGGTGTAACCAGCGCCCCTAACCCCCTCCTGAGGCCTCTCCCCAGCTGGTCTGCCCCCTACCAAAGGAATTCCATCACTAGTGCCTGGCAGTTGTAAGTTTTAAATTTAGCTCTGATTCATTTTGACTTAATTTTTCCACATGCTATGAAGTAAGCGTCCAGGTATTTTTCCCCCAAATACATATCCACTTGTCCCAGCACTGCTGTTGAAAAGACCATTAATTTTCTATTGGAATATTTTGGCTGCTTTGTAAAAAATCAATTGATCTTACAAAGTGTGGGACTATTGTAGTCTCTCTATTCTTTTCCTTTGATATTTGTGTTTATGTCATACTGACTTGGTTCTGTTGGGGGTCAGAGTAAATACCTAGCTGACTGTAAATGGTTTAAGTTATTTTAAATTTATTGAGATATTTAAATGGGCCGTCTCAGTGAAGAGGAACGTGTGCTCTGCTCCCGTCAGATGGCGTGATCTCCAGGTGTGTCGGTGTGGCCTGTTGGCTGACGGGTGGGCCAGTCCTCTCCTTCCCTGTCTTGTTTTGGAAGGTTACCGAGCACTGAGCGGAGTGCTAGTCTCTGTCATCAGTGTGGATTTGTTTATTTCTCCTTTCAGCTTTTCCAGTTTGCACTTCAGTGTTTTTGCCCCTATTATTAGGTATATACAGACGTAGTTTTTTTTTTTTTTGATGAATTGTGCCCTTTATTATTATTATGAAATGATTAGTTTTAAAAATGATTATTATTTTGAAATGATTAGATATTTTTCTTTTCTTGCCTTGTGGCAGTAGTGGTAAAGAACCTGCCTGCCAGTGCAGGAGACACGTGTTCAATCCCTGGGTTGGGAAGATCCCCTGGAGAAGGAAATGGTAACTCACTCCAGTGTTCTTGGCTGGAGGATCCCCATGGATAGCGAAGCCTGGCGGGCCACAGTCCACGCGGTCTCAGAGAGCCAGAGACGCCTGCGCAGCGCGCGCCGCACGCCCCGTGTCGTCTTGTCTTCCGCATTTAAGTCCACGGGGTCTCAGAGAGCCAGAGACGCCTGCGCGGCTGAGCGCACGCCGCACGCCCCGTGTCGTGTCGTCTTCCCCATTCAAGGGCTTCCCCGGTGGCTCAGCTGGTGAAGCATCCGCCTGCGATGCGGGAGACCCCGGGTTGATCCCTGGGTTGGGAAGATCTCCTGGAGAAGGGAAAGGCTCCCCACTCCAGGATTCTGGCCTGGAGAATCCCATGGACAGTCCACGGGGTTGCAAAGGGCCAGACACAACTGAGCGACTATCACATCACTTCTTTTTATTTAGAGTCCATTTTGCCTAGATAGCATGTAATCAGGGCTGGTTTTTAAAGTTCATCTGACAATCTCTACCTTTTTGATTGGAATTTTAAGTCCTTTTATATTTAATATATTGTCAATATGGGTGGCTTCAATCCTACCATCTTGCTAGTTGCTTTCTAATTTTATTCAATCCATCCTTTCTCCTCTGCCCCTCATTCCTTACCATGTTTTGCTGCTGCTGCTGCTGCTAAGTCACTTCAGTCGTGTCTGACTCTGTGCAACCCCATAGATGGCAGCCCACCAGGCTCCCCCGTCCCTGGGATTCTCCAGGCAAGAACACTGGAGTGGGTTGCCATTTCCTTCTCCAATGCATGAAAGTGAAAATGAAGTCGCTCAGTCGTGTCCGACTCTTAGTGACCCCATGGACTGCAGCCCACCAGGCTCCTCCGCCCATGGGATTCTCCAGGCAAGAGTACTGGAGTGGGCTGCCATTGCCTTCTCCGTTACCATGTTTTAGAGTTACTTAAATATATATACATAGCTTCCCAGGTGGCACTAGTGGTAAAGAACCCACCTACCAGGCTAACGTAAGAGACATGGGCTTGATCCTGGAGTCGGGAAGATCCCCTGGAGGAGGGCATGGCAACCCACTCCAGTATTCTTGCCTGAGAATCCCACGGACAGAGGAGCCTGGCGGGCTGCAGTCCATAGGGTTTCACAGAGTCACACAAGACTGAAGCAACTTAGCATGCACACACATACACATGTATATAGCTGCTTAATAACATACATTACATATATAAGTGTAAAGTTTATATTTATCAATTGATATGTATTTATACATTAAATGTATATAATTAATTATATACTAGACCGATATTAATGTGAATTGTACACATACATGTATAATTGTATTAATGTAAATTATATACATTATACATATAATTATACATACAATTTGTATATATCCAAATTATATAAATTCTTGTATATACAAATTATTCTATATGTATATATACAATAATACACTCATATGTATTGTATATATACATATATGTATGTTTTATTATTTTGTCATTTATATTAATGTATACTTTACAAACATACATTTTTAGTATTGTATTTTATTTCTGCTGTTGGCTGTTTAGCTACACATCTTTTTCATCTTAACGGCTACTTCATGGTTTATACCACGTATTTTTTATTATCATAGTGTGTCTTCCAATCACGTTACACTCCCTCATGTATAATGTGAGAACTTTACAGTGGGAGCTTCCATTACCCCAGCTCCTTCCTTCCTATTAGAGTTGTCATATGCGCTATTAAATGTTAAATTCTATGTTTTGTTTTGTTTTATGCAGTTAATTACCTTTTCTTTTTACAGGTCTACTAAGGTGTATCTGCATACCATAAACCTCAGCCATCGTAAATGCATGATTCAGTCGTTTCAGTAACTTTACAGAGCTGTGCAGCCATCACCCTGTCCTGTTTTAGGGCATTCCCGTCACCCCCAGTTCTCTGGAGCCTGTTTGTAGCCCAAGCCTACTCCCACTGGTAGTCCCTAGCAGTTACCTAATTCTGCTAAACTATAGAAACTGATCCAACGTATATCCTGCCCCTTCTTTCTCGGCATTATTGCCACATATATCACATCTCTGTGTGTTATAATCCCAGCAATATGACTGTGTAACCGCCACCCTATATGGGCTGTTGCCAGGCTGTGGCCTGTGTGTTATAATCCCATCAATATGACTGTATAATCGCCACCCTATATGGGCTGTCGCTGGGCTGTGGCCTGTGTGTTATAATGCCAGCAATATGACTGTGTAATCGCCACCCTATATGGGCTGTCGCCGGGCTGCGGCCTGAGCACCTGATCTGTCAGGCTGCTCGTTTTGCAGGTGGAGTTTCGCTGGATCACAGTCATGCTCCTCCATGTACATGTTGTCTACAGCTACTGCTGAGCTACAACCAGGGAGCTGCAAGAGAGATTCCATGGCCTGCAAAGCCTGAAATATGTGCTGTCTGACCTGTCACAACAGAAGTGTGCAAACCCCTGCTTTATATGATCTTGTATCTTTTGAAGAAGTTAAAAGATGGAATGAGATATATTTTTAGATATCTCATTGGAAAGATATGTTTGCTGTGTCTTTTGTATTTGCCCACGTAGTGACCATTTTCTGCATTCTTCATTTCTTTCTGTAGAAATGGGTTAGTATCTGATACCGGCTCCTTTAGCATTTCTTCTAGGAAGACTTGCTGGCGGTGAATTCTTTTTGTCTTTGTTCTCTCACGGATGTCTTTATTTTGCCTTCATTTTTGGAGGATACTTTACTAGACATACAATTCACGTTTGCAAACATTTCTCTTTTAGCAATTTGAGTCTATTGTTCCACTGTTTCCTGGCTTCCATGATCTTGGACAGTAATTGCGTCGTTGTCCCGTTAAATACGATGGGCCACTTTTCCTTGTTGCTTTCAAATTGTCCCTTTCTTGTGAACATTCTGATGTGATTGTCTAGGTCTGGGTCCCTTTGTGTTTATCCTACTCGCGTTTGTTGAGCTTCTGAGATCTGCAGGTTGTTTTCAGCCATTATTCTCTCAAAAATATTTTTCTGCCTCTCTCTTTTTCCTTCTGAGACTTCAGCTACACATAATTGGCCTTCTTGATGTCGCCCATGGGCCTCTGAGGCTCTGTTCGTTTTCCTTCAGTCCTTCCCCCCTTGCTATTTACACTGGTTTTTGTTGGTCAGTCGCCAAGTCGTGTCCAACACCTTGTGATCCCATGGGCAGCGGCATACCGGCTTTGCAGACCGTGTGCTCTTTCTCACAGCTCCCTGGTTGTAGCACAGCGGTAGTTGTAGACAACACGTACATGAATGAGCATAGCTGCGACCCAACAAAGCTTCACTTACAGAACAAGCAGCAGGGCAGATTTAGCGCACAGGCCTTAATCCGTCCCCCACTATTCCTTGGAGTTCGTTCAAAATCATGTCTGTTGAATCGTTGATGCTATCTGACCATCTCATCCTCTGTTGCCCCCTTCTCCTTTTTGTCTTCAGTCTTTCCCAGCATCAGGGTCTTTTCCAATGAGCTGGCCCTTCGCATCAGGTGGCCAAAGTATTGGCGCTTCAGCCTTGGCATTGATCCTTCCAACGAACATTCAGGGTTGATTTTCTTTAGGGTGGACTGGTTTGATCTCTTTGCTGTCCAAGGGACTCTTAACAGCTGTCTCTTGCATCACAATTCAAAAGCATCGATTCTTTGGCGCTCAGCCTTCTTTATGGTCCAACTCTCACATCTGTACATGACTACTGAAAAAACCATAGCTTTGACTGTACGGACCTTTGTCAGCAAAGTGGTGTCTCTGCTTTTCCATACACTGTTTAGGGTTGCCATGGTTCTTCTTTCAAGGAGCAAGCGTCTTTTATTTCATGGATGTGGTCACCGTCTCCAGTGATCTTGAAGTCCAAGAAAATAAAGGTTGTCACTGCTTGCACTTTTTCCCCTTTTATCTCCCATGAAGTGGTGGCACCAGATGCCATGATCTTAGCTTTTTTAATGTTGAGTTTTAAGCCAGCTTTGACTCTCCTCTTTCACCCATATCATGAGCTCTTTGGTTCTTCTTCCCTTTCTGCCATTAGGGTGATTAAATTGACCAATTTCTATTAATATGCAAGTGCTTTTGCTGACTGCACCACAGAGCTTGCAGGATCTTAGTTCCCTGACCAGGGGTTGAACCTGGGCCCTAGCAGTGAAAGTGCCGAGTCCTGATCACTGGACCACCAGGGGATTCCCCTAACCTACCAGTTTTTCACTTCCTCTATCATCTCAGCTCTGCTATGGAGTCTCTCCAGTAAATTTTCAACTCCAGAATTTCCAACTAAAAAAAAATTCTGTTTCTTTATGACATTCTTCATCAAGCCGTGGTCAGCATATTTTCCATTAATTCTTCAAACATGTTCTGCTTTACTTTTTTGAACAAATTTATGAATCTCGCTTTGGAGTCTGTGCCAAATGCTTTTGCTCCTCACTAAAGACCATACTTTCCTGTTTCGTCGCATGTCATGCACTTTCGTCTTGGATGCTGAACGTTACACTTGCCATAGTATAGTGACTCTGGCTTCTGGTTCCCTGTCAGGTTCGTAAACACTGTTTTATTTGTGTGTTTGTTTAGTAACTTGCTTTGACTAAACCTGTGAAGTCTGCCTACCTGATGCGTGCACCCCCATCCCAGCTCACTGCTTTCAGACCCAGTCTCGCGGCCTCCCCAGCTCAGTGACTGTGGGTCCTCCCTGACCTTTGCCTGTGCTCCCAGGCCCAGGGTCCAGGGCTACCCCACCCGTGTGTCCACAGCCTCTCCTGGGCCCCTGCCCCCAGCTCCACCATCCGCTCCACCCACCGGCAAGGCTCCACTGACTCAGCCCTCCCTTTGCAGTGACTGGTCGGCAGCTGCAGCCTGGAGAACCAGATGCAGAATCCGAGGAGGAGCGCTCGGTAAGTGAGGTCCGGGAGGGCGCGCGCGCGCTCCTGCCCCACCCCCTACCCCGGTCCCTTCCTGGACTTGAGCAGAGCCGAGTGGCTGGGGGTAGCCTGAGCTTCTCTTCTCCCACCAGGTGACTGCAGGGCCAGGGCCCGAGCTCATCCGTCCCCGGCCACAGGGCTCCTCGCCCGTCTACGAGTGCGTGACTGAGGGTGCCGGCTTCAGACTCCCGGTAAGCCCCCCAGACGGACAGGCACAGGTGGAGGGAGGGCTCAGCTGGGAGAGGCACAGGCAGCCACACCGCCTCTGGGTCGCCCTGCGTGAGCAGCTGTGTCTGCTCAGCCATCTCCTCTGACTCCTCTGCCCTGGCCCTGGGGCCCTCCCTGCAGCCAGCCAAGACATGGTAGAGATGGCACACATGTGCAGGTAGGGAACAGATCTCATGCCCCCATGTGCAATGGGGCACAGGACGTGTGCACACACACGGCTCTCTGGCGAGGAGACACAGACAGGGTCTGTGCGGCCACCTCTGGATGTGACTGCGGAAAGCCAGCAATGGTGGGTTCCCCGAAAGGACTCGCTCTGGCGCTGCTCCTTTTCTGTCCCCTCTACCTGTGGACGTGGGGGCCGGGCCCCGTGGGGAGCGTCGAGGCCCAGAGCCACCTTCCCCTGGAGGAGCCTGGCTCCGCTTGCACGCAGCTGCACCCTGCAGATTCTAGGCAGGTTCGGGTGTCTGGGCCTCCCCGAGTGCCTCCTGTCCCCTGGGCTGGGGCAGGGTCGGTCACCCCGCTGTTTGTTGCTGCTGCAGGAAGACGTGCCGAGGAGGCGGAGGTCCTGGTGGAAGCGGGACTCAGGGGACTCGCGGACACTTTCCAGGATGAGCCACCTGGAGGTGGGCATGCGGCGAGTGGACATTGGGGTGGGCATGGGCCAGCCCCTGAGAGGGGCTCCAGCCAGGGAGTCCAGGGCTGGAGTGAGATGTCAAGGAGCAGGAACACTGGCGGGGTGCCCCCGTTCATTGGGAAAGGGTGTGCCGCCGCCTCCATCAGGCCAGGGGGCGGGGCTCTGGGACACTGGTCCAGGCCTCCCAAGACTCAGGAGGAAGGGTCCAGACCACTGACCAGGTGGACCCAGGGGCCCAGACTTCAGTGTTCCCACCTGTGCCGTGGGTCTGGCCACTGCCTGTTGCATCCAAGACCACAGGAAGAGCTGGGTTCTGTGGGCTCCTGGGGAGCCAGGCAAACCACCGCCTGGCAGCCTGTTCTGTCACTGACAGTGCCTTCCCCAAGGCCAGCAATTCCAGGGCTCTCCCAGACCCCGAGGATCCGTCATGTCTGAGCTCAGGCCTGTCATGCTGTTTTTGACATTCTCCCGGGCATTGTACAGGAGGTGGTGATCAAAACCATCCCCAAGAAAGAAACGCGAAAAGGCAAAATGGTTGTCTGAGGAGGCCTTACAAATAGCTGAGAAAAGAAGAGAAGCTAAAGGCAAAGGAGAAAAGGAAAGATATTCCCATCTGAATGCAGAGTTCCAAGAATAGCAAGGAGAGATAAGAAAGCCTTTTTAAGCGAACAACACACAAAAAAGAGGAAAGCAATAGAATGGGAAAGACTAGAGATCTCTTCAAGAAAATTAGAGATGCCAAGGGAGCATTTCATGCTAAGTTAGGCACAATGAAGGACAAAAACAGTATGGACCTAACAGAAGCAGAGGATATTAAGAAGAGGTGGCAAGAATACACAGAAGAACTGTACAAAAAAGATCTTAAAGACCCAGATAATGACTGTGGTGTGATCACTCACCTAGAGCCAGACATTCTGGAGTGTGAAGTCAAGTGGGCCTTAGGAAGCATTACTATGAGCAAACTAGTGGAGGTGATGGTATTCCAGTTGAGTTATTTCAAGTCCTAGATGATGATGCTAGCACTCAATATGCTAGCAAACTCAGAAAACTCGGCAGTGGCCATAGGTGTGGAAAAGGTCAGTTTTCATTCCAGTCCCAAACAAGGGCAATGCAAAAGGATGCTCAAACTGCCGCACAATTGCACCCATCTCACACACTAGCAAAGTAATGTTCAAAATTCTCCAAGCCAGGCTTTAACAGTATGTGAACTGAGAACTTCCAGATGTTCAAGCTGGATTTAGAAAAGGCAGAGGAACCAGAGTTCAAATTGTCAACATCCACTGGATCATTGAAAAAGCGAGAGAGTTCCAGAAAACCATCTACTTCTGCTTTACTGACTTTGCCAAAGCCTTTGACCATGTGGATCGCAACAAACTGTGGAAAATTTTTAAAGAGATGGGAATACCTGACCATCTATGTGCCTCCCGAGAAACCTGTAAGCAGGCCAAGAAGCAACAGCTAGAACCAGGTATGGAATCATGAACTGGTTTCAAATTGGGAAAGGAGGACGTCAAGGCTGTATATTGTCGCCCTGCTAATTTTACTTATATGCAGAGCACATCATGAGAAACGCTGGGCTGGAAGAAGCACAAGCTGGAATCTAGATTGTGGGGAGAAATATTGATAATCTCAGATATGAAGATGATGCCACCCTAATGGCAGAAAGCGAAGAACTGAAGAGCCTCCTGATGAAAGTGAAAGAGGAGACTGAAAAAGCTGGCTTAAAACTCAACGTTCTAAAAACAAAGATCATGGCATCCAGTCCCATCACTTCATGATAAATAGATGGGGAAACAATGGAAACAGTGAGAAACTTTATTTTGAGGGGCTCTAAAATCACTGCAGATGGTGACCGCAGCAGTGAAATTAAAAGACACTTGCTCCTTGGAAGAAAAGCTATGACCAACCTAGACAGCATATTAAAAAGCAGAGGCATTACTTTGCCGACAAAGTCTGTATAGTCAAAGCTATGGTTTTTCCAATAGTCATGTATGGATGTGCGAGCTGGACAATAAAAAAGGCTGACCACTGAAGAATTGATGCCTTTGAACTGTGGTGTTGGAGAAGACTCTTGAGAGTCCCTTGGACTGCAAGGAGATCCAGCCAGTCCATCCTAAAGGAGATCAGTCCTGAATATTCTTTGGAAGGAGTGATGCTGAAGTTGAAACTCCAATACTTTGGCCAGCTGATGCGAAGAATTGACTCATTGGAAAAGACCCTGATGCTGGAAGCGATAAAAGGCGGGAGGAGAAGGGGACGACAGAGGATGTGATGGCTGGATGGCATCACCGACTCAGTGGACGTGAGTTTGAGCAGGCTCTGGGAGATGGTGACGGACAGGGAGGCCTGGCGTGCTGCCGTCCCTGGAGTTGAGTCGGACACGCCGGAGCAATGAGCAGCAACAGCGAATGGCCCTCCTTGGTCTGAGTGTCACCTTGTAAGTGAGCGGCACTGGGAATGAGGGTGATGATGAACTGGAAGCCCGTGGAGAAAGGCTTGGCCATGTGCTAGCAAAGCCTCTTCCTCTGCTCAGCAAGCGCTGCTGGGCCTGGACGGCCAGGCAGGGTACCCCTGAGCCCTGGCGAGCAGCTACAGGGACCAGGGGAGGCTGCTGTCAGCAGAGGTGGCAGCCGCCGGCCTCCCCCAGAGCCGGACACTGTGGCCCAGGTGTGCTCTGGGGTCCCCGGGCTTCAGGGGAGGCAGCCCCCAGCACCTACACCCATGGTGGGACAGCTACGTGCTCACTAAGGCCCTGCTGTGCTTTCGCTCAGCCCACACAGGATGGGACAGGAGTGACACTGGAGACGGAGGTGGAAGCTGGAGCCAGCGGCTACAGTGTCGCGGGCGGTGGGGACCAGGGCATCTTTGTCAAGCAGGTGCTGAAGGACTCGTCAGCGGCCAAGCTCTTCAGCCTGAGAGAAGGTGCCACGGGCCCATCCCCAGTTCCCCACAGTCCCATCGGGGGAGGGGGACAGGCCCCAGTGGATGCAGGGTGGCCCCTGGGAGTGACCCCACAGTCCCATCAGGGTGTGGGCCCCAGTGGACACAGGGTACCCCTGGGAGTGTCCCCATGGTCTCATCAGGGGAGGGAGACTGGCCCCAGTGGACGCAGGGTGGCCCCTGGGAGTGACCCCACGATCCCATTGGGGGACGGGCCCCAGTGGACACAGGGTGACCCCTGGGAGTGATCCCACGGTCCCGTCAGGGTGCGGGCCCCAGTGGACACAGGGTGACCCCTGGGAGTGTCCCCATGGTCCCATCGGGGGACGGGCCCCAGTGGACACAGGATGGCCCCTGGAGACCTCTCAGCCGTGTCCAGGCTGGGGCCACTCTCTGTGCTGAGCTCTCTGCCTGAAAATGAGGGGTTCCTATCCACCTGGGGCTTAGTAAACGGAAGGGGTGGGCAGCCTTCCGCTCACACCCACTGTGGGCCCCTCCTGTGAGGCTCCAGAGGGCGGGGGCACTAAGGCACCGGGCCACTCTGTCCTTGTCCAGGGGATCAACTACTCAGTACAACGATATTCTTCGACAACATTAAATATGAAGATGCTCTCAAAATCCTTCAGTACTCAGAGCCCTACAAGGTTCAGTTCAAAATCAGACGGAAGCTTCCTGCTGGAGCAGCCGAGGATGATGTGGCTGGCAGTGCTGAGCCTGGCCCAAGGGTCGGCGAGGACCAGGTGAGTGCCCCAGCCCGCAGGGCTCAGCCCCTGCTGGCTTCTCCCCGCCCCTTCCAGTCCCCGGAGCCCAGGGCCTCCGCCTCCCTGTTCAGGACCAACAGGTTCGCTCTCCCTGTTCCAGGACCAGGATGTCGCTGATGGGTGCACGGAGACCCCCACGAAGACACCGCAGGGGGATGGAGACCAGCAGAGGCTTCTCCCCACACCCAGGGAGGGCAGGGGCCGGCGTGCCCAGCGGGAGCGGCTTTCCTGGCCCAAGTTCCAAGCCTTGAAGGGCAAGCGAGGGCCCCGGAGGTCCCACAGCTCCTCAGAGGCCTACGAGCGGGGGCGGGGGCCCGACCTGTCGCCTACAAGCACAGACACGGAGGCCCGGCTCCCGGCGGAGGAGCAGGCCCGGGAGGACGAGCCGGGCAGCCAGTGGAGGAGACGGTTCCCCAGCCTGAGGTTCAGAGTGGTCTCAGGGAAGGGCCCGTCCAGCAGGGGAGACCGCGGCGGGGCAGGCCCAGCTGAGCTGCTGGAGGAGGCAGGGCCCTCGGAGGCCGAACAAGAGGCCATCAGAGTGGCTGGACGTGCCGAGACAGGGGACGTGAGAGCAGGACAGCCCGAGGAGGCCGAGGCCCCCACGGAGCCTGCTCTGCCCGGCGAGGGACCCGCACCCAGACTGCAAAGGAAGAAAGCACAGGCAAGGGGCCTGGAGGGGACCCTGGCGGAGGAACACACAGAGGTGGGCACAGCCCCGGGCCAGACCAGGGAGGGAGCCGCAGAGGACACTCAGGGGCCACAGCTGGGTACCGCCAGGCTGACTCAGCACGGCTCTGCAGACCAGGGCACCTACCAGAACGGCCACCCAGAATTCCGCATCCGCATACGCAGCTTAAAGACACCCAAGTTCAGGGTTGCCAGAGAAACAGGACCAGAGGATGCAGATGGCACCGCCCCGGTGCGCTGGGGACCCTGGTGGACTCAGGTCTCTGCCGACGACTCCAGGGCCACGGGGGACGACAAAGGGGACACAGAGTCAGAGACGACAAAAAGAGCACAAGCAACACAACTGACAAAAGGACAGGGAGGAGGAGAGGAGGACGTGGTGGAAAAGAGGGCAGAGGCCAGCAAGGAAGGGGACCAAGAAACAGAGGAGACGGAGGGAAAGACAAGAGTCCTCAAGTTCAAGCTGCCGTCATTCGGGTGGTCACCAGCCAAGGAAGGAAAAGGAGAGAGGACAACACGAATTCAGGAAACAGATAAACAAAATAGCGTCACAGCAGGGACAACAGACACTGAGGGAAAGGGGAAAGACGGACACGGCAGAGACAGCAAGTTCAAAACGCCCAAGTTCAAGATGCCGTCCTTCAGCGTGTCGGTGCCCAGCAAGGCCATCGAGGCCGCCGTGGACGTGTCCCTGCCCAAGGCCCAGGCCGAGGTGACCCTGCCCTCGGTGCAGGCCGACATCAAGACCAGTGAGGTCCGCGTGGAGCTGCCCTCGGCCGAGCTGGACGTCAAGGGCGCCGAGGTGGCCGTCAAGCTGCCGGAGGGGCCCCTGCCCGAAGCCGAGCTCAAGGACGGGGCGGCGGGAGTCGGAATCAAGGCCCACCTGCCCAAGGTGCAGATGCCCAGCGTCAAGCTGCCCAAGGTGGACATCAAGGCCCCGCAGGTGGACATCAAAGGGGCCAAGCTGGACCTGAAGGGCGCCAAGGCCGAGGTGGCCGCCCCCGACGTGGAGGTGTCGCTGCCCAGCGTGGAGGTGGACAGCCAGGCCCCGGGTGCCAAGCTGGAGGCCGCCGTGTCCCTGGGGGACAAGGAGGTGGCCGCCAGAGACAGCAAGTTCAAAATGCCCAAGTTCAAGATGCCGTCCTTCGGCGTGTCGGCGCCCAGCAAGGCCATCGAGGCCGCCGTGGACGTGTCCCTGCCCAAGGCCCAGGCCGAGGTGACCCTGCCCTCGGTGCAGGCCGACGTCAAGACCAGTGAGGTCCGCGTGGAGCTGCCCTCGGCCGAGCTGGACGTCAAGGGCGCCGAGGTGGCCGTCAAGCTGCCGGAGGGGCCCCTGCCCGAAGCCGAGCTCAAGGACGGGGCGGCGGGAGTCGGAATCAAGGCCCACCTGCCCAAGGTGCAGGTGCCCAGCGTCAAGCTGCCCAAGGTGGACATCAAGGCCCCGCAGGTGGACATCAAGGGGCCCAAGCTGGACCTGAAGGGCGCCAAGGCCGAGGTGGCCACCCCCGACGTGGAGGTGTCGCTGCCCAGCGTGGAGGTGGACAGCCAGGCCCCGGGCGCCAAGCTGGAGGCCGCCGTGTCCCTGGGGGACAAGGAGGTGGCCGCCAGAGACAGCAAGTTCAAAATGCCCAAGTTCAAGATGCCGTCCTTCGGCGTGTCGGCGCCCAGCAAGGCCATTGAGGCCGCCGTGGACGTGTCCCTGCCCAAGGCCCAGGCCGAGGTGACCCTGCCCTCGGTGCAGGCCGACGTCAAGACCAGTGAGGTCCGCGTGGAGCTGCCCTCGGCCGAGCTGGACGTCAAGGGCGCCGAGGTGGCTGTCAAGCTGCCGGAGGGGCCCCTGCCCAAAGCCGAGCTCAAGGACGGGGCGGCGGGAGTCGGAATCAAGGCCCACCTGCCCAAGGTGCAGGTGCCCAGCGTCAAGCTGCCCAAGGTGGACATCAAGGCCCCGCAGGTGGACATCAAGGGGCCCAAGCTGGACCTGAAGGGCGCCAAGGCCGAGGTGGCCGCCCCCGACGTGGAGGTGTCGCTGCCCAGCGTGGAGGTGGACAGCCAGGCCCCGGGCGCCAAGCTGGAGGCCGACGTGTCCCTGGGGGACAAGGAGGTGGCCGCCAGAGACAGCAAGTTCAAAATGCCCAAGTTTAAGATGCCGTCCTTCGGCGTGTCGGCGCCCAGCAAGGCCATCGAGGCCGCCGTGGACGTGTCCCTTCCCAAGGCCCAGGCCGAGGTGACCCTGCCCTCGGTGCAGGCCGACGTCAAGACCAGTGAGGTCCGCGTGGAGCTGCCCTCGGCCGAGCTGGACGTCAAGGGCGCCGAGGTGGCCGTCAAGCTGCCGGAGGGGCCCCTGCCCGAAGCCGAGCTCAAGGACGGGGCGGCGGGAGTCGGAATCAAGGCCCACCTGCCCAAGGTGCAGGTGCCCAGCGTCAAGCTGCCCAAGGTGGACATCAAGGCCCCGCAGGTGGACATCAAGGGGCCCAAGCTGGACCTGAAGGGCGCCAAGGCCGAGGTGGCCGCCCCCGACGTGGCGGTGTCGCTACCCAGCGTGGAGGTGGACAGCCAGGCCCCGGGCGCCAAGCTGGAGGCCGACCTGTCCCTGGGGGACAAGGAGGTGGCCGCCAGAGACAGCAAGTTCAAAATGCCCAAGTTCAAGATGCCGTCCTTCGGCGTGTCGGCGCCCAGCAAGGCCATCGAGGCCGCCGTGGACGTGTCCCTGCCCAAGGCCCAGGCCGAGGTGACCCTGCCCTCGGTGCAGGCCGACGTCAAGACCAGTGAGGTCCGCGTGGAGCTGCCCTCGGCCGAGCTGGACGTCAAGGGCACCGAGGTGGCCGTCAAGCTGCCGGAGGGGCCCCTGCCCGAAGCCGAGCTCAAGGACGGGGCGGCGGGAGTCGGAATCAAGGCCCACCTGCCCAAGGTGCAGGTGCCCAGCGTCAAGCTGCCCAAGGTGGACATCAAGGCCCCGCAGGTGGACATCAAGGGGCCCAAGCTGGACCTGAAGGGCGCCAAGGCCGAGGTGGCCGCCCCCGACGTGGAGGTGTCGCTGCCCAGCGTGGAGGTGGACAGCCAGGCCCCGGGCGCCAAGCTGGAGGCCGCCGTGTCCCTGGGGGACAAGGAGGTGGCCGCCAGAGACAGCAAGTTCAAAATGCCCAAGTTCAAGATGCCGTCCTTCGGCGTGTCGGCGCCCAGCAAGGCCATCGAGGCCGCCGTGGACGTGTCCCTGCCCAAGGCCCAGGCCGAGGTGACCCTGCCCTCGGTGCAGGCCGACGTCAAGACCAGTGAGGTCCGCGTGGAGCTGCCCTCGGCCGAGCTGGACGTCAAGGGCGCCGAGGTGGCCGTCAAGCTGCCGGAGGGGCCCCTGCCCGAAGCCGAGCTCAAGGACGGGGCGGCGGGAGTCGGAATCAAGGCCCACCTGCCCAAGGTGCAGGTGCCCAGCGTCAAGCTGCCCAAGGTGGACATCAAGGCCCCGCAGGTGGACATCAAGGGGCCCAAGCTGGACCTGAAGGGCGCCAAGGCCGAGGTGGCCACCCCCGACGTGGAGGTGTCGCTGCCCAGCGTGGAGGTGGACAGCCAGGCCCCGGGCGCCAAGCTGGAGGCCGCCGTGTCCCTGGGGGACAAGGAGGTGGCCACCAGAGACAGCAAGTTCAAAATGCCCAAGTTCAAGATGCCGTCCTTCGGCGTGTCGGCGCCCAGCAAGGCCATCGAGGCCGCCGTGGACGTGTCCCTGCCCAAGGCCCAGGCCGAGGTGACCCTGCCCTCGGTGCAGGCCGACGTCAAGACCAGTGAGGTCCGCGTGGAGCTGCCCTCGGCCGAGCTGGACGTCAAGGGCGCCGAGGTGGCCGTCAAGCTGCCGGAGGGGCCCCTGCCCGAAGCCGAGCTCAAGGACGGGGCGGCGGGAGTCGGAATCAAGGCCCACCTGCCCAAGGTGCAGGTGCCCAGCGTCAAGCTGCCCAAGGTGGACATCAAGGCCCCGCAGGTGGACATCAAGGGGCCCAAGCTGGACCTGAAGGGCGCCAAGGCCGAGGTGGCCGCCCCCGACGTGGAGGTGTCGCTGCCCAGCGTGGAGGTGGACAGCCAGGCCCCGGGCGCCAAGCTGGAGGCCGCCGTGTCCCTGGGGGACAAGGAGGTGGCCGCCAGAGACAGCAAGTTCAAAATGCCCAAGTTCAAGATGCCGTCCTTCGGCGTGTCGGCGCCCAGCAAGGCCATCGAGGCCGCCGTGGACGTGTCCCTGCCCAAGGCCCAGGCCGAGGTGACCCTGCCCTCGGTGCAGGCCGACATCAAGACCAGTGAGGTCCGCGTGGAGCTGCCCTCGGCCGAGCTGGACGTCAAGGGCGCCGAGGTGGCCGTCAAGCTGCCGGAGGGGCCCCTGCCCGAAGCCGAGCTCAAGGACGGGGCGGCGGGAGTCGGAATCAAGGCCCACCTGCCCAAGGTGCAGGTGCCCAGCGTCAAGCTGCCCAAGGTGGACATCAAGGCCCCGCAGGTGGACATCAAGGGGCCCAAGCTGGACCTGAAGGGCGCCAAGGCCGAGGTGGCCGCCCCCGACGTGGAGGTGTCGCTGCCCAGCGTGGAGGTGGACAGCCAGGCCCCGGGCGCCAAGCTGGAGGCCGACGTGTCCCTGGGGGACAAGGAGGTGGCCACCAGAGACAGCAAGTTCAAAATGCCCAAGTTCAAGATGCCGTCCTTCGGCGTGTCGGCGCCCAGCAAGGCCATCGAGGCCGCCGTGGACGTGTCCCTGCCCAAGGCCCAGGCCGAGGTGACCCTGCCCTCGGTGCAGGCCGACGTCAAGACCAGTGAGGTCCGCGTGGAGCTGCCCTCGGCCGAGCTGGACGTCAAGGGCGCCGAGGTGGCCGTCAAGCTGCCGGAGGGGCCCCTGCCCGAAGCCGAGCTCAAGGACGGGGCGGCGGGAGTCGGAATCAAGGCCCACCTGCCCAAGGTGCAGGTGCCCAGCGTCAAGCTGCCCAAGGTGGACATCAAGACCCCGCAGGTGGACATCAAGGGGCCCAAGCTGGACCTGAAGGGCGCCAAGGCCGAGGTGGCCGCCCCCGACGTGGAGGTGTCGCTGCCCAGCGTGGAGGTGGACAGCCAGGCCCCGGGCGCCAAGCTGGAGGCCGCCGTGTCCCTGGGGGACAAGGAGGTGGCCGCCAGAGACAGCAAGTTCAAAATGCCCAAGTTCAAGATGCCGTCCTTCGGCGTGTCGGCGCCCAGCAAGGCCATCGAGGCCGCCGTGGACGTGTCCCTGCCCAAGGCCCAGGCCGAGGTGACCCTGCCCTCGGTGCAGGCCGACGTCAAGACCAGTGAGGTCCGCGTGGAGCTGCCCTCGGCCGAGCTGGACGTCAAGGGCGCCGAGGTGGCCGTCAAGCTGCCGGAGGGGCCCCTGCCCGAAGCCGAGCTCAAGGACGGGGCGGCGGGAGTCGGAATCAAGGCCCACCTGCCCAAGGTGCAGGTGCCCAGCGTCAAGCTGCCCAAGGTGGACATCAAGGCCCCGCAGGTGGACATCAAGGGGCCCAAGCTGGACCTGAAGGGCGCCAAGGCCGAGGTGGCCGCCCCCGACGTGGAGGTGTCGCTGCCCAGCGTGGAGGTGGACAGCCAGGCCCCGGGCGCCAAGCTGGAGGCCGCCGTGTCCCTGGGGGACAAGGAGGTGGCCGCCAGAGACAGCAAGTTCAAAATGCCCAAGTTCAAGATGCCGTCCTTCGGCGTGTCGGCGCCCAGCAAGGCCATCGAGGCCGCCGTGGACGTGTCCCTGCCCAAGGCCCAGGCCGAGGTGACCCTGCCCTCGGTGCAGGCCGACGTCAAGACCAGTGAGGTCCGCGTGGAGCTGCCCTCGGCCGAGCTGGACGTCAAGGGCGCCGAGGTGGCCGTCGAGCTGCCGGAGGGGCCCCTGCCCGAAGCCGAGCTCAAGGACGGGGCGGCGGGAGTCGGAATCAAGGCCCACCTGCCCAAGGTGCAGGTGCCCAGCGTCAAGCTGCCCAAGGTGGACATCAAGGCCCCGCAGGTGGACATCAAGGGGCCCAAGCTGGACCTGAAGGGCGCCAAGGCCGAGGTGGCCGCCCCCGACGTGGAGGTGTCGCTGCCCAGCGTGGAGGTGGACAGCCAGGCCCCGGGCGCCAAGCTGGAGGCCGCCGTGTCCCTGGGGGACAAGGAGGTGGCCGCCAGAGACAGCAAGTTCAAAATGCCCAAGTTCAAGATGCCGTCCTTCGGCGTGTCGGCGCCCAGCAAGGCCATCGAGGCCGCCGTGGACGTGTCCCTGCCCAAGGCCCAGGCCGAGGTGACCCTGCCCTCGGTGCAGGCCGACGTCAAGACCAGTGAGGTCCGCGTGGAGCTGCCCTCGGCCGAGCTGGACGTCAAGGGCGCCGAGGTGGCCGTCGAGCTGCCGGAGGGGCCCCTGCCCGAAGCCGAGCTCAAGGACGGGGCGGCGGGAGTCGGAATCAAGGCCCACCTGCCCAAGGTGCAGGTGCCCAGCGTCAAGCTGCCCAAGGTGGACATCAAGGCCCCGCAGGTGGACATCAAGGGGCCCAAGCTGGACCTGAAGGGCGCCAAGGCCGAGGTGGCCGCCCCCGACGTGGAGGTGTCGCTGCCCAGCGTGGAGGTGGACAGCCAGGCCCCGGGCGCCAAGCTGGAGGCCGCCGTGTCCCTGGGGGACAAGGAGGTGGCCGCCAGAGACAGCAAGTTCAAAATGCCCAAGTTCAAGATGCCGTCCTTCGGCGTGTCGGCGCCCAGCAAGGCCATCGAGGCCGCCGTGGACGTGTCCCTGCCCAAGGCCCAGGCCGAGGTGACCCTGCCCTCGGTGCAGGCCGACGTCAAGACCAGTGAGGTCCGCGTGGAGCTGCCCTCGGCCGAGCTGGACGTCAAGGGCGCCGAGGTGGCCGTCAAGCTGCCGGAGGGGCCCCTGCCCGAAGCCGAGCTCAAGGACGGGGCGGCGGGAGTCGGAATCAAGGCCCACCTGCCCAAGGTGCAGGTGCCCAGCGTCAAGCTGCCCAAGGTGGACATCAAGGCCCCGCAGGTGGACATCAAAGGGCCCAAGCTGGACCTGAAGGGCGCCAAGGCCGAGGTGGCCGCCCCCGACGTGGAGGTGTCGCTGCCCAGCGTGGAGGTGGACAGCCACGCCCCGGGCGCCAAGCTAGAGGCCGACGTGTCCCTGGGGGACAAGGAGGTGGCCGCCAGAGGGTGCACATTGAAAACTGAAGAGGATGGTAAAATCCATGTCAAGAAACCCCATTTTAAGTTTCCTAGGCTGTTTTCTTCAGCAGGGAAGTCTTCCAAAAGTTCTACCCTTATTGAACGCGATCCTCACCTTTCTTTGGCCCCAAGTGATTCTGGTGTGGATCCTGCCTTGTCATATATTTCTAGCCATAAACCGTCCCTGCCGTTTCCCCACATGGGTTGGCCTGGTGTTTCCTCAGGCATCCTTGATGTCAGCCGTTCTTATGCTGATGGTTCGTCTGTCTCTCCAGAGGCGGTCACTCTCATCAAGTACCAGGTGACTGTTCCCGACGCCCCACATTTCCCTCCGGAAATCCTCTCGTGTTCCCAGGAGGATAGAGAAAGTCCTACCACTCTGCGCCCCGACGAGAGCGTTCCATGCCCACCTGATAGTCCTGCCAGCCCTGTGGACCCCCTATTTCCTGCATCTTATGGTCGGGTGACTTTTCCTAAGTTTCATCGACCTAAGTTCTGGTTTTCTAGCCCAGAAGCAGCAGATCCTGCGGTGGATGGTCAGGCCGCAGAACGCGCCCCAGCCCCGTGCCCCCTCAGCGATGCTCAGGGGCTGGACTCTGCACGCGGCCTGCCCCCGGCAGATGGCAGCCAAGGGCACGGGTCTGGGGATGTCTCAGCCGGCCAGCCTCATGGCGAGGGGAGGGCCCCGTCACCAGGAGAACGCCTCCAGCCGCTGTGCAGAGCTGCAGGTGTGGATGTCCCAGTGGAGGGGAGCACAGCCGCTCCGGGGGGCTGGTTCAGGATGCCCGCCCTCCACCTGCCCATCATCCGGCACCCTGCCAGGGAGAAGGGGGTACCCGGGGCACCGAGTCCCATGCCTGCTGCCTGTGCATTGGGGGAAGAAGAGCCAGCTCCCATCACGGCTCAGGGGCCTCTGGGGTCAGAGGTGGAGGCGCCTGAAACCCTGGAGCCAGCTGAGATTGCATCGCATGCGGGCATGCTAAAGATAAACCTAGACGGCAGAGGCTCGACGCTGCTCCCGCCTCCTCCGGGGGCACCCCCTGCGGGCCTGTCCACTTCTGAGATCAGGGTCCGCCCAGGCGAAGGCTCCCTTCCGCTTCGGATGCCCAGCAGGGCACTTTTGGAAACAGAAGCTCCTCCTGCTGGGCCTGCAGGCCTGGACCTCGCCAGGGGAGAGGGGAGGGCGGAGAAATGGTCCTCCCAGCCTGAAGGCCCCGTTAAACTGAAGGTGTCCAGGACCGACGGGCCATCCCAGATTTCTGTGGTCAGCGTGGGTCAGCCCTGGGAGGGCTCTGTGGTAACTGTCAAGCTGCCAAGGCTGAGCATGCCGAGGTTCGCCTTCCCTGACCCCGGATCGGAGGCTGATGTGTTCATCCCTGCCGTGCGGGAGGTGCGATGCACTGGGAGCAGCCTGGACGACGCCTGGTGTGCAGAGAGCGTGGGAGCCTGGGGTGCCAGCATCCTGAAGGCCGGCGCTGGGACCCCTGGGGAGCAGCCTGTGGCCTTTGACCTCTCCCCGGAAGCTTCCAGGGTCCGAGTGCACATTCACAGTGCTCAGGGAGAGGGTGCCGGGGTCGGCATACACGCCGGAGTGACTCCACAGCCAGCTGACCGCTCGGGACCCGAGGCCGTTTCCACTCAGATTGTGCGGGAATCAGAGATCCCTGCGTCTGAGATCCAAACGGCTTCCTACGGATTTTCGTTGCTGAAAGTGAAGATCCCTGAGCCCCCCACGCAGGGGAGGGTCCAAGACTCCCTACTGACAGGGGGCTTGCAGGAGGCTTCTGAAGACACTGCCCCTGGAGCAGACCCTGTTTCTGGAGACCTGCAGCCAGACACTGGAGAACCATTTGAAGTGATCTCGTCCAGCGTCAGCGTACCCAGAGGGCCAGCACTCCCTGCCGACCTGCACTCTGGCCCCCCGGGTACAGAGAGCTGCTCCGACGAGGAGCCCGCAGAGATCCTCGAATTTCCGCCAGAAGAGGACGGCGAGGAGGCAGCCGCGGGCCTCTCCAAAGGAGACCAGGCTCCAAAAGAGAAGCCGGAAGGTAAGAGGTCTTCCGGTCTGCTCCGGTTTTGGCTTCCCAGCATTGGTTTCTCTTCTTCCTCTGAAGAGACACGTGCTGACTCCAAAGATGAAGCCCACGGGCCGGCCCCTGTCCAGACCCCGCCGGGTTTGCAGCCTGAGGCAGAGCCGCCCAAGAAATCCGAGAAGGCCAGCTGGTTCCGATTTCCCAGATTAGGGTTCTCCTCCTCCCCCACCAAGAAAAGCAAGAGCTTGGAGGATGAGGCGGCTCCGGCAGAGCAAAAGCTCCAGGAAGAAGCTGCCACCTTCTTTGATGCCCGCGAGAACTTCTCCCCTGAGGACAGGGAGGAGACGGTGCCAGGCGCCGGGGCAATGGTCACGTCCAGGGCCAGGACGGAGCTCATCCTGCTGGAGCCAGACCCGGGGGCCCTGGACGAGCCTGCACCCGCTGCCCAGTGAGGAAGGAAGGAAGTGGAGGCTGTGCCTCACACCCGCGTGTGGACATGAGTGTCCACCGTGACCCCCAGAGTGGAGGACGAAGTGAAGCCGGCTGCGAGCAGAGGGGCCCCCGCCCCCAGCCCTCCCGAAGCTGCCTCCCAAAGCTTCAGGAGTGTCCCGGGCTCCTGAGGGGCTTTCTTAGACATGTGTTACTCAAGACCCCTGCCCACGAGCCCCTCGAAGACATGGTTGCTGCTTCCTGGTGAAGGCTGTTTCCCTGTTTCCGGCAGAGTCTGGCACAGTCCAAGAGACCCTCTCCCTGCCTGCTTAGAACCAGCCCACTCTTCACGAGCCGTCTCGCTGAGGCAAGCCCTGGGATGCTTTGAGTGATACTGCCCGTGCCGGGCTGGGGGCAGCTGGCTGCCAAGGTGGTCCAGGCGTCCGTCCATGAGCTCCCACCAGACATCCGTGGGCGTCCACTTGCCTGCCGGTGCCCTCTCCGGCGTCTGTGGCCCCAGCCCCTCAGTGTGCCTGAAGATGGGACCCACTTGGCTCTTCCCTGGACGCCGAACAGGCAATAAATAAAGTGCTGCACCGCTCCCGTTTCGGCTGCGAGGCGTTTTGTTCTGGATGGAGCCCACCGCTCCTCCCGCACACACCCCCTGAGTGCTGCTGCCCCTCTGCCAGCAGAGTCAAGGCGGCTCCCGGCCCGTCTGTCTGCTTGGGCCCTCCTCCCCGCCCGCAGCTGTGAGAGACCGAGGAGGAAGGTGCCGGCCCAGGGCTCCACCGCGAGGCTGGGGACAGGCTGCCCTGAGCTGGGAGGCCTTCCCGGGCGAGGGCCATGGGCAGCGCAGGGGCTGCCCAGGGGGCGGAGGGCCCCGACCCGGAGGCTTCGCTGGGTCCTCGGCCGCTATCGTGGCCCGGCTCAGGGCTCCCTGTGCCCCGGTGGCCATCCTCGCCAGCCACCCGCGGGAGCAGACTCAGAGCAAGGTCAGGGAGCGCCCTACAGCCCTTCAGAGTCACAGCTCCTCCCTGTGGCCTTCAGATGCCCTTTCTGGGCCTGTGGGCCTGCAGCGCTCCATGGGGGGACCTGGAGCCTGGCCCCCTCCCTGCTGCCCGGGGAAGGTTCCTGGAGCCTGGGCCCCTCCCTGCTGCCCGGGGAAGGTTCCTGGAGCCTGGGCCCCTCCCTGCTGCCCGGGGAAGGTTCCTGGAGCCGCCTCCTTCTGCTCGGAGAGGGGCAGCTGCTCTCGGCACTGAGGGCGGGGCGGGGAAGCTGGGGGCCTCTGGGCCCAGAGGGCAGCCCACTCCCCTCCCCAACCCTCCTTCCTGAGGGAAGTCTCATCTCCCGTGGGGGCCGGTGGGGAAGGGGCCCCCAGTCAGGGATGTGGGACCCTCTGGAAGCTGGGGAGGGGGCTCGGTGGGGACTTGGTCCTGCAGTCCAGGAGGCTACAGGAGCCTCTCTCGGCCCTGGGAGAGAAGATGGGGGGGTGCCCAGCCCCCCGGGAATACCATAGCGGGGGACAGCCGGCTCGTGGGCTCCACGCCTCTCTGCACACAGAGTCACGTTTGTCTTACTGGGGCCGTGGTGCTGGAGGCCCTGCGGAGCCCTCAGCCGCGTCCCACGAGGCCCCCGTCTCATCCCCAGATACAACCTGGGAAGGAGCCGCCTCCCAAACTCAACGGAGCTGCCGGCGGCGGTCAGTTCCTTGCCGGCTGGGTGGCCCAGGGCCCTGTTCCTTGCCAGCTGGAGGCCGCTCTCGGGGCCCTGGCTCGGGCTTGGCTGACGGACAGCTCACAGCACCTTCCTGCATCCCACAGTGAGGGTCAGCCCCTGGCAAGAGCTGTGAGCCCCCCGTGCCACTAACCACCTATTCATCCCACCTGTCCCAAGTGAGGCGGCCCGTGCCCCCCATCCAGGCAGCGGAGCCGTCCACACAAGGGCCTGGGTCCAGGGTCCTCGGGGGCAGGCTCTGTCCCCCACACCCCAGAAGGAGCCCCCAGGCCTCTCGAGCCTCATAACGCTGGGTCTCCCGGGGGGCCGGGGGATTCTGCTTTGGCGCAGGCCCCCGTGGCTGGCCACCAGACGTACCACATGTGGGGCAGGCCTTGCCCTGGCTGTGGGCCCTCACTGCCTCCCCATCACAGCCTGGACCGCGGCCCAGCGGCCAGGGGAGCAGAGCGGTCTGGGGTTCCGCTGCTCCTGGGGAACAGCTGGGGTGGGGCGGCGGGGGGGCCCCGGGGGGCAGCAGCTCACACACAGACCAGCTCCCGGACCCGCTGGATGCCTGGGAGGCCCACATGGAGCCGCGGCACCCTCTCCCAACCCCAGTGGGTCTGGCGGGGTTTGGGGACCATCCTGGCAGGCAAGGACATTCAAATCCGAGCTGTCCGACAGCCGCCCCGCTGGCTCTCTCTGAGGTCGTGAGGACTCGGGGCCCAGGGGTGGCGGCTCAGGGTGGGCCTAGTGTCCACCCGATGGCCCCCTCAGCTGCCAGGCTCTCCTGGACACTGAACCAGCCCACAGCTCTAGCCCCAGGCAGTCTGGGGGCCTCTGCCTGGGCAGGTGGGCTCTGAAGCCAAGGTCAGAAACCAGGAGATGGTGAGCCGGGCTGAGACAGGCCTCTGACCCCCTCTCCTTGCTGAACCCATCCCCTGATGTGTCCCTGGGTTCCTGTGGGCCCGGGACTGGACACCGGCGAGAGTTAGGGGCTCCCACGGTAGACGCCTGGCCTTGCCTCGGTGTGGCCTCATAGACGAGGCTGAGCAGAAGCGGGCGCAGCCCCACAGCGGACACACACAAGAGACACAGAGGCACACGCGTTTTCTAGAGGCCCCACTTGTGGACAGGAATGGCGGCTCTGTGGGAGTCAGGGAGGGGCATCCCGGAGGGCTCCCTGGAGGAGGCGGGCGGGGGCTTCCAAGGGGCTAGATTTGGAAAGCAAGTGGTTTGTGTCCACCCTGCAGTGGACAGTCCCACCCCCGACCAGGGCTTGTGTGAGTGAAGCTGCTTGGAGTCCAGGCTGGGGGCCAGGCAAGGCAAGGAGGCCCCACCCTGCTGCCGGGAAGGGCTGAACCTCAGCCCTGCCAAACACAGTCCTGGCCCTGGGCCTGTCCATCCAGGCCCACAGCATAGCGGGAGCTCCAGTCTCGCTCGAAGAGCTGCCGCAGCTCCTCCTGCACGGTGCTCACCCCTGGCTGGGCGTCGGAGGCCCTCTGGCTGACCACCAGGCCCACACCCGAGGTGCTGCTGAAGTAATCTTCCGACCAGTTGGACGTGCCTGCGGGCAGCGGGCGCAGGAAGCTGGGGATGGGGCCACACGGGTCCCTCTGCTTCCCCGCCCATCCTGGTGGCCCCTATGGCCGCTGAGGAGTGCGGCCAGCTCTTCACCAGAGGGGTCTCACCCCTGCCCCCCGAAAACTCAGGGCTTGGGGAGCTCCGTGCGGGGATTCCCCACCTGCCCTGTGGGCCCAGCTGACCACCGGGCTGGCCGCCTCCATGGAGAGCCCTGAGCCCTTCCACATGCAGGCCCCCTGCCTGGGGACACGAGCCCTGTGCAGACTGGGATGGCCTCGCGTGGAGCCCTGGAGGGCGCGGGCCGCCGCCCGGCTCACCTATGTAGGCCTCCTTCTCTGTGACCATGAACTTGCTGTGGTTGACCCTGCTGAAGGGGATGTTGGAGTGGTTCCCCACGGGCACGATGAAGACTTTCTTGGGGGAACAGAGAGGGTGTGTTGGGGGCGGAGAGGCCACTGCCTGGCCCGGCCCAGGGGCGCATTCTTACCACATCCACGGACACGTTGGCCGCTGGGTTGCTGAGTGCCTGCAGGGACCGCAGGAAGGGGAACATCCTGGGGTCCGTGTTGAGCCAGCAGCTGACCAGCAGGCGCACATGCACCCCCCTGCTGAAGGCCGCCACCCGCAGGGCCGTGTCCAGCACCGGCCAGTAGCTGGGGGAGGGGCATGGCAGGGTCAGGGTCCTCGGGCCGGCGGGGCCCTGCCGGCCTGCCCCGACGGGGCCCCTACAGGTGAGAGGACAGGGCAGCCCGGCCCCCAGCCGGCCCACCTGGCGGGGTGTCTGAAGCGTGTGGTGGGGAAGTACTCCATCACCGAGGCGTAGAGGAACTCCCGGGCAGCCCCCATGACCGCCAGCAGCGCGTCCAGGTCGCGGGTGCGGCCGTGGGGGCAGAGAGCGGGCGGCGACGCCTGTGGGGCAGGGGGGGGGTCCCTGAGGGGCTTGGTTCTGAGCCGCACCCTACCACACACCCACCCTCCAGCCCCGGGAACCGGGAAGAAGGCAGGAGGCGTGCCCCGCAGGGCTGGGGCCCTGGGCTGGCCTGACCCTGGAGGAAGCTCCCTGGGGGGCTCGGCCGGACTCCCACATCTGGGGATGCATACCTGCCTCTGAGGCCAGGTCTCCACTGCAACTGAGCACTGGGGTAGCTGCCCATACCCCAGGGATGTTCCTGGCTGGTAGCTGTGGCCGCCTGCCCCCCAGTTCCCTCCCCTCTCCAGCGGAGGGACAGCATCACTGGGGCTCTGGTCCTACCCGCCCCCACCCTTCCTGCTCCTTGAGTCAGACCCCATCCATCGATGTGTGTGGAGGTTCCCAGGGCCACAGGGCCTCCCCCACCACCCAGGCTGCCTGTCTCCCATGGATGACAACGGCCGCATCCTCTGATGGGGTCACCCCAGGACCACAGCCCCGGACCTCGGACCTCGCAGATGCCGCGGCCTGCAGGGCAGGCCTGGGGTGGGCAGGACTTCTGGTGGGTGTGGCCGGCCAGAGAGCAGGGACTCAGAAGGGCCTCCAGGCCTGTCCGCCCTTACCGAGAAGTAGGCGGTGGTGGGCACCCCGTCAAAGTGATCCCGGAGCGGCTGGAAGCGGTTGATGTGAGAGGAGAAGTTCCGAGGCCAGGGCTTGGGGAGGACGGCCCTGGGCGTCCCTAGCGCCCAGTAGGTCTGGAAGGTCTTCTCCAGGTCCTGGGCCAGGCGGCTGCAGTTGTAGATGACGGCACCGAGCTCCTTTACCTGTGGGCAGCCGGGCAGTGCTGCGGGGTTGGGGGGGGGGGGGCCCTCTGTGGGGCTGGGCAGACCCCCCCCAGACGGGCCAAGGTTGCCCGGCAGGCGCGTGCCCCCACTGGGCGGCCAGTCTGCAGCAGCATCGTGGAATCCACGTGTGCAGGGGAGCTACAGGGAGGGGAGCCCAGCGGGTCCCTGCTCTTCTTAGACATTATGACCCGAGGGCAATACGTGTTCATTGCCGGAAAGCAACAGAAAGCATCAGCGCCCCAAGAAAACCAGCTCGTCTTCACTGCTAATCGGCTAGCGCTGCCAGCCTTTTGACTGATGGCTAAAGCGCTGCTTTTCCTGAAAGGGTTCCTGCTTGGTCCGCATGGCCCCTTGGACAAGGTGACCTGACCGTGTTTCCAGGCAGGTAAGTGACCTTCTACAGCAGTGCCTTTAGAGTCCTGTAACCCTCCAGTACTCTCGCTTGGAAAATTCCATGGATGGAGGAGCCTGGTGGGCTGCAGTCCATGGGGTCGACTGAGCGACTTCACTTTCACTTTTCACTTTCATGCATTGGAGAAGGAAATGGCAACCCATTCCAGTGTTCTTGCCTGGAGAATCCCAGGGACGGGGGAGCCTGGTGGGCTGCCATCTATGGGGTCGCACAGAGTCAGACACGACTGAAGGGACTCAGCAGCAGCAACCAGCCTCCGGGTGTTTCTACCGCAGGGGCGTCACAGATCTGCCTGCGTCCCCCAGGATGACTGCCCACACGGGGATGTCAGGGGTGCCAGGGCGGACGAGCTCCAGAGGGCCTCCCCTCCTGGGGCTTGGGGACTCACCTGTGTTAGGGACCGCCAGTCCATGTTGGCACTGCCCACGTAGACATGCCGCCCGTCCACCACCCAGAACTTGGAGTGCAAAACACCGCCAGTGAGCCTTCCCATGGGCACGCGTCGCACCTGGGCGCCTGACAAGGGTGCAGGGTGGTGGGTGAGCCCGCTTTGTGCTGAGCCCAGTTCCTTCCTCCTCACGGCAGTCCTCCTCATGGATGCTGTCCTCACCCCCACTTTACAGGTGGGAGAAGGAGGCGTTGGTCGGCCCGGGGTCCCCCCAGGCGGCCTGGCTCTGTGGGGTTTGTCCCTGTGGCCCCTGGCTCCCACCTGAGCCTCCACCTACAGCTCAGAGCAGCTGGACTCAGTTGGCCACAGAGGCCACCCTGCTCTGCCCCATGGGAAACGACAGGTCCGGCCCCTGGAGCCGGCCTCCGGGGAAGCCCCCTCGGAGGCGCTTGCAGCCCCGGGCCCCCAGCGCCCCCAGGCAGCACCAGAGCTCTTGCTGGCCCCTGGGCCCAGGACGGCAGGCTCCCACCTCGGCTTTCCAGGACCTGCAGGTCAGTGGAGTTCTTGGCTGGAGTCGGGTTGCTGGTGGCCACGGCCAGGGACACGTTTCTGTCCAGCAGCTGCTGCAGCTTTTGCAGGAGGGCCTCGCCCTGTGAGAGCAGGCCAGGGTGAGAGAGAGACCACCCTGTCCCAGTAGGAGGGCCCAGGTCTCCCCCGAGGCGGCCCCAACTGCCCACAGCTCAGTCAGACAGACGGGCAGCCTGCTGGCCTTGCTGTGTGCCTGGCCCTGGCACAGCCCGCGGGCTCCGGGTCAAGGGCGAGGGCCACACACCGGCTGGGAAGATGAGTCGTTGACCCCGATGTCGGGCCCTGTGAGGGACCAGTAGAAGGAGGCCACGTGGACGCTCTCTCGGGCGGCATCCAGCAGCTGCATCCAGGCCTGGGCCAGGGGCTGGGCAGCCGGGCTGCCTGCTGCGGACTGCAGGTCCTGGGGGATGCTCTCCACGAGGACGAGCCTGCAGAGGGGGCGCCGGGTGTGAGCGTAGGAGCGGCCGGCCAGCCTCGCGTCACCTGCTCCGTCCTGGTCAGCAAGCGGGAGACAGAGCCCAGGCCGAGGGGGCCGGGCTGGGTCGCAGGCTGGACAGGGCAGGGCGGGCCTGACACCAGGAGTGCCCCAGGGGGCCTGCCCAAGTGGGGAGTGGGTGCCAGTCCCCACCCCCACCCAAGCCCAGCGTGCTCCCCTTGGAGCTGTTGGGTCTGGGCTCCTGTGGGTGTGGAGGCCCTTGGAGTCACCAAGGCTGACCCAGAGGGAGGGGCTCAGTCAGGGGGTGTGCTGGGGGCTTCTGAGGTTCTAGGACCCTGGGCGGCGGGAGGGGCGGGCCCTGCGACTCTACCCCGGGCGGCAGGGCTGCGATGGCCACGGAGTCCTGGGTGACAGCCTGTGTTTCCTGCCAAGAACACTCCACATCCCACCCTTACGATCAGGGCCTCCCCCTCCCAGACCACTCCCCCTGCCTCCAGCCCACCCTCCCGGAAGCTGCCTCTTCCCAGGGGAGGGGAAGAAGGGCGGTGCTTGTCCCTCTGGGGAGGCCCAGGCTGGGATGGCAGGGGCGCCCGGGGCAGAGCCTCCTGGACTTGCCCGCCCGCTGCTGCCCCGCGGAGCCCATGGCTTGCTCACCGGCAGGAGTCCTTTTGCTGATGCTGCCGCCGGACCTCCCCTCCTGGAGGATCCCAGTGCACACGGGAGCCAAGGCCCCCAGGCCTGGCGGGCCCTTCCTCAAGGCAGCCCTGGCTCCAGGCGGAAGGGGAGGACCCCAGCCCCAGGAGGCAGGTGAGGGTCACGGCACCCAGGCACAGCAGCACGAGCGTCCCCCGTACCTGCAGCTGGAGGAAGACACCCCCGGGTTCCCAGGGGCCACGCTCTCCTGAGACAGCCCACCCCTGCTGCCAGGTGGGGCTGGCCAGGGCAAGCCTGAGGCCACGGCCTGGGGGCTGGCCGTGTTCCTGGGTCCTCCAGACAGGTGCCAGCAGCCCCTGGGTGGGGAGTCCTGGCCCCTTGTGGCTTCTTCTGCCCCTGCCGCTCTGGCCCGAGGGGCCTGTGTGGCGGCTCAGCCCTTCCTGCGGGCCCCCAGTCTCGCAGTGCTGACTGCCCTGTCCTGTGGGCCGCAAGGCGATGTGAAGCGGGGCCATGCCGGGGCCACCCATGTGCTCAGCAGCAGCCTCAGCCCCTGGGCGGGGTGACCGGCATCACCCGCAGCTCCGGGCCCGGGCACGGTGACCCCACGCTCCTGGGCAGCTGGGCACCAGGGAGGCCACCTTGCTGGGACCCTGCAGACCCCATTCCTGGCCCAGGTGGACCCTCACCCTGGCCTGAAGCTGTTGAGTCCGTCACCCAGCACTTGTGCGTGTGTGCGTGTGCATGTCTGTGCGCATGTGCATGTCTGTGTGTGTGCATGTGTGTCCTGTGTGTGTCTGTGTCTGTGTGTGTGCATGTCTCTCTGTGTGCATGTCTGTGTGCGTGTGTCCTGTGTGTGTGTGTGCGTGTCTGTGTGTGCGTGTGCGTGGTGTGTGCATGTCTGTCTGTGTGTGTGCGTGTCTGTGTGCCTGTGTGTGTGCGTGTCTGTGTGCCTCTGTGTGTGTGTGTCCTGTGTGTGTGCATGTCTGTGTGTGTGCGTGTGTGTCCTGTGTGTGTCTGTGTCTGTGTGTGTGCATGTCTCTCTGTGTGTGCGTGTCTGTGTGCGTGTGTCCTGTGTGTGCGTGTCTGTGTGCATGTGTGTCCTGTGTGTGTGTGTGTATCCAGTGTGTGTCCTGTGTGTGTGCGTGTCTGTGTGCCTGTGCGTGTGTGTATCCTGTGTGCATCCTGTGTGTGTGCACGTGTGTGCATGTATGTGCATGTCTGTGTGCATGTGCGTGTGCGTGTGTGTCTGTGTGCCTGTGCGTGTGTCCCGTATGTGTGTGCATGTGCGTGTGTGTCTGTGTGTGTGTCCCGTGTGTGTGCATGTGTGTGCATGTGTGTGCGTCTGTGTGCATGTTCGTGTGTGTCTGTGTGCCTGTGCCTGTCTGTGTGCATGTGCATGTGTGTCTGTGTGCCTGTGCGTGTCTGTGTGCATGTGTGTGTCCTGTGTGTGTGCATGTGTGTGCATGTGTGTGCGTGTCTGTGTGCATGTGCGTGTGTGTCTGTGTGCCTGTGCGTGTCTGTGTGTGTGTGTCCTGTGTATGTGTGCATGTGTGTGCGTGTCTGTGTGCATGTGCATGTGTCCCGTGTGTGCATGTGTGTGTGTGTGCCTGTGCATGTCTGTGTGCATGTGTGTGTGTGTCCTGTGTGTGTGCATGTCTGTGCGTGTCTGTGTGCATGTGCGTGTGTGTCCTGTGTGTGCCCGGGCCGCATATGACCTGCCGGTTTCCCTCTCAGAGCCCCCCACAGCCATGTGGGCGTCTGAATCTCAGTTCCTCGTTTCAACCACAGCGCGTCTGCTGCCATTTCTGCTTTCAGGCTGGGTCCTCTCGATGCTGGTTCATAAATAGCTGCTTCCCTTCCCGGGCTGGGCCCCCATCCTGGCCCTGTGCTGGCCCCTCCTGGGAGCTGGGCAGTGACCCTGGTCCTGGGTGGAGGCCGGGCACAGAAGAGACAGCTGTTTTTCTGGGGGCCGGGGGCTGGGGGCTGAGTCAGGACCCCTTGATGCTGGCGGGGGTCTCTCTCCGCCCCAGAACTCTGCAGCCAGCTGGGGACGCAGGTCTTGTCCCCTCAGAGTGGTCACTCTCGCAAGGAGCTGGAAGCCAGGCAGACTGGATCCCGTTGGAGTTGTTCCCCTCCTCAGAGCAGCCTCAAATGCCACCCTGAGTGGGATGCTCCCCAGCTCTGAGCTGAGGCTGCCCTCCCTGGAGTGCGGGGCGTGGTCCATGCACAGAGACGTGTTTGCCTCAACCCCACTCCCCTGCACCCACCACCAGCCAACTTCTGAGGCTTCCATGAGGGGCGGGTGCAGCCCTCCCTCCTGGCCTTGACGGTGAGTGGCCACTGCCGCCTGGGGCCTGGGGCTGGGGTCACGCTGCCTGCCTGTGAACACAGCTCAGCTGGGCACTGGGGCCCAGGGAGCCAGGCTGTTGCACAGGCCCCAGGCTCTGGGGGTATCCTCCCGCTGGGCCCCAAGCCCGCCTCCATGGGGGAGGGGCAGCCATGGGAGCTGGGCCTGGGGGGTGGGGGGCCCCGGAATGAGAGAAGGGGCTCAGAGCCCGAGGCCTGGCACTCCTCCCCACCAGGAGTCCCTACACCCTGAAGAGGGAAGCTTGAGGGGCCTGCCACTCCCCTCCTCGCCCCAGGGAGGGCTCCCCAGACCCTTCACTGATGCTCAAGAGAGGCTACCGGGGTGCAGCCCTGCGCGAGTTCCTGAGCCAGGCTCACGAAAAGGTGGGAGTGCCCTGCCCCCACAGCCCCACCTGGGGGGCCGCCCAGCTGAGACACCTTCCCGGTCACCCACCCCCTTGTGAACTATAAGGGCCTGAGGAGGCCTGCCATCCAGGGGGCTCTGGGCAGCTCGACCCTGAGGACCCCGTGTGTCCAGGGGTGGGACTGGCTGTTGGGAGAGGGTGGCCTAGCAGCGCTGGCATCGCAAGCCTGTGTTGGGCTGGGAGACCCCAGGGGGCAGCTCTGTGCTCCCCCCGCCCTGTGGTGGGCAGGTCCCAGCTGAAAGGGTGGGACCGGCTGCCCTGCAGGGCCTGGGGGGCAGCTGCCCACCCCAGGCTGAGCTCGCCGGGAGGCCCCAGGCCCTGTGGTCCTGGCTGCAGAAACCAGTGGAGGAAAGGACGACCAACTGGAGCTTCGTGGCCCTTTGGGCCCAGGGCAGCTGGCAGCACCGGTCAGGAGGCAGTGGACCGAAGCCCCCTTCTCAGGGCCCTTGGTCCGGCCCTCCCATCCGGCCTCGCTGGCTCTTACCTCCGAGGGTCCCGCCTTGGCATTCATCTTGGCTTCACCACAGACGCAGGCCCTCAGCTTGCAGGCTATTACCGCGATCACCTCCCACCTGCCTCCTCTCTGCAGCCTGCTGTTTCCCCTTCTGGCCACTTCCTCTTCGTCCTCCGCACCTCCCTCTGCACCCTTGACAGACATCTGGAGCCGGGTGAGCTGGCTAGAGGGTGGGGCTGAGAACTTTCACGGCCAGAGAAAACCCCTCCCCACCCCCATCCCCAAGTCACAGGCCGGTGCATCCGAGTTAGGTTTGGTGCAAACCGTGTGGCACTAGTGTTTCGCCGGCTAATGCCGGAGACTTGAGAGACGTGGGTTCGATCCCCAAGTCGGGAAGATCTCGTGGAGGAGGGAATGGCAGCCCACTCCAGTCTTCTTGCCTGGAGGATCCCATGGGCAGAGGAGTCTGGCGGGCTGCAGCCCACGAGTCGCACAGACTTGGGCACGACTGAAGTGACTTAGCTTGTACGCAAGCATCAAGACTCGAAGAGCCAGGGCTGGAGCAGCGTTGCCTCCCCGTAACACTGGCCGCCTAGGGATGGCATTGGCTCTGCAGCCACTGGGAGCCAGGCCCCTCCAACTCTCAGTTCCCAACCCCTGGGCTTAACTGGCAGCCTCATGGCCTCACAATGACTGCCGGAGCTCAGTCATTGCCTCCTGTTCCTAGCAGAGCAGAATATAAGGGCAGACATCCTGGAAGACATCCTGAAAGTCTCACAGGGCACATGTCTCGTGATTCAGAACTTAGTCACGTGGCTGCATCGAGCTGCAAGGGAGTCTGGGAAATGGAGGCAGCTGGGACCGCCATCCTGGAGAATGCAGGTCGGCCACTCACTGGGCTGTCTGAAAAGGCAGGCTGGCTATAGTTTGCTCAGCCTGGGTTCCCAGCGCGGGTCTCTGCCTCCCTAGCCCCACCCCCGTCCCATCTGCCTGGGACTCTCTGAGGACAGGACCCTTTCCCACTCCTTCATTCAAAGTCCTCTTTGGATGAGGTCTGGGTGTGTGCCCAGGCCCTGCCTGTGAGACCCCAGCAGGACAGGGCTGCAGGGGCCCTGTCCAGGGTGCTGACCTTCGTGTGGCCATGGACAGGGTATCGGTTCCCCAGCAGAGTCCTGGGGCCGGCGTGAGTGCGCTGAGAGGTGAAAGAAGATGCCACTGGCTACCCCCAGGCCCCTGCACCTTCTTCCAGACACCCTGTCCCAGTTCAGCCTGGGGGTCTGCCCTCCTCTCCAGACCACAGCCGAGGTGGCCTCTGCTCCCGGGTAGGGTCACTGGATACCTGAGTCTACTGGCCCGTTTTCCTTCATTAACATCTTCACTTTCCAAGACGGTGCTGGGTATTTTCAGAAGAGTGTCCCACCGTGCTCTGCGGTCTTTGCATCCGGAGACACGGAGCAGCGTCCGGCGTGGCTGCGGCCCTCCGGCCCCTGGCCATGGAGCATGCTGGCAGGTCACGGGCTCTCCTCCTCTGTGAAGCCCTGCTTGTATTTTTGCTGCTTTCAGTGGAGATTTGTTGACTTTCTCTCATAGGTTTGAAGGGCTCTTGCCGTACTTTCCAAGTATCAGTTTTCTAAGTGTAGCAGCATCTTCTCTTACTCCGCTGCTTCATTAGACTTTTTCTCTGCGGAAAGTCTCAGACACGCAGACCAGAGGCGAGAGCATAACGAACAGCCACTACAGGCAGCTTAGCCTCCACAGCTGCCGACACGCACCGCCTCTGCTTCAGGAAGGAATTTTCATTTCATTTACTTATTTATTTTAGTTTTCATCTGAGGCTGCGCAGGGTCTTTCTCCAGCTGCAGCAAGTGGGGCCCCCCTCTCGCTGCAGCTCATGGCTCCGCCTCACCGTGGCCTGTCTTCTTGTGGAGCAGGGGCTCTAAGGTGCGCGGACTTTGGCAGTCTCAGCCTGGGCTCTGGAGCAGTCTCAGGAGCTGTGGCACATGGGCTGAGTTGCCCCATGGCACGTGGGATCCTCCCAGGGATCAAACCCGTGTCTCCTGCACGGCAGGCAGATTCTTTACCACTGAGCCACCAGGGAAGCCCCCAGAAAGGAATTTTAAATTGAAGAGGAATTATACAACACAGGGGCTATAGCCAAATTTTTTATAAAAACAACAAGTGGAGTATAACCCTTAAATGTTGTGAATCACTCTATTGTTCACCTGCAACTTATATAATGAAGTGAAAGTCGTTCAGTTGAGTCCGACTCTTTGCGACCTCATGGACTATACAGTCCATGGAATTCTCCAGGCCAGAATACTGGAGTGGGGAGCCTTTCCCTTCTCCAGGGGATCTTCCCAACCCAGGGATTGAACCCAGGTCTCCCGTATTGCAGGCAGATTCTTTACCAGCTGAGCTATCAGGGAAGCCCACAACTTATATAATAATGTATTATAAATCAACTATACTTCAATAAAAATAAATGAACAGAGGACATGGGGAACATTTCAGTTCTGAATACTTCAGTGTGCCTTTCTAAATAAACAAATTTCCTACAGGATCACTCCTAACAAAGTCAACAATTCCTTAACCTTATCAACTTCATGGTTCATTCTTATCTTCATCCGTCCCGGCTGCTGTGACAGACTGAGGGGCTTAGACAGATCTGGGGGCTGAAAGTCCAACGTCAAGGTGCCGGCCGCTGGGGTGTCTGGTTCCGCTGCTTCATGCTGCATGGCTGGACCTTCTCATTGCCTTCCTCCCTCCTGGTGGGGGGGCCAGGGAGCTCCCTGGGGTTTCTTTGTGAGGGCACTAATCTCATTCCCAGGGGCTCCAGCCTCATGACCTAATCACCTCCCCACGGCCCCACTTCCTAATAGCATCACACTGGGGGTTGGGTTTTAAAGATAGGAATTTGGGGGTCACTAGACATCAGCCTATAGTGATGTTAAAACTTCCACCAACTTTCACTAATTGCCACCAAGTTTTCATTCATAGCTGATTTGTTATTGCTTCCAGTTGAGGTCCCCACGTTGAGTTTGGTTTTTATGTCTCTTAAATCACTTCCTCACGCTCACCCCCCGAGACAAGCTTCCCACCGCCTCCCCTTCCGCTCATGGGGTGTCTGTTCCTCTTGCCCGGGCTCCTGGATTGAGAAGTGAGCTGTAAAGCCTGGTTACGACAGGGGTAGAATGAAGGGACAACATGGGTGATTAAATAGTTACTCCCACTGGGGAAGTGTTAACAGAAAAGTTGAGAGACCCCTGTAAGTTAATGATAACCGAGAAAGCCGGGTTGCTTAACCACAAAACCAAGCAGGCTGGCTTAGCAACATAACCATTCAGCAGAAGCCCGGGACCTGCCCTCACACAATAAAACAAGGTGGCATGAGGCCCACATCCTGCCAGGGAGCTCAGTAAGTTAATGAGCCCTAGGACGTGCTCTCTCCACCCATGAAAACTGGTAATTTGTGGACCTAGCTTGACCATGTAGGGACAGAAAATTCCCCTGCTCAACCTGGAGGCAGAGCCGATAATGGAAGCATGATGTCTAGTCGAAAAAGACAAAGCCGGTCTTCTCCCCTCCCCGCTCTTCCTTTGATTATAAAACTGTAGCCCAGCAGCGCTCTGGCCCAGCACTTCTTGCCCTCCTGCTCATCAGCCGCAGAAGTGTCCCGTTCAGTAAGTTACTTCTCATCTACCACATCCAGTCTCAGACGGATGGAGCCCCAGGGAGGATGCCAGCAGGAGGCGCTGTGTGACGCACGCCCCGGAGCTCGGGTCCCCCGTGGGGTCCAGCTCCCACACTGTCAGAGACACAAAGCCTGGTGGTTATCAGACGACTCCCTTCCTCGCACTTGGTGAGCAACCTGAGGGTAAATGAACACTTGGGTGCCCCGCAATCCTCCCATGCTTCAGCTTGTGGCAAACGGCTTCAGACCCTTTGGTCTTCTGATCCTATTATCCTCTACATAATCCCTGCCAGTCTTCAGTGAGGAAGTTCCTATCGATCATCCCCACCTCATATGTAACATTACAAGGTCGTCTTTTTTTCCTTTAATTGGTTTCCCCCACTTTTGTTGTTTTTTTTCAGTCACTCAGTCATGTCTGACTCTTTGCAACCCCGTGTGCAACAGCGCTCCAGGCTTCACCATCTCCCAGAGCTGGCTCAAACCCATGTCCCTCGAGTCGATGATGCCATCCAGCCGTCTCATCCTCTGTCGTCCCCTTCTCCTCTCTTCACTCTTCCCCAGCATCAGGGTCTTTTCCAATGAGTCAGCTCTTCGCATCAGATGGCCAAAGTATTAGAGGCTTCAGCTTCAGCATCAGTCCTTCCAGTGAATATTCAGGATTGATTTCCTTTAGGATGGACTGGTTGGATCTCCTTGCAGTACAAGAGACTCTCAAGAGTCTTCTCCAACACCACAGTTCAAAAGCATCAATTCTTCGGCGCTCAGCTTTCTTTGTGGTCCAGCTCTCACATCCATACGTGACCACTGGGAAAACCATAGCTTTGGCTATTCGGACCTTTGTCAGCAAAGTAATGTCTCTGCTTTTTAATACATTGTCTAGGTTTTGTCATAGATTTTCTTCCAAGAAGCAAGCGCCTTTTAATTTTATGGCTGCAGTCACCTTTCAATTGAAGTGTGGTTGACTTTCAATGTTGCATTAATTTTAGGTGTAAGACATAGTGATTCAACAAGTTTATAGATTACACTCATATAAAGTTATTACAATGTAACATAATTCTCTGTGCAGTATATAACATCCCTATAACTTATTCATTTTATTATATTTCTACTAAAATATTTATTCCTTTGGCTGTGCCGGGTCTTAGTTGCAGCACGTGAGCTTCTGGTTGCAGCTTGTGGGATCCAGGTCTCTGACCAGGGACTCAACCTGGGCTCCCTGTACTGGGAGCGCCGAGTCTGAACTACTGGGCCACCAGGCAGTCTCATAACCGACTCATTCTATACCTAGCAGTTCGCAGCTCCCTGGGGCAAGGAAGGCGTGCCCCAGAGGGCACACAGGAGGTACCCAGCCAGTCACGGGCAGGGAGTGAACTGTGAGGAAGAGCCGTGGCGGCGGCTCTGCAGGAAGGAGGGGCAAAGTAGAGCCGGCAGGTTCAGGCCAGTCGTGTCTGCAAGGGCCCAGCCCCGGAAGCGGGTCATGTGAGCGAGCTGAGTGTGTCCTTTGAAGCCGTGTGAGGGTCCCAGGTACCCACAGGTGAGTCTTCCTTTGCTCAGAGATGGCTGATAGGCCCTCAGGGGGATGATAAAGCATCAACTCACAGACAGCAAAGCGTGGCTAACACCCTCCCCGGGCTGTTAGACCCCGTTCTCTAGCACACCGGCCCAACAGTGCTCGCCTGAGCTCGCCTCTCCGCGGGTCTGTGGGTGCCTGCAGGACGGGGTGCCGTGTTCCTCCTTATGCGTGTCTGTCCCATTTTCCTCCATCATCCATATATACCAGGCAGGGCCTGAGACTTTCTGTCTGACTCCCTTTGCACAAGAGAATTTGAGGTTTCTTTTTTTTTTCCATCCAAAGCTGGGGCAGAGACAGACAGGTTTCTTCAACTTTAAGACAGATGGATTTCTGCCTCTGTAGCCTGACACGTAGCATGTAGCCCCTACAGAGGGACCAGCTTTGCACGCCCCCGCCCCACTTGGGTGGGCCAGGGCCTCTGCCAGAGGCCATCAAACCTTGGGCCAAGTCCAGCTGAGTCTGTTCCTTGGCGTTCAGCAAAACATTTCCGTTGTCCTTGATCCAACCTCTTGGCTTCCACTTTCTTAATCCACCAAGTAGCTGAAAGAAACGCTCCCGTATCGTCCTATCCTTCTGTGCATGCCCAGTCGCCTCAGTCGTGTCTGACTCTTTGCAGCCCCATGGACTTAGCCGGCCAGGCACCTCTGTCCGTGAGATTCTCCAGGCAAGAATACTGGAGTGGGCTGCCGTGCCCTCCTCCAGGGCACCTTCCTGACCCAGAGATCACAGCTGTGTCTCTCGCACCTCCTGCGTCGGCAGGCAGGCTCTTCGCCTCTAGCGCCACCTGGGAAGCCCCCCAGCCTCCTGTGGCTCCCTTCAATGCTTCACCCAGTGCTTGACTTCAGAGTCTAGAATTCATCGACCCCTCCCCCTTTCTGAACGAGAAAATGAGACTGGGGTTTTTTTCTTCCAACTATTTCTTCAAGGATTCCATTTTACTTATTCTCTAGTATCTTAGTTTCATCTTTCTGAGGGTAATCCTTCACAATCACTATAACTTCTTAGCTCTCAACAATTACTCAGAGTTACTGCATGCTTGTCCGTTTATTTACTGTCTTTTCTCGTATGCCGCGGCTTCCTCCTGAGCTGTTTTTTCTTCCTGAAATTACCCTTGAAGGATTCTCGCGCTGCGGCTATAAGAGTGGTAAACCCTCGAGCTTTATCCTCAGAAATCGCCGCTTTCTCTCTCACTCGCAAGGGATAGTTTCTCTGGGTACAAAACTGTTGGCTGACAATTCTTTTCTTTCAATAGTTTGAATATGTTGACTTTAATTTTTTTAATATATACATATATCTTCTACTGACTGGGCCCCCGTTGCTTCAAGGGCTTTCTCTAGTCATGGAGAGCAGGGGGCTTCTCTCCAGCTGTGGCGCTCAGACTTCTCACGACTTTTCCCGTGGGGCACAGGCTCTAGGCCCACGGGCTTCAGTCGTTGCCGCACGTGGCTTCAGTATTTGTGGCCCACAGGCTTAGCTGCCCCATGGAATGTGGAAGCGTCCCTGACCAGGAGTCAGACCTGTGTCCCCTGCGCTGGAAGGCAGACTCTTAGCCACTAGACCAGCGGGAAAGTCGCCAAAGGTTACTCATATACATCGTTCCTGGGACCTGTGAGAATTTATGCCTCTGATTATTTCTTGAAAGTTCTCAGCTACTGTCTCTTTGAATATCCCTGCTATGCACTGTCTTTATCCTCACACTGGAACTCAGATTAACTGTGCATGGAGCCTTTGCTCTGCAGCTTCCTTGCCTCGCCACCTCCTGCTCCGTCTACAGGGAAGCTTTCTGCTTCCGCGTCTGGCCGATTTCCAGGCATCAACCTTCCCACTACTGTTTGTTTCTGCAGCTCTGTTCATCTGCTGGTCAACTTTCCCCAAGGTCTGTTTCTTACTGCAGACTTTATCCCCCTCTCACCCAGAAACTGGGAACAGACAGGCCTCCCTGCCCTGTCACTGGGGCTATGGGGAGTTTTTCTGGCCCCTTTCTCTCTATGTACAAACTTTTGAACACCCAGCTCTGAACAGGATTCTTAATATCAACTCTCCTCTTACCAGGCACAAGCCTTATCTTCTGACGCTGTACGGACAGAAAACATCACCTGCCTCGACATTAGGGGTTTATGGACCGTCACGGCCCGCGGAAGTGGCGCTCTACGCGTTTCTTTATCCATTCCGCACCTCGTTTCCCACATACCTTCTGGTGCACTGGGGCTTCCCTTTCTGTCTTCTTATCTCAGCATTGTGTCTAATTTTCATTTTATTTTCAGCAGCACTTGTGGGCTTCCCAGTTGGTAGAGATGAAGCTGTGAGGCAGAGGCGGAGCAGTTGGGCGAGGGTGGCTGCAAAGATCCAGCGTGGACAGGCTGGGTCTGGGCAGACTCACAAAACTAGCAGGGGGAGGGGCACCAGCCTCAGGCCTGCCCGGGACACCAGGGCTTGTAGGGTCAAGGTCCACAGGAGCAGGGGGAGCTGGAGCGCTGGCACTCTGTGCGTTTCCCTCCTGGGGTATTTGTTGACTCTCAGGCTGCACAGGGCTCAGAGGCTGAGCATGGCGTGGATGAAAAGTTGAACCAAGCACAATCGTATTATGGTTCCAGGAAGACAAAACTGCGTTCAGGATCTTTGTCAGAGGAGGAGAAAGCTGGTCCGCTCCCCTGACTGTCCACCGGGACCCCAGGAGGGCTGAGCCCAGAACCAGGCAGGCGGGAGGTGGAGCAGCCTGAGCGCGTCTCAAGCCAGCTTCAGGCCAGCTCAGTCCCTCCAGCGGAGGATGGGGGACCCTCACCGAAGACACATAGCGTCGCCTAGAGACTGCAAGAAGGAAACGGCAGCCCGCTCCAGTGCTCTTGCCTGGAGAATCCCAGGGACGGGGGAGCCTGGTGGGCTGCCGTCTATGGGGTTGCGCAGAGTCGGACACGACTGAAGCGACGTAGCAGCAGCAGCAGCAGCAGCCGAGACTGCACTTTCCTCAAAAAAAATCTTGAAGTGAACGAAACGAGTTCGCCCGCGCCGGGTCTGTGTTGCGGGGCACAGGTTCTTTGCGGCCGCACGAGGGCGCTCTCTAGCTGCGGAGCGGGCCCTCCCGCCAGGTGCGGCGCGCGGGCTTCTCGCGGCGGCGGGTTCTCGGTCGCGGAGCGCAGGCCCCAGGGCGCCTGGGCGGCAGTAGCTGCGCACCCCGGGGTCCGTGGCCCCGCTGCGCGTGGCATCTTCCCGGACCGGGGGTCAAATCAGTGTCCCCCGCATTGGCAGGCGGATTCTCAGCACTGGACCGCCAGCGAAGTCCCTGTTTACTTTTATTTATACATTTGCCTGGCTGAACTGATTCTTAGTTGAGCGGTGGCATGTGAACCCTCAGTTGCCGCGTGTGGGATGTAGTTCCCCAACCAGGGATCCAACCTGCATGAGGACCATGGAGCCACTTGACCACAAGGGAAGTCCTGCACTGTTTCCACTCACAGTATCTGTCACTTGATTCCATTGTTTTACTTCACTTTTTTAAGTCAAGAGTCACCAGGCACATCAAGAAACAGAACCAAGCACCAAAGCAGGGGATCCAGGTTCTGAAGCTACTGGATACAACCTCTGTGTTCAATACGACTCATATGTTCAGAACAATAAATGACAAGTCAGGAATTTTTACCTAGAGATGTGAAATAATTTTTTTAACAAATCAAATACAAATCATAGAACTAAAAATAAAATACCTAAAGTAAATCGTGTAAGAGACGGGCCACTAGGCAGCTGGGCAGAGATGAAGAGAGGACCGAACCGCAATCTGTGATCAGCCACTTCAGTCGCGTCCGACTCTTTGCGACCCCATGGACTGTAGCCCACCCGGCTGCTCTGTCCATGGGATTCTCCAGGCAAGAACATTGCCATTCCCTCCTCCAGGGGATCTTCCCGACTCAGGGACAGAACCCACGTCTCTTGTCTCCTGCACTGGCGGGTGGGTTCTTTCCCACTGGTGCCACCTGGGGCATCTGAACTGTAATTTAGGGCAGAAGAAATAATAGACTGAAGCGCACAGGAAATATACACAAGTGCGTGAGAGACACAGAACATGGTGTAAAAAGGTCTTAGGGATTCACAGACAGAGTCCAGGAAACGAAGACTGGAAACGGGGCGGACCAAGCGCTGAAGAACGGACGAGGCTTTCCCGAAAGCGATGGAATATAGACAAGCTGAGACACTCTCAGAAGTTTCATAACTCCCGGCAAAGATAAGTACAATCAACTCCTGAGCACACTGTAGTCAAACCACTGGAAAATGAATGACAAAGGAAAATCTGAAATAGGAAGAAAGACACCACCACAAAGGGGCGAAAGGGATGCTTGATTCCTGCACAAAAGCAACGAAACCCAGAAGACGATGGAAGGATGTTTCCTAAGTGCCAGAAGACAGCAGCTGCCTACGGAGACCCTTAAAGCACGGGGGGAAGGGAGAGACAAAAGAAAAACATTTTTACCCCTGACCCCAAATCTAAGGACTGGAGAGATCTCGTCAGAGGAAAATGCCATTGAAAACAAACAAAATGGAGGTCTTCTGGAAAGTGGCCACAGACACAAACAAGGCATTCTAGGAGGGGACACACACCAGAGGCTCCTGTGCCGATAAGGGCGCAGGGGCTGCAAGACCAAGAGCCGACTCTGGGGCTGCCTTGCGGGGACGGAGCAGGCGCGGGGACAGAGCAGGCTGGGGACCTGCTGAGGTCAAAGGGCCTCCTGGAGGATGACCACTGCCCCGAGCGACCTCGAGGATGCTTGCTCTGGTCACCTTATCCCTTTTGCCTGTGTCCTCCCTGTAGGTGGGCACATATCGCTCCTGGGCGGGAGGGTCAGCAAGTAAGGTCAGATAGCCACCTGAGCCATAAAAGGGGGACGGATTGAGAGCAGCAGACGCCCAGCACCCAGGGCCTGCGTCCCTCCTGGGCTCTGTCTACAGGCAGCGCCCGTGTGGAGGGCGCCCTTGGACGCTGCGTCACCGAATGGCTTGAATAGCGTTTTTTCCAAAGCAAACCTCAGACATTCCCCAGCTTTGCTTTCTCGCCTAGGTCGCCCTCTGGTGGCAGCGTGTCTGCACTGCAGTGCGCCTGACTTGCGCGTCAAAACGGATTTTCCAGACCATGAAGGGAGAAGGAAAAGGCACCCACTCCAGTGTTCTTGCCTGGAGAATCCTGTGGACAGAGGAGCCTGGAGGGCTGCTGTCCATAGGGTCGCACAGAGTTGGACACGACTGAAGTGACTTAGCATGCATTGGAGAAGGCAATGGCAACCCACTCCAGTGTTCTTGCCTGGAGAATCCCAGGGATGGAGGAGCCTGGTGGGGTCGCACAGAGTCGGACACGACTGAAGCGGCGCAGCAGCAGCAACAGCAGCAGACCAGAAAGGGAGACCCTGGCATGAACCTCCCGGGTTGCAGGGGGCCCCCTCCCTCCCCAAACACCACTGCTGGAGAAACGAGGCCGCGGTGCCGGACACCAGCATGCTGCCGCACGACAGGAGAATGGTTTATTAGAACATGTTCCATGACAAGTCATATAAAATAACCATTTTCTGAAAGACATCCATAAGACCACCTGAGGACAAACACACAGAGGTGCCTCCGAGAAGCCAGACAAATAAGTTACTGATCCCAGGGTGAAGGCGGGAGGGGAGAGGAGCATGGGCCGTGACAGAAACACTGTGGTCACCACGGGGGGGGGCGGCGGACGGCCACTGCCCGCTTCCGGGGGGACAGCCGTGTGGGCATGCGGGGCGGGGGGCACCAGGACTAGCACCTCCTCCGTGCGGACACAGCAGGCTCGCGGCGGGGCCGGCGGGGGCCCCACTGCACTCACACACGTGCGCGTCGGGGAAGGGCACAGGGCCTGGGCACTGGGCGCCACGTCAGCGAGACGGAAACACAGACACGCATCACCCCCTGCGGCCCAGACCTGCACGCGCTGGCCTGGGGCCCCGCCTCAGGGACCCGCCCCCAGCACCCCCACCCCTGCTCGCCTTCGACATTAGTGCACACGCCAGGCGGGGCGGGCACACCCCCTCTCCAGGATGGTCCTGGCGGGGCGGCCGCATGCCCACCCGCCACAGCCAACGGGCTCTTTGGCTTAGAGGCTCCAGACACACCAGCCCCCCAGGAAGGAGGGGCCGCGCTCTGCTGCCTGGCTCGTTCCCAGCTGAGAGGATCCTGAGAAATGAACGGTTCCTGGGGGGCTGCCCCCACCCACCCACCCCCCACCCCACAGTGCATGGAGGCCTGAGGGGCACCCAGTTAATGCCCACAGTGTCCAGAGGACGGGGGGTGGGGGTGGCGTGCAGTCCAGGGAGCTTCTGGAAGCCCGGGGTTCTGGCCACTTTGGTCAACTGTTCGCCTCACCGGGTGGTCTGCCTGAGCCCCGGGAGCCTGGGGCACGGCCGGCCGCCCTCCCTGGGCGAGCCTGGGCCTGCCGTGAGCGTGGACATGCTCCTGGCATGTGCGTGTCTGTACGTGGCCGCCTGGCCGGCACACTGAGTCTGGCAGTTGTGTTGGCACCAAAGGCTCGCAGCAGCGGGGTCCCTGCCCCAGATGTCCCCTGGGCTGCACCCCTGCCTGGGCCACTGGCGTCTGCCCAGCCCAGCCCGCACTCTGCCCACTCAGAGAGCCAGGGCATCACGGGGCACGCCTGGCCCCTGGCCCTGTGTTTGGCACTGAGAGCCCGCACTGCCCAGCCCCTCCGCCCCCAGCTGGTCCTGGCCAGCACGGAGGGCCCAGCGGGAATCAGGCGTCCCCCAGCCCACGAGGGGGACGGGGCCCTTCCAGGCCGGGGAGGGCCGCGGCTGCGATGGCACGACTCCTTCCTTGAAGCTAAAGACACGACGACGGGGATGGAGGGGCGCTGAAACACAGCAGGATGCTGGCCCTTGGCGGCGGCCACAGCAGGGGCTGGGCCAGGAGGCCAGCAGGGCGGGTGGGGGGGGCAGGGGGAGCTGAGGAGGGGGCCTGGGCACCCACTCACGGGGTTATGGCACGTGTAGGGGTCTTTGTGGTGACCTGTCCGAGCCGGAGGAGGCCACAGCGGTGGGTGGAGTGGAGGGGAGGCCCCGCCGCCTAGATCAGGAACCTCTCGGCGTCCGGGAGGAAGTCAGGGCGGAAGGGGGTGTCGGGGAGGCCAGGGGTCCCGCAGCTCGTCCGCTGTGGGAAGCTCCGGGGCGGCAGGGCCGAGGAGGGCGAACACAGGCCTGGGGCGGCGGGCCGGGCTCTCCCGAGCTGGGCCGAGCCCACAGGGCCGCGGCTTCCGGTCAGCAGGTCCAGGTTCCCGCTGGGGTCCACAATGGCATTGATAACTGGGGGGGTGTGGAGTGTCAGTCCGCTCAGAGGCCCTGCCCTGCCACCGGGCCCACCCTCTGGGGGTCCTTCCAACCAGTTAGCCATGGGTGTGGGTCAGGCCCCACCAAGGCCCCTGGCAGCCCTCCCGCCCCCCCAGGTCGGGGCTTCACCCACCTTCCAGCTGCTTCTGCACGCGCCTCAGCTCCTTGAGGATGGAGCTGATCTCCTAGAAGCGGGAGAGCAAAGAGGAGGTGGAGCAGAACTGCCCAGCCTCACCCTTCCCCAGGGACACGGGCTGGGGAGGAGCTGGGGTCCCAGGCTTCGGTGACTTCCCCTGGTCTCCCTGGAGCCAAGCGGGCTAGGGGCCGGGGGGCCCTCACCTTGTTGGACGTCTTCAGGATGGGCACCTCATTCTCGGCATTGATCCTGGCCTCCAAGTCCTCCCACGCTCGCCCTGAATTCTGGAAGAGGATCCTGTCCCCGGAGGGGTGGGGGCGGGAGCCAGCAGAGGATGGTGACCACGGGGCCCCGCACAGGCCCTCCCAGGCCACCCCGCCAGCCACAGGGAGGCCCACGCCATCCCCCACCGGGCACAGGGGAAACAGGCCCGGAGCAGGGCCCGGGCTGGTGGCAGCAGCGTCCTCTCTCTGTGCCGCTTGGGGGCCTGTGTCTGCAGACGCCCAGCTCGGTCGTGGCTCACGTGTCTGAACCCATGTCCGGGGCCCAGGCCGGGCGTCCACCAAGCAGCGGTGGCTCCCTGGCCCCTCTCCTGGGGAGGGGTGGGACCGTGGGATGACTCACTTCATCTTCTCAGCGAGGTGCTCCGTGTTCTCGCGGATGGCCTGGGACAGCTGGGACACCGGGTTCAGCATGAGGTTATCACAGATCACCTGTGGGGACCTGGGCGTCAGCGCGGCACCCGCTCCCCCAGGGGGCCCGCCCCGCCATGCCCCGAGGGGTTCCCCTGGGTGCGGGCTCCTGCCTCCTCGCGGTTCCGGGGCCGGATCTTGTTGGCCAGGGCATCCTCGCAGCGGTCGTTCATGTTCTGGTCCAGGTCCCGAGGGCCCAGGGAGCCGGGAGGCACCTTCTGGAAGTTGAGGCTGGCCTCAGGGATGCGCTGCACCAGCTGCAAAGGAGGGGAGCAGGGGAGTGGCCCGTGCCCACCGCGCCGCGGGCAGAACAGACCGCAGCGCCACTTGCTCAGGGTCCCCGCCTCCCCTCCCCCAGGAAGGCCGGTTCTGGACCTGGCCATCTCAGGGCGGTGAGGGTCCCTGTTGAGGGCTCCCAGCCACGACCTCTAAGCCCTGCCTACGAGGGGCGTGGAAGGGGCCGCCAAGGGCCAGGCTCACCTCCTCGCGGGCAGAGATGGTGGAGGCAGGGGTGCTGGGCACGTTGTTGAGGGAGGGGCTGCAGGCGGGCCCCGGGGAGCCTGGAGAGTCACCATCGCCAGCCACGTCATGGATCTCACGGGCCAGCGTGGCCACGTCCTTCACCAGCGTCTGGCTCAGCCTGCAGCCGGCGGGAGGGAAGGCGGGTCCCTGTGGGCTCCTCCCAGTCCGGCCCCATGGGGGCACCGCTGGGGACAGGAGCGGGGGGTGGGGGGGGACTCGGTCCCCCAGGTGGGGGCAGGAGGCCCCACCAGGAGGTGGCCGCCGGGTGAGGGGCGGGGCACAGAGCCTCTGGCACTAGCATCGGCAGAGAGACAGGGCCCCGCTGGGCGCCTCGGGGAGAGGCAGGCAGAGACACCTCCAGGCCCCGGCCACGTCCCCCTCTCCTGTGGCCACCGGGACCACACGGGCCCTGCTCCAAGGGACACAGAGGTGGGGTCGCCAACAAGGGTCAGGGTCAGGCCGGCCCAGAGAGGCCAGGAACCTCCCCACAGGACAGCGGGCCAAGTCACAGCCCCTGGCACCAGCCGAACCCCTCGTCCCCTCTGCCCCGAGGAGGGAACGTCTGGGGGCCCGCTGGGGACCAGCTCCCTGCCCCTGGCTGCCCACGAAGACCCCGGGCTGGAGCCGCACCTCCGCCCTCCACCCTGGACACTGCGCCTGGCGCTGCTCAAGCCCCCGGCCAAGCCGCTGTCCACCATCGCTCCCGTCTCTCCCAGCGGAGGGGCTCTGGCCTCTGGCCCCCACAGCCCCTCAACATCAAGGTCACCCCAGAGGCCAGGTCCACCCACTGAGGACCGGCTCTGCCCAGGGCGCCCCCAGCAGACCTCCAGATCCGTCCACTCTCAGTGGCCGGCACAGCAGTGACTGCTGCCCAAAGGCCACTCTGTCTCTCTGGCATCTCTGCACTGTCTTCTCAGCACCTGACTGGGAGGCACCCTCCACTGAGCGACTGCACGCAGGGACCCATCTTCAATAAAACGTTTGTGAAGACCTTCCTTGTGCCCAAGGTTCCTCCCCACACCCTTATGGGCAGATCTGCACCCATCCCTCCAACCACCCACCTCCCACCCATCCCTCCATCCATCCACCCGACTGTCCACCCTCCGTCAATTCACCTGTCCACCCAACCATCATCCATCCACCTAAACATCCATCATTCATCCATTCACCCATCCCCCCAACTGTCCGCCCTCCATCATTTATCCACCCATCCACCATCCATTCATCCATCTAACCATCCATCATCCAATGACCCACACAACAATTTATCATCCATCCATCCATCCTTCCAAACATCCATCACCCATCTACCCATCATCCACCCACCTGACTCCCAGCTGCCCACCCACTTGACTGGCATTTCTGAACCCCCAGCCAGTCCCAAGGAGAGGCACCCCTCACCTGGCAATCTCCGCAATCTCGGCCGTCTGCACAATGAAACCGTAGGGATCAGGCTCTTCATCCTCGTCATCCGTGTCCCGGAGGCCAGGGGCCCTGGGCCCCGCCCGGCCGGAGCCGCCAGCCCGCGGGGTCTGCGTAGCTGCTGAGGCGTGGGGGCGAGCGTGCTTAGGGGAGCCGTGGCGGGAGCCGCACTCCTCCTCGGAGGTGGACGTGCAGTCGGAGCCCTGCTGCCGGCGGCGCGTGTCTCGGGTGAGCGAGTTGGTTCCAGAAGCAAGACCAGAACAGAGCAGCATTCAGCACCGCGGCTGCCCCCAGGCCTCCGGGCAAGGGCCCGGAGCGGCAGGGCGAGCCAAGCTGCAGCTGGCGCCCCTGCACCCGGAAGCCCTTCGGCTGAAGCGCCAGCAGACCCCCGCCGGCTCAGAGGCACGTGCCTGGATGGGCAGCCGGGTGCGTCCAAGGGCCCTCGCGAAGCAGCCCAGGGTGGCGGCTGGTCAGCAGTGGGCACAGGCCGTATTCTGTCTGGGGGGTGGGTCTGTGCCCACCGGATAGGAACCAGTGCCCTTGGCAGCAGAGAAGTGGTGCTCACAGACACCCTAGGTGAGGGTAAACCTCTCCACATAGATAAGCCATGGCCCTGGGCTGGACCGCGCGGATGGCCTCACACAGCCTCTGGTCGGATCCCAAGCTCAGCTGCTGCAGGCCCCCTTACACCTGCCAGCCCATCCATCCATCGTAGCCCCCCATCCTTCGCCACCCCGGCGCTGAGCCCCCGAGGCAGCCGCATACAAGCACAGAACCAGGAGGGTGGGGGCCAAGCAGGTGTGGCCCCTAGCCCGCAGCCATCCTGGCCCCACCCAGTCCCTCATCCCCGGCCAGCCACCGCCGCCTCAGCCCCCAGCAGACCCGCAGGCAGGAGGGGCTCTAAGTTGGCAGGCAGCTACTGGCGGGGCCAGGGCTGGGCAGTGAAGAAACAGCAGACCCGACGCCTCCAACCAGTTCGCTCAGGACGGTCAGGCCCTGCAGGCGGGGGTCCATGCTGGCAGGAGGCCAGCTCCGGGGCCACGGCGGCCAGCCCTCCCCACTGCAGCCGTGGGGTCCACACCCTAGGAGGGAGCGGGTAGACCCAGCCCTCCCCCTGCGGGCCCCGCCACTCAGGAGACCGCCAGGGCTTCCTGCGTGCTCAGGACGGCCGGGGCGGCGGGGGGCCCATCGCCCTGCACACCCAGCTGGGGGCCCACGCATCTGCTGATGGGAAGGGGGCCCCTCCAGGGCCGCACTGGGCCCGACACCCGTGGCCAGGCCGCTGCACAGAAGCTGCAGACACGCCGCCCGCGCCGCCCGCGCCCGGGACCACCCGCCCACTCCTGGCACTCACTGGGTGACGAGTATCGGGCGCTTCCCGGGCGGGCCCTGCTGAAGGGCTGGCGGGGGACCGCAGCAGTGTTGGCAGCCTTCCTGGCAGCTGGCCGAGCCTCGGCCATCATGGTGGGCTTGCGTCCGGGGCCGTACAGCTCGACGCTGCGGCCCGAGAAGCCGGCGCGGGTGGGGGCCGCCTCTGAGTCACTGGGCCCCGTGAAGGAGCCGGCCCGCTTCCGGGGCATGGCCAGGATGTCCAGGCGGGACAGCTTCTTGGCCTGCTCGGCTGCCGGCCGCCCCGTGGGCTCTGGGGTGGCCGGGGGGGCCCGTTCGCCATCTGCCGCCTCCGTGTCCGAGGCATCCCCCAGCCGGGCCCGCCTCAGCCGGGAGGCCCGTGTGGCCCGCGGAGTGGACAGGCTGTTGGAGCGGGTCAGTGTCTGCTGCGCCTTCTGGATGCCGGCCGAGCCTCGGCCTTGCTCCTCCCGGGCAGCGGCGGTCGGCGGCGGTGGGGCCATGGGTTTCCGGCGCGTCCCGGGCCGAGCTGCCCCCGTGGCCCCAGGGGTTTCGTGGTCAGAAGTGACTGTGTCAGCGCTGGGCGGGTGTGCGAGGCTGGAGCCGCGGTCCTCGGCAGGCCAGTCTGGGGACCCCCGGGGGCCATGGCCACGCCGTGCGGCCAGGCGTCTTGCCAGCTCTCCGGGGCCCGCATCCACTGGTCCCAGAGGGCGACGCTGCTTCTCCGAGAGCCGCTCGCGGGCGCTGCTCAGGCTGACGCCCCCCAGGTCCTGTGCTGCTGACGGGGATGGCGGCTTCTCCTTCTGCAGCCCCGTGGGCTGGGAGCCGGTTGGGCTGGGCCCGTTCTTGCCACTGAGCAGGCTGACAGTGCTGGCTGTGTCCACGTCAGAGTCCCCGGACAAGGAGTCCTCCGGCGGCCCAGGGGCGCTGCCCACCTCCCCCTCTGGCTCCTCCAGGGACTTGGAGAGCAGTCGGGCCTCCAAGGCGGCCAGCGCTGTCTCAGTCTCCTTTAAGATCAGGTGGGTGTCCTGAGAGTGAAGGTCCACGCGTGCGGCCCGGGCCGCAGCCAGGTCCTGCAGGAGGGGGTGGCTGGGGATCTGGGGCAGCTGGCCAAGCGCCGCGGGGCCGCTGGCCGGCTCCTTGGTGAAGCTTTCCTGCCGGACGAATGCCAAGGCCTCCTTGGGGGGTGCTGGGGCAGGGCCCTGGAGCTCTGGGGGCGTCCCCGTCGTCTGCAGCTGGATGGCCATCCTCCCGCTGGTGCTGACGTGCGTGCCGTCGTGGTCGGGGGCAGGGGCACTGGGCTGGGCCCGCCCCGGGCCCTCCACCTGCCCCGGAGCCGCAGGGGCCTTCCTGGGGAGGGCTGCCTCTGCGCTCAGGTTGCTGATGAAGAAAGAGGCTGGGGCTGGCTCCCCAGGGCCCCTCGGCGAGCGCCGGCCCCTCGTCCACGCCGGCCCTTCCTGGGGACTCCTGCGTCTTTCCTCCTGGGGGCCCCCGCCCGGCTCGGGGCCCCGCCCGCTGTCTGAGCCACTGGCGTCACTGAGGCTGTCAGGCTCCAGGTCCTCCTGGCCCAAGAGGAGGCCAGCCTGTTCGCCGCCCACCTCCGGGGGCCCGGGACCACTCCTCCTGGCCACCTCAGGGCCAGCGGGGCTGTCCGCTCTGTCGCTAGGCAGCTGCGGGAGCAGCCGCCGTGGCCGCACCGGCGGGATCCCCTCCAGCTCCGCGGCTCTGCTCCCGGGGCCGTCCTCTGCAGAGACAAGGGGGCCAGCTAGAGCGGATGCTGCCCACAGGCCCCCGAGCACACAGGGGGCCGGCCCTCCTCCAGCGGCAACGTGCGCCCACCCGTCCAGTCAGTGGCCTGAGGCCACCCTCTTGCCGCTGCCACGCTGGAGCCACTTACCTGACAGGCCTGGGTCTGAGTAGCTGTCGGCCAGGCTGGCCCAGCGGGACACCCACTTCTGACCCCCGGGGGAGCCTGGTACCGCGAGGCCCTAGGAGGGGAGGGCAGAAGGGCGTGAGGCGGGGAGAGGCTGGAGCAACATGGGGAGGTCCAGAGGCGGTGGAGGGTGAAGCATCCCGGCGTGACATCCGAGCCCCACACCTTCCCCGTGCCTGCCCCCCGTTCCCCCAGAGAAGCAGCTGGGAGGCCCCCTGTGGTCCTCGCAGGACCCTGACCCGACCACCCACATCTCAACCTGGCCCAGTGGCCCAGAGGTCAGCAGGCAGGCTCTGCCGTGTCCCTTAGACTCAGCCAAGCCCTGCCCCGGGGACACGTGCACCCAGGCACCCAACTTGACTCAGGGCCCCAGGCCTGCACCTCTCAGCCCTGGTGGGCACTGGAGCCTGGAGCCTGCAGCTTGGGCAGGACCAGGACCAGGGACCCAGTGCCCGGGACCTCGGCCAGGTGCTGCCCTCTCCCTGCCCAGTTCCTCCCCGGGCAGCATCTGGGCTCAGCCCCACACCTGCAGCTCCACCTGGGGGGTCATGCCCGTGGGCCGGGAGGCAAACTCCTGCAGCAGGGCCATTCGCTGGGCCGCCCCGTCTCCAAGCTCCTCTCTGTCCCCTCTAATGACTGGGCGGAAGGCGGCCGAGGACACTCTGGAGAGTTCAGGAGACTCGAGGACCCCAAAGACCTGCAGGGAGGGACAGGCGGGCCACGGTCAGTGCCTGTGCCCAGGCCGGGCCCCCCAGCCCCGCTCCCCGCACGGCACCTGGTCAATCATCTTGCGGGCCTCCTCCACCTCCTGGTCCTGCGCTTCCGTCTCGATGGTGTAGGTCCCTGCGTCGCTGAGGCTGTCGTCCTCCTCGTGCTTGCGGGCCTTCGTCACCTGGGGGTCGGCGGGCGGGGGCGGTGGAGGTGAGGGGGCTGCGGGACTGGCCCCACGGGGCGTCAGGGGCACGGGCAGCGTGGGGGGCGCTTTCTCGGGGCCCGGCCGGGCTGCCGGGGAGCTGTCCCGCAGACATTGGGCCGCGAAGTCCTGGGCCAAGCGGGAGCGACGCCCCACGCTGCCAAAGGGGCGGGCGGGGGCCCGGGCGGCTGGTGAGGGGCTGCCCAGCCGCTCCTCCGTCTTCTCCCGCTTGAGCGAGCCGGCCCGCTGCGGCCCCGAACTGCTGCCGGTCCCACGGGCCGGGGGGGGGGCAGCCGGGCGGTCCCTGTCGGCTGGCCCAGGGCCACGGCGCCGGTCAGGCCGGGGGTCCCCGGGGGGCGTGTGCGTGAAGGACTGGGACCGCTTCTTTCGGGGCGTGTCCTCATCAAAGAACTCAATGACGAAGGCCTGCTGGTTGTGCAGCAGCTCCTGGGGGTCCCGCTTGATCTGTCTCTGCAGCCGCGCCTGCTCCCCACTGGCCTCCGCTGGGACCCCAGGGGCCCCAGCCACCTTGGCCAGGGGGTCCTCCGAGTCGCTCTGGGTGCCATCCTCGTGCTTGTGACCTGTGAAGGGGGGACCCACCAGGTGGGACGGAGGGAAAGGCACACAGGACCCCTGTGGTCCCAGAGGAGGAACACGGCGCCCCCCTACCCACCCCGGGGAGCCCTGTACACACAGTCCAGAGGGGCAGCAAGAACACTCGGGACAGCCCCACACGGGCGGGCAGCTCCCAGGACAAGCAGACGCATCAGGGGGGACGAGGCCCGGTGGCCAGGGCAGGTGGCCGTGCGCTCACCCTTCAGGGTGCGCGTGTGCACCGGCAGGTCACTCTTGGTGCTGTGCCGGTCACCGCCGGGGCCGGCCCGGGGCAGCAGACTTGGGTCATTCTGCACCAGCCAGTCGGCCACCTTGGTCTCGGCGGAGACCACCTCCACAGGCGTGGCCTCCTTGCCTGGGGGCCGCCGCTGGCGCAGGAACTTGGTGACGCGGTCCTTGATCTTCAGCTTGCCGGGGCTGCAGTCATCAAACTCGATGGTAAAGCAGGCGTGGCTCTGCACGGGGGCCACCCCGCCCCCGCTAGGCTCCGCATCCCTGGTGGGCGCCTCATGCACCGGCACCTCTGGAGGCCGCGGGGGGGGCGCCTCCTTGGTGGGGATCTCGAAGTAGCTGGGCTCCCGCCGGAAGGAGTAAATCTGAGGCTCCGAGGGGGCCCGGAAGCCGGCCGGTGTCCCCGTGAGATCGCCGTCCTGCTGAGCCAGGTCCTTGGGCCGCTCTGGGGCGGGAGGGACGTGGGCTCAGGACCACAGGCGGCACCAACAGCTTCGCCGCCCCCCCACCGGCCCTCCCCCATGGCCGAGAAAGCACCCTGGGCCCAGACTGCCCCCCAGGGCTCACCAGGGCAGGGCTCGTCCTGGCGCCGGTCCTCAGGCAGGCTGCCCCCATCATCTTCCCCCCACCAGGAGGGCTGCCCATACAGGGGGGTGCGGTAGGTGGCCGCCTCTGCAGAGGGAGAGAGTTTGACCCTGGGTCACATGGCCCCATTGCCAACAGGAGGGGAGACCTGCAGCTGGGGAAGATGCTGGGGTCTGTGGGGGGCCCTGGCATTGCCTCCCAGCTCGGACCTGCAGTCGCCCAGACCCTCGCCAGCCACGAACCATCCTGAGCCCCATTTCTGCACCCACGGTGGCGGTGAGAGCCCGTCTGCAGAGCAGCTGTTCGGGGAGGCCTGTCCCCAGCCCCGGTCCTCTGCCTGATGGGCCATCCATCAGGCCTGCCCAGGGCTGGCCTCTCCCAGGCCCTGCTCTGGTTCCAGCCACAAATGAGTGAGCCGGGAGCTGAGGTCCCCTGCAGTCTGACTGGACCACATGCTGGGGCACACGGGCGGGGGGGGGGGGGGGGGGGAACAGAGCAAGTGTTGACAGGGGTGAGTGGACAGGCATGCCTATGGGGGCGCAGGAAGGCAGGCACTCACGGGCGGGGTCGTCAGGGGTGGGGGTCAAAGGCCAGCTCCTGGTGAGGGCTCAGGGCCCGGGTGCTGCGCCCTGCCCCGCCCCCGCCCCGCAGCACCGCCGTCCTACCTGGTCCTGGTCTCCGGTCCCCCCGCTCTGGCCTGGGGGTCGAGGCCTCGCAGTAGGGCACCTGTTCGGGCACAGCCTCAGCCCTCTTAGGCGCGGGGGTCTTGACGCTCACCTGCAGCTGGCTGGTGTACTTCTCGTGCTGTGGGAAGCAGCTGGGGTGAGGGGTGAGGGGCGGGCTCGCCCCAGCCCGCCCCGGCCCGCCCCGCCCCTGAGGTCAGCCCCGCCCCCAGGCCACCTCTTCCCAGGACAGCCCCGCCCCCTAGGCCACCCCCTCCCAGGCCACCCCTTCCCAGGACAACCCCGCCTCGCCCGGCCCCCCAGAGAAGGTCTCCCTCACCACCCCGCAACGGGCAGGCACCTAAGACCTGCCCAGGCCACATAGCTGGACGCTGGGAGTCCACAAGTTTCCGGGAGGGAGTGGGCAGCAGCCGTCAGAGGGGGACCACCACCCACAGGCCCCTCGAGAGATGGGTGGGGTCAACCCCCAAGAGCCGTGGGAGGTGGAGAGCAGTGCCTGCTGGTGCCCGTGCGTGTGGGTGTGGGTGTGTGTGCATGTGTACACATGTGCTGGGCTCACTGGAGGCCCTGCCCCTCACTGGTCATGGGCCTCTGGGCAGGCCACCCACCCTCCCTGCACTGCCCACAGTTCCTTTGGAAAATGGGAGTGAGCCTCCCCCGACTCCTGTCTTGGGGCTCCTGGGTGGGGCTGTGCACAGAGTCCCGAGTCCGCTCCTTGACACCCGCACAGCTGAGCAAGGGGAAAGTGGGGGCTCCACCTGCTGTGACCCCCATACCCCAGCCCCAGCTGACGGAAGTGTGCCTGAGGGCGCCCCCACCCAGGACCTTCCCCAAGGCTGCCCCCTGCCGGCCTCTGGCTACCCTTCCCTGCCTGCCCCCACCCAGGAGGAGGTTCCTCCTGGTGCCCCAGATGCCAGGAGGGTGGGTCCTCTTCCCAACACCCTCTCCGGCTGGGCCCAGAAATCTCCTCTCAGGCTCCAGCCACGCCCTCCTCTGTGGCTGCATCACCCAGGGGGTGGCTATCTCCCCGCTGGCCAGACCAGGCCATCCGGTGGAGCAGGCCAGACCAGGCTGACTCACAGCACCGCAGCCGGGCCAGGCAGCCAAGAGGCCTGGGGGATGAGCAGCAGGAAGGGGGGACTGGGGGCGGGCCCGGCCGCGCAGCACTGACCCTTAGCGCCTCCTCCGGGACGCGGTGCTGCACACGCTCCAGTACGTACATGTTGGGATGTGGCAGCGCGTTAAGGAGCATGGGCATCCGCAAGGGCGGGCCGGGCCCGCGGACGGCACCCTCCGCTGCCAGCACGGTGGACGAGGAGGGCACGCAGGCATGAGGGTGGAGGCCAGCAGGCTCGCCCCCACACACCCATCCTGTCCCGGGCACGTGTCCACACTGCAGGGGCCGCCTGCAGGTCGTGCTGGCCCGAGTCATAGACCCACGTGCCTGAGGGCTGCAGGGACCCCCCTCCTCCCCACGCACAGCCCAGGACCCCAGGGGGCCCCAGAAGGCAGGCCACACGCCTCCCGCTCCAGCTCCCATCCCAGACCACCCTGGGAGGCCCTGGCCTCCCAAGGCTCCACAGGTTCGGAGGGCTCAGTGGGGGCATCAAGGATTGGGGGGGCAGGGGACGGGCTGCACTCCTGCCACGCGTAAGGGTCGCCCCACCCCCCACATTCTGAGCACAGATGTCACTCCTAGGGTCCCCCAGCAACACCGGACCCTGGGTCCCAGGAAAGCTCATTCTTCAGGCCTGTGTGGGCGCACACCAGTGGGCTGGCGAGAGGAAGGAGGTGCCCATGGCCAGGCCGGAGCCCTGCCCCAGGTTCATCCTGCTGCCTCTAACCCCCTGGGCCCTGGCTGGGACCAAGGGGCCCCCACCTGCTTCCAGGATAACAGGGCGACGGTGGCCATGGGGACAGTGTGGGGCGGGGAGGAGGGTGAGTGACAGGGCACCTGTGGCCGTGGGGATGGAGGGGGCGGGGAGGAAGGTGAGGACCCGGAAGGATATCGTAGCCAAACCGGATGACGTCATTGAGCTTCAGCGTGACGTATCTCTGGTCTGGGATGCGCACGTCATTCACGAAAGTCTGCGGGGAGGCAACAGGGTGCTCAGCCAGGGCACGTGGGGCTGTGAACCATCCAGCCCGCCTGTGCTGCTCGGCGCCAGGCACTGACCTCCAGCACGGGCACACCAGCGTTACGCCCCAAAGGGACCACAGGACAGATGGCTGGAAGGGAGGCCAAGGCATGGGGCCCACCCAGCACCCAGGGACCCTGGCACAGCCCTCGAGCACAGAGCCGTGACACCCTTGTGAAACGGACACACAGGGCCCCTGCCAGCCCCAGCGCCCGAGGCCCTTGGGTGGCAGTCCCCAGACCTGCAGGGGGGGCCTGGGCAAGGCTGGCCAGGTTGTGCAGCCCTCTTGGGGCAGGGATGGTTCATCTGACCGGGGGGCCGAGGGAGAAGGGGTCTCGGGGACAGACTCCAGCAGTGACCGAGACCCCCGGCTGGGGGCACTCAGCAACTGGTGGAGTCAGGGTGGGCCTGAGCGTGCTGCGGGACCCCCAGCTCAGGGCGGGGGGTCAGGGGCAGGGTCCTCCTTGGCTGGAGGGAAGCTGGTGGTTTGCTTTCTTACTGAAACAGCCTCCAGGGCAGGGAACCAAACACAGAAGGAACAAGACGCCCAGACAGACGCCGAACCCTGCGGAGGGCCCCTCCTGTCCTCCCTGCCAGTCTCTGCCCACCCACTCACTTGCTCCTGCAGCCAGGAACTTCCTGTTGGTCACCTCTCTGAACCTGCCACTCTTAACTCGCAAAAGAGCTCACATATGCCCCTAGGACGGGACACCCAGCATCCATCCATCTTAGGAGCCCATTTTCCAGCCTGCAGGAGATCCCCAAACCTCCCCTGCCCTCCTGAGGGCCTGACTCCCCTCCTCCCAGAAGGCAGCCCCTCCTCCTAGGGGCCCTGCCCAGAGGGAGCCTTCCCAAGGAGGCCACCAGAGCGGGAGGTCCTGGAGGACGATAGTGGGGCAGGGCTCTGGGCCAAGGTGAGGGGCGGGGCCAAGGTGAGGGGCGGGGCCAGGGGCGGGCAGGGCCTGTGGGAAGGGGCGTGACCAGCACAGAAGCCCCGCACTCACCCCATTGAGGCTGCCCAGGTCCTTCACCCAGTGCTCGTCCCTGTCCTGGTCGTAGTTAATGACAGCATGCTGCTTGTCCACGCTGCGGGACTGGAGAGACACGGAGGCCCTCAGGTGGCCTCCCGGAAGGGGACCCAGGGGAAGGGACCCCACAGGTGGCCCCGCATCCACACACCCCAGCCAGGTCACACCCCAACCAGGCCGCAGGCCTCGCAGCACATGCGTCTCAGTCACGTCTCCACACCTCAGTGTGCGCCCCCCCCAGAAAGCCCATGCGGGCCGGACCCAGCCAGCCCGCCCAGCCCCAAGGAGCCTCGGGTTCCTCCCGCCCCAGCCTGCCGCTCTGGGCCCTCCCTCTGTGACCAGCGGGCACCAGCTGGCCAGCGCCCACTGCCCTCCCTGCCACTGCTCCCGGGGGAGCGTGGGAAGGGCTGGACACCCTCGGATGCTCGGGGACAGGCTGTTCACTCCCAAGGGGCTGGGGGCCAGGGGAGGACTGGAGCCCAAAGGGAGGATCAAAGGGACGGCTGGGGGGTCGGGGAGCCCCAGCCCCCACCCCACCCAGCCAGTCCCACTGCACGCCTCTCGGAGTAGAGTGGTGGACACGCACGCGCACGCACACGCACACGCACTTCCGCTGGCGTGCACCAGGCTCACACACCCTGAGTGTGCATCCGGCCGCCCAGGTGCCACATAAGCGTGTGTACACAGTGCCTCCGCCCTGGCCACCAGCTCACCAGGGTCCCGCCCAGCTCCCTTACATGGCCAAGCTGCAGTCCCTCCACTCCGGGCGACAGAGGCAGGGACGAGGTCACGGGGTCACGTTCTGCTCCATCGGGAAGCGCCCGCACAGGCCGCCCTGCCCGGCCAAGGGGCTGGGGGTCTCAGCACAGCATCGCTGCCCGCCCTGCGGCCACACCTCAGTGCCAGAGTCCCCTCAGGTCCAGGGGCAGCTGCAACCCTCCTTGCACCAGGTGAGCCCTGGCTGAGGTCCAGCCCCAGGTGAGACCGGCAGGACCAGCCGCCAAGGGGCGCTGCCGCTCAGCCCTCCAGGAGTGCCCACGAGACAACCCGCATCCAGAGCACTGCCGTAGGGCCCACAGGGCCCACGTGCTCCCTGCCACCCAGGCCCTGGGGAGGGTGGCCCAGCACCTGAGCCTCTACGTCGCCACCCCCCGGGCTTCTCAGCTCACACAGGTGAGGGCCCAGAGCCCTCCCCCGCCAGCGACCACCACTGGGAGCCATTTCTCTGAGACTCTGCCCACCCAGCCCCTCCAGCATCATCCAGAAACGACCAGTTTCCAGGAGAGGCTCCAGCACCCGCCCCCAGGACAGGAGCTCCCAGGGCCGGGCCTCCTCCCTACCCAAGAGCACATGAGGGAGAGGCGGATGTGGGCTCTGGCTCAGCCCTGCCTGCACCCAAGGTCACGCAGCTTGGCAGAGGCACCAAGGCAGGACCTGGAAAGGAGACTGCAGCGGGCAGGCTCGCGGGGGCCACAGCCCTGGGCCTGTCCTGGATGCCGAGGCAGGCGCTGGCCGGTTGGGGCATGACGACACTGCTATGTGATGGCCCCCGAGTAGGCTGCTGGGCCCCCATCTCATCCTGCCACGGACCCTTGGGCCCCTGGAGGGAGTGGGGGTGCAGGGGTTTCAAGGGCGGCGCAGAGTCCACGGGGCCAGCCAGGGCCTCCCTGACACAGAGCCACCTGCCGCAGCACCCCAGCCCCCACCTGGGGGCTTCCCAGGGAGGACCACTGAGCTTCCCCGGGCTCACATGGACGGCGCTGGGGCAGGAGGCTCTGGCTCCCCAAGTAACGAGTCTCAGGTGAGCCAAGTCTGTCCTTGAGACCTACTGCCCCGCACCCCAGGCCTGGTCTCTGCCCTGGCCCTAACTTTCTCAGCCAAAGTTGGCACCCGCAGCTAGACAGTTCCTGGCCACCCTGGCCACGGCCTGTGCCTGGACACAGGCACCAGCTCCCCCACTGGACTCCCCGCTGGGCCCCGAGGTAGCCCCTGCCATGGCCTGGCCTGGTGGGGGCGGGGGGCAGGGGCCGGGGCGGGCACACGAGGGACCCCGCTCCCTCCTCCAAGTGGCCTCGACAAGAACCAGCAGCTTCCCTGGCAGCGTGCTCAGGCTCACCTGCCTTCTCCCATCAGGTCACTGCCCCTGTGGGAGGCCCCGTGGGTCGGGCACTCCTTGGAGTCCAGAGGGCAGCCGGGAGGATTGGGGCTCACCTCCCCCCATGCCCTCTCCATGTCCAGCCAGCTGCCCAACACCTGGATGCCACTGGGGCTGGACTGTGCCCTCCAGCTGGCCAGGCGTCAGGCCTCCCAGCACCGTGGGCCTGGGGAGAGGCTGCTGGAGGCTGCACACTGGGGCGTGATGGGACCAGGGCGCTGCGCCCGGCCCGAGGCCCAAGGGGTGGGCAGCAGGAGCGCACTCTGCCCCTCAGGCTCGGCTGCCACCTTTGCCGAGGTGTGGCCCCTAGAGGGGCTTCTAGACCCGCCTTTCTGACCTGAACACCTCGCCTCCTTCTCTGAGCCTCAGACCCCGCCTCCTGGACCCTCCCCCGGCTGCCTTCCGGGTGGGTCAAGCCCAGCCTGGCCAAACCCAATTTCTCCTCCTCGCCCACCTGGCCCTTCAGCCTCCCTCGGGAGGGCCGCCAACCAAGGCCCCCAGCTGCTCCGGCCACGCCCCCAGGCCCCTCTGCCTTCCCAGTCAGCACCCCAGTCAGCCCACCCCTGTCCATCCCCACAGCCCCCCACCTGGCCTTACCTTGACTCTTCCGTTGAACTTTCCAGGGCTCCTCGGAAGCTGCAGCCCTCCCTGAACGTTCCCCTCCCCACTGTGCCACCAGCCTGCTGGCCAGATCACTGTGCAGGCTCTGGAGGTGCCCTGCCCGCTCTGGGCCAGGGTCCTCTGCCCAGGACCACCCCTCCCTCGGTCTACCTTCCTTCTCCCGGCAAGATGGTCCACCCTGCCCACCTCCTGGCTCCTGGGACTTGGCACAGCCCCCCTCATTTGCACCCAGAGCCTGGGCTGCCCCTTCCAGTTCCCAGGGCCCCTCGACTCCAGGCACAGCCCCGGCCACAGCCCCTCCCCAGACTGCAGGGACCTCCAGGACCCCCTGGGCCAAGGCAGGGAGGGGCCCCACATCCAGAACTCCTCCCCCTCTGGGTTGAAGCCCCAGGCCAGAGGCAACCCCACCCCACCAAGGCCAGCTCAGAGGCTGGAGGCCCACCCAGGAGGTGGGGAGGGGGCCTGGGCCTTCAGACTTAACAGGACCCAAAGCAGGGGGCGTGGCAAGTGGAGCGGGTGAGTCACAGGCCTGGGAAATAGACTAGAGAAGTTCCAGACACACGGGCCTTCGGGAGAGGACCTAACTGTGCTCCCTTTAAATCGGAGTAAAGACGGGCTTCCAAAACTCAGGCCTGACACCCTCCATGGGTGGAAGCCCTGCCCGGAATCCAGCAGCGGCCAAAACCCCGGGCTCTGGGCACACCCTCCTGCCAGCTCACACCCAGCACCACCCAGCTGGGCCACAGCGCCCACGGCCTGCCTGCGTGGGGCGTGCGTGCAGGGGCTCCCTGGCCGGGCCTCTGGGTAAGGACGGGAGCGGACGGAGCCCGGCTGACGCCCTCCCAAGGGGCAAACGGGGAAGCGGAGAGGACCTCTCGCCACAGACACACACAGGCGCTCTCTCACACACAGGCACGCCCAACATGCACGTGTGCGTGCACACATGCATGGGTGCACCTACTCGTCTGTGCATGTGTACACGTGTGTGCACACGTAATGACACACGCCCTGCACCAGAGCCCGGGCCACAGGTGCAGGAGCCACAGCTGGAGGCCTGGGCCCGGGTCCCCACAGTCATCCCTGCTCAGGCCCGGGGGAGCCAGGCTCAGCCCGGGAGCCATGCCCTAAGGTGCGTGGGGGGCCGGTTGAAGAGTCTGGGGGCACCGAGGCCTGGCAGGCAGCACCACCCCCAGGACACAGAGCCCCCGCCTGGGTCCCCACTCCGAGGCCCCTGCCTGGATGGCAGCACAGCCTCGGGGCAGCCCCCTGCTGCCCAGCCTTCCCCTCATCGCACAGCCTCCTCCGTCCCCCGAGAGGACCCCCCATCTCCAGCAGCACCCCCAGGCTCCTCCTCCTCGACTCTCAGCATGTCACAACCCCTGTCCCAACCCCAGTGCCCCCTTCTGTCTGTCTCCTGGGGGGGGGTCATCTGGCTCCTCCCACGTGTCTGTGGCCGGCCCAGCCCTGCCATGGGGACCCCAGGCTCCAGCGTGGGGTCAATGAGCATCACAAATGTAGGAATGGATGCAGAGGGCAGGCCTGGGCGCTCCAGGAACACGCAGCTGGAAGAGGGTGAGGATGGGACGGGAGAGGGCAGCTGAGAGGAGGGGCTGGGACAGGCACGGGGGTGCCAGAGAGCTGGGGCAGGCGGGGACAGGCGGGGCCCCACGGAGGCCGAGGGGTGCGGGGGGGAGCGGCACTCAGGGATGCCTGAGGAGCAAGGTGGGGAGAGGGAAGGTTGGGGTTTGCCCTGGACACCGGGCGGGTAGGAGGACAAGGGGTCTGTTCAGCAGCAGCAGGCCGGGGCTGCCTCTGAGATGCCCAGAGCTGGGGACACAGGGGCCTGGGGACACAGGGGCCTGGGGACAGGGCAGCGAGTCACCGTGTGTGTCACGTGAGCGGAGACGGGGGCCGAGGCTGTGGGTGTGGACAGGGCCTCCAGGGAGAGGCCTCGTGCGCCCAGCGCCCAGGCTGAGCAGGAGCCACGGGGGCCGCCAGGCAGGAGCCAGGAGGCTGGAGAGCCTGGAGCTGCCCCCGGGAGAAGCCGAAGGGAATCCCATCCGGGTGGGGGACTCGGGCTGGGCAGCGGGGGCTGGGGGACTGAGGTCAGGCAGGGGTGTGGCGGTGAGGAACTCCCTAGCAGGGGCTCCGGGCTTGCGGGTGAAGGGGGCTGGCAGGACCGCACAGCCCAGGAGACAAGGGTGTGGGGTGTCCTAAGCGAGGGGCCAGTGGGTGGAGCGGGTGGTGTTCCCACTTCACTCTCCAGCTACACGACCACCTGGAGCCTCAGTTTCCTTGTGTGATGGACGCACGGCCACGGCGCCCAGGACAGCCAAGGGCAGAAACAAGGGTGCCCCCAGGCCAGGAGCTGACCCAGCATGAAGCTGGCCTGGCCCTCCACCCTGCTCAGGGCTCCCCCACCAACTGGCCCAGAAACTAGGGAGTCAGACCCCAGACTAGCTCTGAGTACCCTGCCCCCCACCGCTGCACCAGGAGCGTCTCCTCCAACGCTGGGGAAAAGCAGCAGGCGGAGTGAGGGCCTGGTGTGGGGACAGGGCCGGGCAGGGGGAGGAGCAAGCGCGCCGGCCCCAGCACCCCCAGGCCCCTGCAGGGCCCCCTACCAGAGGCCCTCCTGGCCACCCTGGGGGGCCACACAGTCACAGCAAGGAACACACAACCCCCTGCCAGGGATCAGGGCCAAAGGCAGCGACCCCTTCAGATCTCTCACCAACTGACAGACAACGGGGGTCTTGTCACATGGCACCGCCAGGGAGCCCCCAGCCGCACCCAGGCCTCGCGTCAGCCGCCCCAGAGGCACAGCCTACGGCCTCTGCTTGTTTCACGTGGGCCTGAGAAACAGTCTTTCCATTTCCCACAGTCAAAACAAAAAGACTCTTCCAGGACAGGCGAAGATAATATGAAACTGACGTTGCAACATCCACAGACAAAGTCTGACTGGCGCCCGCTGGACTGAGCACAGTGCTCCGCGACAACAGCAAAGGCGAGACGCTGTGATGGAGGCCTGTGACCCGCAAGGCCTCAGCCTTGTCCCCAGCCCTTCACAGAAGACACCTGCCCAGGCTTGCATAGAGCCTTCCAAAGGCAACTTCGAAAGACAAGATGCAAAGAGAAAAAGGGAGAGGCCACTCTAGACCAGAGATACTGAAAAGACCAAACAAGCAAAGGCAGCAAGTCAGGGTCCTGCTGGGTCTGGAGGCGGGCAAATCGCTGGAGAAGCCAGGGTGATTGGACGCGCACAGGCCTTGCACGTGCTGCCCGAGTGGACGCGCACTTGGCTGGGATCCTCGGCTGCGGCCCGAAGCCTGACGAACCCCAGGGAGTGCGGAGGCAGCAGACGGGTCTCATCTGGCCCTGAGTGGGCCCTTGGTTGGACCAGGCAGTGCAGCCCACCGAGGACACCTCCTGAGAGTCCCATGGTGGGACCTGTGGAGCTTGGCGGCCCTGGGGACAGGGGCCCAGGCGCCATGCCGGGGAGGGCTCGGGGCTGCAGGGAGCCTGACTCGATGACGACCATTAGGATGGGGGAACCCTGTGGACCCTACAGGCTCAGGTCTCCGGCCCCCCGCCCTGCCCTCCCTGATCCTAGGAGCCAGACTCGGGAGCCAAGGTCAGTGTAACGCAAACTAGGGCCAGACAGAAATTCCTGATTGCCGAGTGCCTGGCATCCTGGCACTTAGTGCCCTGCCAGCCTCTCCAGCCACCCCCCCGGGGGCACTGGGCTTCCCCTGGTCAGAGCTGGCCCTGTAGCCCGATTCCCAGCCCAGCTGGGGCCCCTGGGCAACGAGGATGTGCTCAGATCCGCTCTCAGGCAACTTCCAAAGGCAGGCTTGATGCCTTCAGAGTCCAACGGCATCAGGACCTCCCATCAGAAGAGGCCCAGGCCCCCCCCTCTTGAGCCCACCCAAGACCCATGGGCCCGCTGTGGGTCCAGAGCCCATGCGGAGGCCCAGGCATCCTCCCCGGGCAGCCCCCCCTGCCCCGGCCAGCGCGGGTGCCCACACTCACCTGCAGCATGAGCTCACACTCGTCTCGCCCCACGAAGATGAGCTCTCGCGGGAGCCGGTGGCGGGTGCCGCTGCTGCTCACCAGGAACCACGAGGTGACGCTCATCTTGGCACTCATGAGGCCCGTCCGGCCCTGGGGGTGGGAGGAGTCATCAGAGAGGGGGCCCCCCTGCCTAGGCCCCGGCCCCTGGGCACCCTGAAGGCCCGCACAGAGCCTGCCCTACTGGGCCTCAAGCACCTTCACGGTGCCACCACTGCGGCTGCTTTCAGAAAGGCTGGGCTCCAGGCCAGCCCCTCCTGGACCATGCCTGTCCTCCACAGACCCCCTCCCAGGCTAAGGTCCCCCCTTATGCTCTGGGCCCATGTGTACCCTCTTCTCTGTCTGGGTGCCAGAGCCCAGGAGGGAGGTGGTGATGTGGTGCTGGAGGTCCTGGGGGCAGATGTGGTCGGGGGGTTGGGGGGGGGACCCCTGCCTGTTGCCCAGAGACGTGTCACCACCAGCACAAGTTCACAGACACACTCATGCCACACACGCGTGCACACAGCTTCCAAACACACTCAGAGCACCGCCCACAAGCTCCCAAGCCACGCTCCTGGAGCGGGCATGTGCACACGCAGGCACCATCCTGGGCTCTGGGGGCCGCACACTGTCCCTGCATCGTGGGGCTTCCTTCCAGCCGGTCAGCAGGCGCCAAGGAGGGGAGCAGCTTGTGCAAAGGTCCCAGCGACACAGAGAAACAAGGGCACTGGCAGCGCTGGGGGGGAGGTCCATCCAAGGCCGGGGGTGGGGAAGTGGGCACGCGAGCCCCTGGGGCTGGGCTCCAGGCAGAGGGACGGGCCAAGGCCCAGATGCTGGGTCATGCGTGCCTGGGAGTCCAGTGGCTGGCCCAGGAGCGGAGCAGACGCCCTGGAAGGGCCCAGGGCTTGCTGTCACCCTGGGTGCTAAGTCCAGGATGAAATGCAGCAGGCCTGTTCCAAAGTCACGGAGGAGCTCAGGACAGAAAGAGCAGCTACACCCAGCTCAGGGTCTGAGCACATGTCGCACACCTGTGAGGCCAGCCCTGGAGGTCCCAGGTCCCTGACCCGACTCACTGTGTGCAGCAGGGACTAGGTGAGAGGTGAGACACTAACCAGGAAGAGAGAGGAAGGTGCTGGCACCCTGGGGGAGCACCCCCAGGCCTCCTCCCTGCAACACCCACACCAGGAGCTCTGCCTGAGGCTAAGAACCGGGTCTCAACACCAGGCCCCACCCATCGGTGAAGGTCCAAGTGAGCGTGCAATCCATGGCATACCCCATACCCCGTGCCATCTCGGGCAAGCACATGGGAAGACACACAAAATCCACCCAGAAGACGGCCCCAGCTGGCCAGAGCGGCCGCATCCTGGGACCCCAGCCCTTCCTCAAGGTCCAGCCAGAGGGGCCAATGCTGGAGGCTGAGGGGGTGGGGACCTCCAAGCCCCTGCAGCCCTGGGAGGGCTCTCTCCGGGTTCTCTCCAGGGGCATGCCCGCCCCATCTCGGTGCTTCCCAGCCCCCACCCCGCCCAGCTCCCGCCCTCTGCCGTCACCTGCTACTAGGTCCCCACCCCACCCAGAGAAGGCCACATCCTCTGCGGGCAAAGGGAGGCCAAACCCCCAGAGCCCGGTGATGCGGCTGTGGCCGAGCCAGGCCGCCCCTGCCACTGGCAGCCCATCCCAAAGAGGCCCAGGCCTGGAGCGGTGGACGCTCCCCAGCAGCCTGCGGCCGGTTCGGGGCTGGGCTGGCCATCGTTGCTAGGAGCGAGAATAATAAACACCCCAAACGTGTCCCCTCGGCCGCCCCAGCCAGAAGGGCCACCCGCCCAGGGGTGCGGGGAGGAGGAGTCGCCCGGAGCAGCGGCTGGGAAGGGCTGGGAGCGGCGGCGGCGGGCGGCTGGAAGGGGCAGACGGAACCGAGGCCGGGGCCGGGCCAGGAGAGGAGGCAGGGACGGCGGAGAGGCGGCGGCGGGGAAGGGAAATGAGGAGACAGCGAGGAGGAGGAGGAGGAAGACGGAGGGAGGGACCGCGGAGAGGAGGCCAGGCGCGGAGGCGGCCGGCGGCAGCGCCGGGCCCGGGTCGGGGGCGGCGCCGGCTCTGAATCAGCGCCCGCCGCGGCCGGCCGGGGCCCAGCCGGTGCCTGGGCGGGGACCCCTCCCTCCAGGCCGCGCAGACGCGCGCTCGGCGGCCCCTCCCGGCCCGGCGCAGACCCCGGCCGCCTCCGCGGCGGCGGGGACCTGCCCGGCCAGGTGCGTCGGCAGCCCCCACCCTCGCGCCTTTGTCCGGCCCACGGGACCCCTCCCCTCGGGCCCCTGCCCGCCGCCCACGCGGCTCCGGAGGCGCGCAGGTGCGCGCGCGGGGAGGCCCGGCGGCCGCGGGCGCAGATCGGCGCGTCTTACCTGCGGTTCAGCCCCGGCTCCGTCCCGGCTCGGCCCCGGCCCTCCCGCCCGCCCGGCCGGCCGAGCGCTGGGCGGGGCCGCCGCCTAGGACATGCCCGGCGCGGCCCGCACGCTCGCGGCAGCCCGGCGAGCCCACGGGCGGAGCGGCGCCGGGCCGCGGCGGCGGGCCCCTGACGTCCGCGGGCGCCCCGCCCCGGCCCGCCCCCGGCCCCGCCTCCGCCCCCCGGAAGTCCAGGTCGGGGCGGCCCGGGGCGCCAGGTGCGCGCCGCCCCCGCGCCCGCGCCCGCCCCGCCTCCGCGTCCCGGGCCGGCCGCCTCTCCCCCGGCGCCCGTGGGCTCGCCGACCCAGCTCTGCGCCCCGCCTCGCCTTCGGGACCCGCCCCTGCGTGCCGGGCGCCGCCCGGTGCCCGCAGCCGCCCCGCGTCCTGGCCCCGAGCCCGCGCCCGGTTAACGCTTAACCCAGCTCCGGGAGCCCGAAGCTCGAGCTGCACCCCCGGCCTCTCACCTTCGGCGCCGCCCGCCCCAGTGAGGGCTGGAGGGCGAAGGAGGCGGCGGGCGGCGGAGAGCCCCAGGGCGCGCCCCGCCCTCGCGAGCCGCCCCGCGCCCGACCGCGGGCGTTCTCTCGGAGGGCCGGGGGCCGGCGGGGCGCGGGGGCCTCCTCCGTGCCCCCCGGGGCGGGGCGCGGGGTCCGGGAGAGAGTGCCCCCGGGCCGCTCGCCGCGCGCTGGGCGCTACCGCGGAGGTGTCCGGTGTCCCAGGACCTGCAGGCGGAGAGGGATTGGCGGCGGGGGCTGGCGCCGCGGTGGGGTTCGGCCCGTAGGCGTTCTCGCCTTCACGGCCAGGGCAGGCCCGGGCCGAGGGAGCAGGCGCGCGGCCAGAGCGCGGGAAGCCCTGGGAGCTGGGCTTCAGGGCCTGGGCGGCCGGAGCCACGGAGGGTTCACGGGCGCGACCGGGGCCCCCTGCTTGGCACCCGGAGCTCCGGGGCCCGCCCCGTCCCGCCCCACGGTCTCTGGCCGCGGACAGAGCCAGGCCCTGACCTGTCCCTACGGTACAGAAGGGAGCAGCACGGCAGCTCTGGGGGAAACGCACCTGCAGAGGGAAGGGCGAGGAGGGTCCCAGCAGGGCGCCCGGCGGTGGGCGGCGCCACCTGTGCCCGGCTCAGCGGAAGAAGGGAGCTCGCACTGCGAGGGGACTTGAGGGGTCCAAGGGGGCAGGGGAAGGACCTGTGGCCAGGTGATCGGGGAGCTTGGGCTTCATCCCAAGGACAGAGTGGCGCCCAGGGAGTGCTTGATGCTGGCTGCGACCTGATCAGATGAGGGTTTCCGAGAGCTGCGCCCCGGAAGAGCGTGGTTGAGAGAAGAAGAGTGGGAGTTGGGGAGGGGGGAAGCGGTCAAGCGTCCAGTCCCAGCCCTGGAAGAGAAGAGGTGGGGCAGAGGATTGGGCTGGGCGTTCCGGGTTTGCCCCCAGACCCTCCTTCCTCCCCTCTCCCCGCACAGGGACAGCATCGGCAACCACATCCCCCACTCTCCCCTGGCTTCTGGTGAGTTTGGACTCCAGCCCAGAAGCTGGAGAATTTCCCCAGTTTCCTCCTGGCTGGGCACACACCTGTCTTCTCTCTGGGGCCCCAGGACCTTCCCTGAGGCTCTTTCTACCTTCTTAGGGCTCCGGGAAACGTCAGTTGTTTTTATTCCAATCCCAAAGAAAGGCAATGCCAAACAATGTTCAAACTACCACACAACCGCACTCATCTCACAAGCCAGGAAAGTAATGCTCAAAATTTGCCAAGCCAGGCAGGCTTCAACAGTACATGAACTGTGAACTTCCAGAAGTTCAAGCTGGATTCAGAAAAGGCAGAGGAACCAGAGATCAAATTGCCAACATCCATTGGATCATCAAAAAAGCAAGAGAGTTCCAGAAAAACATCTACTTCTGCTTTATTGACTTTGCCAAAGCCTTTGACTGTGTGGCTCACAACAAACTGTGGAAAATTCTGAAAGAGATGGAAATACCAGACCACCTGACCTGCCTCCTAAGAAATCTCAGGAGGTATGCAGGTCAGGAAGCAACAGTTAGAACTGGACATGGAGCAATAGACTGGTTCCAAATCAGGAAAGGAGTACGTCAAGGCTGCATATTGTCACCCTGGTTATTTAACTTATATGCAGAGTACATCATGAGAAACGCTGGGCTGCATGAAGCACAAGCTGGGATCAAGATTGCCCAGATTTGCAGACGACACCACCCTAATGGCAGAAAGTGAAGAAGAACTAAAGAGCATCTTGATAAAGTGAAAGAGGAGAGTGAAAAAGTGGCTGGAAATGTTAAAACTTAGTATTCAAAAAACCAAGATAAGTTCATGGCAGTTGGGCCCATCACTTCATGGCAAATAGATGGGGAAACAATGGAAACAGTGACAGACTTTATTTTGGGGGGCTCCAAAATCACTACAGATGGTGACTGCAGCCATGAAATTAAAAGACGCTTGCTCCTTGGAAGAAAAGCTATGGCCAACCTAGAGAGCATATTAAAAAGCAGACATTGCTTTGCTAACAAAGGTCCATATAGTCAAAGCTATGGTTTTTCCGGTAGTCATGTATGGACATGAGAGTTGGAGCATAAGGAAGGCTGCTGCTGCAAAGTTGCTTTAGTCGTGTCCGACTCTGTGCGACCCCATAGATGGCAGCCCACCAGGCTCCCCCGTCCCTGGGATTCTCCAGGCAAGAACACTGGAGTGGGTTGCCATTTCCTTCTCCAATAAAGAAGAAGAACTGATGCTTTTGAACTGTGGTGTTGGAGAAGACACTTGAGAGTCCCTTGGACTGCAAGGAGATCTGAACAGTCAATCCTAAAGGAAATCAGTCCTCGATATGTATTGGAAGGACTGATGCTGCAGCTCCAATACTTTGGCCACCTGATGTGAAGAGCTGACTCTTTAGAAAAGACCCTGATCCTGGGGAAGATTGAAGGCAGGAGGAAAAGGGAACGACAGAGGATGAGATGGTTGGATGGTATCACCAACTCGAGGGACGTGAGTTTGAGCAAGCCCTGGGAGTTGGTGATGGACAGGGAAGCCTGGTGTGCTGCAGTCCATGGGGTTGCAAAGAGTCAGACCTGACTGAGCAACTGAACTGAACTGAGGGCTCTGGGACCAGCCCCTCCCTGGGTCTTCCTCACCCTGTTGGGTTCACCTCCCCCTTAGCCACACCTTGGTGAGTGGACCTTTATAGAAGTCCTTTTCTCTCTTTGCATCTTTCTCTGGCCAGAACCCTGATTTCCTCTAAGGGGAGGAAGACAGGGGGCAAAGAGGATGCCCGGTGGGACCCCTGCTGTCGCTGGACCCAGGTGAACAGGCCAGGAGAGCATGTGTGCAGGCAGGGGTCAGCTGCCGAGTTTGATGTGGAATGGTGGAGAGGCCTAAGGACACTCAGGGGAGCTGTCCCGGAGCGTTTGGGATTCAGGACAGAACTGGGGCATCTGGAGGCACCCTGAAGTGTGGGCAGTACCCGGAGCCATAGGGCGAGGGTGGGAGAAGCAAGTAGACTCCCCAGGGAGCTGCGGTGGGAGGAAACCCAAGGAGGGTGAGGCGACAGTCCCCCCAAGGAGGCCTACACGCGGGATGCAACCTTCGCAGCTGTAGGACTTTTCCTTTTCTAATAATTACGTGAACCAATCTTGACACGTCTCCAAAGATGCCTAAATGGCCAACAAGCTCATAGAAAGATGCTCAATACCATTAGTCATTCAGTTCAGTTCAGTCACTCAGTCCTGTCCGACTCTTTGCGACCCCATGAACCACAGCACGCCAGGCCTCCCTGTCCATCACCAGCTCCCGGAGTCCACCCAAACCCATGTCCATCGAGTCGGTGATGCCATCCAACCATCTCATCCTCTGTCATCCCGTTCTCTTCCTGCCCTCAATCTTTCCCAGCATCAGGGTCTTTTCAAATGAGTCAGTTCTTCGCACCAGGTGGCCAAAGTATTGGAGTTTCAGCTTCAGCATCAGGCCTTCCAAAGAACACCCAGGACTGATCTCCTTCAGAATGGACTGGTTGGATCTCCTTCCAGTACAAGGGACTCTCAAGAGTCTTCTCCAACACCACAGTTCAAAAGCATCAATTCTTCGGTGCTCAGGCTTCTTCACAGTCCAATTCTCACATCCATACATGACCACTGGAAAAACCATAGCCTTGACTAGACGGACCTTTGTTGGCAAAGTAATGTCTCTGATTTTCAATATGCTATCTAGGTTGGTCATAACTTTCCTTCCAAGGAGTAAGCGTCTTTTAATTTCATGGCTGCAGAATTAAGCCAGTCACAAAAAGCAGACTCTTTATGATTCCACTTCTACGAGGTCCCTGGAGAAATCAGATTCCTAGAGACAGAAAGTAGGATGGTGATTGCTGGGTGGGGGGAGGGGTGGGATGAGGGGTGGATGTTCAGTGGAGACAGTTTCAGATTCAGGGAGGAAGGTGAAAAAGTTCGGGAAGTGGATGGTGACGATGGTTGCATGACGACACAGATGTACTTAATGCCCCTGAACTGTACCCTTAAAAATGTTTGCAGTGGCAAAAAAAAATTTTTTTATAATAAATTTCATGTTTTTTAATGTGTTTTACCACAATTTGTAAAAAAAAAAAAAAAAAAAAAAAGACTTCCCAAAACAATAGCCTATATAATTCTAAAAAAAAAAGACTCCAGTCCTGCCAGAGGGTAGAACCTGTCACAGAACCGACCAGAACATTCTGTCATAGATGGTTGACTACACACACAGGTCAGAATTCTGATTTAGCATTTCATCGTGTGCTCACTCAGTCATGCCTGACGTTTCGCTGCTCCTCCGTCCAAGGGATTTCCCAGGCAAGAATACCGGAGTGGATGCCGTTTCCTTCTCCAGGGGATCTTCCCGATCCAGGGGTCGAACCTGAGTCTTCTGTGTCTCCTGCGTTGCAGGCGGGTTCTCCACCCGCTGAACCATCGGGGAAAGCCCAGCATAGGATTATTTGGCATTTAAAGTCTGCGAAGAAAAGGGTCTTCTTTAATAAAGAGTGTTGGGACAACTGAGAGGCCATCAGAAAGAAACAAGACATTAGACTCCTATCTCACTCCAAAATAAATTCCTTACGGACCAGAAAGATAAATACCAAAAACAAACCCACAAAACATTTGAAGAAGACAAAGGAGACATTTAATAGTCTCATGATGAGGAAGACTTCGCCCAGCACGACAAAACAGAAGTCTTAAATTTTTTTTTTATAAATTTAAATTACAAATTAGAAAGCTTTACATAGATATAATCTTCTAAGTCAAAGGATATGCCACATACTGGGAAAAGGTTGTTGCTAACTCATATCCCTGGAGAAGGCAATGGCACCCCACTCCAGTACTCTTGCCTGGAAAATCCCAGGGACGGCGGATCCTGGTGGGCTGCCATCTATGGGGTCGCACAGAGTCGGAGGCGACTGAAGCGACTTAGTAGTAGTAACTCATATCCCAAACAGGGGCGGGCTCCCCAGCAGAGGGTCCTGTGCGTGAGCATCTTGCTGGTAAGTTGGGCAAGCAGCCCCAATGCATGCCAGAGGATACCCATGTGGCTGTTGGCTGGAAGATGCTTAACTTCGCCCAGAATCAGAGAATTGCAAGCCTATATGACCTTCAAACACTGGAGGCTTTCAAGTGGGACAGGACAGGCATGGTGGGGAGATGAACCCCCGACTAGTCTGAGGTTGGAGGCGGGGAGACAGCGTCCCTCACCTAACAAAAGCCCACAGAGCAGCCAGCCCATCTGCTTCCCAGGACCCGTCCTGCAGGGATGCTCACGCGCGCGCGCACACAGTAGTCGCTGCCTTGCGTCCGAAGCAGGGCTAGAAGCAGCTTGGCCTTGGTCCATCCAAGGGCACCAGTGAGGGGCATCGGGCAGCCGTGGGCACGTGCAGCGGCTCCTGGGCAAGCGCTGAGCCAGCTCCTCACCGTCCACAGCGAACCCACAGCCCTCTCGTCCCTCTACACTGTCCGGTCACTGGGTACCCACCATTTGCCCTGGGTTCTGCCTGAATTTTTTAAACCAGGAAGCGGTATTAACAATGACAAGATGTGCTGCTTTCCCTAAGATAGTGAGTGGCTCATCAGAAAAGAATCTGCCTGCAATGCAGAAGGCGCAGGAGAGCCGGGCGCAGGAGACCCGGGTTTGCTCCCTGGGGCGGGAAGACCCCCTGGAGGAGGACATGGCAACCCGTTCAGTACTCTTGCCTGGAGAGTCCCACGGACAGAGGAGCCTGGCAGGCGGGCTACAGTCCGCGGGGCCATAAAGAGTCGGACACGATAGTCAGGAGGGGGTGGGTCCCTGCAGGATGTGGCAGGCCAGCACACCCAGTGGACCCCTGGCTCCAGGGCCAGGTAGGGTCTGAGGCGGTCCCTGGGGCCTGAGGCGGAGCCTGCAGACGGGGGTGGGAGTGGGTCCTGGGGATGCAGAGGAGAGAGAAACGCTGGGACAGAGGCCTCCCTGCCCTTCCCGGGCCTGGGGGCCCGCTGCCCTTTGAAGCCTGGACTCGGCGGCAGCGTCGGGCGAGGCTGGGCCTAGAGCCACCCTCCGGTCAGGGCCCCTCCTGAGCCCCAGACCCTGCTCCCCGCCATGTAGGCCCGGGGTCTCTGGCAGAACTCATACAACCTGAGGGTCTGCCCTGTCCTCAGGGGTCGGGGAGTGGCGTCCTTCGCATTTGGAAGTTCACACACAGCTGCTGGTTTCACAGGTATTTGCCACGAAATGAGAAAGAAGCCTCAGGGCTGTGGTAACTCCTGACCCAGAAGTGAAGCCCCAGCCCCAGGCCCCTTCTGGTAGTCTGTCCGGCCTTGCTGCCTCAGACCAGAGCCAAAGGTTAGCTGCAGCCGGGAACCGGGCCTTCCCGAGTAGCCGGCGCCCCCTCTGTGTTTCCTTGAGTGTCTGCCCAGGCCTGTGTGGACCTGCCTGGCCCAAGGCCAACAGGGAGGGCCCGCAGGCCTGGGCACGGGCTGAGAGTGAGCAGGGCAGCTGGGTCAGAGGCGGGGAGGCCCCTGGCCTTTCTCCCAGGCCTGCAGGCCCCCTGTCTGAGCTGTGGTAATTATCCTAATCACCCGCAGACGGCAGGAAGGCTGGTCCTAAAGCCTGGGCCCCAGGGTGTCCCTGGTTAATTATTCAGCCCGGCGGAGGCCCCAGCTGAGGGGGTGCCCCTGAGGGCAGGTGGGAGGGGCTGCTGGCGGCTGGGTCCCCATGACCCCTGAGCCTCCCTGCTGAAGGGGTGTCTGCCTACACGCCCCGCAGAAGTTGCTCCTACAAAGGGAACCCAAGAGCGGGCAGGGCGGCGGCCACACCCCACCAGACGCGAGCTCCCTCCACCACCCGCCCCCTCCCCATTCATGCCCCGCCAGGGGCCGTGAGGGCGGCCCTCTTGTGCTCTGGGACAGGGCAGGAGCTAGGAGCAGGCCCAGCTCAGGGAGCCCTGGATGTCCGCTGCACCCTCTGGCTGGCGGCCAGAGCCCACCTCTGCTCGGGTCCAGGCTCTCATGCGCCGCCCCCACCCAGCCCCCATAACCCCATAGCTCCGTCTCGGGGTCCCGGTTCTCATGCGCCCCCACATAGCCCTGCAGATCCGTTCCAGACAAGGCAGGCAAGGAAGGGCTGCAGGATGACCTCCTCCCACCTAGGGTCACCCCAGGAACCCCAGGGGACGGGAAGAGCTTCGCTCTGGTCTGCAGTGCTGCCTCAGCCCTCCGCCTCAGTGACTGCCTGGAAACCTCCCACCTGGTTCCTACCAGCAGACCGAGGTGCTCTCAGCCCCGGTGCAGAGTTCTTGATCTCCCAGAGGATGGGCCAGTGCTGGGAGTGGGCACATGCCCAGTATTTGACAAGTGACGGGGCTTCTGCTTTTGATCAGAGGGTGGGGAAGGGTGCTTCTGGGAATGATGAACCTCCCATGGAAGAGATGAGGCGAGGCAAGGCGCTGCCATCTGCACACTGCCTTTGCTGGCGAAGGATGTGATGCTTGGAGCTGCGGCAGCCATAATATGACCGAGAGGAGAAGACCAGGAGCTGAGCAGCAAGGCCAGTCCAGATCCCTGTCACTGCTGCTGAGCTGGGCCCAGAATAATCGTGTCATTCTTTTCTTTTTGCCCACTCGCCTTGTGGGATTTTAGTTCCCTGACCAGGGATGGAACACAGGCCCCTTGCATTGGGAGCGAAGAGTCTTAATCATTCAACCTACGTGTTGCAAATAAGAGTCTCCATGCCGCAACTGAAGATCCCCCGTGCAGCAACCAAGACCCAGAACAGCCAAATAAATTAAAAAAAAATTTTTTTAGTCCTTGCCCTAACCAAAGACTTAATTTTTTTTTTTAAACTCTGGACACTTACTTCATTTGTGTATTTTAACTCATGCACATGCACTCTTTGAATAGTTGTGAACGTTTAATTAAAAGTCAGCATTGTTGAACTGCATCGCATCAGCATCTACAGGCATTGTCACATAGCACAGCCTACTGTGGAGACCTGCATGCACGCTGCTCCGTCCCTGGCAGCTCCCACGGCCCCGCCTGCTTGCTCCTCCAAGCCCAGACCCTTGCTGTACAACTTCAGCCCACATCGCGATGCGCTCCAGTGTCCGTCGCACCCCGAATACACGCACTATGCAGACCTCTTTCTTCTGATTTGACGGCTCAGACAAGAAAGTATTCAAATGTTCCAAGGCCTTGTGGTTTCAAACTGGACCCGAGTCACATAAGCAGAAACCAGAATTCCTTCAAGTAGAGAAGAGTGGCTGCAGCCTCCCTGGGGCGGGAGGGGCCAGATGAGCCAACTCCCGGGTTTCGGAGCAAGAAAGCAGGCTGTTTCCTCTCGCAGGAGGTGACGGGCTTTCCGGCCACTCTAGAATGGGACTCTGCCTGAGTCGTTGTTGTTCAGTTACTAAGTCATGTTCAGCTCTTCGTGACCCCGTGAACTGCAACACTGCACGCTTCCCTGTCCTTCACCATCTCCTGGAGTTTGCCCAGACGTCCATGGAGTCAGCGATGCCATGCAGCCGTCTCATCCTCTGTCCTCCCCTTCTCCTCCTGCCTTCAGTCTTTCCCAGAATCAGGGTGTTTTCTAATGAGTCAGTTCTTCACATCAGGTGGCCAAAGTATTGGAGCCTCAGCTTCAGCATCAGTCCTTCCAATGAACATGCAGGGTTGATTTCCTTTAGGATGGACTGGTTTGATCTGGCAGTCCAAGGGACTCTCAAGAGTCTTCTCCAGCACCACAGTAGGAAAGCATCAATTCTTCGGTGCTCAGACTTCTTTACGGTCCAAATCTCACATCCATACATGACTACTGGAAAAACCATAGCTTTGACTATACAGACATTTGTCAGCAAAGTGATGCCTCCGCTTTTTAATACACTGTCTATGTTCATCATAGCTTCCCTTCCAAGGAGCAATTTTGTGACTGCAGTCATTGTCCACAGTGATTTTGGAACTCAAGAAAATAAAATCTGACTCTTTCTACATTTTCCCCATCTATTTGCCATGAAGTGATGGGACTAGATGCCATAATTTTAGTTTTTTTAATCTTGAGTTTTAAGCCAGCTTTTTCACTCTCTTCTTTGACCTTCATCCAGAGGCTCTTTAGTTCTTCTAAAGAAGAACTGGCTAAGTTAGGTGTACGATTCCCACGCAGAAACCACTCACCAGGGGAGTCACACAGGCTTAAGTTTCTTGTGCTTTCTAGTGTCAGATTTCATGGGCAGGAAAAGAAAAGAAAAATACTTACTCTATCTTGATATGTTTTCTTACTGTGGTTCTTACTAAGATAAATGCAACCTGATTTCTCTCATTTTTGTTATAAAATTTAAAACACACACAGAATTTTGACAATTTTGACAACTTTGGTTTTGTTTATTTTCGGCTGTACGGGGTCCTTGCTGCTGCTCGGGCTCTGCTCTAGCTGCGGTGTGAGGGCTTCTCGTTTCTGTGGCGTCTTCTGTTGCCGGGCACAGGCTCCAGGGCCCTCAGGCCCCAGCAGGTGTGGCACGTGGGCGCGGGCTTCCGTACCTCCCTTACTGGGGGTTCGGCTCCCAGGCTCTAGAGCACAGGCGCTGTAGCTGCGGTGCGTGGGCATAATGGCTCCAAGGCATGTGGGATCTCACCAGACCAGGAATCGAACCCGTGTCTCCTTCACTGGCAGACGGACTCTTTACCACTGAGCCGCCTGGGAAGCCCCGATGATTTCTCAATCAATTAAGTCATCCAGTCGATTGTTCTGACCATATACCAAGCAAATCCATAGCACTCATTACAGTTTATAAGACCATTTAATGTTTAATCATGCTTCCAACTATGATGAATAGCAAGCATCAGACAGAACTCTGCATCAAAAGCAACTTTAAAAGCCACAATTAAAAATATAGCTGGGGACTTGCCTGGCAGCCTAGTGATGACTACTGCACACTGCCAGTGCAAGGGGCACAGGTCTGATCCCTGGTCAGCGAACTAAGATTGCCACATGATATGCAGTATGGCCAAAAGATTTTTGAATTACACAGCTATCCGAAGGCGTTGGTGAGCAACAGAGGCAGCCAAGACTTGAGGGGCTGAGGCCCTTACCCAGAGGGGATCACCTTGAGAGGAGCCACATTCTCAGCCACTCTCCCCCTTGGGAGCCTGTTGATTGGTGGAAGATGCTGTGCCTGGAGGCCAAGGAGAACGCAGCACCTCAGCTCTCCACATTCTCACAGGCCCAGGGAGAGAAACACTGGCATGAAGCCCCGTCTGAGAGTCTCTCGCCCCTTGAGCTCACAGGCTCAGGGAGAAAAACGCCGGCAGGAAGCCCCGTCTGAGAGCCTCTTGCCCCCTTGAGGTATTTGCCCATTTCTATGCTGTTTGGGGGCTTCCCTGGTGGCTCAGAGGGTAAAGCGTCTGCCTGCAATGTGGGAGACCTGAGTTTGATCCCTGGGTAGGGAAGATTCCCCAGGAGAAGGAAATGGCAACCCACTCCAGTATTCTTGCCTGACGAATCCCATGGACAGAGGAGCCTGGTAGGCTACAGTCCTTGGGGTTGCAAAGAGTCAGACACGACTGAGCAACTTCACTTCACTTCGTGCTGTTTGGGGTGAAGAAGGACTAAGAAGCCACGTGGAAAATGGCAGTTAAAAGCCTAGAAGGCTAGGCGGAATGTTTAGCAGTCTGGTGGTATTGGAGAGAGAAGCCAGAGCCCCAGCATGGAGGAGAGGGAGCCGTGGGGAACACTCAAACCTTCAGCTGAGGCCCCTGCAAGTAACTCTCCAGCCAGTGAGACGTATGTCACCTCAATCCTGTACAGGTCCAACAGTCATCCCCTAATTACAGGGCATGACAGGGGAGAGGGACAAAAGAGAAGGAAGGAAGAAGGAATGAAAGAATCTAGAGAAAAAAGAAACAGGACCTCACTGGTGGTCCAGAGGCTAAGACCCCATGCTCCAATGCAGAGGGCCTGGGTTCCATCCCGGCCAGGGAACGAGATCCCACATGCCAGAAATTAGAGTTTGCATGCAGCAACGAAGGCCTGGCACAGCTTTTAGAAAAGAAAAGAAACGGAGTCACAGGCGATCCAGATATTGGGGCTATCAACTTGGCTTTTTAAATAATTATTATTAGAACATTCAAGAAACAAATGACAAGATGGAGAATTTTACCAGAGGCCTGGAGTCCATGAAAAAAAAATCAGATGGAAATTCTAGAATTAAAAATAACCGAAAGGGCTTCCCTGGTTGTCCAGTGGTTAAGAATCTGCCTTGCAATGCAGGGACAGCAGTTTGATCCCTGGTCCAGGAAGATCCTACATGCTGTGGTACAACGAAGTCCATGGGCTGACACTCCTGAAGCCTTAGCGCCTAGCGTCACCAGATCCAAAGAGAAGCCGAGAGAAGCCACCACAGGCAGAAGCCCACACACGGCAGCAAAGACCCACCACAGCCGAAAATAGAATAAACGAAGTGAGAGTCACGCAGTCATGTCCGACTCTGCAACCCCATGGACGTGGACGTTCCGTGGAATTCTCCAGGCTACAACACTGGAGCGGGTAGCCTTTCCCTTCTCCAGGGGATCTTCCCAACCCAGGGATCGAACCCGGGTCTCCCGCATTGCAGATGGATTTTTTACCAGCTGAGTCATAAGGGAAGCCCAAGAATACTGAAGTGATTAGCCTATCCCTTCTCCAGGGGATCTTTCTGACCCAGGAATCAAACCTGGGTCTCCTGCGATGCAGGAGGATTTTTTTTTTTACCAACTGAGCCATCAGGGAAGCTGATAAATAAATAAATAAATCTTTTAAAAAATAACTGGAAAAGAAAAAAAAATAGCTGAAATTAAGACAATGACAGATGAGTCTACTAGCCCAGGAGCTTCAGGAGACGCAGCAGGGAGCTCTCACCCATGGGCTGGAGGGGGCCGACCGTATTCCCCAGCAGCCTTGCTCCCTCCAGGGAGCTCCCTCCCCAGACTCCTGTGGATGGGCTCCCACCCCCAGCCCCCTCACCACCCCCTTTCTCAGTCTGCCCTCTGGTCTTCAGTGGGTCTGCTTCAGGGACACCCTACAGCCCTTTAGTGTCCCCAGCATCACGGTGTAGGGTGGACGCAGTCAGGATGAGAACCCCAGGGTCTGAAGGGTCTGAGTGGCCGGAGGGGGGCCTCCTGGGGAGGGGGAGTGTGTGGAGGAGCAGCCCCCGTTTCCTGTTTTCTCCAGAACCCCCCACTGCCTCCCCTTCTCTGAGTTCCAAGCCCACAGCCTCCCTTGAAGCCATTCCAAGGAGAGCAGCTCACCTCCGGCTCCCAGATCCTGGGCCCTGGGTAAGCAGGCGGCAGGGGCCTGGCCTTCTCCAGCCCTCCTCCTTGGCCCGTGCTCTGGCACAGAGGGTGGCGCCCCCAGCTCAGACAGACTCTGCGGGCCCTCAGGCCAAGCAGCCGCCTGAGCCCCCTGGGAGAGCTGCGGGGCCAGCCCCTGCCTGCTTTAAGCCGCCTCGGACCTGCGGACACTCCCCCTCTGAGCTGGAAGGGGACAGACGAGCTCTCCAGCGTGGGCTCTGCCCCGCTCCAGGAGAAGGCGGGAACCGGACTGCGAGGGTCGCGGCCCACCCAGCCCCGCCTTCGGCTGAGGGGCCCCGCAGAGACGGACCCTCTCCGGGTCCTGACGGGCCAGGCCGGCAGAGACCCGCATCTCAGAGCCCACGCGCTTCTGCTTTCCTGCGGCCGCGTCCACAAGGAAGGGGCTTCTGGAATCGAGCCACGTGGCTCTGCGCTTCAGGGGCCGGGCCTGGGCAGCCCACGGTGGACAGTCCGTGTCCGCCGCCCGAGAGGCCCTGGGGTCACCAGGGGGAGCAGGGACCGGGCCCCGGAGGCGGCTCGGGAAGCTCCATGCTGGGCTGCTGGCTGCCGTGTCCCCGCCTGACTCGGAGCCCGAGGACCCAATCCCGGGACCTGCGCTCGCCGGCGCTGGGAGGACCCGGTGTCAAGTACATGAGCGTCCCCTCCCGTCCGGCCCGACTCCCGCCTGAGGAGGAGCCCCGCAGCGCACCAAGGCAGGCGGGGAGGGGAGGCCGGGTGGGGCGTGCTTGGGTCGACCCCCTTTCCCTTAGGGGATGGAGGAGCTGTCAGGGGCATCCATGGGGGGGGGGGGCGCAGGTGCCCAGAGTGGGAGCTCCCCGAGAGCGGGAGCCCGGGCTCTGCAGGATGGAGGCGGGGAGGCCGGGGGCCTGGGGCCGGGGTGCGGAGAGGCGGAGGACTGGACGCCTCTGCACTGAGTGCAGGACCCTGGAGGCCTGCCCCGCCTCACCCCGAGAGCGTCACATGCTGCCCTCTCTTCCAGGTGGGCCCTGCTGGGAACTCCCTGGGACCCTGACGGTGCCGGCACCCAGCAGCGAGCGGCCTGGCTCCCCCTGCCCTCCTTGGTGGGCTGGCACCGGGCTTCTCCTCTGCCCCCAGACCTACAAGTTGGGGGCGGAGCAGTTACTCCCCAGGCTGAGAGGGGCCATCAGCCAAAGGCCGCCCCTGCTCCTCAAAGCTCCCTCATGAGCGGGAGGGCAGCGGTGGCTGGTGGGGAGCAGCTGGTTCGTCCTGCAGGGTGCCCGGCCAGGGGCCAGCAAAGGCGGCTGTGGACGGTGGGGGGGGGGAGGCTGAGGGGCGGCCTGCAGGGGGAGCAGACCTCCGCCCGCCTCTAGAGACCAGTCTGAGTGCGGCTCTATCCCATCCCACAGGAAAAGGCGGGACCCCCCCCACCGGCTGATAACAGATGGTTCAGAAAGATAGCCGTCCCACTTATGAATACAGATGAGACTGAGAGGATCAGCATAAACACTGGAAAAGAATGAAAAACTAGTCAAAACCACTGGTGTGAATAAAATAATCTGGTGAACAGGCAGGAAGAGAGAATACGGAGTCATCCGTCATTTTTTTTCTGTTTCACTAATGAGCTTCTAGAAATGGGGAATCTATTCCATTCCCTACAGTGACGGAAAACAAAACGAAACAAAAAATTTAAGTACACAGAGAAAGGCACATGACCCATGTGAGGAAAGCTGTAAACTCTTACGGAGCCACAGAAAGCGCGATCTGACCAAGAGACATGAGGACCAGGTGGAGCCCCACAAGGTCTTCCAATGGCGAAAATAACCTTAAAACTTATACGTAAGAATCAGTGCAGGTCAGTCGCTCAGTCGTGTCCGACTCTTTGCAACCTCATGGACTGCAGCACACCAGGCCTCCCTGTCCATCACCAACTCCCAGAGCTTGCTCACTCTCATGTCTATTGAGTCAGTGATGCCATCCAACCATCTCATCCTCTGTTGTCCCCTTCTCCTGCCTTCAGTCTTTCCCAGCATCAGGGTCTTTTCCAGTGAGTCAGCTCTTCACATGAGGTGGCCAAAGTACTGGAGTTTCAGCCTCAGCATCAGTCCTTCCAATGAACACCCAGGACTGGTCTCCTTTAGGATGGACTGGTTGGATCTCCTTGCAGTCCAAGGCACTCTCAAGAGTCTTCTCCAACACCACAGTTCAAAAGCATCAGTTCTTTAGTGCTCAGCTTTCTTGATAGTCCCAACTCTCACATCCATACATGACCACTGGAAAAACCATAGCCTTGACTACACAAACCTCTGTCGGCAAAGTAATGTCTCTGCTTTTGAATATGCTGTCTAGGTTGGTCATAACTTTTCTTTCAAGGAGCAAGAGTCTTTTAATTTCATGGCTGCAGTCACCATCTGCAGTGATTTTGGAGCCCCCCAAAAATAAAGTCTGTCACTGTTTCCATTGTTTCCCCATCTATTTGCCATGAAGTGATGGGACCAGATGCTATGATCTTAGTTTTCTGAATGTTGAGCTTTAAGCCAACTTTTTCACTCTCCTCTTTCACTTTCATCAAGAGGCTCTCTGGTTCTTCACTTTCTGCCGTAAGTGTGGTATTGTCTGCATATCTGAGGTTATTGATATTTCTCCCTACAATCTTGATTCCAGCTTGTGCTTTATCCAGCCCAGCGTTTCTCATGATGTACTCTGCATATAAGTTAAATAAGCAGGGTGACAATATACAGCCTTGACGCACTCCTTTCCCAATTTGGATCCAGACTCTTGTTCCGTGTCCAGTTCTAAAAGAAGTTCTGTTGCTTCTTGACCTGCATACAAATTTCTCATCAGGCAGGTCAGGTGGTCTGGTATTCCCATCTCTTGAAGAATTTTCCACAGTTTGTTGTGAGCCACACAGTCAAAGGCTTTGGCATAGTCAATAAAGCAGAAGTAGATGTTTTTCTGGAACTCTCTTGCTTTGTTGATGATCCAACGGATGTTGGCAATTTGATCTCTGGTTCCTTTGCCTTTTCTGAATCCAGCTTGAACGTCTGAAAGTTCACGGTTCACATATTGCTGAAGCCTGGCTTGGAGAATTTTGAGCATTACTTTACTAGCATGTGAGATGAGTGCAATTGTGTGCTAGTTTGAGCATTCTTGGCATTGCCTTTCTTTGGGATTGGAATGAAAACTGACCTTTTCCAGCCCTGTGGCCACTGCTGAGTTTTCCAAATTTGCTGGCATAGTGAGTGCAGCACTTTCACAGCATCATCTTTCAGGATTTGAAATAGCTCAACTGGAGTTCCATCACCTCCACTAGCTTTATTCATAGAGATGCTTCCTAAGGCCCACTTGACTTCCCGTTCCAGGATGACTGGTTCTAGGTGAAGGATCATACCATCGTGATTATCTGGGTTGTGAAAATCTTTTCTGTACAGTTCTTCTGTGTATTCTTGCCATCTCTTCTTAATATCTTCTGCTTCTGTTAGGTCCATACCATTTCTGTCCTGTATTGAGCCCATCTTTGCATGAAATGTTCCCTTGGCATCTCTGATTTTCTTGTCGTCTTTCCCATTCTGTTGTTTTCCTCTATTTCTTTGCATTGGTCGCTGGGGAAGGCTTTCTTATCTCTGCTTGCTATTCTTTGGAACTCTGCCTTCAGATGCTGATATCTTTCCTTTCTCCTTTTCCTTTTACTTCACTTCTTTTCTCAGCTATTTGTAAGGCCTCCTCAGACGACCATTTTGCCTTTTCGCATTTCTTTTTCTTGGGGATGGCACACTGTCCCCTGTGCAATGTCACGAACCTCCATCCATAGTTCTTCAGGCGCTCCGTCTATCACATCTAATCCCCTGAATCTATTTCTCACTTCCACTGTATAATCGTGAGGGATTTGATTTAGGTCATAGCTGAATGGTCTACTGGTCTTCCCTGCTTTCTTCAATTGAAGTCTGACTTTGGCAATAAGGAGCCCATGATCTGATCTGTGAGAATAAACACCGAATATCGGGCACGCGAAGGCTGGGAAGGAGCAGGGGACGGCACGCCATCCCGACGTGGGGCCCGGCTCTAAAGGCTAATGTGACAGACACACTGCTGAGTTAGGAGTAAGCAAACAGACCCTGCCCCGGAACAGAACTGCTAGAAGCAGTCACCTCTGGGGGAGAACTTCATTCATGACGGAAGAGGTAGGTACACTCAGTAGAAAGGATGGGCCAGTTACTAAGCGGTGCGGGTGCGATGGACAGCCGTCTGTAAGAAGAGTGCGCGCAGTGTGTCAGCGTCAGAGCCAGACGGATCGAGTAAGTAAATGCAGAAACCAAAGAAGTGGCAAAACCCACATATGCGGTCAGCACACAGGGAACGCACGGTCAGGAACGTCTTGCCTCAAGCCGGACACCCCGAGGCTATACGAGAGGGAGGGGCAGACCTATTTGGCTCTGCAGGAATGGTAAATGTTCTGTGGAAAAAGAAGCCACAGACAAACAATATGAAGGTAATAAATTTGGAAAAATAAATATTTGTAAAGCAGACGACAGATGAATGATGAATGTCTATAATAGAACAAAGGCTCCTGGAAATGGACAACAAACAGATTTTTAAGAGCCAGCAGGAAAGTGGACATAAATAAGCAATTCACAGAAGAGCAATTCATCGGCAAACACGTGAAGATGTTTCAGTTCAGAAGCCGTGGGGGAAATGCAGATTCAAGCACCGCTGGCACAGGGCCCCACCCCCAGGCACTGACACTGCAGATGAGCCTGGCGGGCCTGGGAGCATGAGGGGCGGGGGACCTTCGTACGCTGATGGCAGAAAGGAGAATCACCTCATCGCCTTGGAAAGCAGTCTGAAACCTGCAGATATGATGAAAAAGACAAGTGGGTGTCAATTCCCTGAGGAATAATTTTTGCCATAAAGAGAAAACCTTCATTGCAGGGAATTCATGTTCACAGCGCCTGTGCAGTTTTCTTTGTTGTGGCACAAGAAAAAAGCTACGGAAAATGAAGCGAATGCTATTCTAGGTGAATGGTTCTGTCTTCACTATGCTCCCAAGAGTCATGTACTGAACTACATGCCTGATACGGTTAAGACACCATGACAATGAGACCCAAGCTGTAGCCCTAATGGAAGTTTAATCTTGTAAAGGAGACAGAGGACAAGAAAATACATATATTAAAATGTCAGGAAGTAGGAAGATCACAAATAACTTAGGCGATAAAAGGAAATTCAGGGCTTCCCTGGTGAAGAATGACTCGCGGTAAAGAATCCAGCTGCCAACGCAAGAAAGACGGGTTTGATCCCCAGTTGGGGAAGATCCCACACCAGTTCACTTCAGCTGCTCAGTCGTGCCCGACTCTTTGTGACCCCATAGACTGCAGCACACCAGGCTTCCCTGTCCATCACCAACTCCCGGAGTTTGCTCAAACTGCTGTCCATAGAGTTGGTGATGCCATCCAGCCATCTCATCCCGTGTCGTCCCCTTCTCCTCCTGCCCCCAATCTTTCCCAGCATCAGGGTCTTTTCCAGTGAGTCAGTTCTTTGCACCAGGTGGCCGAAGAATTGGAGCTTCAGCTTCAGCATCAGTCCTTCCAGTGAATATGCAGGACTAAATTTCCTTTAGGATGGACTGGTTTGATTTCCTTCCAGTCCAAGGGACTCTCAAGCGTCTTCTCCAGCACCACAGTTCAAAAGCATCAGAAGCATCCCGCATGCCGAGAAGCAACTAAGCCCATGGTCCGCAGCCACTGAGCCTGTGCTCCAGAGCCCGGGAGCCGCGACTGCGAGGCCAGGAGCCACAGCCGCTGAAGCCCGCGGCCTGGAGCCGCGCCCTGCAGCAAGCTAAGTCCCTGCAGCGCGGAGCCCCCTCAGCACACCCGGCCAGTGCCCCCACTTGCCGCACCTGGAGAAGAGCTCACATTTAGCAGCCAAGACCCAGCACAGTCAGAAATGATAATGAATAAATAAATTCAAAACGGAAATTAAGAAAGCAATTCCATCTAAAACAACATCTAAAAGAATTAAATACTTAGGAGTAAATTCACCTACTTGGTGAAAGCCTTGTGCGCTGGAAACTGCAAAACACTGCTGAAGAGAATTAAAAAGAAATAAACGGGAAGACATCCCGAATTCACAGACAGGAAGACTCAACGTTGGCAAGATGTCAGCAGTGCCCAAAGCAGTCTACAAATTCAGCACAATCTCTGAAAAGTCCAACAGCCCTTTCCCACAGTAGAAAAGCCACTCATCAAATTGATATGGAATTGCAAAGGGCTCCAAATAGCCAAAACACTCCTGCAGAAGAATAAGTTGGAGGATCCACATTTCCCGACTTCAAAACATACCACAGGGGACTTCCCTTGTGGTCCAGTGGTCAGGACTTTGCCTTCCGATGCAGGGGGTGGAGGTTCAGTCCCCGGTTGGGACACCAAGATTCCACATACTTCACAGCCAAAAACCAAAGCAGAAAACAGAAGCGATACTGTAACAAATTCAATAAAGACTTGAAAAATTATTTAAAAAAAAAAAACTTACCACAAAGCTACGGTAATTAAAACAGTTTGGTACTGGCACAGGAGCAGATGAATACAAGCACGGAGAGCCCAGAACAAACCTTCACGTGTATGGTCAAGTGACTTTTGACAAAACTGCCCAGACCACTTAACTGGGGAAAGGACCGACTTTTCAACAAATGGTGCTAGGAAGATTGGATATCTACATGCAAATGAATGAAGCTGGACCCTTACCTTACACCATATACAAAAATTAACTCAAAATGCATCAGAGACCTCAGTGTATGAGCTAGGGCTCTAAGAAAACATGGAGGTAGACACCCGTGACCTGAGGTTAGCCACAGCTTTCTTAAATAGGCCACCAAAAGCGCAAGCCACAAAAGAAAACATCAATTCAACTTCTGAAAATTCAGGACGTTTGTCCTTCAGAGGACACTATCAAGAAAATTAAAAGACAACTCACAATATGAGAGAAACGTATTTGCAAGTCTTGTATCTGATAAGTCTAATAACCAGAATACACCAGAACTCTTGCAACCCGGCAATAATAAGAAACAGCCTAACTAAAACAGGGGCAAAGGGTCTGAATCGGCATTTCCCCAGTGAAGATACACAAATGGCCAGTGAGCAAAGCTTCATAGGTACAAGAGGTGATGGAGCGTTCTGGAATTAAGTCTTGCTGATGGGTGATGCTGACACAACTCTGCATAGACTGAAAACCACAGAATGATATGGTTTAAATGGGAGGATTTTGTGGTATGTGAATTATGTCTCAGTTTAAAGCTCTTAAAAAGAAAGAGAATGAAGAGAGGTGCCGGAGGCATTGTGTTATAGCCGCTCTTCCACAGGCATTTGCAGCAGAGATCAGCGCCTATCATTCTTCGTAAACTGTACTGAATCACACCTCAATAAAAAGGAAAGGGGAAAACATAGCAACAGGAGGTGTGTATGGCGTGGTCGCTGACAAAGTGCAAGAAGATTGCACTGAATAGTAGCCTCTGTTGTTCGGTCACTCAGTCGAACCCGACTCTTTGTGACCCCAGGGGCTGCAGCACGCCAGGCCTCCCTGTCCTTCAGTGTCTCCCAGAATCTGCTCAAACACATGTCCATTGAGCCGGTGATGCCATCCAACCATCTCATCCTCTGTCACCCGCTTCTCCTCCCGCCTTCAGTCCTTCCCAGCATCAGGGTCTTTCCCAGTGAGTCAGCTTTTCTCATCAGGTGGCCAAAGTATTGGAGCTTCAGCTTCAGCATCCGTCCTTCCAATGAATAATAGTAACCTAGGAAAGGAAAAAACAATTTAAATCAAACCTGTGATCAATCAACACTGGAAATTAGAACTTCAACCAAATAAAGATGGGGTGAAGAATGGAGTTTGGTAGAGTTCTCCTTTACGGCTTCCCTGGGGCGCAGACTGTGAAGAATCCGCCTGCAATGCTGGGGAGTCGGGCTTGATTGCTGGGTTGGGAAGATCCCCTGGAGTAGGAAGTGGCAACCCACTCTAGTGTTCTTGCCTGGAGAATCCCATGGACGGAGGAGCCTGGCGGGCTACAGTCCATGGGCTTGAAAAGAGTCGGACACGACTGAGCGACTAACACAGGGCATAGCACACAGAGTTATCTTTCAAAGCACAGAAACTCAGAAACTACTTTAGCACCTATTAGAGTTTGTATCGGAGGAGGCAATGGCAGCCCACTCCAGTCCTCTTGCCTGGGAAATCCCATGGATGGAGGAGCCTGGTGGGCTGCAGTCCATGGGGTTGCGAAGAGTCGGACACGACCAAGCAACTTCACCTTCACTTTTCACTTTCATGCATTGGAGAAGGAAATGGCAACCCACTCCAGTGTTCTTGCCTGGAGAATCCCATGGACGGAGGAGCCTGACGGGCTGCTGTGTATGGGGTCTCACAGAGTCGGACACGACTGAAGCGGCTTAGCAGCAGCAGCAGAATCTGTATCCAGATTAAGACCAGGTCTCAAAGGGAAAACAGATGAGGACTGAGCAGAAAAGTGAAAGATCCCACATTTGAGGAAAGAGATTACTCCTTGAATGGGGAGCTCTTAGCACTGGGCTAGAGGGGCACACGGACACGGCGGGTGAGCTGCAGGCTGGAGGGTCCCCAGGTGCAAGGGTCTCACGAGCATTAAGAATAAGTGGCAAGATGGCTGTCGTGAAGAAGAAATGTTGGGGCTTCCCTGGTGGTTCAACACAACCAAATAAATAAATATCAATATTAAAAAGAAAGAAGAAATGTTACAGAAATATCTACTGTAAATGGGCTTTCCATGAACACCTAATATCCGAAATTTAACTGTACAAAGCACAAAAAAGTCTCTATCTGACCTACAAATCAGCTGTAAGTGAAAGGCCTGCAAGTTTTTTCCCAAAGCACGTGAAGAAGCTCGATACAGAAATCATGGGACTTATGGCGGAGAGATATAATTTGGTTTCAAATATGAGGAGCTCACAGAGATGACTCAGGTGACCGGGAAGACAGTGTCTTGCGTCCAGAAGCCTTGCGCTGCACACCTAGCTATTGGACGGCCTCCTGTGTGCGGTCTATTTCCCAAGCCTTACGAAGACCAGATTTCATTTTTAGCTGGGGCATGGTTGCATTCCCAGCTCCTGGGAAGTCAGGACAGCTGCTTGTCTCTGGTCTGTTCTGCCCGCTAGGCTGTGGGCTTCTGGAGGCCCAGGGCTTTGTGTCAGCAGGGACGTGGAGACCGTGGGTGTTTACAGGGACGTCTGTGTGATCCTGGAGCGGGTTGCCACTTCCTCCTCCGGGGGATCCTCCCAACCGAAGGTCGAATCTGGATCTCCTTCATTGCAGACAGATTCTTCACTACTACACAAGTAAAAATTACGGTAACTATCCAGTTAAGGTGTGGGGGGGTACTTAGGGTGCATGATACCTCAGTGAAAATAGGTAACATGAAGAAACGGCGTTTTTTAATAGCATACTGCTACTCCTGTAAGTTTGAAACACACACACAGGAAATAAGCTTAAACACTTTTTTAACCACCATGCACCCTTTGTCCTGGGGGCTGCTGAGGCCAGAGGGTTGGGGTTCAGTTAAACAGTGGGAGGCCCGGCGCTGGGGCCCCAGAGGTGCCCTGGGGGAGATCACCAGCTTTCTGCACGCTGGCCCGGCCCAGCACCTGCCCAGGCCCTGGTCCCCGAGCTCTCCTTTGCCCGCTCGGGCCCCAGCTCGCTGCCCACTCCACCTGCCCATGGCTGCAGGTGGAAGTGATCCGCACGGTCCCCACGCCTGCTCCATGACTGACCCCCGGAGAAGCGGTGGGCAGAGGGGACCCCCGAGGGATTCCGACAGCACCTGGGCCACCTGACACAGGGCCTGGGGCAGCAGGAGGTGCAAGCGGGTCCAGAGACTCCAGGGGGAGCAGCACCCCCAGGACCTGCATCACCGCCCCTTCCTTCCCTCCACCCCCGTTGAGGCCCTCACCACCTGGGAGGTGTCCAGACTGCCTCTTCACGGGGATCTGGGCAGCAGCCCATCCCCAGCTCTCAGATCCCCCAACATGCTGAGCAGCCCTCCCGCTTGCAAAGTCCCGCATGCTTCCCTGTTTCTCCTGGGACCCTCCAGTTAAGCCCCCGTTCACCCCGCTCCTCTCTGCCTCCTGCCACCCCTGGGCTGCTGCTGCCCGCAGGTCAGGAGGGACTGAGCATCCAGGGTGCCAGGCCTCAGTGGGTGTGGCCAGGGCCCCGGCCACCCTGGCCCTTCCCGGAGAGCTGAGCTCTGCCCTTCCATGCCCCTCTGAGCACTCCCCACCCCCGCGACCCCTCATGGCCCAGCGAGGGTGGACCCCAGGCATCCATCTCCTAATCCTGCGAGGACCCCTCGCCCACCGGCAGATGGTGATTCTGGTCCCACCGGGGCCAGGTGTGTTCGAAGGGCTGCATTTGCCCACAGTGCGCGACTCTGGAGGCCATGAGGGTCTCTGTGGAGAAGCCCACGGTTTTTGTTCAGTCGGTAAGTTGTGTCCAACTCTTTGCAGCCCTACAGACTGTAGCCAGGCTCCTCTGTCCTTCACTATCTTCCCGAGTTTGCTCAAACTCGTGTCCACTAAGTGGGTGATGCCATTTAACCATCCCATCCTCTGGGACCCCTTCTTTTGCTTCAGTCTTTCCCAGCATTTGCAGAAGGAAATGGTAACCCACTCCAGTATCCTTCCTGGAAAATTTCAAGGACTGAGGAGCCTGGCAGGCTACCATCCATAGGGTTCCAAAGAGTCGGACATAACTTTAACTAACTTAACTAGCTTAACTTTAACTAACTTCCCAGCATCAGGGTCTTTTCCAGTGAGTCAGCTCTTTGCATCAAGTGGCCAAAATATTGGAGCTTCAGCATCAGTTCTTCCAGTGACTATTCAGGGTTGATTTTCTTTAGGATCGATTCCTTTGATCTCCTTGCTGTCTAAGGGACTCTCAAGAGTCTTTGTCAGCACCGCAATTCAAAAGCATCAATTCTTCAGCGCTCAGCATTTTTTATGGTCCAAATCTCATATCCATATATGACTACTGGAAAAACCATAGCTTTGACTAGACATACCTTTGTCAACAAAGTGGTATCTCTGCTTTTCAATACATGTCTAGGTTTGTCCTAACTTTTCTTCCAAGGAGCAAGCATCTTTTAATTTCGTGGCTGCAGCCACCATCCACAGTCATTTGGGAGCCAGAGAAAATAAAATCAGTCACTGTTTTCCATGGTTTCCCCATCTATTTGCCATGAAGTGATGGGACCAGATGCCATGATCTCAGTTTTTTGAATGTTGAGTTTAAGCCAGCTTTTCCACTCTCTTCTTTCACCGTCATCAAGGGCTTCTTTGGTTCCTCTTCAGTTTGTGCCATAAGGGTGGTGTCATCTGCATATCTGAGGTTATTGATAGTTCTCCCAGCAATCCTGATTCCAGCTTGTGATTCATTCAGCCTGGCATTTCTCATGATGCACTCTGCATGTAAGTTAAATAAGCAGGGAGACAATATCCAGCCTTGTCATACTCCTTTCCCAGTTTTGAAACGGTTAGTTGTTTCATGTCTGGTTCTAACTGTTGCCTCCTGACCTGCATACAGGTTTCTCAGGAGGCAGGTAAGATGGTCTGGTATTCCAATTTATTTAAGCATTTTCCACAGTTTGTTGGGATCCCCACAGTCAAAGGCTTTAGTGTACTCAGTGAAGTATAAGTGTTTTTCCCTTGCTTTCTCCATGATCCAAAGAATGTTAGCAACTTGACGTCTGATTCTCTGCCTCTTTGAAACTCAGATTGCACATCTGGAAGTTCCCAGCTCATGTACTACTGGAGCCTGGCTTGAAGGATTTTGAGCGTCACTTTATTCGCATGTGAGATGAGTGCAGTTGTGCGGTAGTTTGAGCATTCTCTGGCACTGCCTTTCCTCGGGGCTGGAATGGAAACTGACCTTTTCCAGTCCTGTGGCCACTGCTTAGTTCTCCAAATTTGCTGGCATATTGAGTGCAGCACTTTCACAGCATCATCTTTTAGGGTTTGAAATAGCACAGCTGGAATGCCCTTATCTTCACTAGCTTTGTTCACAGTGATGCTTCCTAAGGCCCATTTGACTTCGTACTCCAGGATGTCTGGCTCTAGGTGAGTGATCACAGCACCGTGGTTATCTGGATGATGAAGATCTTCTGTGTATTCTTGCCACCTTTTCTTAGTCTATTCTGCTTCTTTTAGGGCCTGACCATTTCTATTCACTATTGTGCCCACCCTTGCATGAAATGTTCCCTCAGTTCAGTTCAGTTCAGTCGCTCAGTCGTGTTCGACTCTTTGCGACCCCATGAATCGCAGCACCAACTCCCGGAGTTCACCTAAACTCATGTGCATTGAGTCGGTGATGCCATCCAGCCATCTCATCCTCTGTCGTCCCCTTCTCCTCCTGCCCCCCATCCCTCCCAGCATCAGGGTATTTTCCAATGAGTCAACTCTTCGCATGAGGTGGCCAAAGTACTGGAGTTTCAGCCTCAGCATCAGTCCTTCCAATGAACACCCAGGACTGGTCTCCTTTAGGATGGACTGGTTGGATCTCCTTGCAGTCCAAGGGACTCTCAAGAGTCTTCTCCAACACCACAGTTCAAACGCATCAATTCTTCGGCACTCAGCTTTCTTCACAGTCCAACTCTCACATCCATACATGACCACTGGAAAAACCATAGCCTTGACTAGACAGACCTTTGTTGGCAAAGTAATGTCTCTGCTTTTGAATATGCTATCTAGGTTGGTCATAACTTTCCTTCCAAGGAGTAAGCATCTTTTAATTTCATGGCTGCAATCACCATCTGCAGTGATTTTGGAGCCCCCCAAAATAAAGTCTGACACTGTTTCCACTGTTTCCTCATCTATTTCCCATGAAGTGATGGGACCAGATGCCACGATCTTCGTTTTCTGAATGTTGAGCTTTAAGCCAACTTTTCCACTCTCCTCTTTAACTTTTATCAAGAGGCTTTTTAGTTCCTCTTCACTTTCTGCCATAAGGGTGGTGTCATCTGCATAAGTGAAGTTATTGATATTTCTCCCGGCAATCTTGATTCCAGCTTGTGCTTCTGCCAGCCCAGCGTTTCTCATGATGTACTCTGCATATAAGTTAAATAAGCAGGGTGACAATATACAGCCTTGATGTGCTCCTTTTCATATTGGGAACCAGTCTGTTGTTCCATGTCCAGTTCTAACTGTTGCTTCCTGACCTGCATATAGGTTTCTCAAGAGGCAGGTCAGGTGGTCTGGTATTCCCATCTCTTGAAGAATTTTCCACAGTTTATTGTGATCCACACAGTCAAAGGCTTTGGCATAGTCAATAAAGCAGAAACAGATGTTTTTCTGGAACTCTCATGCTTTTTCGATGATCCAGCAGATGTTGGCAATTTGATCTCTGAAATGTTCCCTAGATATCTCCAATTTTCTTGAAGAGATCTCTAGTCTTTCCCATTCTGTTGCTTTCCTCTACTTCTTTGTACTGTTCATTGAAGAAGGCCTTCTTATCTCTCCTTCTTGCTATTCTCTGGAACTCTGCGTTCAGTTGGGTATATCTTTCCATTTCTCCCTTGCCTTTCATGTCTCTTCTTTCCTCAGCTATTTGTAAAGCTTCTTCAGACAACCACTTTGCCTTCTTGCGTTTTTTTTTCCTTTGGTATGGTTTTGGTCACCACCTCCTGTACAATGTTCTGAACCTCCGTCCATAGTTCTTCAGGCACTCTGTCTACCAGATCTAATCCCTTAAATCTATTTGTCACTTCCACTGTATAGTCATAAGGAATTTGATTTAGGTCATACCTGAATGACCTAGTGATTTTCCCTACTTTCTCAATTTAAGCCTGAATTTTGCAATAAGGAGCTCATGATCTAAGCCAGTTAGCTCCAGGTGTTGTTTCCACACAGTTGCTGACTATATAGAGCTTCTCCATCTTCAGCTGCAAAAAATATAATTTGATTTCAGTACTGACTCTCTGATGATGTCCATGTGTAGAGTCGTCTCTTGTGTTATCGGAAAAGGATGTTCGCTATGACCAGCGTGTTCTCTTGACAAAGCTCTGTTAGACTTCGCCCTGCTTCATTTTGTACGCCAAGGCCAAACTTGCCTGTTACTCCAGGTATCTCTTGACATCCGACTTTTGTGTTCCAGTCGCTTATGATGAAAAGGACATCTTTTTTTGGTGTTAGTTCTAGAAGGTAGGTCATCATAGAACTGCTCAACTTCAGCTTCTTTGGCATCAGTGGTTGGGGCATGGACTTGGATTACTGTAATGTTGAATGGTTTGCCTTGGAAACGAACAGAGATCATTCTGTCGTTTTTGAGACTGCATCCAAGCACTGCGTTTCCGACTCTTGTTAACTGTGAGTGCTACTCCGTTTCTTCTGAGGGATTCCTGCCCGCAGTAGATATAATGGTTAGCTGAGTTAAATCCACTCGCTCCAGTCCACTTTAGTTCACTGATTCCTAAGATGTTGGTGTTCACTCTTGCCATCTCCTGCTTGACCACATCCAATCACGCTGATTCGTGGACCGAACGTTCCAGGTTCCTGCGCAATATTGCTCCTTACAGTATCTGACTTCACTTCCGTCACCAGTCGCATGCGCAACTGATGGACCTCCGCTTTCCCCAGCCTCTTCATTCTTTCTGAAGCTGTTAGCAACTGCCCTCTGCCCTTCCCCAGTAGCATCCTGGACGCCTTCCGACCTGGGGGGCTCCCCTTCCAGGGTTACGTCTTTCTGACTTTTCACACTGCCCATGGGCTTCTCCAGGCAAGAGCTCTGGAGTGGGTTGCCATTTCCTCTTCCAGTGGACCACGTTTTGTCAGAATTCCTCACTACAACCCGCCCACCTTGGTTGTTTTTCCGGACGCCGCGGCTCAGAGCTTCCGTGAGTGCGCAAGCCCCTTCCCCGGGGCAGGGCTGTGACTGTCAAGCGGAAGACCCCGGTTAGCCGCGCACGCGGCGCCGTTACGGCTCGCTGCCGCCAGGGGGCGCGCTGGGCGCGGGCTGGGCTGCGCCACGAGGCGCGCGGCGGGCGCGGGGCGCGCGCGTGCGGGAAGAAAGGGCGCTCTCCACGCGGACACCGGCTCGAGGCCGGCGCTCCCGGGCGAGGAGCGAGACGAGCAGGTGGGACGCGCCGCCCAACCGTCCCCTGCCCGCAGCCTCCCAGATCAGGAGCCCTCCTGTGGAGACCCCAAGGCGCTCCGTTTACTCCGCAGAACTAGGCTGAGCGAGCTGCGGCCCACCCCAGGGGCGGTGCCCAGCCCGGCCCGAGCGTCCTCAGCGCCGTCCTCGGCCTCTCAGGCCCCGGTGCCCAGCCCTCCCTTGGGCAGCCCCTGCTCTGCTCTGCGCTAGTGCAGTGCCCTCTTGGCTGACCTCTGGCCCCCCTGCCCTGCGCTGTGTGCTGTCCACGCAGCAGCCAGAGAGGGGCCAGAACCCAGGTCCCGTCCTGTCACTCAGGGGATGGAATCCACTCAAACGCGAAAGCCCTGCAGTGGCCGCCAGGCCTGTGTGCCCCCACCCCCGCCCCGTCCGCCCTGCTCTCCTCTCTCCTCTCTCCTCTCCAGACGCTCTGCGCCCCCAGCACACCCGCAATGTCCGCCTGGATCAGCCTCTGCTCACAGATCCCGGTCAGCCAGAAGCCCCGCCCGCCCCCTGATAGGCAGATCTGGCATCCACAGTATTTACTTTCTTATTTGCTGATAGGGCCACGGAATACTGCCACCCGCTCTCATGAGCGCCATCCAGAAGGGCCCTGGGGCTTAACTAATCATCTGGAGGGCCCAGGTGAGCTTCCCCGGCAGAGTCCAGACCAAACCCCAGCGCCTACCTGCGCCTCTTTCTGATCTGTGCCGCCCCTTGACCCCGACCTGGCTGGGAGAAAGCTGCCCCACCCCTGCCTTCTCAACCCACACAGCAGGTCGCTTAGTCAGGGTTTCGCTAACATAGGCAGAAGGTAGAGGGGAGCAGAGGAGAAGGCAATGGCATCGCACTCCAGGACTCTTGCCTGGAGACTTCCAGGGACAGAGGAGCCTGGTGGGCTGCCGTCTCTGGGGTCGCACAGAGTTGGACACGACTGAAGCGACTTAGCAGCAGCAGCAGCAGCAGAGGGGAGCAGACGGAGCGGCAGAGTAATCCACTGGAGGATATGGCCCAGGTTTCTGAGCCTCCCAGAGTTCTCAGGAAGCACCCCTGCTGATTCTCCATCCATCCAACCATCTTGCTGTCCAGTCACCCACCCCACACAGTCATTCCTCCTTCCCTCCGCTCATCTTCCGGTCCATCCTTCTAGCCTCCACCCATCCAGTCATCTTCCTGTCCATGCATCAATCCCAAACATCCATCCACCCACCCATCCAATTCTGACCCATTCCGCCATCCGGACACCTGTCCGTGCCACTCGTCCACCTATCGTCCACCCACCCAGTCGTCCGCCTGCACTCGCTCGTTTGTTTTGAGGCGTCTCAGCTCGTTAGGGTGTAATGAGCTGTCTGTCAGTCCCTGCGCTCTGTCCAATCCCCCTTTCTCTCCCATAATTATATCTCAGGGTCCACAACATTCAGGCATCAAGACATCCCGGACAGTTTGAAATGTCCCTCTGATAGCCAGTTTCAGCCTCCGCTTTCCCTCAGGAATCCCACTGCTGGCCACACCTGTGACTCTCAGGCTCTGAACTGCGGCGGGGTCGGGGCTGCTCACTCGCTCCAGCACTGGCTCGAGAAGATCGCTGACCTCCTTCTCCTGGGCCTCGGCCTTCTTGTTTTGGGGGGCAAGAAGCTGAGGTGGGGAAGCAAGGAACACTGTAGCGGGGGCCCGTTCCTGCTCCCGGGCTCTGGCCAGGCCTCATCCTCCTGCAGTCGGATGCCCTGCAGCAGTGGAGGCCGTCCGTGGCTGTCCTGGGGCAGCGGTCAGCCTCAGCTGGGCCCCTCCTCTGCTGAGCCCCCAGCAGCAGTCCCTGGCTGCAGGCCCTTCTCCATGGTGGCAGCCCCTAGTCACAGCCTGCCCCCCGAGGCTCTCCTCCCCAGCCTCCCCTGACCCTCACAGGCCTCCACCCTGCCCTGTGCCCTGGGAGGCTGGCTCCCACGCCAGCTAGTTTCCGGCTGGATCGGCCTGAGGCAGACACGAACAAGTGCCCAGAGCAGGGGGCTCCCTGGTAGTTTAGGTCATCTTCCTGAGCTCCCACCCAGCTTTAATGCCCAGCCTCTGGCAGCGGCCATGCCCCTCCGTGACCTCGGCCACTGGGGAGTCCTGCTCTGCAGGCCCAGCTCCTCGTGGGTTCCAGAAACATTAGCTGCTACCCTCGTCCTTCGAGCTCAAAAGACAGTGACTGTCCTGTTTGCGAGCCTCCAGTGCCCCTCCATCTCCCCTCTGCTCCCCAAGGCGGCTCCACCTCTGCATAAATAGTGCCTTTGGTAAAGAGTCTGTATCCAAAATGTCTGGGATGAACACGGCTTCCCGACTGATCCTGTAACCAGTCGCCAGAGCTCACCTGCTGACACGGGCAGGAATCAGTCTGTCTGTGGAAGGAAGAGACCCAGGGGGTGGGGCCGCGAAGGGCGGGATGTGAGGCTGGTGGAGCTGGGTGCCCCCTGGTGGGTGCACGCAGGCAGGGCTGGGGTTGGCCCTTGAGGCCGAGTCCCCAGGGGAAGCCCTGATGGCTGGCTGGCTGTTGGCCGAAGCAGAACCAGGCTGGGGATTTCAGACCTTCACGCAGCTCCGCGCTCTGAGTCAGGCCATAGACCCCCCAAGCTCCGTGATGGGGAGGGCCTGGGTCCCCCCGAGGAAGGCTGCTGCTGTGGGGCCTCACGTGTCCGCCACAGACCTTTCCCCAGGCCTGTCCCAGAGGACCGGGGCCACCAACCATGTGAGCCGGGGAAGAACAGGCACGTTCCCTGGGGGTGGCCACATGCTGGCCCCTTGGGCCTCCACGTGCCGCCGTGTCAGAGGGGAGGCTTTGGGAGCTCAAGTGACGGAAGAGTCTGGCCCGAGTCCATTTCAGGGTGAGGCCAGTGGGTTGCGGTCACTCCTCCGGTTCCTGAGCTCAGGCAGACACGGCGCAGGAGTGATGGGCTCCTGCCCTTGGGAAGGAGAATGGAGAAGCCACTTTAGGGAAACTCAGGTCTTCTCTCAGTACTCCAGACCCCAGGCGTCCTCTCCGGGCCTCGGCGGTCTCCCTCTGGGTGTCCTACCATTCAACTCGGTTCTGATACTGTCTGCCCAAAACGGCACAGATCCCACAGGTTGAGGGCTCAGCTTGCAAGACAGCCCCATCCCCCATGTACCAAGTGCAAGTCCAGCTTGTCGCCGGTGCTTCTGACTCCGAGGCTTCTATGTCAGGGGCCCCATGATGCTCTCTTCAGGGTCAATAATTTGTGGATTGGCTCACAAAGCTGAGGGGGATGTTTCCTTATGTTTACTAATTTCCAGTAGTCACGTGAGAGTTGGACCACAAAGAAGGCTGAGCTCCAAAGAACTGATGCTTTGGCATTGTGGTCCTGGAGAAGACTCTTGAGTGTCCCTTGGACTGCAAAAGGATCAAACCAGTCCATCTAATGGAAATCAGTCCTGAATGTTCATTGGAAGGACTGATGCTGAAGCTGAAGCTCCAGTACTTTGGCCACTTGATGCCAAGAGCCAGCTCACTGGAAAAGGACCTGATCCTGGGAAAGATTGACGGCTGGAGGAGAAGGGCGTGGCGAGAGGGTTGGGTGGCATCACTGACTCGATGGAAATGACTCTGAGCAAGCTCCAGGAGCTGGAGATAGACAGGGAGGCCTGGTGTGCAGTGTCCATGGGGTCACAAAGAGTTGGACACGACTGAGTGACTGAACTGAGCTGAACCTCCCAGCACCTGGATGTGTCCCCAACCCAGAAGCTCATGTTGTTAGAGAGTTTTCATAGAGCTGAATCTGCAGCACCCCTCTTGGCTTCAGTGGGCAGGGCTGAGCACTCCAGTCCTCTACCATTGGGCCTTTCTGGTGACCAACTCCATCCTGAGGCCATCCAGGGGCCCCAACCCAAACCACTCATTAGCATAAATCCAGGTGTTATCAAAAAAGGCCTCCTTATGAAGAAGAAAAGACACTCCCTATCACTCAGAAAATTCCAAGGATTTTAGGAGCTCTGTGTCAGGGATGGGACAAAAACCAAATTCATTTTTTATTACATCATGGGGAGGAAGGGCCAAGCAGAACACCCAAGGGAAAGGCCTCCAACCTTGCTAAAACTATCCCCAAGGGATTGAAATTAACATCATCATGAAAGACTTGACAACACAGAGGTGATGATTCTCCGGACTCAGCCCTGCCGATACCCTGGTGTGAGACTTCTGCCGCCCAGAACCTGAGAGAATAATGCTGCTGCTCGAAGTCCCTGCGTCTGCGGTGCTCGGCTACAGCAGCAACAGGGAAATAACACGCTCCCTTGTCCCGTGCGCTCATTTCACTGTGCGTCCACAGGCCGGGCGTGGAGACCAGTGGGAGGCTGTGACAAGCCTGATCAGACTGCGATGAGTCTAAGGCATCTGCAGCTTTTCTGGATGCTGTGTGTCTGGGGAGCAAACCACCACGTCCTTTGTGCCCCGCGTGCAGCTAGTCACCCGCCTGGTGGTTTGTTTCCCCTTCAGTTCTGACTAATCTGAAAAACCCAGAAGCCTTCTGCTTTTCCTTGGCAGGGCTATCAGTACACCCGGCCTCCGTCACAGCCTGGCTCCGGGGGAACTTGGTCACTTGACGGCCGGCAGCTGATACACTGCTCTGGGCCCTGCACTGGCTGTCCCCGTTATTAGGAAGCGGTAAGGGCGCCAGACGCCGCGGTGGGACCTGCGTCAGAGGGTGGGAGCTGAGCCTCATGCAAGTTCAGGCGGCATTTCCAGGGTCCCGGGGTCTGGAACGTGGCGGTCAGCCCTCGCCCCAGAGTGAAGAACGGGTCGCCGTAACTCGCGCTGCCCACTCGAGGAACGGGCCGCCGCGCTTGGCGAGTCATTTCGGAACTCTGTTTTTCTCGGCCGTGCTCGGTGGCCTGCAGGACCTCAGCTTCCCAAGCTGTGCCCCCTGCCGTGGAGTGTGGAGCCCTCCCGGGCTGCCGGGTCATCCCCGTGGTGGCCGTCTTAGATTTTGGAGGCAACACGTACTATCTGACCACGTTTCCCAACCCGTTTACTGAGTGACGTGAGGGCTTCCAGGCTCGAGTGGGGCCAGATCAAGAGGAGTGAGAGCTCTTGCTTGAGGCCAGGCCACCCTGCCATTTGGGACCCACAACCCATTGGGGCTGGTGCTTCTGAGATGCCAGAGAAGAAGGGGTTCTGGGGAAAGCCTCCGGCAGCCCTAACAGGGGAACTGCTGGACCCCAAGTTGGCGGATACGACATCGTGGCCTCGGTAGCGACAGGCAGCTCCTGGCTGAGCTGCTGGCCCCGGGAGACGAGACCACGGGTTGGGAGGTGACCCTGAGCCACCCTGGTGCCCTACTGATCCTCCGTCCACACCAACGGAGAGTAAACCCGCCCCATGCACCCCCGTCTTGGACTGAGGACAGCGGACGTGCGGCCGGGCCCCGCCGGGTCCAGGGGCCTTGAGTGTCTGCTGGACGTGGAGGCCGCTGCTGCGGCTGCTCCATCCGGGTGTGGGTGAGCCTCATGCAGTGACCCTTGGATGGGTGAACAGAGAACGGCACGAGCTGGCACAGGGTGTCAGCGGGCAGCTGGCTCCATGGCGCACAGCCCGGCTCGGTGAGGCCCCGGAGGACCACGGCCAAGCCACCTTCGGAGCGGTCACAAGGACCGCCCGGAGCGTGACTGCCTGGTTCACGAGGTGTGGCCCCCAGTGGGAGTGGGGGTGGCCCACAGGGCGGTGGCTGGGGTGTGGAGAGCTGGGCAGGGGTCTTCTAAGGAGGTTCTTGAAACAGGCAGAGCGTGACGACACCTGTGTCCCACAGAGATGTTCCCAGAAGCCTCTGCTGCCCAGGAGATGCTTGAAAATCAGGTGGACAGGAAGGCCCTGTCTGCGGGGTCTGACACTCCTCACCAGGACCCCGCGGCCCTCGCCCAGGGTGCTCCCAGCAAGCAGGCACGGTGGCCGCAGGCTCTGCATCAGGCTGGCTCCCCAGACCCCTCCAGCCGCCTCACTGCCGGGCGCCCGTTTCACCAGCAGGGCACCCCTCACCCTGCCCTACCCCCGCCCCCGCCCGCACCTCTGTGAACAGGCCCCTCATGCTGCCTCTGTCTCTGAATCCACAGGGTAAGCTGTTTTCTGCAGCAACCCCTCTCCCTGGCTCTCCCATGGACCAAGCCCATCTCTCATCCGTGGGTACCTGCTGCTCTAAGAGGCCTCTAGCCCTTGGAAATACCAGGAGGGTGGCACTGTATCCTGCATGCGGCCACCTTCAGGGAGGATAAACCCAACCCCTATGGACGGAGCTCTAGGATGACGAGGTGGGGAGGAGGGGGTGGTCCAGGACGGGGCGCTCCCTCGGCCTGAGCATTTGCGGCTCTCCCCACCCATCCTCTCTGGGCTGCGGCAGGACAGGCCGGGTGGCAGGGCGTTGCAGGAGGCTGGTGGCCCTGGCTGGCAAAGCTCTCAACAGAATTTGCTTTGGAAGCACAAGGAGGGGCGTCTGGGGCAGGGGCCTCGCCACTGAGCAGACCCCCCAGCTCATGTCTGGTTACGTGTCCATCTGCCCGCTCTCCCCTCACCCTGACACTCACGGTTGCTTGAGGGATGGGCTGTTGTACGCGTGTTCTGAGGCTGCTGCAGCAAAGATCTGCCGACCAGGGTTTCTAAAACCACAGGAGCTTATTCTCTCAGGCTCCGGAGGCCAGAAGTCCAGCATCCAGGTGTGGCCACACCGTGGTCCCTCTGAAGGTCTGCGGGAGGGGCCTCTAGCTTCTGGGTGCTGTCAGTCTGGCGTTCCAGGGCTCGAAGCCGCAGCCCCTCAAAGTCTGTCCCTGTAGTCATGCGGCCTTCTCCCCTGGGGATCTGTCTCCACGCTTCCCTCTTATGAGAACACCAGCGTCCTGGACTGAGGCCCACCCCAAGGATCTCCTGGTGACTTGATGACACGGTCCCAATTGCAGGCATGGGATGAGGACACAGCATCTGGGGAGACACATCCGGCCCCTAACGGCTGTGGATGAAGGGATCCACTCTAGCTTGTTTACGCATGTGCGGATTTATAAGGAGCTGTGAGAGGGCTCACGGATCTGGCTCAGCTTCCAGGAACAGTGCCCAGAATCCCTGCCAGGACTGGTCTGGCTACGGGCTCTACTACCCCCACCACGCCCGAGCTGTTGTGGCAGCAGGAGGTGGACACCACCCCTGGTGGCCCCAGAAACAAGTTGCCTCTGCCAGGACCAGTCCAGCAAAACCGCTGCCCCAGCAGCCCACGGGTCCTGGCGCCGCTGCCCCCTCCCGGGTCAAGCTGGACATCTGCCCCTAGTGGTGAGGGAAGGCTGGGCAACGCAATCCTTCTGGATTCCAAGCCGGAGGGACAGGATTCACAACGTGGGAACCACCCAACTGCAGAGATGATATTCAAAAGAGGCTGGGAGGCAGCAATGCCTGGCGTCCCCTGCAGTCACACCTCCACCCTCCTCTCCCCTTCTCTCTTCTGCTATAAACACTGGAAACACTTCGTGCCCGCTCCCCCAGGTCTGCTGTAGTAGGTCACATAGTTCTGACCAGTGAGATGTCCCTGAAGACTGCTGGGGAGCTTCTGGGGAGTTCGTTTCTATGATAAAAGAGGTAGACATCCCTTTCGCTATTCTTTCCGCTCTTTGTCTAGCCTGGAACGTGAATGTGGTGTCTAGAGCTGTGGCAACCCTCTGTGAGCATGAGGGAAGCCAAACATGATTGCGGAGATGCTGGTCTGACATGACGGCTGCTGAGCAGACTTGCCTGCCTCCAGGACTCTTGTTATGGGAGAAAAATAAACCCCTGTTGGTCCAAACCACTGCACTTTTCATAATTACTGCATTTGAAACCAAGTGAAAGTGAAAGTGAAGTCGCTCAGTCGTGTCCGACTCTTTGTGACCCCATGGACTGTAGCCTACCAAGCTCCTCTGTCCATGGGATTTTTCAGGCAAGAGTACTGGAGTGGGTTGCCATTTCCTTCTCCAGGGGATCTTCCCCACCCAGGGATTGAACCCAGGTCTCCTGCATTGTAGGCAGACGCTTTACTATCTGAGCCACCAGGGAACTTGAAACCAAAAGTGCTTCTAACTGACATACCAGCCATGCATTCATCCAACTGTCCATTCATGTATCTTTGAAAATTAGTAAAGCAAAGCTCACTCAAATGGAACTAAGAGGCCAGAAGGAGGAGCTCTCACACACGTACCGCTCAGTACAGGTACCCCATCAACACGACTCAGACAGGAAGACGGGTCCCTCATCCCCAGCAGGAAGTGACATTGTTTTATTATCAGGAGGAGGAAGAAAGATTTTTTCCTTGCCTGGCAACAGCTCACTCAATAAGAGACAGTCACAATTTGGCCAATGAAAACCCACTATACTCTGATCTCCTAGTTTCCGTCAACACTTTGTGTTTATAACAGCCCCGCCCAACTTCTTTTCCCCTCTATAAAAGAGTTTCCTCTTTTTGGCTTTGCCACAATTTCATATGGTTTGCCATAGTTGCGAGTCTAGAATTTCAATCCTTTACGGCTCCAGAATAAACTTGGTTTGCTGGTAAAAATAACTATTTCACTATTTTTGGTTAACAGGTCCAACAGTCCATCCATCTCCCTAGTGTCAACTACAGACGGGCACTTGCCAAGAGCAATCTCTAAGTGTTAGTCACTCAGTCACGCCCGACTCTTTGCGACCCCACGGTCTGCAGCTTACCAGGTTCCTCTGTCCATGAGATTTTCCAGGCAATGATACTGGAGTGGGTTACCATTTCCTTCTCCAGGGGATCTTCCCAACCCAGGGATCGAACCCAGGTCTCCCGCACTGCAGGCAGATTCCTTACCCACTGAGCTACAAGGGAAGCCCTACTAACACTTAACAACAAGGGCATCTGCCATCTGGAAACGGCACCCACTCCAGCACTCTCGCCTGGAAAATCCCATGGACGGAGGAGCCTGGTAGCTACAGTCCATGGGGTCACAAAGAGTTGGACACGACTGAGCAGTTTCTGTGGAGACTGAACCCTGTGCGGCTGCACATCCCCACCCCACCCCCCAGGAGAATTCAGGGTGGAGAGAGGCACTCTGTGCTCCAGGGAAACTGGTGGAACAGGTCTTTAGATAGATATTTTCAGGAACTGATTCTATGATCCCAATCCTTGCACTTCTTATCTAGAAAATCACTAAATCCCTTCATGGTGACATCAGCTCCTCCTGACTAGCAGAAAACCTTCAGTAAAGCAAGCACTTGATTGCGCTGAACTCCCCCTTTGCTGAAGTCTTATACACTGACCTTCCTCCCGCTGCCTCTTTGGAGCAGTCTCTCAGCCATCTCCGGGAGAGGTGCTGTCTCCTGGACTGCGGTCTGCACTTTGCCCCCAAGAAAAACTTAACTTGCAACTCACCTTGTGCGTCTTTCTGGTCAACACTGACTGTTCCAGGGAAAGTGTGCACGGATTTACAGTGGTTTTAAGGAAATGAGGGACAGTTTAAGTTTACTTGGAGACTTGGAATAAAGCTTGAGAGAAGGCATGGAAACCAACTGGAAGACAGAAGTGGGGATGGAAATGGAGTTATTCCAGCGAAGGCCTCTGCAGCAAGTTGTTTACTGTGAGAAGTAGGATTAGGGAAATGCAAAGTTTTAAAGGATTCCTAGATTTGTACAAACCCAAGCTGTCTAGTGGGGATACCACTTACACTATAGTCCTCTAAAGTAGTGGAGTTTTTTCTCCTAGAATTCACTTATCTCAGGCTTTGGAGATGGGTCAGAATTCCCCTCCACCCCCCTGCTGCCTCCAACGCTCCTCTGCGCCCTGGAGAGACACCCACCACACAGCTCCCTGCTGTCTGGCTCCATCGCCCTCTTCTACCCAACCTCCTTGGTGAGCTCAGGGGTGAGCCTAGCTTCGGACAAAACCAAGATGTCTCCCCAAAGCCCATAAAGTCAGGTGGTGGAAGAGTTTCTAATTAGAGAGACTTGAACCTGGAGGACATGCTGACTGCCTTGCTGAGGGTCAGTTCCGAGCTGCCCTGGCCTTGTGCCCCAGGGCTGAGCAAGGACCATCAGGACTGAAACTGTTTACCTTAGGGGGACTTGAACCCACGTGGCTGGGACTCAAACCCAGCCAAAACCCAGTCTGGGACTCTAACCTACCGACTCAACGGACATGAGTTTGAGCAGGCTCTGGGAGATGGTGAAGGACAGGGAAGCCTGGCATGCTGCAGTCTGTGGGGTCGCAAAGAATCGGACATGACTAAACAACAGCAACCCACGTGGCTGGGACGCAAACCCAGTCAAAACCCACAGTATCTGGTTTTGAGACCTAATAAAGCTCAGGTGTTTGATGTTTCATCACAGAAAGAATCCAGTGTAAGACAAAGCGATAAGATGCGGATTTTTTCAGTGAGAAACACACTCCACAGAATGTGGGCCATCTTAGAAGGCAAGTCTAGCAGCCACTAAGTGTGGCCTGGTTAGCTTTTATGGGCTGGGTAATTTCACAGGTACAAGGATTATTCCAACCATTTTGGGGAAGAGGTGGAGATTTCCAGGAGTTGGGCCACCAACCGCTTTTTGGTCTTTTGACGGGGCCTTGGAAATGGATCTTCCCTGTAGCTCAGACGGTAAAGATTCTGCTCCCCACGAAGACCTGGGTTTCATCTCTGAGTCACGAAGCTCCTCTGGAGAAGGGAATGGCAACCCACTCCAGCATTCTTGCCTGAAGAATCCCACGGACAGAGCATCCTGGCTGACTATTCAGTTCGTGGGGTCTCCAAGAGTCAGAGGCGGCTGAGCGACTGACGCTGCCCTGGAACCGCCACAGCGCTTCTGGGCGTGTCGCCTGTGTGCGGTCAGTCGCGTCCCACTCTCTGCAACCCCATGGACTGCAGCCCGCCAGGCTCCTCTGTTCATGGGATTCTCCAGGCCAGAATACTGGAGTGGGGTGCCTGTCCCTCCTCCAGAGGAGCTTCCCGACTCCGGGATCAAACCCAGGTCTCCCGCATTGCGGGCAGATTCTTCACCCTCGGAGCCACCAGGGCAGCCTGGTGTGCCATCGAGCTTGCTGACTGAGGATAAATGTCCGGTCAGAGCTGACTCGCCTGCCATCTTGGACCCGTTTGACCCCAACAGGTTTATGCTGTACCCGTGGGCTGCGTCAGCCGTCCAGGGGTTGCGCCCTCCTGCTTGGGGACCCTATGGCCGCTGCTTACTGGCGGGGCTGGAGCCGCACAGGGGAAGCAGGAGGGCCCCACAGGGAGTGTGGGACCCGAAGCGGGCAGGCTTCCCCGTTTCCTCCCGTCGCCCGGGACCCGGGCGCTGCGCGGCCCTCTCGGCCTCGCGCCTCCGCCCGCTCTCCCGCAGGGTGGCCGCGGCGCGCCGGCCGCAGTCATCTCCCGCGTCTCCTCAGCCTCGCCCCCGGCGTGAGGCGACCCCGCAGCACGGACGGGCACGGGGCGGCAAGGCCGGCCGCCGCCCAGCCCGCGGGCGCCGCGCTCGGGCGAACCGCCGAGCCTTCGCTCCCGCGGCCGCGCGCACCGAGCGCGCAGGCCACACGGCGGCACGCGGCGCGCGGCAGCGCCCGCCAGCAACGCGCCCCCCCGGCGCCCCGCGAGCGGGGCCGGAACCCGACGCCGCGCGGCTCGCGTTTCCGGGGGGCGCGGGGAGGCGACTTCCCGGAGCCAGCGGCGCGGCGCCCCACGTGACGTGCGGGCGCGGGCGGGGCGGGCGCGCGCATGCGCGAGCCGCGCGGCGCTTCCGGCTGGGCTGCGGGCGGGCGCTGAGGGCTGCGGGCGGGCGCTGAGGGCTGCGGCCTCGCCCTGGCTGCTCGGCGCTGTCCTCCTCTGGGCGAGCGGCCGCCCGGCTCCCGGCTTCCGCCGCCGCCCGTCTGGCTGCAGAGCCTCCTGGGGAGGGGGCGCGAGAAGCTGTCCCCTGTCAGCCTCCGCGGGCGGCGCAGGAGGACGGGCCGGGCGTTGGTAGCGGAGGCCCGGGCCCGCGCCCGCCCCTGAGCCGCGGCGGGGACCACCTTCCGCGCCAGGGACAGCCCCTGCCGGCGCGCCTGGGCCCTGGGCCGGGCCGTGGCGCCGGGCCTCAGAGAGGACGGGCTCGGACGGTGCTGGGAGATGAGACCCGGCAAGGGCGGAGATGGGCGAGGGCGCCCCGGCGGGCGCCCTGAGCCGCGGGGGTCACAGTGCGGAGCAGGCTGGCGCTCGGACCAGGGCGCCGGCTCTGGAGGTGGACAGGGGCCCCGTGTGCTCTGCGCACAGCTCCAGAGCCCGCCGTGGGCCGCGGGGGGCGGCGGAGGGAGGGCCCAGGCGTGACATCCAGGCGGCCGGCTTGAACAGCAGGCTCCCCGAAGCTCTCCTGTAGCGGGCGCGGCCGGTGCGTGGCGGGGAAGTCCGGGTTTCACTTCGTGTTCCTGGAAGGCACTCAGGAGACGTGTGGGTGTCACCTATGCGGCCGGAAGGGAGCTGGCGACAGGCAGCATCGCGTTAAGAGGTCCCAGCAAGACCCTCCACCACGGGGGCAAGGAGGAAAGGCCCCAGACAGGTGGCACTGGAGCGTGGGGGCCGAGGAGAGGGGCGGAGCAAAGCCGGTGAGGTGTAGAAGGAAAACGAGGAGCTGCTGAGGAGCAGGTTTCCGGGGGTGGTCAGCTTAGAAGTCAGAGCAGGTGGCCTGCTGGGAGAGAAACTTCCTGGAGAGCACTGCAGAGGAGAGAACTCTTCCCCTTGAACTAGAGGAGCTGATGCTCGAGTTGGCATGAAAGATGGACAAGTGAAAGAACCCCCTGCCAAAGGAACCCAGAAAAAAAGAGATGAGAGCAGCTCTCCCAGCCAGAGATCAAAACTCGTCTACTGAGCCCAGCGCAGAACCGCGGGGCAGGGGCTTGGGGGGAGCGGTGCAAGAGGACAGGCCCGGACGCACGTGGGAGTTTGGGGGCGAAGGTGCAGGTGGTGGACTCTAGTAGTGTTGCTCATCCGAATAATGAGAGTGTCAGATCCTCAGTGTGGCCACGTGCCAGTTAAAACGAAAGCATCGAACGAAGATAGGAAAGAAGTGAAACTAAAGGCGCTAGAAAGAGCTGGGTGGGTCCGGCAGCACTGGCGTGGAAATACCCCTGGGAAAGTGGGCGGGGGTGGGAGCGAGCACTGGAGGGAGGGGACCTCACACCTGTAAGGAGAGAAGTGTAACAGACGAGAAACTTCCTTTAAATCCCAGAGTGTGCTACCGTGCCGGGCTGGCAAGGTGGCCGGGAAGCAGGTGCAGGGGTGAGGGTAGGGGCGACCCCCAGGAGGCATTTTGACCCGGACAGGATCACGGGCGCGTTCCCCCACTGGGGATGCACACCAAATACCTCCTGTGCAGGACACACGATCAAGGTTGACTAGCCAAGGCGCTGCTTATTACAGCAAAAGTGGTAACCAGCCAGGCGTCCCTCTAGGGGACCAAATACATGTCAGGACAGCCACACCAGGGAACACTGCAGCCTCAACAACGGGGTCAAGAGATTTCCTATGTGCTGGCAGGAGAGGGCCTCCACGGTCTGTTTTTTTTCTGTTTTTTTAAAGTGAAAAAAAGCAACATGCAGAATGTGTATGGTATGCCACGTTTTGGGGGTGATGATAGGGGGAAGAATATTTGCCTGTATTTATAAAAGGAAACATTGGAGAATACACTAGAAGCGAATCATGGTGGAGGTAAAGATGGGGTATGGATATGAGAGTTGTACCATAAAGAAAGCTGAGCATCAAATAATTGATGCTTTCAAACTGTGGTGTTGGAGAAGACTCTTGAGAGTCCCTTGGACCGCAAGGAGATCAAAGCAGTCAATCCTAAAGGAAATCAGTCCTAAATATTCATTGGAAGGACTGATGCTGAAGCTCCAATACTTTGGCCACCTCATGTGAAAGTGAAGCTTGCTCAGTTGTGTCTGACTTTGTGACCCCGTGGACTATACAGCCCATGGAATTCTCCAGGCCAGACTACTGGAGTGGGGAGCTGTTTCCTTCTCCAGGGGATCTTCCCAATCCAGGGATCAGAACCCAGGTCTCTTGCATTGCAGGCAGATTCTTTACCAGCTGAGCCACCAGGGAAGCCCATGAATCCTGGAGAGAGTAGCCGACCCCTTCTCCTGCGGATCTTCCTGACCCAGGAATCGAACCGGGGTCTCCTGCATTGCTGACGGATTCTTTACCAGCTGAACTGGGCTGACTTACTGGAAAAGATCGTGATGCTGGGAAGGATTGAGGGCAGGAGGAGAAGAAGGTGACAGAGGATGAGATGGATGGCATCACCGACTCGATGGACATAAGTTTGAGCAAACTCTGGGAGATAGTGAAGGACAGGGAAGCCTAGTGTGCTGCAATCCATGGGGTCACAAAGTCAGACATGGCTGAGCAACTGAACAGCAACAAGATGGGGTACAGAGCAGGTGGGGAATTTACGTCCGGGGAGCACTCCAGTGTGTGTCTTTTAATGATAAAGAATGAAAACAGTAGTTCGGGGGAAAAGGAAACAGAAGGTACACAGAACTAACCAGTCATAAAAAGTGGGAGGAGGTGTGGGGTAAATAAGTTTTAATTAATGTTTGATCTGGGAACAAATGATTGGTAAGGTGGTTAAAAATTTAAAAAGTCCTCGACTTCCCACATACATGTGCAAAGTCAGTTCAGTCGTGTCCAACTCTTTCTACCCTGTGGACTGGAGCTCACCAGGCTCCTCTGTCCATGGGATTCTCCGGGCAAGAATACCGGAGTGGGTTGCTGTTTTCTTCCCCAGGGGATCGTCCTGACCCAGGGGTGGAACCCACGTCTCACATCTCTGCATTGGCAGGCGGGCTCTACCACTAGGGTCCCCGGGAAGAACCCCCCACTTCCCACACCAGACACCAACTTTCAGTCCCATGAGTGATCCACATTCCCAAGTTAGCTATTTGTTCGAGTATCCTTCCAGAGATTTTATACACGTCCCAACGATGCTCCCGTGCATAGAAGGAGCCATGTAGTTACACGGGAGGGTGGCCCAGCGCCTCTCTGCACTTCCTAGGTTCACCTCACGGTGCAGAGATCACCCTGCCCCACACGGGGCGCCTCCACTCCGTGGCTGTGACGTATTCTGTCCACTGTGTGGGCTGGGGTGTCACTAACCCGGGCCCTGCCCCTGGACATCGAAGCCGTTTCCAGCGGCTTGCTGCACGAGCAAGGCTCTGATGAAGACTCTCACACGTCAGTCACTTGGCGCTCGTGTGCACTTATCTGTAGGGCAGATTCCTAGAACGCCTGGGTCCAGCACTCATGCCGTCGTGGCGTGGACGGCAGTTGTCAAGTGGCCTTCCACCACAGACCCAGGCCAGCCGGCGCCCTGGCCGTCCCAGGTGCCAGTGCCGCTGCCCACAGCTGCCCCGAGCAAGGGTGGCACCAGGCTGTCAGCTTCGCCGGGCTGATGCAGAATGAACCTGTGTGTTGCGTTTTTTCTTTTTTCCCCACTCTAAACATCTACTCGTGGAGTCTTGGACGCAGCGGTGCAGTAGGCTCCCTGCCGCATCCCGAGTCTCAGCGACCCGCCCTTCCACCGTCCTCTTCGTGTCCAGACGCCCAGCTGCCCTTGTCTCCCCACAACTGTCTTGCAGTCTTAACAGCACGTGTGCGGAAAGACACAAAGCTTAATTTTAAATCCTGACAAACTGCACCCGCATGGCACACCCCACACGAAGTTGGAAATGTCCGTCACCCGCACGTGCCCTTGTGTCCTGCCTGGCCTGCCCTCCTCCGCCCAGCTGCCGTCCTGCGGGTTCCCCCGGACAGCTCTGCCTGCCCTGGAGCTCCTGGCAGGCATGGCGCACCCCATCCGCCTCTTCCCCTGGGAACGCTGATGTCCACCCACAGCACGCCTCACTCGCCTGTTCCCTTTGGGTCTGTTTCACCCCGTGGTGTGAGTGTGCAGCGGTCACATTCACTGATGTTCAGGCCATATCTAGTTTCCAAGTAAATATGGGAAAGCCACTGTGAACATTTCTTAAGGCTTTTAAAATTTTTAATACTTGGGCTGTGTCTCGAGGGGTGTGGAATCTTGGTTGCCCAACTAGGGACTGAAGCCACACGCCCTGCAGTGGATGTGCCGAGCCCTATCCTCTGGCCTGCCAGGGAGGCCCCAGCGGGAACATGTGAGTCAGGTCCCTTTGTACATGCGCGTGTCAGCTCTCCTGGGCCACGCTCTGGAGCGGAATCGCTTCCTCCAGTGATGGGCGTATGTCGGCCTTGGTAAGAAGCTCAGTCCCTCTTCCGTGTGGAGTGGGGGTGCTCTGGTTGCTCCACGTCTCCACCCCCACTCGGTGGTGTCGGTCACCGACTCAGGACGGGGTGCAGTGATGGCTCACTGTGGTTTTGTGAGTTTCAAGCTCTTCCATGTGCCTCTTGCCATTTATGTGTGTGTCTTCCCTTGGGACGTGTCTAGTGACCCTGCAGCCACAAACACACACGTCTGGCTGGTTGCAGTGTGTGTTGTTCAAAGCTAGGTTCCTGCCCAGATTCTGCTTCACTCGACCTCCAGTGCCTTCCCACTGTCACTCTAAACATAGCTTTTTTTTTGCCCGACATTTCTCACTACTTTCCATGGGGGTTCAGTTCAGTTCAGTCGCTCAGTCGTGTCCGACTGTTTGCGACCCCATGAATCGCAGCACGCCAGGCCTCCCTGTCCATCACCATCTCCCGGAGTTCACTCAGACTCACTTCCATCAAGTCAGTGATGCCATCCAGCCATCTCATCCTCTGTCGTCCCCTTCTCCTCCTGCCCCCAACCCCTCCCAGCATCAGAGTCTTTTCCAATGAGTCAACTCTTCGCATGAGGTGGCCAAAGTACTGGAGTTTTAGCTTTAGCATCCTTCCTTCCAAAGAACACCCAGGACTGATCTCCTTCAGAATGGACTGGTTGGATCTCCTTGCAGTCCAAGGGACTCTCAAGAGTCTTCTCCAACACCACAGTTCAAAAACATCAATTCTTCAGCGCTCAGCCTTCTCCACAGTCCAACTCTCACATCCATACATGACCATGGGAAAAACCATAGCCTTGACTAGACGGACCTTAGTTGGCAAAGTAATGTCTCTGATTTTGAATATGCTATCTAGGTTGTTCATAACTTTTCTTCCAAGGAGGAAGCGTCTTTTAATTTCATGGCTGCAATCACCATCTGCAGTGATTTTGGAGCCCCCCGAAATACAGTCTGACACTGTTTCCACTGTTTCCCCATCTATTTCCCATGAAGTGATGGGACCGGATGCCATGATCTTTGTTTTCTGAATGTTGAGCTTTAAGCCAACTTTTCCACTCTCCTCTTTCACTTTCATCAAGAGGCTTTTTAGTTCCTCTTCACTTTCTGCCATAAAGGTGGTGTCATCTGCATATCTGAGATTATTGATATTTCTCCCGGCAATCTTGATTCCAGCTTGTGTTTCTTCCAGTCCAGCGTTTCTCATGATGTACTCTGCATAGAAGTTAAATAAGCAGGGTGACAATATACAGCCTTGATGTACTCCTTTTTGTATTTGGAACCAGTCTGTTGTTTCATGTCCAGTTCTAACTGTTGCTTCCTGACCTGCATACAGGTTTCTCAAGAGGCAGGTCAGGTGCTCTGGTGTTCCCCTCTCTCTCTGGATTTTCCACAGCTCCATGGGGGTAGGGAATGGCATATTAAAAAGTAGACACATCACTTTGCCAACAAAGGTCTGTCTAGTCCAAGCTATGGTTTTTCCAGTAGTCACATACGGATGTGAGAGCTGGGCTATAAAGAAAGCTGAGACCCGAAGAATTAATGCTTTTGAGCTGTGGTGTTGGAGAAGACTCTTGAGAGTCCCTTGGACTGCAAGGAGATCCAACCAGTAAATTCTAAAGGAAATCAGTCCTGAATATTCATCAGAAGGACCGATGCTGAAGCTGAAATTCAAATACTTTGGCCACCTGTTGTGAAGAACTGACTCATTGGAAAAGACCCTGATGCTGGGAAAGATTGAAGGCAGGAGGAGAAGGGGACCACAGATGATGAGGATGGTTGGATGGCATCATCGACTTGATGGACATGAGTTTGAGTGAGCTCCAGGAGTTGGTGGTGGACAGGGAGGCCTGGTGTGCTGCAGTCCATGGGGTCGCAGAGTTGGACACGACTGAGCGACTGAGCTGAGTGGCAGTCTAGCCATGGTCCCGCAGTGTTGCAGACTGTGAGTTTCGCTTGTGTCTCTCTCTGTTATGAAACGGGTATGGAGGTCAGGTAAATGTTCACAAGTCCTGGAGCCATCAGCCCTGCCTTTTTGGAGGCCTCCACAGTGAAGGGAACATTTACAGCTGCCCAGGTTCCAGTTTTACCCTGGGGTTTGATCAAAGAAGAGGGCCAGCGGCTCAAGGCTTAGGCAGGGGCAGTGAATGAAGAGGGGGCAGGGGGAGGCGTGGTGAGGAGGCGACACGTTTGGTGGGTTCATAACTGCGAGGATGAATTACGACTGCAGCTGGATCAGGTCAGGGGTGAGGGAAGGAGTTCCGGAGCAGATGCCCTTACTGGTAGTGATGGAGGCAGGGGTGGGGCTGAGGGGGCAGGGGAGAGGCCTGGGAGCCCAGGGCGGGGTGCTGGCTGCTTTTCCTGCACAGGGTTGAGTCTTGGGGGCCTTGGCACCTGGAGGGGGAGATGGAGGGGGGGAGGTGGGCCGAGAGCCCAAAGGCGTGAGGAAGGGAGGGGCTTTACCTGGATGCCTGAGCCCCAGGCGGGCTAGGGTCTTGTGAGGAGTGATAGGGAAACAGGTGCCTCCATTCCTGGCCGGCTGGTGGGGGCTGATGGGAGAAAAGGTCCGTCTGTGCCCCCTTCGAGGAAGCGGAACCCGTGTGGGCCACTCTGGGGTGGGGGAGTTTGAGGGCTGTGGCCCCTGGGTGTGGGCAGAACAGGGCTTGTGGGCTCCTGGGGAGGGCGACGTGCCCAGAGCTGTGGCTCTGAGTACCATGTAGCCCGCAGCCTATGGGCTGAAGGGCAAAACGGAAACACCAACAAACTTCACCTCTAAGAAGACTGCGGTGGCTCGTCTGGATCCAGGCAGGGCCAGGCTGGGATCTGAGCCTCCCCGCTCCTAAGCCAGGGTCCGCCAGCCTCCATGCCCTTCTGAAACACCAAAAGTATGGGCTGGACTGTGCCCCCAACTTCAGATCGTGCAGACCCTGACCCCAGAGCTCAAACGTCACTGCATTATGAGGCGGGGTCTCCAAAGAGGTGATGAAGGTGAACTGGGGTCCCAGGGTGGGCCCTCGTCCAGTCTGACTGGAGACCCTCTAAGAGGAGGTGAGGGCAGAGACGGGCACAGAGGGGTGCCCACGTGAGGACACAGCGTCTACATCCCACGGGGACAGGCCTCAGGGGGAGCCGGCCCTGTGCTCCTGGATCCGGGGTCCCAGGCTCCAGGGAGTGAGTGGCGACGCCCGTGATCCAAGCCCCCTGCGGTGCATGTGAGGCCGGCGCTAGCCAACCAGCAGTACCAGTGAAGACACACGCCAGGCTGCGGTTCATGATTCAGTGAGAAATACAGGGAATCCCCTGGCAGTCCAGGGCTTAGGACCCTACAGTCTCGCTGCCCAGAGCCCGAGTCCAGTCCCTGGTCAGGGAACTGGGATCCCACAAGCCACACGGCACAGCCAAAAAACCAAACACATACATATTTGGTCTTCGTTCCTGTCTCTGGCACAGAGCTCCCGAAACCCTCGGCATTTCCTGCGTGAAGAAACTCATCGAGCTGTCATGTTTCCTGTGAAGGAGGTGACTGGAGGCCCCTGAGGGTGGGGACAACTGCCAGGAGGACCACCACGGGTGACAGCCCCGCCCCCTGACCTCCCGGGGGCGGGGAGCCAGAGATGGAATCAATCATCCATGGTCAATGCACCCAGGCACAAAGCCTCCGTGAAGCCCCCACAGGATGGGGTTCGGGGCGTCCCGGCTGATCTGGTCAGCCAATGGAGGTTCAGGGCAAGTGGTTCAACCAGAGGGGGCTTGGAAGCTCACACCTGCCCCTACAGCTCGCCCCAGGAACCCTCTGGCTTATCCTGAATGATATCCTTTTTCTTTATAAGCCAAGGATGTAATGAACTGTTTTCCTGGGGTCGGGGGAGCCTCTGCTCCATAACTCGTGTTAGCGGTACAGGTGACAATCCGGGCTGGGGACCAGCATGAGTTGGGGGCAGAACTGTCTTGTGGGATTGAGCCTGTAAACACGGGCCTGAGCTTTGTCTGGGTCGACAGTGTCAGGATGGGGCTGAGCTGTAGGACACCCAGCTGGTGCCGGAGCACTGCTTGTAGGAGTGCTCAAGACACACATGCACACACCCACACCCACACACATACACACACGCACACACACGCACACACACACGCACACACGTATACACAGGTGCACACGTGTGCGCATGCATGCACACCCATGCAATGCACATTTACACATGCATGCACACGTATGCACACACACACATTGGAATTGGCTCCAGAACCTAATTTTCGAGGCCCCAGCTGTCTGCTGAAGAAGGCAAGGAAAGGGGCTTTCTCTATACACAGATTTCTGTTCCAACTGGTGAAAACAAACCCATCTGAATCCCGACTCAGGGAAGGGAGCTCTCGTTGCCCAGGAGCTGGACTTCTCTACGGGGCCGCCGGCCTGGACACCGAGTCAGCACAGCGGGTTTCCTCTCTGAACCGCCCCCGCTGGGTCCTGGCCCTCCAACCAGCTGTCCCTGGACTCCTCCGCGGCTGCTGGGGTTTGCCCACCACCTCCCACCCTCCGGAGCCCCCCGGGGCTGGGCAGGGGCAGCTGCAGGAGGGAGGAGGCAGGGGAGGGGCATGGTGGCCCAGGAGGCCTGGGACCCGAAAGTGATGCTCCTCCAAGTGCCGGCAGGCCCCGCACTGCCCCCCATGGCCAGCACCCTGGGGATGTGCTCCCCCGCTCCGGAGAGCACTGGGGCCAAGCCCTGCGTCTTCCTTCTTGTTGGCGTCATCAGCAGCAGTGCCGCTGGCATGCCCGCTGGCTGTGCCCAGGCTCCTCTCAGCAGCTGTCTGCCACAGTGCCTGTCCGCCCCCCGAGGGCTCAGAGGCGGGGAAGGACGGGACCTGGGAGCAGGTGCTGGGAGGCCAGGTGGCCGGGCCGGGTGGGGAGGGCGCAGAGGTCTGCTCTTCTGAGCAGGAGGGGGAAGGCGCCGGGCCGGGGGCGGCACAGGACAGTCACGGACAGCGGGCCGCTGGGGGGCTGCACCATCTCCGGCCCTCCTCAGCTCGTGGCTGCTCAGCACCAGGCCCTCAGCTTGGAAACTGGCCTCGATGGGGTGTCCTGTGGGGCCCCGCCTCGAGGGTGGGTGGAGGTGACCGTGCACGTGGAGCAGGGGCGTGGAGGGGTGGCGCCGTGACGATGGCAGTGACCGTGGCCGGGCGGGCTCGGGGCTGTGGAAGAGGGTGAGCAGTGTCGGGCCAGGGACCCTGCAGAGGCTGGCCAGCCGGGTGCCCCCTGCCCCCCAAGGCTGGGAGGCGGGGATGGAGCCAGTGGGCCAGAAGCCTGTGCGTCTGTCCTGAGGGTCTGAAGGTGGACCTCACTCACCAGCGGGCATGAGCGCTGGGAGCGGCGAGGCCCAGGGCGGGGGGCAGAGGAAGCTGGGGAGGAGGGCCCGAGGCTGGCCGGACCTGCCCTGGGCACTCCCTGCCTCAAAGCTGGCAGCTTCCCTGGGGCGCCCTGGGCACCGCACGTCTGCACCCACTCACGTGGCCCCTCACTGCCACCTCCGCAGGGCGGCCCGCGGCCTGGGGCACCTGTGCCATGCGCTCCTGGAGGGTCCTGAGTGCCGCCCCGCTGGTGGTCGTGGGGACCTCTTGGCCCAAAGTCCTGCCCTTGGCACCGCCTCCCCCCCCGCTGCGCCAAGGGGGAGGGGCAGCGCCCAGCTGAGGTTTGTAGGCGCACCTGGGATTGCCACCCACTGGCTCTGCGACTGCAGGCCAGCCAGACCCCTCCACGTGCTTTAGGCTGGATGCTCCCCCAAGGTGTGGGGGCGGCAGCTTCAGTGATGGGCACAGGGGCAGAGTGTGAGCTCAGCTGGGCAGAGCCGGGCTGGCAGGAGTCCTGGAAACCCACCCTGGTCAGCCTCCCCCTCCCCGGTACCTTCTGAGCGCCCTCCTGCCCTTCCCTGGGTTGGCACGGCAATAGCCTCCTCTGGGTTCTGAGGAGGCCCGGGCTGAGTCACGGGCCCAGATGGGAACAGGGCAGGGGCTCCCTGCAGGACAGTGGCTCCAGTCCAGGAGGAAGGCTCCTTGAGAGGCAGGCTGGGCCAGGCAGGGGAGGTGCAGGTGCCACCCCCCAGAAGCAAGGACGCGTGCACTAAAGGGTCCAGGCTGGGAAGGCCTCGAAGGCCCAGCAACCAGTCCTCCCGGCACCGGTTCACCCAGCCAGCCTCTGGGGTCCTCTCAGCAAGTGAGGCCCCCGGCCCCTCCCCTCCTGGGTCTGACTCAGCTCTTCCTGGTGGGTGCTATGGCCAGGGACACACATAAGGCCACCTGCCCCGGGCCCGGCAAAGAGGCTCAGGGAAGCACCAGCTTCAGGCCCCTGTGGAATGCCCATGCAGACCGCCCATCAGCCCTGCCATCAGCTCGAGCTGGCTCGGGGTCCTAGAAACCCCAGCGGCCAAGCCTGTCCAGCCACTCGCCCGACTGGGTCCCACTCAGCCGTCCCGAGATCAAGCTGGGCGCCACAGGGTAGGGGTGGGGGTGGCGGGCACGAGACCCCCGCCCAGCCTTGCTCACCACTTGTGAGGGTCCGTCCCACCCAGGGGGAGGCAGGGGTGTACAAACGGGGTGTGGAGGGAGGCGAGAGGCACAGGGTGAAGCAGGGGCAGGGATGGGGACTGCGTCTGGAGCAGGGGGACGAGACCCAGACCCAGAGGGCTGGCGGCCTCAGGGGGCAGCCCTGCACCAGGCGAGAGGCCACGGGCTGCCTCACCAGGTCCCAGCTCGCACTCTGCTCCCCAGGGTGCAGGGTGAGGGCGAGGTAACAATCTGGGAAAAGAGGGTCTCTCAGCCGTACTCAGCCTGCTGCAGCTCCCTGCGCCCAGGAGACATGGCAGGTGGCAGCTGGGACAGGGCTCCCAGAGTGCCCACTGCACACCCGGGTCCCCCTGAAGACCAGCGGCGCTTCCAACTCCCACTAGCTCTGGTGTCCCCAGGAACAAGCACGGCCATCTCCACCTGGGGTGGGCTTTATTACCACTGTCACTGAGACGACAACGTGCACAGGGGGAGACCGTTACAGCAGGCGGGCGCACGCCAGCAAATCCTCCCGCCAAACGCAAAGCGCCAAGGACTGTCCTCCAGGCACACGGAGGACCCCCACCCAGGGGCAGTGGCGCCTGAGGGGCGGGAGGCTGGGCCATCCAGGAGGGCCCCACAGAGCAGGCGCCCCCAGCAAGGTGTCTATCTACACATGCCTCTGCGACACAATCCCACATGGTTAGTGTCTTAAATATATGTGTATGTGTATATATATATATTTTTTTATCTGAACTGTGTCAGTTGTTAAACATAAAACTGACCACTTCTCTGTACATTAACTTCACAGTAACTGTTTGCAGAAGACAATGAATCCAGTGTTGATAACTCAGGACAGGCTGGCTTCCTGCCCCAGGAAAATAAATTTCTTCCCCAGTGGAAACCCCGTGGGGAAAACCAAGGCTGAGGCTTCATCTCCCCACTGCCTGCTGGGGCGGGGGCTCGGGTGCTGGTCCGGCTCGGGCCCCGCCTTTGCTGGACACAGATGCCCACACAGGCAGACTCTCTCTATCACACACGCACACACACTCCCAAGCACACACTCACGCATGGAAATCCGGTCATGGAGCACATTACCCATGAGTGCAGTCCCACCAGCCCTCCGAGAGGTGCAGGGCCGGGAGCCAGGACAATCAGAAGCAGGGTCCCCTTCCCCCGGTTCTCTCTCTGGTCTGCAGGCCAGCTTGCCCACACACCAGGAGGGCTGAGGGCCTGCAGGGGGATGGCCCCCGCCTGCCCACCTGCTGCAAAGGCCAATGGTCTTCTCACTCCAGACCAGGCAGACGAATAAATACGACATCAAGTGTTGTCAGGAGCCGAGCAATAATTTAAAACTTGAACTCGGACCTCAGCACCACTTCCGGTCACAGCAGAGAGAGCCCACGCTCTGGGGAAACCAGGAGTCTGGGCGGCTCTGCCACCTTCAGGACCCCCAGAACCTGGGGTGGCCCCACCTCTGCCCACCCACTGGGACCCGGCAGCGAGACCTGCCCAGGGAGCAGGCAGACGAGGCGGAGTGCCTCCAACCAAGCACAGATGCAGCAGCCTTTTGCGTTTTAGGAGCATCAGCCTCCGCAAGTGGTGTGCGGGGTCCTGTGACCGCTGCCTGGAGGCCACATGCCTTCCCCCCACCCCGCCCCAAGCAAGGCCTGCTTTCACCCAGACTCTCCCCTCCCCCCGCCCCGTAGGGAAAGGAAACTCTGCCCACCTGGCTCTGATCCAAACTGCAGCCTTCGGTCCCCTACAGCACTCTGGCAATGACCAGCAGCTCCAGGGAGACCGCCATCAGGTGGACAGATGACCTTCAGGGTCAGGCCTGCCACTGACCAGGAATGCTCCAGGCGGGGGGCTGCGTTCCCAGCCCCGCTCGGCGGCCCCCTGGGGGCGGCCAAGAGGCATACTGGTGCCTGTGCTCAGGCAGGGGAGTGGCACGGCCCAGCGACCACGCGCCAACATCTGGCAACCTCCAAAGGCTCCTTCTGTATCTAGAGAAATGCTTCCAAGCCCCACTCTCCGCCCTGTGTTGCGGTGTGGGCAGGACCAGAGCTGTGGAGGGCCTGCCTCCCTTCCCAGCACCCGCAGCTCCGCAACCCTCTGCTCCCAGCTGGCTCTGCTGCCACCCGGGTTCCTGCTGGGGCCGCACCCCTGGGACACCAGCTGTGCCCTGAGGGCCCTGCTGGCGCTCACTGTGCCCGGGGCGCCCCGCAGGGGTTCCCACTGCCACCCACCAGGAGTGGTCTGTTCCGTCCGAGCTCCCGTTGGGACTCACACTGACAGCATCTGTGAGCGGGCATCCTTCACCGAGCACAGTGCCAGGCTCACAGGGTGCCCCCGAGCCTGCTCATGGGGTGGTCAGGAAAGCCTGGGAGGAGGGTCAGCTGGCCTCCTCTCGCTGGGGAGCCCGGGCCCTTCGGACCCTTCGGACCCTTCGGACCTTCCTTGGGACAGGCTGGAGAGAGTTCACAGGCTGGACGGAGGAGATCAGTGTCTGGTCAGGGCAGATCCAGGGACAAGAGTGAGTTGGAACGGAGGGCCAAGGCTGGAGGACTGCCCCGGCGGCTCCCAGTCAGCCCAAGTCTGGGGCCATTTTCCCAGGGCAGCAGGGTTCCTTCTGCTGGGCTGGCCCAGCCCTGGGGGCTTCTGCTGAGCTCCAGGCCTCACACTCCCTCGGCCCCTCCGTCGGCCCTTCACACCAGCAGGGACTTGACCAGGCCACAGTGGAACTTGCGGACATGGCGGTAGAGGTCCCCTGACTGCGTGAAGCGGCGCTCGCACCAGCGGCAGGCGTGCGGCTTCTCGCGTGTGTGCACCACGGCGTGGCGGCTCAGGTTGTGCGAATACTGGAAGCTCTTGCCGCACTGCACACACGTGTAGGGCTTCTCGCCCGAGTGCGTGCGCTCGTGCCTCTTCAGCGTGTACGTGCAAGAGAAGGTCTTCCTGCAGAGCGGGCACGTGGGTGCCACCCCGTCGGGCGAGAGCCGCGCGCGGCCGCCGTCCCGCTCGCGGAAGTGGGCGCTGAGGTGTGGCTGTAGCACGTGGGCGCCGGGGAACAGCTTGCCGCACAGCGGGCAGAGGCAGAGGCGCCCGGTCGGCCGCAGGGCGGCCTCCAGCTCCCCCCGCTCCGCCTCGGGCCCCGGCGCCCCCCTGCCCACCCCGCGGACCGGCAGCGGCCCCAAGCCCCCGGCCAGGGGCTCCGCCGCGGGAACACCGGGGGGCCGCAGGGGGCTGTGGGCGCTCCGAGGGCTGCTGCTTCCGTCCTCCCGCTCGGACTCTGAGTCTGGCTCCTCCTTCACCACCGGCTGGGCCCCGGGCTGCTTCTGGCGGCAGGGGGCGGTCTGGAGGGCGCAGGGTGGGCGGACGGGCGGCCGCCTCGGGCCGGGCTTCAGCGACAGGTCCAGGGCCCCGTCTGACTCTCCAGACGCCTGCCAGGGGGGAGGTCCTGGTGCGGGCGGAGGGCGGGTGGCCTTCGGCCCAGCGGGAGGGAGCCTGGCCTTCAGAGAGGCTGGACAGGGCGCGGGGGCCCAGGCAGACAGAGGGCCCGGGGGCCGGCCTGGTGGCTCTGCCCCAGGGGCGGGCGTCTCCGGGGGCAGCGCGCGCTCCTTCTCGCGGAGCCTGTTCTTGCAGACCTTGACGATGTCGTACATGTGCAGGTAGCTGGCGGCGGCCAGGACGTCCTCGACGGGCAGGCTGCGCAGGTCCAGGCGGCCCTCGTACATGAAGTCCAGCAGACGGCCGAAGGCAGGCGCCGTGACGATGTCGCCGTTGAGCCGCACCGTGTCGCGGCTGCCCGCGGGCCGGTCCCTGTAGAAGAGATGGAAGTAGACGCTGCACGCGGCCAGCACAGCGCGGTGGGCCGGGAAGCGCGCGTCGCCCACCAGCACGGTGCAGTCGCACAGGAAGCCCAGCTCACGCTGCTGCCTCAGGCGGCCCAGCAGCCGCCCGCCGTGCTCCGGGAACTCCATGCCGCCGCGGTCATCACCTGGGCACAAACGGGACGCCCGTGAGCGCGCCTGGAGACGCCGCGGCCGCCACTCGCCCCCCAGCCGCCCGACCAGCCCTTCCCGAGTGCGGGCAGCGCGGGGAGAGGGGCGCGGGGCGCCGCGCGCGACTGCCCGCCCGGAGCCTCCCTGGGCACCTGCCCCGAGCAGGAAAAACTCGATCGAAAGTAAACAGGAGCTGCTCCGCCGCGGGGGCGGGTCCCGGGGCGCCAGCGGAGGGAGCCGGAGCCGCGCGAACCTGCGCGCGTCTCCACCCGCGGCGCCCCTCCCCGCGCGGGCGCCCCTGAACTTCACTCTGGGGCGGCAGCCGGCCGCGTCCCCCGACGCCCGAGTCGCCGCGCCGCCGCCGCCGCCCCTGGTCCGCGCCTCCGCGCCGCCTCCAGCTGCCGCTCGGCCCGCCAGATGCCGCCGCCGCCGCCGCGGGGCCCCATTTAAGGCAGCGCGACCGCGGGGAGCGGGCCGGCGGGCGGGGCGGGCAATGCGGGGCGCCCGCCCCTCGCGCTCACCTCCACCGCCCCGAGCTCCTCTCCGGCCGCTGCCCGCGCCGCGCGCCCTCCCCGGTGCCGCCCCTGCGCGTGCGGAGCTGCGGGCAGCGCGCCCCGGCGGGGAGGGCGCGGGGACGGGGAGGGCGCCGGGCGGGGCGCGCTCCAACTTGGCTGGCCCGGCAGCACTCGCCGCTTGCCCCGCCCCGGAGAGAGCGAAACTCGGGGCGGGGGCTGGAGGGGGCGGGCCGAGGCGACTTCCCGGAGCGGCGGAACCGCTGAGGTCACCCACGCCGCCCCTTCTCCGTCCGCCCCGCCCGGCCGGGCCCCGCGCGCCGCCATCCGGGGCGCTGGGGTGGGAGGGGACGCGGGACGCGGCGGGGGAGGGGGCTCTCTCGCGATACTTGCCGCTTCCTCCTCGGGGTCCCCCCCATGGGGTCCCAACTGCGCCCGTCTGTTAAGAGACTCCTTCCGAGGACCAGCTCCTCTCCCAGCCGGCGCCGGCGCCAGTCTCCCGAAGGCGCAGCCGGGTCGCGCCGCCACCTCGCGGGGTGCCCGCCCTGGGATGGAGGAGGGGGCGGGGGTAGTCGTACATATTGAGAAGATGACACCCCCTTTCGTTGAAAGCCTCGTATTGAGTTTAATTTAGCTGGGCCCCTTTTCCAGACGCTTGGGCGGGTTCTCAGCCTTGGTATTCCAAAACTGGGCGCTCTCATCCTCTCAGCACACCCAGCTCGGCCTCTGATGGGAGCCAGGTGCACAGAGCTGTGAGCCTTGGGGACCGTGGCGGTCCCAGAAGGCGTCATGGGGTGAGGGGCCCATGATGGAGAGAGAGGGAACTGCGCCGAAAGCCCAGAGTCGGGCCGCGGGCTGCGAGGGGGGAGGAGGGAGTGCTCAGGGAGAGGTGACGCCCGGAAGGGGCTGAGCTGGCCTTTCAGGAGCAAGGCCACGCGAAGGTGTGAGGGACACCTAGGTCCTGGGTTAAGGAAGAAGCCTGAGAAAAGCAGAGAGCAATGAGCTTGGAGAGGCTGGGACCCCCAGGGCGGGAGGTGACTGTTGGCTGGCAGTCTTTTCCCAACTGCCTTTACAGAGGAGGATGGAGGCGCTGTGGACCGCTGCTCAGCTGTCCCAGCAGCCCCGTTGGTTTAGTGAGGTGCTCTGATTATCACACTGGTTTTGGTTCGGAAGGCGCCAGGGCCACACAGCAGGCAGTCAGTTGTTGAACCAGGATCCAAGTCTGGCAGCGTCTCCTGCATTCTCACCTGTACAGCCCAGAACCCCGGGAGATAGAGGGTGGGCAGGGGTGGGGTTCAGCGCAGGAGTAGAAAGGAGGCCTTGACTAGAAGCGGGGGTGGTGGTGTGGGGTGCTGGATTACAAAGGCAGGACCCCAGCCAGCCGGGTATACAATGGCAAAGAGGCAGCAAGACGGGGTGGGGAGCCCCCCAGCCATGCTCTTGGGAGGCGAGGACCCCTGGGGGGAGTTCCTGGCTGTGAGATGGGGTGTGGGGGTGGGGCTCCAGGGGTCCTATTTAAACTCTGGTGGGCAGAGGCCCTGGGGCCCACCACAGTTAGGACTTCAAGTCTGAGCGAAGGAAAGACACATTCTTATACTAAAATCCATTACTTGTTTATCTGAAATTCAGATTTCACCGGGCAGCTTGCATTTTTATTTCCTAAATTCAGCGGTCTTTGGCTTGGTACCCTGGACCTGCACTGTGCTCAGAGCCAGCGAGAATGCCCTGGCTCCCAGAGCCCGGGCACCCTGGGGACCCTTTCCTGAGGAGGCCAGCCCCTTCCTTCACTTCCACGTCCCGCCCCCACCCCAGCTTGGGCAGCTGATTTCAAGTCAGGTCAGAGTGAACCCAGAGGGGACTGCCTCTCGGAGTCTTGCTCAGAGCCCTGCCTCTACCCCCTTCCAACCTTGGGCATGACTCTTAACCTCTCCATACCTTAATATTCTCATCTGCCAAAGGGGGAGATTAACTGGAGGGCCCAGCACACGGCAAGACCCTGGGGCCTTTCGTGAGCCCTAAGGTTGCGCACACGTCTCCCCAGTCCTGTCTCTGCTCCAGCAGCAGCCCCTGGGAGTGGGCCTTCTTGATCACTCCCACTCAGGTGCCCCCAATCCCACGATCTCCTCTTGGGGCCTCCGCCTTCTCCAAGGAGCTCCCGTGTCACGTGGCCTGGCCACCCCGTGCTCTCCACTGGATCTTTGCTGCTGAGACTTGGCATGGCACAGGCAGGGGGTGTGGTGGTGTCTCTTGACTGAAAGCAGGGTGGAGGTGTCTGTCCAATGCCCACAGGTGCCCCCATCCTGATCCTGACTGCTCTGACGTGCCCACCTGCCCAGCCCGGGCACACAGCTCCCCAGCCAGGCCGGGAGAGAAGGCCCTGGGGTGGGCAGAGTGTCCTGGCCTGCCCTGCCTGGCTGGGGGGACAAAGGGCTCCTTGGGGCCCAGACGGAGATCATGGACACGAAGGGGGTCCACGCGGCAGCAGGGGATGTGGCCAGCGAGAGGCTGGGGGTGTGCTGGGTAGGGGTGGCTAAGGGAGGAGGGACATCGCTCAGGGGAGGGGACAGGGAGAGAGGCCCCTGTGTTTTCCTGGTCCGAAGGTCTCCAGTCTTCCTGGAGTTACATCCTCCTTCGGGCCCGGGAGGGGCCACCCCAGGCCACCTGAGAGGGCACCCGGCAGCCAGCAGGCCTGGCCTGTGGGTCCCCGCTGTGGCTGGCGAGGCCTGAGGCACAGGGATGGCAGGAGGCTGTCGCAACGGTGGGGGCCGAACGTCGCTGGACACAGCCAGCCAGGCGGCCATCTGGCCCGGGAGCTGCCTCAAGGCCCCGCCCTGCAGCTGCTGCGGAGACCAGGCAGCCCGGGCCTCGGGCCCCCGAGTCCTGCCCGAGGGCCGGCAGCTGCAGAAGGTGACAGGGCCGCAAGGACCCTGAGCTCTAGGAGGGGCAGGTGGCCACCCTCCCCGGAGGCTGGTGCAGCAGTTTTTGTGGCCAACATCTGCCTCGGGGGCTCCTGAGCGGCCCCAGCCTCAGCCAGGGCAGCGACATTCGGCTTGGGGGGCAGCGGGCAGGAGGTGTTCTAGAGGAGAGGGGCTCTGCTCACCCTCTGGAGGCCAGAGGAGGGCGCTGGGCCTGCCCGCAGAGGCTCCAGCCGCAGGGCCGGCTCCCAGCTATGCTGCAGGGCAGGGCTGTGGGGCTCACCGCCTGGACCCGGGCCAGGCCGAGGAGGCCTGACCACCACAGAGACACTCCTGGCCGAGACGCTGTCTGTCTCCCGATGACGAGGACGCCTGCGAGTCACCACAGGGCCCAGGAGGGGGCGCCCTCTCGAGGCCCCCAGGGGTTCCCTGCCTTCTCCTTGGCATTGCCAGCCCAGGATGGGGCGTGGGTGCAGAGGAAAGCCCTCCTGGGAGAATGGTGGGCGGGGGTGGGGGGGATGGTCCTAGAGGGGGCCCAAGGGGAGGGTTGGGGGCAGCGAGTGCTTGTCAGGCGCCCAGCAGCCCAGACCGGTCAGGCCTCCCCCCTGGTCCCTGCGGACGAGGGCCTGGGGGTGGAGATGCAGCGCTGGGGCAGCTCGCTGGGGCGGGAGGGTGGGGGTGTCGAGGGCAGAGGCCCGGAGGTTTGCGTCCTCTCCTGGAGGAGCAAGTGTCCCTGGTCCTTCTCTTTCAGCCCCAAAAGGAAGGGACAGCTGCGGACGCTGTCCTGGGTGCTCAGCTGCTCCCACCTCTGACCCAGATGAAGTGTCTATACCCCACCCCTCCCAACCAGGCTGAAACTCTGACTCTGGAGGAAGACAAAAAGGTCCTCCTCCCCCCAAATACACACCAACGCCAGGAAGGGAGCCCCCAAGTCTTCCTTTCGTGAAGGGATTGCCGTCAATTTGGAGGCCTGGGGGGTGGGGGCAGGGGCAGCTGTTGGAAAAGGTTGTGCACAGCAGGGCCCAGGGAGGGGTGGGGTGCCGGCTTGTCTGCAGTGCCATGCTGGCCCCTTCACTGGCCCCCAGCGCCCTACAAGTGCCCAGGGCCCCCGGGGACATCAGGGAGGACCCCGGTCTGCTTGAAGCTGTCACAGCCTTTTTCTGGAGACTGCCCTCCTGCACCCCCCTGGGTGTCTGTACTGACTCAGGGGGTCCCTCCAGGCCAGGTGTGCTGAATGGCGCCCTCCCCTGGGCCCTGGGCCCTCTTTTCTCTTGGTCCCCACGTGAGGTCCCTGTTCGCTTTTGTATCTGCCAGATGTCTGTGTGTTCCTTCTGGGGAGGGGAGCTTCTGGAAGACCCCCACCAGGGATGAGGGCCCAGCCCAGGGCCAGACCCAAGCAAGCCTTCAGCCCACAGACAGATGACTGCCCACCTTCCAGCCAGCCGCCTACATGCACCCCCCACCCAAGGGGCCTGCGCTAGGCAAAGGGCCTTGGACTGGGTCTGTTAGGCCCACCGTGGCCCCTCGAGCCACCAGCTCCCCAGCTTGGGGCATATTCTAAAAGTCAGACTAACCCACACTCCAGCCCTGCTCCCACCGGAGGGAGTCAGAAGCAGGCGGCTCAGCCCACGCCGGCCCTGTTACCAGGGTCGAGGCCGGACTGGTCCGAGAAGTGCGGGCTGGCGGGACAAGACTGGGAAACCGAGGCCAGGGAGGCCGCGGCCCGGAGATAGGCCCCGGGGAGGGGCGGGAGCGGCCGGGCTCCGCCGGCGGCCCGGCCCGGCCCCAGGGCCTCCCGCCGCGCGCTCCCGCTCCCCGTGGAGGGGACGCCCCGGGCGGCGGAGGCGGATGTGGGCGGGCGGCCGGGCGGGGCGGGCGCGGGGCGGGGAGAGGGCGGGCCGGCGGGGCCGAGCGCGGCGGGCGGGCGGGCGGCCGGCCCAGCGCAGCCGCGCAGCCAGCGCATCCCGAGGAGCGAGCCGGCGGCCGCGCACGAGCTCCGGGCCCGGCGGCGCGCGAGGCCCGCCCGAGCAGCGCCCGCCGCGGCCTCCAGCCCGGCCCCGGCCGGCCGGTCCGCGGGGATGCGGAGCAGCGGGCGCCGGAGGCCGCGGCCCGGCTAGGCCCGCGCTCTCGCCGGACGCGGCGCCCGGTGAGTCCCCGCCCGCCGCCCGCCGCCCGCCGCCGGGGCCCGGATTTCCTCCCCGCGGCCGGGCCGCTTTGTTCGCGGCCGCCCGGGCCGGGGCGCGGGCCGCGCGCGGCCGGAATGGAGGCGCGGGAGCAGGAAGTGGCCGAGAGCGGCCTGGGCGGGGAAGGCGCGGGCCGGGCGGGCGGCGGGGCGGCGGGCCTCCGGCCCCAGCCTCCCGCATGACCTTGGGGAAGCGGCTCCGGCGGGCGAGGCCCGGGCCGGGGCGGAGGGGTGCGGCCGCGCGCCGGGGTCCGTGGCCGGGGGTCCGTGGCGGCCGAGGGCTCCCCGGGCGCCCGGCCAGCGGGGTCCCGGCGCACACTGGGTGCTCGGGGGCCCGGGGAAAAGACTCGACCCGGCTCTCGTTCAAGTTTGTGGGTGGGCCCTTGGAAGGGACTTCATTTTCCCATGGACAAAAAGTTGTCCGTGGTGGCTGGGTGCCCAGGCCCTCCCACAAAGGACTACAGCCTTCCTGGGCCCTGAGACTGGTTCTGCAGCTGGGTGGGTTTGCGAGTGCTGCCCACCCATCCCCGAGGCTGGGGCTCCTGCCCCAGGTTGGGGGGATCCCGGGGCAGCTGGTGAACTTGGTGGGTGGGATTGGGTCCTGGCAGTGCTGGTGGACAGAGCTGGGGTTGTGGGCTTGTGCTCTGGGGCCAGAGATGCCCCCCCCGACGGTCACCCCTGGCCCCCTCCCACCTTGCTCAGGCCACTCCTAGCTGCCCTGGGCCTCTGTTTCAAATGAAGAGTGGGGTGCACTGGTGGGGCTTGGTCCCCTGCCCCCTAGCTGAACATCTAGTTCATAAACTGGTGTTTTGGAGGCCAAGGGAGGGGGCCTTTCGGAGCAGAGATTATTATTTTTTGGAAGGTCGTGACTTGAACAGTCATAGCAGTAACTCACCTTCGTGGTGAAGGCACTCCCAGGACGGAAGCGCAGAAACAGAGGTCCCCTCGAGCTGCCCGCCCGGGGGAGGCAGCCCAGGCCCCGGCTCGGTGTGCACCTTTCTGCGCACAGGCACACCGCCCTGTGTGTGCGCGCAGATAGATTTTTACACGCGGGGCTCTCAACAGCTGTTTGGCCCTGTCAGCAGCAGACCCATTCACGGGCCCACCCGTGCAGAAGTCTTTGAGTCCAGCCTTCTGCCTCCAGGCCACGCCCACTCGAGTGTCACCAGAGCCCCCTGTGCGAGCCAGGCTGGCTCTGAGTCCCGGCCCTGGTGGTCCCTCCTCCAGTCTCACTTAACATGCCTGCCTGTGGGCCCGCTGACGGGGGTCAGACACAAAGCAGAGAGTGGGTCCTCTTGCCCTTCTAGGTTTAGCCCAGGATGAACAGTGCACAGCGGCTTTCTCCAGGAGCCCAGGAAGGTGGGCTGTGGGAGATGCATGTAGGGAGTGTGTATAGGAAGGGTGTATATGTAGGTATATACCATGTTGGAGATACTTAGGGGTGTCTGCCCAGCTTGAGGGTCCCAGAGAGGAGTCTTTCCAGGCCTACCCTCCTGAGTGCCCAACTGGAAGGGTAGCGGAGGACTGCTTGTGGGGAGAATGCTGTTTCCCAGGATGCTCAGGACCAGTGATGTGGGCAGTGGGTTTTGAGGGGTGCCTAGGAGTTCATCCAACAGGGGAGCAGAGGGGTGGGCCACACAGGATCAATGGCCAAAGTGTCTGCTCCCGAGGAGGCTGCTGGTGGGCCCCCGAAGGGCTGGTGCCGGGCCTCCGTGTTTGCACAGCCCCCCATCCCCGGCTTGTTGCCTCCTGAGGGCTGTAATTATGGGTCTGTAACCACCCTGGACTGGCTGCTCCTCACAGACAGGACTCGTCTGAACCTCTCTTTGTCCCCAGTGCCCAGTGCTGAGCCTGGCAAAACCAGAGATGCCTGGCCCATGTTGGCCGAATGAATGAACTGGTTCAGGCCAGCGGGGCACTGAGGTTTAGGGGGGGCCTGGGGTTTCTCTGGGGTGGGTCTGTGAGGGGCCGTGTGTTGCCCTGGAGGGCTCCAGTTCGTCTGCAGCAGTTGCCTGCATGCCTGGCCCTGCCTTCATGTTGGAACTCCTCTGCTTCCCAGTCTGGGACGGAGAGGAGGAGGCCTGGGTCCTTCTCGGGAACTCCTGCCTTGGGGCGGGAGCACCATGGATGGGGAGACCTGGGTGCCCTCGCCAGGGGACTGCGGAGGCCAGGAGGTGTGGGCCGAAGCAGTCAGGGAGACTGCCTGGAAGAGAGGGTTGGCAGGTTAGGGAGGTTGGGATATACCATGGGGGGGCCTTTTGGGGACAGGGGTCATTTGTACAAAGGTCAGGGGAGGTGGGAATGGTCAGAGAGGGGGACAGTGAGCTCTGAGGGCTTTGGGGTCCGGGAGGCGTGGTGGCAGGGGGGCTTACAGCCGGGGGGCAGGGCAGGCCTGGCCCTGGGAGCCGTGTGAGTGACTTGGGATCTGGAGCCGGGGTGGGAAGGCCGTGTGGGGGTAGGCGGCAGCTCTGAAGGCTAAGGGGGACAGGCCACGTGGGAAGGTGCGCCTGAGCTGAGACCCTGGGCGCCACGGGCCTCTTGGGTTCCCCTGAGGAGTGTTCCCCGGGCCCAGCACAGCCTCACACTTCCCTTTGCTTCCTACAGAGGCTGTCGGCGGCCCGCTGGGTGCGGGGTGGACCCCACCGAGAGGCACGAGAGTGAGGTCTGGGCCGCGTTGGCCCGTGGGAGCCACAGCAGCATGGACGACGTGGCCGTCGTGAAGGAGGGCTGGCTGCACAAGCGAGGTCAGTGCCCGCGGGCCGGCCCGGCTCAGGGCCCCGAGTTGGGCCCATGGCTCCTCGGGGGCTGGAGGTGGTGTGGGCTGTGGCTGCTGGACCAGCAGGGCCTCCCTGAACTCTGGGAGCAGCCCAGGGGCACGTCCGGGGCCCGACATCCCTGCGTCCTGGGGGACACAAGCCCCCACAGGGCCTCCTGGCTGGGAACGTGCACCCCAGGCCAGCGTGCAGCCGGTGGAGCTGCCGCCTGGCCCAGGCTGCGGGCGGGGAGAACCACCCGCTTTCCTGGAAGGCAGCAAGGACTGGGGCCTGGGCAAAGCCTGGCGCGCTGGCGGCCCAGGGCACTGCCCGAGGGCTCCTGAAGGCAGGGCAGGGCTGGCGGGCCTGGCCCGGAGCCAGTCTCGGCTGGGCTGTGGGCAGGAGGGGGCTCCACACCGCCCGGGGCCCGGCGTGCGGCAGGCTCATGCTGGTGCTGCCAGGCCCTGGCCCCTGCCCAGCCTGCTCCCTGCTCGCCCACGTGCCCAGGGAGGGGCTCTCGGGGAGCTGGTGGGATGGGAGCTTGGGCCTGGGCCCCTTGCCTTGCGGCCCTGCTGCCTCGCTGCCTCCTGTCTCATAGAGGCCGGACAGGCCCGGGGGGCAGGACAGGCCTCGGGTCGAGGTGTCTGAGGCGTTCAGGCAGGGCGTGCTCTCCTGCTCCAGGCTGGGGGCTGGTTAGTCACCACCTGCTCCCCCAACTTCCCCTTCCTGCAGACCGGCTCCAGCTCTGGCCGCCCCACACTAGCTAGCCGCTAGCCCCCACTCCTCACGCATGCCCTCCAGGGACGGTGTCCCCTCTCCACCTCAGGATCCCTCAGGCTGCTGGGAGGGGGACCTCAGGCACAGGTGGGCAGCCGGGGAGCTGTAGTGAGAACGGGTGCTGTGGGACGCGCAGGAGCCGCCCAGCGGAGCAGGCTGGGAAGCTCGGGAGAGGTGGAGATGAGACCCCGGGCGCAGCAGGGGCGTGAAGCAGGGGTCACGGATGTGGTCAGCGTGAGCTTTCAGAGCTCGCTCCAGCAGCGGTTGGGGGCACAGTGTTCGGCCTCTGGACGGAGGTGGGGCAGCTGCAGGGGCCTGTGGTCCGTGGCCGGCCCCCCAAGGGCTTCCTGCAGCGGCTGGCCCTCTGGGTCCCCACCCCCAGCATTGACCCTTTCCTGGTCCCCGCCCCCCATCCCTGCCAGGTCCCGCCCTGTCTCCTCACCCCGTCGCCCTCTTCGGGGTCAGGCCTGAGCCTGCCTGGGTCTCTGCTGTCCCCTCTGCACCTGGCGGAAGCGCAGGCACACACTGGGGTCCAGGGCCTCTGAGTCCTTGGCAAGCGTTGGTCGACTGACTGACCAGGGACTGACCTGGGAGATGCCTGGGGCTTGGGGCTGCCGGGCCCCCCGGCCCAGCTCCTGGGGTGTCCACTAGCCAGCCCGGTTTGGGTGGAAGCGCCCCTCTGACGCCTGGGTGAGTCTGAGTGGGCCACTCGGGGTGTGTGCCTTCTGGAGGGGTGGGGGCATCCAGGCAGCGCGCCATCACCGTGCCCTTCTCCACGGGCAAGTGTGTCGCGTCCTCAGGCCTTTGTGTCCCCGTCTGTGCGGTGGGAGCGGTCGGGGGCGGGCCCCGGACCCTGGGCGGAGCGCAGCGAGCCTCAGGCCTGACAGAGGCCCTGCGTCTGCCCTGCCTCTGACTCACCTGCCCACTGGGTGGTGTGCGGTGTGGTGGGGCACACCGGCCCCTGTGGCCCAGAAGGGGCCGTGCCTCGCGCAGGGGGTGGCCCGGGTCCACACCCACGGTCCCCGCCGGGGACCCTGGTGTCACTACCATCTTGTTCACTATATCTGTGCGTCTTCCACAAATCTGTTCTCCCCCGAAGTGTGGGCTCTTCCTGTGTGCTGCGCTTTGAGGTGAAAGGGCAAAAGGGGCAGAGGTCACAGCCGGGGTCGGGGGATCCAGAGTGACCCCGATTCGGGGCTGGAGAGCTGTGGTGGTGCCATTTCTTGGGCTGCGGGGGGGACTTGTGTTTCCGTCCTGGGGGTCTGCAGGTGGGTGGCTGCGTGCGCCCAGCCCCTCAAAGTGGGCGGGAGGGGTCGGTGTGAGCCGCTCCTGTGTGCTCCCCCCCCTGCCCTGCCCCCACCTCTCAGGACTGGCCGGAGGAGGACGTCAAGGCCCCCAGTGCGGTCGCTCTGGGTGGAGTGGGGGCCTGGGCCGGGAGTGGGCAGGGGGCTCCACCTTCCCCTCCCCACCCCCACTGCCAGGGGTCTGATTCTGAGTGTGGGGGGGTTCTGACTGTCCTCCAGCTCCTCACGGACCCCCGAGTGCCCCCACGGTGCCTCTTGTTATGGAGGTCAGGGGGCTGCTGTGGGCCTGTGGGCAAAGGGCGAAGGCACTTTAGGAGCCAGCAGGTGTCGGCCTGAGAGCTGAAGGGCAGGCAGCGAGGGTCTGTGTAGGACAGACCCCCGGGCCCAGCTCCTGCCCCCGTCCTTCAGGGGCTGCACCGCTGACTTGTGTGCTCTGGCTCAGAGCAGCCGAGCGAGCCGGGGAGAACCTGCCTGGCAACCAGGCTCCGTCCCCACCCTGCGGCACCCAGGTGCGGCCTCCAGGCCTCCGGGGAGCCTGCGGCCAAGCTGCTAGAGGCTCAGAAGGACAAGGGTCGGGCCAAGTGGGGCTGCAGGGACCGTGGGCAGAGCTCCCGCGAGACAGCTGCACGTCCTGAGTACGAGTGGATGTCCCAGAGGCGGGCGGACTCCCTGAGCAAAGCGGGATGCCGCGAGTGGCGGGCAGACACCCCCCGCCGTGGGAGGCCGCCCCGCGTGGTGGGCGTCTGCCTCTCAGCTCCAGCCGAGGCGCTGGGGAACTGGGCTCAGTGAGGCTCACGGAGGCCGCTTTGCCAAGATTCGGCCTTTTATGTGTGCTCTCTGACTTTCGAAGGTGGACAGCTTGAAAAACCAGCCCTCCTCCAGGAGGCAGGGCTGCTTGGACTTGGCCTGCAGTCCAGCAGGAGCCCCCACGCCGCGGCCTGGCAGGCCGGGGCTGAGAGGCGGGCGGAGAGCCGGCCTGGGGGCACGGGGTTCACTGCCTGGGAGCCTTCCTGGGTCTGGCCCCCACTCCCCCAGTGAGGTCTACCTGGCAAGGCCCTGTGTTCCTCGGGCTCGGGGCAGGGGTCAGGGGGCAGGGTCTGGTCCTGGGGGCGCCTCAGGCCTGCCTCTGTCGCGACCCTAGCCAGTGGCTGGCCCGGACCTTTCCCTGGTCCAGGCTCTCGCCAGCTCACTGAGCTCCTCCCTGGCCTCCTGGTGGGGAGTGGGCTTCTGGGCCGTGCCGGCCCCTCCCCTGCTGCCACCTCAGTCCTGGCCGTTCCTGCTTCTGGCCGCCGCCCTGGGCTTCACCTGCTCCCTCCACTGGTCCCGGGAGATGGTCGTCCCACCTGCTGTCAGCCTCCCACCCACCGCAGGCCTGAGCTTCCCCCCCACAGGGTGGGGCCGTGCGGGTGAGCCTGGCTCTCCTCGAGGAGGCCGAGGTTCTGCTGGCCAGAACACGGGGCTTGTGGGACCCCCAGGGGAGGGGTCTGCCCCCTGCGCTGTGCGCCCCGGGCCCTGCTGAGCTGAGCCCCCCGGCTCCAGTGTCTGGCCCAGTGAGGCGCGCCCAGCTTCCCTCCGCATCTCGCCATGGGGGCCATCTCGCCACGGGGGCCGTGGCTTTGGCCCTGGTGGTCCCCTTGGGCCGCACGGAGCAGACAGCCAACCCCAAGGGTGGGAGCTGGCGTCTGGGGGCGGGCTGTTCCTGGGGGGGAGCGCCTCCAGCCCGCGGGTGGTGGCGACCTGGGGCCCATGGCGTGTGGCTGAGGCTGAGGCCCGCGGGCCGGTGTGGGGCCGAGTTTCCTGTTTTGTGAGCAGGCTGAATTTTCCCTTCAAAACAAACAACAAAAGAGGAAGCTTGGGCGTCCTTGCGCTGGGGGTGAGGGGTCATCCCCGCCCCCGCCCCGGGTCCCCAGACTCAGACGCTGCCCCTGTCTGCTTCCTGGCCCCACGCTGGCGGGTGGGGAGGGCCCTGGCCCCTGGGAGCTCAGCAAGCGCCCCTACAGGGTCGGGGAGGGCGTCCCACCCGCCGCGGTCCTCTGGGGCAGCCTGGGCCGGGTTGCATCAGGCCAGTTCCTAGAAGTGCAGTGGGGGTGCGGGTGTCCCCCCTGGCCAGGCTCGTGGCCCACAGCTGCCCCAGGGGCCTCGCGTGACTGCTCCCCCGGGGTGGGTGCCCTTGGTGTCTGCCCGTGCGCCCCCGTGTGGGTCCCTGGCCCCCTCTGGCCGCTTGGCAGAGGGCCCCGGCTCCGGCCTGCGTGCGCCCCACGCAGCATGCTCCCCCTGCTTTCTCATCTGTGTCGCGCGGCTCCCTAACTGTCAGAAATAACACACTCCTGTCTCAGGAATGTTGGAATTGATGGGGGTGCTGGTTACGTGTGCTGTTGCCCCTGCCAACCTTGGGGCTGTGGGCTGAGGGCCCTGGGGCGCTGGGTGTGTGCCCAGGACTGAGCCCCCTGAGCCCGGGGCTTTGCCTGCGGGGCCTGCCTGCCCCCGGGCCTCAGCGGGATCCACAGGGTCAGGGGCCCCATACCAGGCTGACCTCAGAGGAGCCCTTTGGCCGAGAGGATGTGCTGCTCCGCCCCGGGCTGGGGTGCAGGATGCCTGGTGACCCTGAATGGGGGGCTCTGAGGAACTAGGAGGGGATGGGGCCAGGGTGGGTGTGGCTGGGAGCGCGAGGAGGCAGGGCCGGGCGTGGGGAGGATGCAGCCTGCCGGTCACAGGGTGGGCCGCTGGGAGAGGGGGCCGCTGTGACGGGCTCCACATTGGGGAGCGGGCGGGCCGCTGGGAGAGGGGGCCGCTGTGACGGGCTCCACATTGGGGAGCGGGCGGGCCGCTGGGAGAGGGGGCCGCTGTGACGGGCTCCACGCTGGGGAGCAGGCAGCCGGGCGGCGGGGGCCCCCGACAGTCCCGAGGTCCCTGACGCCTCTGCCATGCGGGTGGTGTTCTCTCCTGGGGGGATGTTGGTGCTCAGAGCCCCTTGGCCGGGGGAGGCTGGGCTCGCTTGGATGCCCCCTCTGAGCGTCTGGGCTGTCGGGTGGGGGGCGTGGGCACAGGGCAGGCCCCGCTGCCCCCACCGGCCCCCCGGGAGCCGGTACCGCCCGTCTGCTTGCTCCCCTGCCTGCGCGTCTCCTCTGCCCTGCCCCGCGGGGCCTGGCACCTTCTTGGGTTTGGTTGGGTCCATCCTGGGCTCTTGGCACAGGGGTGAGAGGTATGTCCCTAGGGGAATGTTGTGGCAACCCAGCACGTGTGTGCATGTGACCTTGGGCAGCCCTGCCCGAGGGCCAGGGCCTGTGACCCAGAGGCCAGCAGCTGAGGGAGGAAGCCTTGGACTTACAGGCCTGCAGGCTGCCCCTCCACCTCCTGTCCCGAAAGCGCGGGCGCCCCTGCGGCAGCGAGGCTGGGCGCCCACGCAGGCCCAGGGCGGCAGATGAGGCCCAGCAGGCAGCCGCAGGGAGAACGCGTTGGGTCCGTGGTGGCGCCTGGGCAGTGGGGATGCGGCCGTTCAGCAGGCGAGGTTTCTGAGTGAATGGTGATTGAGTGAGGGGCATCCAGCCGCTGGGGGACAGGGAGACAAGAGGCGGGGCGGTGGGGTGGGCAGGAGGCCCCGTGTCCCAGGGACAGGACCCGGGACGGAGCCAGGGGGGCAGCTCTGAGGCGGTGGCGGGGGGGGCGCCCCTGGGGCCCAGTGCCAGCTGGATGCGCGCGGGGTCAGGGCCGCCACTTTCTCTAGCCGGTGCAGCGGATGACGTGTGGTGCCCAGGGCGGAGGCGGGGTTTTCAGAGAGGGTGGCCAGGCCGGCGGACGTCCAGGCCGGGCGGGCGTGCAGGCAGGGCAGTGGTGGGTCGTGATTGGCAAGAGGCCGGTGCTGCCCTGGGGCAGTGGGAAGCGGGAGGGCAGCTCCTGGGGCCTTCTGCTCTGCCTCGGTAGGGGTTCCAGCGTGCCCCGAGTGCACCCCTGGCTGCCACCCCGCCTGCCCGCGTTCCTCTGCAGTCTGTGCGCCTTGGACCTTCCTTGCTTGATGTCAGAACCAGAGACCTCATGGCTTCTCAGTCTCTCCAGAAGCAGGCCTGGCCCGGCAGTGGGACCTCGACTCTGGCCCCAGCTGCCTCTCTGGGACCTTGAGAGCCCCTGCCTTGGGCCTTGGATTCCCCAGGGAGCGGCTGCTCATGACGCTCCACCTTCTGTGCCTGCGGGCTGCTGGGGACGGCTCAGGGCCCATGTGGGGGTGCACCCCTCTCCCCCATCACCTGCACTGGGCCGGGACTGGACGCCCATCCTCTCCGCTCCTCCGAACTGCCCATTGTGCCCCCAGGAGGACCTCATGAGTGCTGCGTCCCCAGGAGCAAGGAGCTGGCGGTGTGGTTTGCGCGGCAGACCCGGGCTCTGCTGGGGGGGGGCTGCGGCCACTCCCAGGCACCGGCTCTCGGCGTGTGCTGACCGTCCGGGGCCGAGTGTCCTGCCGGTGGGATGGGGCCTGCGGACGTGGGGACGTGGCCGGCTGCAGGCCTGGCTGGCTGGGGCATGCGGTGGCCGATGGGTGTGGTGTGGGGGCACCGCGCGGGAAGTGCCGTCAGCTGGCGCCCGCTCCCTGGGCCTGCTGGGGCTTGCTCCGCTCTGGAGGAGCAGCACGGTGCTGCCTGGCCCCCTGCCAGGCTGCCTGCCACCCACCAACGCCGTGGCAGTGCGTTCATCCAGCACTTGCCCCGAGAGCTGGGGACTCAGGACCGGCTCAGGGGCCCGTGCGGGGGGCTCAGGGTGGGGCTCAGAGGGGCCAGATCCCCGGCGGGGGAGGGTGTGCCCGTGGCAGGCCCGGGTTCCGGGAGCCTGCGTGCTGCTTCCCCGGGGCCCACAGCTTGGGTCTCGGCCTCTGGGTCTCCTGCCCGCTGGGACCCGTGCTGGGACTCATGCTGGGCGATGTGCTGGGGGATGTTGGGGGGCTGGCCGTCAGCCTGCGTTCGTCCTGTCCCCGAGCTGGTCCCCGGCCCGGCTGTGGGAGGCCAGCGATGCTAGAGAGGAATCCCCTCCTTCCTTGGGAGTCCTGTAGCCGCTTCCTGGAGATGAGCTGGCGTGGTGGAAGGGCCCCGCTGGCAGACCGTCCATGGGGATGCTGAGGGGCCCCTGGGGGGCAGGAGAGGAGGGGGTCCCGCCCTGGGCTTCCCCATCTGTCCCCAGCACGGGCTGTGGGTGCCTGTCGTGCCGTCCCCCCGTCGTCGGCCTCCAAGTGTTATGGCCAAGTGCACAGCACGGCGTGGCCAGGCCCTGGGCCGGCGGCCCTCCCCGCGCCCTGTCTGTGCTGAGCTCATTCCCATGCAGGGCACAGCCCAGGTCGCAGCTGGCAGCCCCCAAGTGGCCGCCTGGCTGGACGTCTGCAGGCGGGAGCGTCCCAGAGGCTGAAGAACAGGGTCTGTGTCTCCGAGCCTCGGCCCTGGCCTCCTCCCGCCATCCCCGCGCCGCAGCACGGCTGCTGCCCCTCCGCCGGGGGCCCGAGGCGGGTGCGGCCCCCCTCTAGTGCCCCAGGTGCGGAGCTGGCGGGGGACCCAGCAGGCCTCACGGGCCTGTCCACGTTGAGTGCCTGCCCCCGGCTTCTCTCGGCCTGCGCTCCCCCCACCCCCACCTGCCCAGGTCGGGTCCCCAGAGCCTGCGTGGCCCTGGTGGCGGACTCGTGGGGGCACGGTGGGTGGGGTCCGCAGCTGGGGATGGCGGGGTCTGAGGCCTGGGCCGGGGCGTGGGGAGGTCCTGCTGGCAGCCAGCGTGGGGCGCGGCGCTGGGGGCCCACGCTGGGCGCGGTGGGGGCGGCAGCATTTGGTGAATGAAGATGGATCTGGGGGCTGCTCGGGTGCGGCGCGCATCGCTCTCCCAGCGCACTTAGCGTCCCGGGGAGCGGCAGCTGGCGGGACGGGAGGCTCTCCATCAGGGGCCGACAGCTCCAGACTGGCGCGCAGGCGGGTGGGGCGAGTGGCGGGCGGCGGGCAGCCCCCAGCCAGCTCTGCCCCCCACCCTCACCCTCCTCCCCCAGTGCTGGCACAGGCCGTTGAGGGATCCCCAGCCCTGGGACAGGAAGCGCCGTGCTAGCCACCTCCCCTGGGGGGTCTCAGGACTGGATGGGGACCCTGCTAAATGCTGCCGGGCTGGGGGCAGGTCACCGGCCGCCTCCTGGGCCCTCCTGGGTGGGTCAGTAGTGTCTGGGCCTGGTGGAGACCCCTGCCTGCGATCCCTGGGGGATGGCGGGAAGTTCCTGGATGCCCCTCGCATCCCCCAGAGGCCCCAGAGGCCCCAGATGGGAGTGGGCCAGGGTGGAGGAGCGGGCGAGGGGAGGGGGTCTGGGCCCTGCTCGGCCTCCAGGTGGCCGCGTCCAGGAAAGCCCGGCCCCCTCCCCTCCACCGCCCAGTGGCCCTCTGCTGAAGTGGGCGCCTAATTAGTAAGTCCTCTGCTGCCGTTCAAACTCCTTGCTCTGCAAAATGGAAATGAAACGTTTTTTCTTGGTGTCAGTATGAAAAATGGCAGTCGCTGGGACGTCACGGAGGACATCTGCTCTGGTTCTCTGGCGCGTGTACGGCTGATACTGCAGAACTTGGGGGGAGACTTTCCCGGGGACCTGGGTGACCCGTGGGTGGGACAGGGTCTTCCAGGCCTGGCTTCACAACTGTGAGCTGGGCCCCCCGGACGGCAGGAGGGTCATCACGTGGGCAGGAGCTTCTGCTCTGAGTGCCCACCCTGGGGACCTGCTGAGGGTGGGCTCGCGTCTGCCAGGCGAGTCTGGGCGTCTCACTCTCGAGTGTGGCGCTAGCTGCTCGGCACTGGATGCCAGGTTCCTGGAGGGCCCTTAGGACTGGGCTAGCCTTCATCAGGTCCAGGCGCCCACCTGACGCCCTTTCCAACACAGGCTGGGGTGGGCTCTTCGTCAGAGGTGGGTGCTTTCCCACAGCAAGCCCCGCCTGCCCACCCGGCCTCCACCCCGGGGGAATCAGGGTCCGTGCCTGACCTGGCCCAACCCTCGACCTGGGGATGAGGGTGTGCAGGCCCAGCGCGTGGCCCAGCGGCCCAGCCTCACACCTGCCTGCATTTCACCCCCGGGGATCGAGGTCCGTGCCTGGCCTGACCCTCGACCTGGGGACGAGGGTGTGTGGGCCCAGCGCATGGCCCAGAGGCCCAGCCTCATACCTGCCTGCCCTCCACCCTCGGTGATCGGGGTCTGCCTGGCCTGACCCTCAACCTGGGGACGAGGGTGTGTGGGCCCGGCGCGTGGCCCAGCGGCCCAGCCTCACGCCCGCCCGCCGCGTCCGCAGGGGAGTACATCAAAACCTGGCGGCCCCGTTACTTCCTCCTGAAGAACGATGGCACCTTCATCGGCTACAAGGAGCGCCCGCAGGACCTGGAGCAGCGCGAGTCGCCCCTCAACAACTTCTCTGTGGCCCGTAAGTGCGTGGTGGCCGCGGGCGGGTGTCCCTGGGCGTCTGCAGCCCCTCGTGGGCCCCCCGGCCTCTGCATCAGGCTGGCAGCCCTCGGGGACTGTTAGTGGCTGGCAAGGCCCTAGGCTGTTGGGGGCAGAGTGCTACCCCCGGAGGCACTGACGGGCCCCCAGGGCTTCTCCCCAAGGCCCGGGCCTGAGGCATGCTAGAGTGGACTGGCTTCAGGGGCCTGTCTTCCCGGCACAGATTCTCAGAGGCCCCGGCCCCGTGGGGGCGCGTGTGCCCACCTCAGCGGGGTGCAGGCTGGGTGGGTATGGCAGTGCTGCCGGGGGCATCTCAGGAGGCTCAACGGATGGGCGCATTTTTCCTAAAGCAGGTGCTGCTGTGGCCTCATGCACCTGCAGGGGGCGGCAGGTATGACCGCCTGAGGCGGGGGCACTGAGGTGTGAGGACAGGCGGCCCGGCGGGGCCTCCAGCCTGGGTGTCGTGCCCAGGGCTGGCCCGGGACACAGGCCTGGGGGTGGGGGAGTGATGGCTTGTTTACGGCAGGCCCCGGGGCCCGCCCACCTGCTGCTGGGGCACAGAACGCAGGCCCGGCCCTACCCGGCTCCTCGTAAGCCCCCCGCCCTCCCTGCCGTGAGCCCTGGGAGTCCGGGGCCGCCAGCTCCCCCACCCCGCGTCAGACCAGGGCTGTGGTGCAGGGTGTGGGGGTGGGTAGCACCATGGTCCATCCCCCAGCCTCGGCGCCTGCAGATGCCTGGGTGGGGCCGGCCTGGTCCCTGGGCTGTCTGTGCAGAAGGAGCAGAGGCCCTGACCCCGACCAGGCCCTGGCTGGGGGCTCCCTGGGGTGCTTTACCAGGGACTGGCTCCCGAGAGCCCTGAACCCTCCTCCCAGGCTCCCCGGGTGTCAGCAGAGCGGTAGGTAGAATGGCGGGGGGGGCCCGGGAGGCAGGGCCCCTCCGGCAGCCCCGTGGCCGCGAGTCGGGGCTCCCCATGGGGCCCCCGGGGCTGGGCTGGGGGCTTCGGGCCTGGGAAGGATGCTCAGCTGGGCAGCTGCCACCTCGTGGGGGAGGAGGTTCCTTGGGAGTGTTGCCCGAACTCAGCGCAGGGGAGTGTGGGGGCCGTCGGGACACACATGGGAGGTGGGGACCACCCAGAGGGGCTTCCAGCAGCAGGTGGGACAGGGGCTTGAGGCAGGCCTTAGGCCGCAGGAGCAGGAGCAGAGCGGAGAGGGAGGGCTGGGTGGCTCCGCAGGGGCCTCTGCGGCAGGGGCTGTTCACTGAGGAGGAATTGCCGGGGTGGGGGGCGAGAAGTCAGGCCCTGGATGGGGGTTGACCACCTGGGTCCTGGGGACTCCTGGTGGTCTCCGATGGGCAGAGTGAGTTGGAGGAGGGTATGCAGACCCCGATGGCTGCCACACAGATTTTCCTCCCTCTCCTGCCCCGGGTAGACGTGGGCCCCCAGCACCACTCCCCACCCCCACCACCCCGGAGACCCCCGCCCTGGTCCCCAGCCTGGCAGACCGTTCCTTGCTTCCTTGCACTCGGCTGAGCCCGGCGGGGCCCCCGCGGTTGCCAGGGCCTAGACACTGGAATGTCGGAGGCCCCTGCCCTGGCCCCAGGCCCCTCCTGCCTCCACCGGCCGAGCTGGAACCCAGCCCCGCTCCAGGCCCTGGGCGCTCCCACAGCTCCTTCGCAGCAGGTGTGTGCGTTTGGGGCACGTGTGCTCCAGACGTGCGTGCGCTCCCAGGCCTGCCAGCCTGTCTCTGCTCCTGCGTGCACCGGGGTTGTGGGCAGCAGCGTGGAGAGGGTCAGCCCAGGTGGCCTCTGGGGTGGACGGGTGGCCTCTCCAGAGGATGAGTCATTACCAGCCTCTTATCCCGGGCCTGGCCCTGTGCTGAGATGGGGCGGGGAGCCCGCTGGTCCTCATGTGGCTGGGGGGTGGGACGTTCCTGCTCGGGAAGCTGGGGAGCTGCTCTCCCAGAGGCCTCCTCCCTGCCAGCCCCTCCTCAGGCCCCCCAGGTCCCCCATCCTCCTACTGGTTGAGGACCATGTCCTGGGTGGCTGGGGAGCTGAGAGACCAGAGGACAGGCCTTGGAGATGGATCCGTCCAGTTGCAAACACCCCCTCAGGGGCACTGCCTAGCTCTCAGCAGGGCTCCAGCTGGAAGGGAGCTCTGGCCCCCTTTTACAGGGCGGGAGGCTGAGGCTTGGAGAGGTCTGGCCTGCGGTGGGTGGGCCGGGATGCTGTGCAGACAGGTGCTGCCTGCCCCTAGAATGCCAGCTGATGAAGACGGAGCGGCCGCGGCCCAACACCTTCATCATCCGCTGCCTGCAGTGGACCACGGTCATCGAGCGCACGTTCCACGTGGAGACGCCCGAGGAGCGGTAGGGAGCGCAGGCGCCGCGGCCGGGGAGGCCCTGGGCCCCGGGCAGGGCCGGGGTCTCACCTGAGCATCCTGCAGGGAGGAGTGGACCACCGCCATCCAGACGGTGGCCGACGGGCTCAAGAGGCAGGAGGAGGAGACGATGGACTTCCGGTCGGGCTCACCCGGCGAGAACTCGGGGGCTGAGGAGATGGAGGTGTCGCTGGCCAAGCCCAAGCACCGCGTGGTGAGCCCCAGCGCTGCCCGGGGCCCTGCTGTCACGGCCCCCCACACCCCACCTCCCAGCCCCTGCACGGAAGCGGGGGAGAAGCGCTGGGCGCAGGGAGGCCTGGGTACTGTTATCCCATCCCCCAAACCCCAGCGTTCCCAGCTGGGGCACACAGCCCTGCAATCTCCCTTGAGCCCTGGACCCCCAAGGACCATCCCCCCTGCCCGCTGCCCCAGCCTCACTGTCCTTGGCCCCGAGGCTGCCCGCAGAGACCCCGGCCCCGCTCAGCACTGTTGGGCCGCCGGCAGTCAGCGTGCTGCCCCTGATCCTGGCGCCTGCACGCTGCCCTCAGACCATGAATGAGTTTGAGTACCTGAAGCTGCTGGGCAAAGGCACCTTCGGGAAGGTGATCCTGGTGAAGGAGAAGGCCACAGGTCGCTACTACGCCATGAAAATCCTGAAGAAGGAGGTCATCGTGGCCAAGGTAGGGGCTGGGGCCGGGGGGCGGGGGGCCGGGGGGCCGGGCAGGCGGCTCAGCAGTGCCTATCTTCCAGGACGAGGTGGCCCACACGCTCACAGAGAACCGCGTTCTCCAGAACTCCCGGCACCCGTTCCTGACGGTGAGCGCCCCTCATGCCCCTGGGGGTGGAGGCGTGGATGCCCAGCGCTGGGGACCCCAGTCCGTCCTCCCTGCCAACCCAGCAGGCTCAGAGCTTGGATGATAGTGGGCGGGCCTGCGGGAGGGGCATGGGGGTGCACAGAGCGGGCAGGGGCTCCCGGCTTCCCTCTGTCCTGCTGAGACCCCGGGAGGCCGCACTCCCCACGCCCACCCTGCTGCTCACGGGAGGCGCTCCCTGTCCTGGGGGAACTCGGCCCAGGAGGGATGTAAGGAAAACCCAAGCAGCAAGGCGTTGGCTGGATTTAGCCGCCAGGCCTGGCTGGCCGCGCTCCCAGGTCAGCAGTCAGGCGACCGGGCCAGCCTCTGGAGTCTTGTCCCCGGGACCACTGTGCTCAGCACGGTGTCTGCTCTCCAGGGGACGCCTGGTCTAACACGGGGAGAGAGCCGAGGAGCAGGCGGGCTCCTAAGATGTTTTCTCAGGAGAAGTGTGAGGTGTTAAGAGCAGACACTGTTTGTCCGCCCAGCTAGAGTTATCATGACCGTGGCTTTGCCGCCTCCGCTTCATTTTGCCCCTTCCCCTCTGTCTGGCCAGAGGATTGTGAGAAGGCCAGGCTTTGTCATGCCCTCCGCTGGGTGCCGGCCACCTCAAGTCCTGTGGAGGTCCGGACTCGCTTGCCTCCCTCTGGCTCTCCCTGGGGATGGGGGATGGAGCAGGACGTGGGGGAGGGTCTCACATCTGTATCTTCGTGAGCCAGGGGGCCATCCCACCAGTGGTAGTCTTTCTTTTGAAGTGAGGCTGCCTGTGGTTTGACCCGTGAGGGCAGTGGGTTGCATCCTGCAGGGGAATCTCCACGTGGTCACTGGACCTGCAGCTGCTGGTCCTCGGGCATGGCCTTTGGGGCAGCTGGGGGTCTCCTACTCCCCAGGGCAGACCCCCTGCCCAGCCAAGGGCCAGGTTCCAGCTCTGCTTCCCTCGCAGGCCCTGAAGTACTCCTTCCAGACACACGACCGCCTGTGCTTCGTCATGGAGTACGCCAACGGGGGCGAGGTAGGGCCTTGCCCCAGCGCGGCCCTCTCTGAGCCCCAGGTGTTGTGGGGGGTGGCCACCCTCCCCACTCCCCGCCGGGTTAGGGTCTCTGCCCCGCGGCCCTGGCCGAGGTGGCTGGCCCGGCTCAGGCTTCTCGTCCCGCAGCTCTTCTTCCACCTGTCCCGGGAGCGGGTGTTTCCCGAGGACCGAGCCCGCTTCTACGGCGCCGAGATCGTTTCGGCCCTGGATTACCTGCACTCGGAGAAGAACGTGGTGTACAGGGACCTCAAGGTGGGCGGGGCCGGGGAAGAAGCCGGGGGCGGGGCTGGGGAAAGGAGTCGGTGGGGGGAGGGGGGAGGGGAGGAGGAGGGAAGTCAGGGCGGGGCTGGGGAGGGGGGGGAGCAGGGGAGCAGGGGTGGGGCAGGGACGTGGGGAGGAGACCTGGGGCGGGGCGGGGCGGGCATGGGGCGGAGGCCGGGCCGGGCGGGGAGCAGGGGTGCCAGGTGGGGAGCAGGGGTGCCAGGTGGCCGGGAGGCGGGCTGAGCTGGAGGCCAACTCCTGCAGCTGGAGAACCTCATGCTGGACAAGGACGGGCACATCAAGATCACCGACTTCGGACTGTGCAAGGAGGGCATCAAGGACGGCGCCACCATGAAGACTTTCTGCGGGACCCCCGAGTACCTGGCCCCCGAGGTGCGCACAGCTGCACCCTCGTCCCCGGGCCCCGCCCCCCCTCCCGCCCTCCAGGCCCTCACGTGCCCTGTGCCCTCTGAGCCCGTGCCCTGCACCCCCAGGTGCTGGAAGACAACGACTACGGCCGGGCGGTGGACTGGTGGGGGCTGGGCGTGGTCATGTACGAGATGATGTGCGGCCGCCTGCCCTTCTACAACCAGGACCACGAGAAACTCTTCGAGCTCATCCTCATGGAGGAGATCCGCTTCCCGCGCACACTCAGCCCGGAGGCCAAGTCCTTGCTCTCGGGGCTGCTCAAGAAGGACCCCAAGCAGCGGTGAGCCCTGCCCCGAGCCGCCCTCCACCTACCTGCCCCCTGACACCCCCAGGAAATGCCCAGCAGGCTTTGCTGGTGGCTGTGTGTGATGTCCTTAGCCTGGGCTGGCCCAGGCAGGGTGGCCCCTCATACCTGGTCAGGAAGACCCTGCCAAGCTGGCAGCTCCTGCCCACCTAGCGCCCTGCACCGGCTAGACTTTGCCATGGAAGGGGCTGCTCTTGTTATTTGCTGCGTGGCAGCCAGCCTCAGCCTGAGCCGGGCCCTGGGCCCAGCAGGCACGACCGGTCACCTTGGCTTCCGTTTGCCCCCCAGGCTTGGTGGGGGCTCTGAGGACGCCAAGGAGATCATGCAGCACCGATTCTTCGCCAGCATCGTGTGGCAGGACGTGTACGAGAAGAAGGTGCGCGGGGCCGTGCCCCGGCAGCACGCCCGCTCACCTGCACCTGCTCACCCCCCCCCCCCCGCACATCTCCCACCTGCACCTGCTCACCCCCACCCGCACATCTCCCACCTGCACCTGCTCACCCCCACCCGCACATCTCCCACCTGCACCTGCTCACCCCCCCCCCCGCACATCTCCCACCTGCACCTGCTCACCCCCACCCGCACATCTCCCACCTGCACCTGCTCACCCCCACCCGCACATCTCCCACCTGCACCTGCTCACCCCCACCCGCACATCTCCCACCTGCACCTGCTCACCCCCACCCGCACATCTCCCACCTGCACCTGCTCACCCCCACCCGCACATCTCCCACCTGCACCTGCTCACCCCCACCCGCACATCTCCCACCTGCACCTGCTCACCCCCACCCGCACATCTCCCACCTGCACCTGCTCACCCCCACCCGCACATCTCCCACCTGCACCTGCTCACCCCCACCCGCACATCTCCCACCTGCACCTGCTCACCCCCACCCGCACATCTCCCACCTGCACCTGCTCACCCCCCCCCGCACATCTCCCACCTGCACCTGCTCACCCCCACCCGCACATCTCCCACCTGCACCTGCTCACCCCCCCCCCCGCACATCTCCCACCTGCACCTGCTCACCCCCACCCGCACATCTCCCACCTGCACCTGCTCACCCCCACCCGCACATCTCCCACCTGCACCTGCTCACCCCCACCCGCACATCTCCCACCTGCACCTGCTCACCCCCACCCGCACATCTCCCACCTGCACCTGCTCACCCCCACCCGCACATCTCCCACCTGCACCTGCTCACCCCCACCCGCACATCTCCCACCTGCACCTGCTCACCCCCACCCGCACATCTCCCACCTGCACCTGCTCACCCCCACCCGCACATCTCCCACCTGCACCTGCTCACCCCCACCCGCACATCTCCCACCTGCACCTGCTCACCCCCACCCGCACATCTCCCACCTGCACCTGCTCACCCCCACCCGCACATCTCCCACCTGCACCTGCTCACCCCCACCCGCACATCTCCCACCTGCACCTGCTCACCCCCACCCGCACATCTCCCACCTGCACCTGCTCACCCCCACCCGCACATCTCCCACCTGCACCTGCTCACCCCCACCCGCACATCTCCCACCTGCACCTGCTCACCACCACCCGCACATCTCCCACCTGCACCTGCTCACCCCCACCCGCACATCTCCCACCTGCACCTGCTCACCCCCACCCGCACATCTCCCACCTGCACCTGCTCACCCCCACCCGCACATCTCCCACCTGCACCTGCTCACCCCCACCCGCACATCTCCCACCTGCACCTGCTCACCCCCACCCGCACATCTCCCACCTGCACCTGCTCACCCCCACCCGCACATCTCCCACCTGCACCTGCTCACCCCCACCCGCACATCTCCCACCTGCACCTGCTCACCCCCACCCGCACATCTCCCACCTGCACCTGCTCACCCCCACCCGCACATCTCCCACCTGCACCTGCTCACCCCCACCCGCACATCTCCCACCTGCACCTGCTCACCCCCACCCGCACATCTCCCACCTGCACCTGCTCACCCCCACCCGCACATCTCCCACCTGCACCTGCTCACCCCCACCCGCACATCTCCCACCTGCACCTGCTCACCCCCACCCGCACATCTCCCACCTGCACCTGCTCACCCCCACCCGCACATCTCCCACCTGCACCTGCTCACCCCCACTCACATCTCCCACCAACACCTGCTCACACCTGACCCCCGCCTGCTCACCCCGCACATCTCCCACCAACACCTGCTCACCCCCGCACATCTCCCACCAACACCTGCTCACCCTGCACATCTCCCACCAACACCTGCTCACCCTGCACATCTCCCACCAACACCTGCTCACCCCGCACATCTCCCACCAACACCTGCTCACCCCCACTCACATCTCCCACCGACACCTGCTCACCCCCGCACATCTCACACCAACACCTGCTCACACCTGACCCCCGCCTGCTCACCCCGCACATCTCCCACCAACACCTGCTCACCCCCGCACATCTCCCACCAACACCTGCTCACCCCGCACATCTCCCACCAACACCTGCTCACAGCTGACCCCCGCCTGCTCACCCCGCACATCTCCCACCAACACCTGCTCACCCCGCACATCTCCCACCAACACCTGCTCACCCCCGCACATCTCCCACCAACACCTGCTCACCCCCGCACATCTCACACCAACACCTGCTCACCCCCGCACATCTCCCACCAACACCTGTTCACCCCCGCACATCTCACACCAACACCTGCTCACCCCCGCACATCTCACACCAACACCTGCTCACACCTGACCCCTGCCTGCTCACCCCGCACATCTCACACCAACACCTGCTCACAGCTGACCCCCGCCTTCTCACCCCGCACATCTCCCACCAACACCTGCTCACCCCGCACATCTCCCACCAACACCTGCTCACCCCCGCACATCTCACACCAACACCTGCTCACACCTGACCCCCGCCTGCTCACCCCGCACATCTCCCACCAACACCTGCTCACCCCCGCACATCTCCCACCAACACCTGCTCACCCCGCACATCTCCCACCAACACCTGCTCACCCCGCACATCTCACACCAACACCTGCTCACACCTGACCCCCGCCTGCTCACCCCGCACATCTCCCACCAACACCTGCTCACCCCCGCACATCTCCCACCAACACCTGCTCACCCCCGCACATCTCCCACCAACACCTGCTCACCCCCGCACATCTCCCACCAACACCTGCTCACCCCCGCACATCTCCCACCAACACCTGCTCACACCTGACCCCCGCCTGCTCACCCCCTCACATCTCACACCAACACCTGCTCACACCTGACCCCCGCCTGCTCACCCTGCACAGCTCACACCAACACCTGCTCACACCTGACCCCCGCCTGCTCACCCCGCACATCTCACACCAACACCTGCTCACACCTGACCCCTGCCTGCTCACCCCGCACATCTCACACCAACACCTGCTCACCCCCTCACATCTCACACCAACACCTGCTCACACCTGACCCCCGCCTGCTCACCCCGCACATCTCACACCAACACCTGCTCACCCCCTCACATCTCACACCAACACCTGCTCACACCTGACCCCCGCCTGCTCACCCCCTCACATCTCACACCAACACCTGCTCACACCTGACCCCCGCCTGCTCACCCTGCACAGCTCACACCAACACCTGCTCACACCTGACCCCCGCCTGCTCACCCCGCACATCTCACACCAACACCTGCTCACACCTGACCCCCGCCTGCTCACCCCGCACATCTCACACCAACACCTGCTCACACCTGACCCCCGCCTGCTCACCCTGCACATCTCACACCAACACCTGCTCACACCTGACCCCCGCCTGCTCACCCCCACTCACATCTCACACCAACACCTGCTCACACCTCACACCTGCTCACACCCCTGCCTGCTTACCCCCACTCACATCTCACACCCCCACCAGCTCACCCCCACTCACATCTCACACCCCCACCACCTCACACCCCCGCCTGCTCACCCCCACTCACATCTCACACCCCCACCAGCTCACGCCCCCACCAGCTCACACCCCCGCCTGCTCGCGCCCCCACCAGCTTGCGCCCCATACACGTGAAGAGGCTTTCGAGGATTGAGGCAGCATGCTTCCTGTACACGTGGTTCTCTGCTTTTGGCCCTCTGTGGGACCCACAAGCTCCAGGCCCTGGCCCGTGCTGGCAGCGTGGCTGACAGACCCAGGAAGGTGGTCCCTAGGCTTGCTAGGTGTCTCTCCTCAAGCCCGCTTCCACCCTGTTGTCAGCGCACCCCTCCTCTGCAGGCTACACGCAGCCAGCTGGACCTCTGTCCCTGAGACGGGGCTCCCCGACTCTGCCCTCCTCCAGCCAGGGTCCTGCCCCAGGGATTGCTGCCTCCTGGCCCTGCCTTCTGAGGGCTCTGGTGCCAGCCCTGACCCAAGACCCAGCCTGCTAGTTGCTGCTAGTTCCCAGGCAGACCTGACCCTGGGCCAGGGTGGAGCACATGGGGGTCCTTGCTTCCTCCCATGAGTCTGGCCCTTTAAAGCTGCCCTCGAATCCTGGGTCACGGTGGGTCCTCTGCAGCCTGACGCTGCCTGGCCACTGATGCCCGGGGCCGAGAGTGAGGAGGGCAGCCCTGCAGGTGGGTCCCTGAACGGCGAGGTCCCCCAGGGCACCCAGGCAGGGGAAGGCCTGGCCACAGGCTTGTCTCCTGGGTGGGGAGCTGTGTCTGGGTCCAGGTGTGCCGGGCAGTGGGAGCAAGGCCCATAACCCACGCCCCCCTCCTGCAGCTCAGCCCGCCCTTCAAGCCTCAGGTCACGTCTGAGACGGACACCAGGTATTTTGATGAGGAGTTCACAGCCCAGATGATCACCATTACGCCACCTGACCAAGGTGAGGGTGGCCTTCCCCGCTGACCCCTCAAGACAACAGAATTCTGTTCAGCATTTTACTGGGCGGCTCCCTCTCCTGTTAGGGGAGAAGGCAATGGCACCCTACTCCAGTACTCTTGGCTGGAAAATCCCATGGACGGAGAAGCCTGGTAGGCTGCAGTCCATGGCGTCGCTAAGTCAGACACGACTGAGCGACTTCACTTTTCACTTCCCCTCTGCAGGGTGGGTGCCAGGGCTGCAGTCCCCTGGTCCCAGGATCGTGGGGGCGGGGGTCACTGAAGCTTGTTGTGGAGTCTGGGGGGTGATCCCTCGGGGCCTACCTTGGTTTCCCCAGTGCCCGGGAGCTGAGCCGTCCCTCCTGTCCACAGATGACAGCATGGAGGGGGTGGACAGCGAGCGGAGGCCCCACTTCCCCCAGTTCTCCTACTCGGCCAGCGGCACGGCCTGAGGGGCCTGCTGGGCCGAACTCAGGACACCGCGGCGGGCGGCCACGTGCTCTGGACGATGCTTCCCGAGGATTGGGAGGAAGCCTTGCACGGAGGATCTGTATTTAATGTTTTTTTATTTCTGGATGCGTTTGGGTGGAACCACGCCGTCTGCCAACACGGATGGGGAGGCGCCCCATGCCACGGGCAGGGCCGCCCACACTGGGGGCAGAGGGCCCCTGGCCGGCTGGCTCGGGAGGAAGACGTCCTGCGGTTTCTCTTAATTTATTCATCCAGTTCTCCAGATGCTGCCTCGGCCTTTGGAGCGATTAGATTCCTGTAGGAAAGCAACGACTTCTGCAGCCATGGGCTCGCCGGTCCCCGTGGGCCCTGCCCGTGGCCCCTCCGTCCGTCTGGCCAGCTGTCCCCAGCTGCCCCCATCTCCCCCGACCCCGCAGCCCCAGAAGCCATCTGGCTGGGGTGCTGGCCCAGCCCCCTCGCTCGGGGAGGGGCTGAGCAGAGGCTGCAGGAGGGCGGCCCCCACGATCAGGCTGGGCCAGGGCTGTGGTGAGATACAGGGGTCGGGTGCCACCTGTCGCTCTCTGTGTGTACTGGGGTTTCTGATCTCAGGAGAAAGCCCTCCCTGCGCCCCTTTCCCACTGGGACCGGCTCCCCGATGGCTCCCCCGGTAGCACGTGTCCTTCTAGAAGCTTCACTCCCGCTGTCGCCCCGGCCCTGCCCGGCGCCCTCTGCAGGGGCCATCGCTGTGCCCTGTGCGCCTCCTGGCCAGACGCTGCGCTGCACCAAGGCGTTTTTTTATACTCAACTTTAGTATTTTTACTATTATGAAACTTTCCCTCCAAATTCTTCAATAAAAATTGCTTTTCAACTCTGGCTCGTTTTGCTGGGTGGCGAATGGAGGTGCATGTGGCTGACCTCCTGACGGAGCACCTGGCCTTCCTGTGCCCAAGGCGGCCTGCCTGGAAGCCCGGGGACCACCTGAGAGGGTGTCCCTCACCCGCCTCGCAGGATTCGCCGGGGAGTCGGAGGGAATGCCCTGGCTGCCCCTGTGCCCACGGCTTCACCCCAGCCCCACACCTCAAGCAGGCCACCCAGGCTGCACAGCTGTCTGCCCAGCAGCACCATCCATGCAGCAGGCCTGACCACCAGGATGGACCGGGACCCTGCAGGGCCCACTGCTGGCTAGGACAGACACTCCAGCCACCGCCAGGCCCTGGGACCTGAGAGGACCAGAGGGCAGCCTGCCAGGGGTCACGCAGCAAGCCCGGGACAGCTGGGAGGGGGCCCAGCGGGATGGGCCTCGGGCGCCACCTGGTGGGTGCGGAGAGACGTTGCCGCGCAGCGCCGGCCTCCGGGCGGGCCATCGGTACCTGCAGGGAGGGGCGGGGCCTTGCCCTCCCCTCTAGCGGACTCCGCCGTCTCTTCTCCCGGCTCCGGGGCAGGTGGCCGACAAGGCATTCCTTGGAGTGGGGTGGCTGCCCGCTTGTGCTGGGTGGGGTGCCTGAGCAGTGTGGGGTGCCGGAGGTCCGTCCAGGCCTGGGGGCGCCTCTGGAGCCGCCCAGTTCGCTCTAGCGCAGCCCCACCTAGCAGGACTCCTAGCCCTGGCCTAGCAGCTCTCCTGGAGGCCACAGACACGCCGAATGCTGCCTGCTGGGCGTGCTCTAGACCGACTTCAGAAAGAAAAAGGCGCGCTTCAGACCGGGAGCCTGGGCGCCGCTTCAGACCGGGAGCCTGGGCGCCGCTTCAGACCGGGAGCCTGGGCGCCGCTTCAGACCGGGAGCCTGGGCACTGTTGGTGGGAGTGCACCATGGCACAGCCCGCGGATAACGGTACGGAGGCGCCTCAAAGCAGAGCTGGGACCACCACGGGGCCCGGCAGCCCCACTCCTGCACGCACGCATGTGCCCCAGAGAGGGGAAGGCAGGGTCGGGGAGGCGTGCATTTCAACACCATAGAAAAGGGGGAAAGGTGGAGACCAGACGATACAGCAGTGCCCGATGATCCCAGACTTGAAGCAATGGCACCCCAATGTGGCCAGTGCGGTGTGGAAACCCGGGGGGTGTCGCTGAAGCTGAAGCTGGGGCGTAGTGGGGGCAGCTGGCCAGGGAGAGGGGCTTGAGCCACTCCTTCCCACGGGACCCCCTTGGGAGATGGGGTGATGGCCCCAGGGGCATTCCTTGGCCTGGGACAGGCTTCAAGGTCATGGGCACGGACACAAGCGTGACCTTCCTGTGTCCCATCCAGGAGGGTTGGGCCAAGAGGGGATGAGCCAGGGGCGAAGACCCCAGAACATCCGGACCTTCCCACAGGCGGGGCTGTGGAGGCACCTCCCCGGCAGAGTAGTGGGGTGCGGGGAGTCGGGCATCTCGGGGAGAAATTCGCGGGGCCATCCTGGCCTGGCTGGCAAGGCCACAGCAGACCTGGAGGGGCCTGGTGAATTGTGGCCCCGGGGGCAGTGAGGCCCAGCAGGGCAGCCTGGCCGGCAAGGGAGGCTGCAATGCTCGCCCATGTCCTACCCTGTCCTTCACTAGGCCAGCCCCCTGAGGGACAGGGAGATGGGAACAGAAGCGCCTTTAGCATCTGGGGTGCCCACGGGTCAGGCCAGCTCCCAGCTCCCAGCTAGGGGCCGGCCAGGCTGGGGTGTCGGGATGGCACAGGGTCGGGGCCTTCCCCGAAGTAGATGCCAGCCCAGGAACATCTGCTCAAGGCTCACCGTTCAACACTCAGCCCGCCCTTCCACTCTGAATCTGCCTCTCTCTACTCGTAAAGGACTTCTTGTCGACAAGGAGGGTGGCTGCTCTTGCTGCTGGCTGGGCTGTCTGAGGGCCTTCGCCCCTCGGGGGCGCCGCGCCCGCCTCCAGCCCTGGGTCTGGCCGCGGCCGCGCCCGCGCGCCATTGTGCTGCTCTCCTGGACGCCTCGCTGCTGCTTGATGCCGTCTGTCCTCTTTCTCTGCCTCATTTTGGATTAGTGACTGTTCTTTAACATCCCATTTTCTTTTATGGCTTTTTTCTATCTCCTCAGCTTTCCCACTGCTGTTTCTTTTCAGTTTCAGGACGCGGGATCCCGTGAGGAATTCAGAACAAGTGCTCTCTGCAGGGAGGTCGGAGCTGTGGCCTGGCTGCGCTTGGACCTGTAACCGACTCACCAGCCTGCCTCTGAGACCCAGCGACCCATACGCAGCCCTCAGATCGCACACCTCCACGTCCCAGCTCTGTGCTGGGCTCACAGCTTGTTCCCATCACGTTCAAAATCCCCCACACACATTATTTTTGCTTCCAACAACTGTCTTTGTAACATTCTAAATATCCTCAGTTGGTAAGACACGTCAAGTTTACCGCTTCGGCCAGTGTGGAGGCATTCAGTGTGTCCCCCACCATCACCACCTCCAGAAACCTTCACCTTCGCAGACTGAAACCGTTCTCCTTCCACTCACTGCCCACCTCCGCCCCGCCTGCAGCCCCGCCCCTCCGCTGCCCTGCTCTGAGTGGAATCGCAGGCCCGCCCTGTTGCAGCTGGCCTACTTCCCTCAGCACGACATCCTCTGGGTCTGTCTGTCCTGTAGCCTGTCAGGGTTTTCTTCCTTCTTAAGGCCAGGCCCGATTCCACTGTAGGGATGGGCTGTGTTGGCTCAGCCCTGTCCCCCAGATGGACATGGTCCTCTGCCCTCCTGTGAACGGCATTGCTGTGAACACGGGTGCACAGGCTCGCTTTCCTGCAGGGTGTTTGCCAGAGGTGGGGGCGCCGGGTCACTCACTGTGGGGCTGCCCCGACGCCGCACTGCCTGCTGGCCACAGCTGCGCACGGGCAACCTGACGGGGGAGAGGCCGCTTCTCCCGACAGCGACCTGTGTCCCCAGCGATGAGCTTCGCTGAGCCTCTCTTCCTGTGCTTGCCGGGGTCACAGTCTGCAGGTGGACGCGGGGCCGGAGGTGACCCCCGAGGATGGCTGACCGCCGAACAGGGGTTTGAGCCGCGCTCCCGGGGCTGAGCCAGGCGGCCTCTTGAGTGTTCTCAGCTCAGAAGACCCGGGACTCACCTGTGACCCCCTTTCTCAGACCTAAGGCCCCCTCACGGCCCTCCGTCTCCCTGCTCCGGGGTCCCAGGCTCCGCCCATGGGGGCAAACCCTGCCCTGGCCCAGGCCCCTAAGGACCGCTGTCACTGACCCTCCAGCCGCCAGTGCCCCGGCTGCGCGCCCCGCACACCTCTCTGCTCTGCCACGCTCTCCGGGGAGCCAGGCTGCCCGCCCATGGGCTCCTCTTGGCAGGCAGCGCTGTGGGGGTCCGTGCATGGGAACCGGCCTGCGGCCCGCCTGTCCACTGCCTCCCTCAGGCCCCGTGGGCCGCGACCCTGGCCAGAGCCCACCCTCCTGGGTAGGGGCCCTGAGACGGCAGTGTGCCTGGTGGCCTTGCAGGGACAGTCTGAGACTCGGCCCACCTGAGGGCTCAGGGTGCTGCCGTGTGGGGCTGGCAGGTCACAGGCCTCAGGAGCGCCGCCAACTGAGCCCTCTCGTCCAAATATAGAGGCTTTATTGTCTTCAGTGGTCGGGGGCACAAAATACAAGAGAGAAAAGGCACCCTCCCCCGGTCCCTCAGCCGCCGTGGCGGGGCGGTGGAGGTGAGGCGGCGGTCCACGCGCAGGCTCAGGCCTCAAACACGGCGCAGCTGGAACACAGCACTTTCTCGTGAAGGTCACCCCCGTAGCTGAGACGGGCGAGAGAGGGGCTGCGTCAGGGCTGAGTCCCTGTGAGCTGCGTACCAGCCCGGCCCAGACAGAGGCAGTCATGAGGGGGTCCCGCACCCAGGCAGCCGAGCCCCCATGGCCAGGCCCCCAGAGACGGACGCTCCTGAGGGAGGCGGCTTGGGGGCCTGGGGTGACGCCAGAATGCGGAGCCTGCTGACAAGGGGCGCCCCGAGGAGACCCCCTCAGCCCCCAGACACCAGCCCGCGGTGGGCGTCCACCTGCAGGGGGTGACGGTGAACATCTGGGGTGCTCACCGGAGAGGCCCTGCCAGCCAGAGCGCGGCTCAGGCCTGCCGCTGGCCTGCCGCCCCGGGCAGGCCCCAGCTGGGCGGCAGGGCTGACTGGCCTCCACCAGCTCCAGCGGGGCAAGGAAGAGGCAACCCAGCCAAGGGCAGGAGACCGCCCGGGGGAAGGAGCTGACGGGCCGGGAGGTGGCAGCTGCCCCAGCATCAGCACTCAGGAGCCCAGGCCCGGCTCTCAGCGGCGGCCCAGCCCACAGTCCCGCTGGAGCCGGGGCCCGAGCGGTCCACCAGGCGTGGGCAGGACACCGTGGTAGGGCCACACTGCAGCTCGGAGGCCAAAGCCCGGCCTCCAGGGAGCCCTGGAGCAAGTCATGAGCTCATCACACAGAGCAGGGTGCCCGGCCCACCACGGCCACCAGACCAGGCAGGTGAGCGGTGGGCTCTGCGGGTGTTTGGGAACCAGGCAGCTGGGGGAGGCGGAGGACAAGGAGGGCCCGCACTCACTCCAGGAGGGGAGGCCCCGCCCCCAGGGCCCGCACTCACTTGGCCAGGGGGAGGCCCCGCCCCAGGGCCCGAACTCACTCCAGGAGGGGAGGCCCCGCCCCCAGGGCCCGCACTCACTCCACGAGGGCGCACAGGGCGCAGGCCACGGCTCCACAGCTGCAGCAGGTGCGCACGCAGCGTGCGCACAGGGCCCGCTCGCACTGGCTGCACGCCGCCTTCCCGTCCACGGCCCGCACGCACGATGAGCAGGCTCCCGACGCTGCCCCAGCTGGGTCTGTGCGGAAGAAACACTGGTCAGTCCAAAGGTGACCGGGAGCCCTGGCGCTGGGGGCCACCCCTCGCCTCCCGGAGGACAGCGGGCCACCCTCCTCCAGCACCTCACCCACCACTAGTCAACCTGTGTGGAAGCACGGCGCTGGGACCCGTTCACCAGGGGGAGATCCTAGCCGGCTTCCGTGAGGCCCACCTGGAACTCTCACCACCCAGAGGTCGGGAGCCCGGGCTGGCTCCTCCCCTGACCACCTGCAGCAGAACTCGCCAGGCCTTCAACCCCTGGCGCATCTCACAGCTGCGTCTCCAAGTGTGGTCCCCGTGTCCTGGCTTAACACAGGGGTTCCTGGGCCCCCAGGGGTGGGGGTTTTTAGCTGTGACGCACGTGACAGTCTGAGTCTACAGCACACTGCAGAGGGATGCAGATGAGAGCTCCAGTGGGGAGCAGGCAGGACACCCGCGAGGGCCACCCAGACAGGTGCCTGCTCCCTTCTGATTGAATAGTTAGCGCTGTTCACAGTTCCCGTACATCAGAGTGGGGAGCGCCTCCTGCAGTGGGAACCTCCAGGCACTCACCCCACTCCCGACATCAGACTCCGGCCCAGCTCCCACCAGCCCAGGAAGAGCCCCCACCCCATCCTGTCTGCAGCAGAGACCTGGGAAGCGCCTGCCGTCTGCCTTACTCACCAGCCTCGGAGGCCTGAGCTTGACTCCGGGTCAGCCGGCCGTCGGGCCCGATCAGCATCTGCCCACGCGCGGCCCGAGGGGCTTCTGTGGGGCCGGGCCTCGGGGACTCTGGCGTGTGGACAATGGCGCAGCCTTCCTCCCATGCAGGGTCCATGCAGGCCTGGGCTCCACGGAAGAGAAGCTGCATGGTCTTCTCTGGGGAGGACAAGCATTGCCCGCTTACACCCCTGCGGTATGGAAGCCCCTGCGGGGCTGCCTGTCCCTGGAGTTGTGCGTGCTGAGCCCTCCTCTGAGCAGATTTCCAGTCACCCGGGACCAAGCTGCCCCTGGTGAGGCTGCCCTCCGGCCCGGGCTCAGCGGGCACCTCCTCCAGCCAGGTTCTGCACCCTGCAGCCCCACCTGGGCTCCCCGTCCCGTCATTCTGCTCATTTTTCACAACGTGTGGCCTCACCTCCTCCCTAGAACCCACAAGCAGGCCTCCTCTGACAGAGGAAGCTCTGTGCTGCTGCTGCTGAGTTGCTTCAGTCGTGTCTGACTCTGTGCGACCCCACAGACGGCAGCCCACCAGGCTCCTCCGTCCCCGGGATTCTCCAGGCAAGAACACCAGAGTGGGTTGCCATCTCCGTCTCCATTCCCTTCTGCACTGTGGATAGCCAACTAAAGCACAGCAAGAAACTCAGGGCTGAGCCTGCAACCTTTTGGCTGCTGCAGAGCTGCTGGCAAAATGCACAGCCACAGCTGGCTCCTGACAAGGTACCCCAGAACTTTCCAGACCTCTGTGGGACCTGGACATCTCCCCAGCCACGAGCAGCAGCTTTCGCAAGGTGAAATGCTAAATGCCAACCCAGCGATGCTCTGTGGTTCTCTGCTCTGTCCCAACAGAGCCAGGGTGGAGACCTTAGAAGCTGCTGGTGCTGGGTGATATCACAGAAACACACAGCTGATAACTCAACGGAAGTGATGACAGCCTGCCACACCCAGCTCCTCCTCCTCCAGTCTCCCCGTTTGTAACAGGATGGGACTGGGCGGGGGGCAGGTCATGTGGCGAGACTAACACTTGTCTTCAAGGGCCTGTGGCCAGTTCAACATAAAGAGGCCAGAGTTTAAGACTTGGAAATCATTACACATGAGCTCACATGGGCCTCACGATGCCCTGTCCTTCTCAGAGAATGTCCAGGGAGCCTAGCACTCCCTCCCTGATGGGCCCTGCATGGGACAAGCTCTGCAAACGCTCCAGGACATTGTGGTCAAGAGCTAGACTGACTTTTGTGTGTGTGTTAGTCGCTCAGTCGTGTCCGACTCTTTGAGACCCCGACGGTAGCCCACCAGGCTCCTCTGTCCATAGGATTCTCCAGGCAAGAATACTGGAGTGGGTTCCCGTGCCCTCCTCCTGGGGGTCTTCCCAAACCAGGGATGAAACCCAGGCCTCCGGCACTGCAGGCGGGTTCTTTACTGTCTGAGACGCCAGGGAAGCCCTCCCTTCTGTTTGCAGTGTTTCCATTTTTGGAAGGTCCTGAGAAAGTAACATTGCAGTTTGGCCCAAGTACCCTAGGCTTCACTTATTTACATCACCTGCTAATCTCTCCAAAGCGCTGTCAGTATTATCCATGCACTCAAAAACGTGCCTGAAGAAGTCAGAGGAGAAGGCTTAGGTCAGGGCCCTCACATTTTCCAACTGGACAGTGCAGCCGCGCGGAGCCGGACAGCACACGCCAGCGCCCCGGTTTTCGCACAGGCTGTTCCCTCTGCCAGGAATTCCCTTCCTCTCCCTCTCTGCCTGTCTAACCCCGCAGGGTCTGGCTTTGACTCTGTTCCTCCAGGAGACCTGACAGCCTGCAGGTGGTCCTTCGGTGACCCGTGTCTGCCCCTCTAGAGAGTCCTCCTTCGACTGGCCCCCTCAGCAGCGGCACCGCCTGGCAAGGAGGGCGCGCTCCACACAAGCCTCTCGGGTTTGAAGGGGTGCCTCTGCCGACCTTCCCACCGGGACGAGTCCCGGGAGGCGGGACCCGGAGGCCTATCGCTGGGCTGGTTAGATCAGAGCGGGCTCCTGTGAGTCCAGTATTCCCGCAGGACCGAGCCCCGACTCGGCCCCACGCAGAAGCCGTCCGTTTCGGGAGGTGCGGAAGGGGCAGGTCGTGGACGCGGGAGCATTCACGCCGTCCTTCTCGCGGCTCCTCAGCCCGGTCAGGCGGCGGGGAACACGGGCACCGGCTCCAGGGGGCGCGGCGGTGGGGACCCCCCGCCCAGCCCCGCTTCACAGCACTCACCGAAAATCTCTCGTGTGAGGCGCTCGGCGCACACGCCGCGACTCAGTTCTCTCTGGCCGACACGCACTTTGAGCTGCAGCGGGGCCGCATCCGCGAAGGGGCAGCCCCGCTTGGGCATGGCCGCGGCCCGGAGCGGCTCTGCTCGGCCGCCGCGCCTCTCTTGCCCGTGACGTCACAGCCGCGCGCCAACCCGGCGCGGAGCGGGGGGCGGGACTAATACGCGGCGCGACACAGGATAGGTCTGGGAAGAGGATGGGGCGGGACTCGTGTGCGGCGCGACGCGGGATAGGCCCAGGGCGAGGGCGGGGGCGGGGCGCTTGCTCTGGGAGGCGGGACTCAGCGGCGCGGGAAAGTCCAGAGAGCGGTCAAGGGTCAGAGCGGGCGCGCCACCAGCAGGGAAATAGGAAGGCGGTGTGATGCGAAAGCGCCGCGGGATAGGCTGGGGACTACGTGGGGGCGGGACTCGTGAGACACGCGGCCCGTGATAGGCCAGAGGCGACATAGGGGCGGGACTCGTCCGAGGGGGCGAGACTCGTTTGAGGCGGCGCGAAAAAGGCGAGCCGTGTTGGCTGTTGTTCTGGTCTCCAAACAACTCTTTTCCTTTTAAATTTATTTTTTTAACTGAAGGATAACTGCTTTACAGAATTTTGTTGTTTTCTGTCAAACATCAGCATGAATCAGCCATAGGTATAACTCTGGAAACTCATATTTCTTCCTCTAAATCACCAGTGGTCTGAGGAGGATTCACTTTTTTGGTATTTAACTCCAGAAACATTTTGTCCTGGGGTATAGCTGATTAACAGTGCGGCGGTAGTTTCAGGTGACTAGCAAAGGGACTCAGCACACATACACGTGTGTCCGCTCTCCCCCAGTGCCCCCTCCCGTCCAGCTGGCGCCCAGTGTTGAGCAGAGTTCCATGTGCTAACTTTTCTTTATTTCTTAATTTGGAGGAACGTCTCGCCTTCACAAGTGGAGAGTGCCTTACCCGGGGCCGTTCTGGGCCCTGCTACGTCACTGAGCAGGGCTGAGGCAATGTTGGGCTCTGACCGAGCAGCGAGGCTCCGGCCCCACCCAGGCCTCTGCCGGCTGCCTGCCTACCTGACCCTCATCCTGTCTGCTGGCCCAGGGGCCATCCAGCATGTCCCTCTGTAGCCCGGATTTCTGGAGACAAAGCCGAGGGCCTCAGTCTCACAGGACACGCCCCACATGAGGCACGTCACAGCCCTGGACACTGACCCCGCCTAGAAGGAATATGGGCGGGGCCAGCCTCTGGTCCAGGTGCCCCTTCCCGCCTGGCCTGGTGGGTCTGGAAGAAACAGGTCCGGAGGGGGCTTTGGCAGCGTTTTCCCGGTCGTGTGGCTGTCGTGTGGTACTATTCCTGTTAGCCATCTGCAGTAACTGACTGAAGAGACGCTTGATTGGTTTTATCCTAGAAATGGACAAAATTCCCAAGAATATTGTTTTTAATCTTACAGATCTTGGGAATTTTAAAAACTTTCTTTGGGTTCAGATTTGAAACTGCCTCAGACTCTTTTCAGTCACAGTAAATATTCTGCAGGTGCAAAACATTGTGATTAAAAGAGAATCTGGATAGCTCTTCTAGCTCAATTTTAAGAAATATTTGTGGAGGGCCTGGTCAGTGTTGGATTCCTTTTCTAGAGGTGCTAGTAACAAAGCTCTCAGACTAGGGGCTTAGACAATACACATTTCTTCTCTTTAGTTCTGGGAGGTGGAAGTCCCAGATCGAGGTGGGCAGAGCTGACTTCTGAGGCCTCTTCCTCATCCCCTTCTCTTACAAGGATCTCAGTCAGACTGGATTAAGGCGAAGCCATAAGACCTCTTGAAAACTTATTACATCCTGGTTTCTCAAAAAGTTGAAAGTAGGACTGCCATGTGATCCAGCAATACCACTTCGGTGCATACAAAGGGACTGAAGCCAGTATCTTGGAGTGCTGTGCCCCAAGCTCACTGCAGCATTCCTGCGACAGCCAAGACACGGAGACAACCTAAGCGTTCGTCTGTGGATGAATGAATAAAGAAGTGAGTGGTATTAGGAATTACATATAAGGAAATATTATTCAGCCATAAAAAAGGCCATCCTGCCCACTGGAACAACATGAATGAACCTGGCGGACATTTTGCTAATTTAGAGAAAGACGAATATAGTACTGTATAATTGCACTTACATGTGGAATTCAAAATCATCATCGAAGCAGAGTAGAATGGTGGTTGCTGGGCGCTGGCATTGAGGGAAATGGGGAGCTGATGGTCTGAGGGTACAGACTTCCAGTTATAAGATGAAGTTCCAGGGTTCTCATAATGTATAGCACAGTAACTCTAGTTAACAAGTATTATGTACTTGAAAGTTGCTAAATGTAGATCCTAAATGTACTCACCATAACAAAAAGAGCCAAATGGTAATTATATGAGGTGAAGGATGTAGTATCTCACCTTATCATAGTTTGCAATATGTATGTGTATGAAATCATGACGTTGTACACCTTAGTGTTATAAAAATTGAGAAACAGAAACCTCATTTAGAAACGAGTCGGAGGGACTTGCCTAGTGGTCCAGTGGTTAAGATTCCAGGCTCTCAATGTAGGGGGCCTGGGTTTGAGCCCTGGTTGGGGAACTAGATCCCACATGCAACCAAGAGTTCAAGCATGCTGCAACTGAGATCTCGTGTGCTGCAGCTAAGGCCCAGCACAGCCAGACAGATAACTCGATATTTAAATGAAATACAATGGAGTCAGAGAAAATTCCCTGGCGGTCCAGGGGTCAGGACTCTGCACTTTCACTGCCGAGGGTTGGGGGTTGGGTCAGGGAACTAAGATCCCACAAGCGGCGTGGTCAAAAACTTAAAAAAATAAATTGGAGTCAGGAGGCCAGAGAGGGAGCAAGCAGACCGTGTGTGTGCCGTGCGCTCAGTCACTTCAGACTCTGCAACCCATGGACTGCAGCCCACCAGGCTCCTCTGTCCCTGGGATTCTCCAGGCAAGAACATTGGAGTGGCTTGCCACGCTCTCCTCCAGGGGATCTTCCCGACCCAGGAATTAAACCCATATCTCTGGCATCTTCCTGCAAGGAAGAGAGTGCCTTGCGTTACTTTACTAATAGGAGGAGGGAGGAAGGATTTCTCCACTCCTGGCAACAAGCCAACCAGTGGAAGACCGCTTACATGCCAAATTCTCAGTTTCCACCAATGGACTCCTTGCTTAGACGGGCCCTTCCTAATTCTCCATTCTTCTCTATTAAAGAATTGCCTCTTTGTTCTCCAGACTTACCTGTGGTTTGCCATAGACTACATGTTCCAAACTGCAACTCTTGGTTGTTTCCGAATAAGCCCATTTTGCTGGTCTCTTTTATTGTTGTAGGTCAAGAGTGTATAATTAAAGTGTGCATTATATATGTGCCAATTGCTCGTTCTGTGTCGATTGTATCTTGATATATGTTGAATCATAAGAAAAGCAAGAGAATTCCAGAAAAAAATCTGCTTCACTGACTACGCTAAAGCCTGTGGATCACAACAAATTGGAAAATTCTAAAAGAGATGGGAATATCAGACCATCTTACCTGCCTGACTACGCTAAAGCTCTGTGGATCACAACAAATTGGAAAATTCTAAAAGAGATGGGAATATCAGACCATCTTACCTGCCTGACTACGCTAAAGCTCTGTGGATCACAACAAATTGGAAAATTCTAAAAGAGATGGGAATATCAGACCATCTTACCTGCCTCCTGAGAAACCTGTATGCAGGTCAAGAAGCAACAGTTAGAACTGGACACGGAACAACAGACTGGTTCCAAATACAAAAAGGAGTACGTCAAGGCTGTATATTGTCACCCTGCTTATTTAACTTCTATGCAGAGTACATCATGAGAAATGCTGGACTGGAAGAAACTCAAGCTGGAATCAAGATTGCCGGGAGAAATATCAATAACTTCACTTATGCAGATGACACCACCCTTATGGCAGAAAGTGAAGAGGAACTAAAAAGCCTCTTGATGAAAGTGAAAAAGTTGGCTTAAAGCTCAACATTCAGAAAACGAAGATCATGGCATCCGGTCCCATCACTTCATGGGAAATATATGGCGAAACAGTGGAAACAGTGTCAGACTTCATTTTTTTGGGCTCCAAAATCACTGCAGATGGTGATTGCAGCCATGAAATTAAAAGACGCTTACTCCTTGGAAGAAAAGTTATGACCAACCTGGATAGTATATTCAAAAGCAGAGAGATTACTTTGCCGACTAAGGTCCGTCTAGTCAAGGCTATGGTTTATCCTGCATTCATGTATGGATGTGAGAGTTGGACTGTGAAGAAGGCTGAGTGCCAAAGAATTGATGCTTTTGAACTGTGGTGTTGGAGAAGACTCTTGAGGGTCCCTTGGACTGCAAGGAGACCCAACCAGTCCATTCTGAAGGAGATCAGCCCTGGGATTTCTTTGGAAGGAATGATACTAAAGCTGAAACTCCAGTACTTTGGCCACCTCATGTGGAGAGCTGACTGATTGGAAAAGACTCTGATGCTGGGAGGGATTGGGGGCAGGAGGAGAAGGGGACGAGAGAGGATGAGATGGCTGGATGGCATCACTGACTCGATGGACGTGACTCTGAGTGAACTCCGGGAGTTGGTGATGGACAGGGAGGCCTGGCGTGCTGCGATTCATGGGGTCGCAAAGAGTCGGACACGACTGAGCGACTGAACTGAACTGAACTGATGGGACCAGATGCTGTGATCTTAGTTTTCTGAATGTTGAGTTTTAAGCCAATTTTTTCACTTTCCTGTTTCACTGTCATCAAGAGGCTCTTTAGTAGAGTACATCATGTGAAATGCTGGGCTGGATGAATCACAAGCTGGAATTAAGATTGCCAGGAGAAATATCAACAACCTCAGATATGCAAATGACACCACCCTTATGGCAGAGATTGAAGGGGAACTAAAGGGCCTCTTGATGAAGGCTGAAGAAGAGAGTGAAAAAGGTGGTTTAACACTCAGCCTTCAAAAACCTAAGATCATGGCCTCTGGTTCCATCACTTCATGGCAAACAGATGGGAAAAATGGAAACAGTAGCAGATTTTATTTACTTGGGCTCCAAAATCACAGTGGATGGCGACTCCAGACATGAAATTAAAAGATGCTTGCTCCTTGGAAGAAAAGTTGTGACCAACCTAGACAGTATCTTAAAAAGCAAAGACATTACTTTGCCAACAAAGGTCTGTCTAGTCAAAGCTATGGTTTTTCCAGTAGTCATGTATGGATGTGAGATTTGGACCATAAAGAAGGCTGAGCACCAAAGAGCTGATGCTTTTGAACTGTGATGCTGGAGAAGACCCTTGAGAGTCCTTTGGCCATCAAATCAGTCAGTCCTAAAGGAAATCAACCCTGAATATTCACTGGAAGGACTGATGCTGAAGCTGAACTCCAATCCTTTGGTGACGTGATGTGAAGAGCCGACTCATTGGAAAAGACCCTGATGCTGGGAAGATTGAGAGGAGGAGAAGGGGATGGCAGAGGATGAGATGGTTGGATGGCATCACTGACTCAATGGACATGAGTTTGCTCAAACCCCAGGAGATGGTGAAGGACAGCGAAGCATGGTGTGCTGAAGTCCATGGGGTTGCAAAGAGTCAGACACAACTTAGCGACTGAATAAGAACAGCAATCACATGATTGTTAATTCTCTTTTTAAGTCCTTACCTCCAAATACAGTCACAGTCACAGTGTGAGGTGCTAGGAGTTGAGATGTCCACATGTGAATTCCAGGGGGACACAGTCCAGCCCATGACTGGTGCCACCCTCTGTGCTAGGCCCTCGGGGGTGCTGCTGGGCAGAGCCAGCTGGGTCCCTGCCCTCTGGTGGGACAAACGTTACCAAAGGGCCAGCCCAAGGAGCTGTGGAAGCAGAGCAAGGAGACCCACCTTGCCCGGGGTGGGGGGGCACCCCAGCAAAGCTGGCTGGCCGGGAACTGAACGCAGGCAAAGCATCTGTGGAAGGGCATAGTTTGATCTTAGGAAGTTGGACGTTCTGGAATTGAATACACGTCAGATGAGGAAGGAACATGCTTTGTGTTTTCCCAGAAGAAGTGCAGCGAAGTTCCCTTCTGACAAATGCAGAGGGGCAGGGCCGGCCGGAAGTGTTTTTGCTAAAATGTCTAAGCACTTTCCCCGGGGTCCTGCAGTTCTGAGTGCTAACCATCTCAGTTGCGCAGCATGGCTGTCCTGCTTTGAGTGGCCGTTAGCTTGGGAAATCGTTTACTTCTAGTGCAGTTGCGTGTCCTTACGTCCACTGGAATGCCCAGATGGTCAGTGTTGCCATGGTGACCCGTCGCCCCTCCCCGCCCCGGCAGAAGTGATCCTTGCTCGCTCTGTGCGCAGCCCTGTGTCTGGCTTTCCCCCTCAGCTGGCTGACTCCCAGACCGTCCAGGGTCCCGCACCGCCCGTGGTCGCGCCCTCCGGTTGCTGAGTGTGCCCGTGTGTGGACGGACCACAGCTTTCGTTGCCCTGTGGACAGGCGCATGGGCTGTGCTGGATTTCGTGCTGGTGAAGGCAGCTGCTCTGAACATTCTCTTCCGAGGCTTCTTCTGGACATTCATGGGCCAGTGCCTAGGAGTGGGATGGCTCAGTAGTAGGGTAATGAACATTAACGACAGCTTTCCAAAGGGCGTGAAAAACACATTTTATCGAGCAACAGCCTCAAATCACTTACTTGTCTTTTCCCCACATACTCAATTGAGACCAGTGTAAGCTCCTCTATCCTGGAGGTCTGCTGTTGGTGCCAAGGAGAGAGGACACCAGGTTATAATTGCTCAGACCCTCACAGCACCTGATGCTGATAGAAGGCAGCTAACCTCACCCCCCACCCTCCCATCTCTGGGCCACACAAGGGTGAGGACGCCAGTGCCAGCCAAGAATGGCGACCCCTCGAGTTTGGTCTTTTCTGTAAAACTTCTGCAGATAGTCAGACATACCGCCTGCAGCTGCCTCCCCAGGATGTGGTCCAGAGCTGGAAGGAAACAACAGCTTGTACTGGAGTGAAGGATTTAGCAGCTTTCTAATCTAAGTTGCAGGCTGACCTTGCTGAGCCAGAAGTGCAGCTTTTTACACAGAACAACGTGATTTCTCTTTCTTCTGAAAAATGTCCATTCTGGTTGATTGCCCAGAGCATGCACCCCTCTGTTGTAGCAAGATGGGATGAGACGGTCATCTGGTCACGAGAAGCGCAGTCCCCGGGGGCAGGGAGGAGAGCTGGGGTCCACCTCCTCCTTCCCTTAGAGCTCACCCTGCCTCGGGGCTCTCTCCTTTCCTCTCCTTTGCTCTGTCGTGAAGGGAACGCCAAGGTCTGTTTCTTCTGGTGTCTCTCACTTCTAGCCCTGCTGCCCGAGGAAGCTGGTGCACACATGTGCTCCCGCATTCTTTCAAATCACCGAAGGCCATTCTCGGCCGTTTGGAAAAGCTCACTAGTGTGTGTGTGAAGCCATACTCCCAATATGCGGCCCGTTCACCTAATATGCTGTCACGAGAGTCCGGGACTCCAGGGTGTGAGCCGGTGACACCGGGCCCGCCAGAACATCCTGGGGCTGGCGGGGTCCACGGGAAGCAAGCCGGTTGGCATCTGCCCAATGCCAGGGAGCCCAGATGACATCCTCAGCTCCAGAAAGTGAGGGTTTAAGCCTGGCAGACTCCTAGTCTCTCCATGTGTATAAACCCTCCCCTCTCTGAAATGATACCAAAAGGCCAATTATTTTTCTAAACTGACTGCGCACTCTGAAGCGTTGTTGAATGAGCCGAGTACGGCTTCCAGTTGAGCACAGACCACAGCAGGGTCTCTGCAGGTTCTGCCAGCTGAGAAGCGTCTTCCTCGCCTGGGGAACATGGGGCGGGGCAGAGGGTGTCCCACTGAAAGGCAGGGGCTGCCGTGTGGGGAAGGGCTCTGGCATCTGGAGCGGGTCTGCGGAGACATTCCATCTTGGAAAACATGCTTCATGCCCGTGGTCTTCCACCCCTGGGCTGCTCCCATTTTGTTGTCTGAGCAAACAAACGGCCTGGCTTCCTGACACCGAAAATGTGAGTCACCCAGGCCACCGATGCTGCCGAGTGATGCCTTTGAGCAGTTAAAAGTCGAAGCAACGATGACGAAGTCAGAAAAAAACCTGCACTGCTCACTGCTGCTCAGCGGCTGCGGGATTTGTTTATTACTCAGCGGCTCCAACTGCATAGACAACCACATGACAGTTAAGGAGCCAGAAAAGGGCTCTGGTTTGAGCTCATGTGAAACAGCAGGATTTTAAAAAATGCACACAGCACTGGCTTTCAGATGTTTCCAGTTGTGGAAATCAGTGGGTTGGGCTGAAGGCTTAAAGAGTAATACAAAAGTACAGAAAATAGCTTTCAAATCTCTTTGTTCACGGCGTTGGTTCTGCCGGCCGAGGAAAAGACACGACGTGGGCCACGCCGCTGGGGTCAGCTCCGGCTTTGTCTAAAACAGCTGGATCATCGAATCTCTGGACTTGCCGACACCAACCCATTTCACTGAAAGGGGAAGGGGAGGTTCAGCCTGGGGTGAGGCGGGTGGAGGGCGTGGCTGGACGCAGGGCACCCACCTGCCACTCCGATGTGGTTCTCCACAAACCGAATGTAGCTCTGGGCCTGCGGGGGGAGGTCCTCCCACTTCCGGGCGGCCGTGGTGTCCGCCTTCCACCCCGGCAGTGTCTCGTATTCCACCTCCACCTTCTGCAGGATCTCCTGGTTGGCTGCGGACATGGGCTGGGTGAGCCGTGTGCCACCGATGTCTGTGCAGCTGTGGGCCTGGGACCCCCAGCCCGGGGTCTGCTTGCCCCAGCGTTCGGGGGCAGAGAAGGCAAGCAGCTCTGCTTGGTTTTCTCAGGGCTGGGGGGTGGTTCTGGGACACTGCCTGATCCCCTTCCAGCCAAGAGGACACACCACCCTGGACACGGATTCCAGGGGACACCTCAGCTGAGCAATTCTGAGGCCCCCGCTTCTAAGGGGATTTGAGGTCCTGCGGTGTTAGGGTTCCTGAAGGGTCTACGTTCCCCTCCCCAGGGCAAGGATCCCACTTGGTCTGGACTCCTGGCCTCACAGCAGACGCCAACGACCCCTGTGGTCAGAAATTGCTGGAAGGAGCTGTCCATTGCAAGTACATGCCCTGAGTCCCAGCGCTCCCCTGCTGTGTCCTCTCAGAGTTCAGAGTCAGTCGGTCTGGGGGACACTGGCCGAGAGGACGCACGGGGCTCCCACAGCCAAGAGTCTGCGCACACACACACTGGGGGGCAGCGGGGGCAGCTCGCCCATGGCCGCCGGTGGGGGTGGGGTCTTCCGTGACCCCAGGCCAGACACACAGGACAACATCACTGCCTTTACGCTTTTCAGAAGAAGAGACACTTGCTTGGTCACAGAAACTTCAGGGAGACCTTAAAAAGTCTAACCAAAAACATGTGTTTTCCTGGGTCAACATCATCTTCCTATTTGTCCAGAGCTTTGAGCGTCCAGAGCCCATGTCTGCTATTTCAGGTGAGTCCCCAGCTCCCGGGAGGTGGGCATTGACCCTGGGGATTCCCCAAGGTCTTGGGGTCAGGCCAGCCCTTGAGTCCCTCTGAGCCCTCCTCAGAGCGTGGACGCACAGGCCTCCGCTCGGGGTGAGAACCTGCAGCGCACAGAAGTGGGAAGAGCCTCTGACACAGGCTGCCCCATGCGCCCGACACGCACACGCCGTCCCTTCGCCCGAGACCAGTGGCCAAGGGCAGGGGGGCGGCGGTGCCCGCACCTGGGAAGTAGGGGATCCGCTTCCCGCCGAGCTTATATGCCACGCCGACCTTGATCTCGTCCAGGGCGTCCAGGATGTCCAGCTTCGTCAAGGCCAGCCTGTCCAGAGCACAGCGAGAAGCCGAGGGCCGTCAGCTGCCTCGCTGCTCCCGCCCAGCCCCACCCCTCGCTCCTCTGTTTGCAGGACCAGGACGGAGGATGGCAGAGCCCCCGACGGTTAGGCCGGGAGTCCAGCACTGCCCCGGCCCCACGGCCCAGCAGAACAGGGGTCTGGACGAGTGCAGGCCCTTTGCTCTGGGATCGCTCCCTGGCTCCAGGAGAGCCGTCTGCACCACTTCCGGTGGCGGGACACCCTCTGGCCTCACGATGTTGCCTTCCCTGTCTACGCTCAGGAGCCAAGGCAGGGCCAGCCCCAGGGCGCCCTGGACGGCCCTCCCCATCACCCCCCAGTGGCCTCGCTGTGTGGAAGGGTCTCCCTGGGGTGAGGTCCCCCTGTGTGGGGAGGACTGTGGGCCTGAGCCCCGAGGCCCGGCTGCCCTGCTCCTGCAGCGTCTGGGGAGTTGGGGCGGGGCCCCCGGGGGGTGGGCGCCTGGGGAGTGGAGGGCGCCTCAGCACCACCCACGCGGTGAATCCGTTGACCATGTGGGCGTATCTCAGGATCATGAGGTCCAGCCAGCCGCAGCGCCGCTTCCTGCCCGTGGTCACGCCCCACTCGTGGCCGCGGCTCTGCAGCAGGTCCCCGATCTCCTGCGGGGCGACAGAGGGCCCGGGGGCTGCGGGGACGGAGCCCGAGCTGGCTGCCCGCCCCGCTGTGGCCCCCTGACGACCACCCTTCCTCACGCCCGCTTGCCCGTCCCGGGCCCCAGGCACGCCCGCCCCAGCTGAGCCTCGTGGCCAGCCCCGCCCTGGCCTCATGGGCAGGTGAGGGTGGATCTGTAGACCCTGCAGCTGCCCCCAGGCAGCTGTGTGCTTATTTTGTGCTTCTTTCTCCGGGGTTCATAACTCTGCCCAGCATATCCCCTTCCTGCTCTGGCCCTCACACACCTGCTCAGGACAGGAGCCTAGTGTCCCTCCAGCCTCGCGGGCACAAGGCTGGGGAGAGAACGGCAGGGGCCGTCCTGAGCTTTCAGAGACGCCCGCCAGGCTGGAGGGCAGTTTGCTGGGAGGCGGGCTGCTGCTCCACTCTGCTCTCGCCCGGCTGGGACCAAGCCCAGGCTCGCTCAGGCCCGAGGGAGGCGGCCGGGGTGCCCAGGAGGGGCCAGAGAGGAGGCCCTCAGGGTCCTTCCTCAGCCGGGGGCTCTGTGGGGCAGCCACGTGGCAGGTGGGGGGTGGCTGGAGCTGCAGCCTCAGCATCTTCTCTGCGGCCTCCCCGGTCCCTCCACAAGGCGCCCGCAGTCCCCCGGGGCTGGGGACTCACGTTGATCTGCTCGGTGGGGAAGGCGCCGATGCCCACGCGTGTGGTGTAGGCCTTGACCACGCCATAGACCTCGCCTATGTTCTGGGGAGGGATGCCCAGGCCAGTGCACACACCGCCTACCGTGCAGTTGGAGGATGTCACGAAGGGGTAGGTCCCTGCGAGACAGAGCCAGTCGGGTTGCCACCCTGCAGGAATCCTGGCGAGGGGTCGCCCCGGTGGGCCCAGGGACCATTAGGGGGCATGGCCGACGCAGGGTGCTGTGCGTATGAGCTGGCCGGGGGGGGGAGGGGGAGGGTCCCTCAGGTTTGGATGGTGGGTGCCTCGCCTGCGCCAGGCGGCCTCAGGACTGGTGTGTCCCTGGGCACACCAGTGGGGACACACACAGTGGGGACAGCGGGGACTGCGGGGACAGAGGCCCAGGTGGGGCAGTTGGGGCTCCCCGGCCCAGCCAGTCTCTCCCTCATCCCCATCCCTCATCCCTCATCCCCGTCCCTCATCCCTCATCCCCGTCCCTCATCCCCATCCCCATCCCTCATCCCCCTCACCCCCACCGCTCATCCCTCATCCCCATCCACGTCCCTCATCCCCACCCCTGTCCCTGATCCCCCTCATCCCTCATCCCCATCCCTCATCCCTGCTCCTCATCCCCACCCTCATCCCCATCCCCGTCCCTCATCCCCCTCATCCTTCATTCCCATCCCTCATCCCCGCCCCTCATCCCCGCCCCTCATCCCCGTCCCTCATCCCCAGCCTAGCCTCCCTTCCCCCCTCCCAGCTGAGGTCGTGGGAAGAGGGCAGTAGCACTCTTTCCCGGGCACAGAGGGCAGCCTGGCGTGGAAGGTGCGCCCACAGCTGTCCCCTTGGCAGAGAGCACAGGCGGGGCTCGCGGGGCTCTGGCCGGGGACGCACCAAAGTCAATGTCCAGGAGGGCTGCGTTGGCGCCCTCTACGAGGATCTTCTTGGGGGGGCCACGGAGCGCCTCGTACATGAAATAGACGCCGTCTCGGACCATGGGGCGGATCCGCTCGGCGAAGCCCTGGGAGAAGGGGCCAGGATGCAAGAAGGGGGTCCACCCGGCTCTGGCCTCCTCCCCTGTCTTCCAGCAAATTCCTGCCCAGTGAGGCCCTTGGTCGGCATGCATCCCTGTGGGTCCATCCCTGTCTACATCTAGGGCCCCAGAGGAGGCTGGAGGAGCTGGGGTCCGGCCCTGGAGGTTTCCAGAAGGGCTCCGTGCGGACACCCTCCTGTCTCCCGCCTGCTCCGTCCCTCTAGCAGTGAGCTGGGACACCTCGAGCTCCTTCCCGCGATGGACGGGGTTGGCCTCTGTCCCCCAGCACGTCCATCCCGCCCACTCCATCCCTCTAGCAGTGAGCTGGGACGCCTTTGCCTCCTGCCCCAGACCGACAGGGTCTGCTTATGGCCCTTGGAGTATCCAGGGTCGTTTCCTCAGAGAGGACTAGAGCGGCCAGGTCAGCGGGTGAGCCCCTGGCCTCCTGAGAAGACCGCCAACTGGGGGCTCCCACAGGAGGCCTGTAGTCCCCGAGCCCAGCCACCAGGAAATAAGGTCTTGTTTCGGGGCGCCGCGGCAGTGCACACGGCTGTGGAGGGACCCTCGGTGGGGCTGGGCCTGCCCAACGCTGGGGTGCTCAGCTCTACCTTGAGCCTTTTGAGTTGACCTTCAATGTCCACTTCCAAACTGGGGAACATGGACTGGTGCTGGTGCGCCAGGTTCTTGAATCTGCGGAAGCGACAGTGACTGCCACCCCATCTGCCTGAGCCCCGCGCCCGCCTCCCTGGCCTGGCTTCCCCCAGCCCAGGGCTGGGGACGGGTCAGGTACCGGGAGGAGAACTCGTCGAAGTCGGACAGGAGGTCGCAGATGCGGAGGCCAGTGCGGGCGGCCTTGGACGAGTAGGCCGGCCCGATCCCCTTCCGGGTGGTGCCGATGCTGGAAGACAGGGCAAGGGCCATGAGCTCAGGGGGCCTAGGCGGACCTGCTGGAACTGGGGGAGGAGCCTGGGAACCCGGGGCCCCCGGCCAGCCCTCAGCATCCACCCCTGTAAACCAAGGTTGAGCCGGGCGATGCCCGAGGGCCCTCCCCAGCCCCAGCCTCAGTGGCTGGGTTGCGGGGCTGGCACATGGGTCCAAGTCCCGGCCCTGGCCCTCCTGTGGCCCCCAGAGGCCCAGTGCCCGGTGGTGCCCTCCCTGGCCCAGCTGCCTTCTGCCCAGCACTGAGGCTGCTGCTCTGGGCACCTGCCTTCTCTTCAGAACTGGAACCTGGCAGTGCCACCCTGTACCCACTGCCCACCACAGCCCAGCCCAGGTTGAGGAGCAGCCAAGCCTTGTGTGTGTGTACTTGTGCATGAGTGTGAGGGCGTGTTCATATGTGAGCATGTGTGAGCGTGCGTGTAAGCATGCGCATCCCCCCGTGTGTGTGCATGCGCGTCCCCCCGTGTGAGTGAGCATGCGTGTTCCCGTGTGAGTGAGCATGCGTGTCCCCGTGTGAGTGTGCATCTGTGTCCCCCTGTGTGAGTGAGCATGCGTGTCCCCCTGTGAGTGAGCATGCGTGTCCCCCCGTGTGAGTGAGCATGCGTGTCCCCCCGTGTGAGTGAGCATGCGTGTCCCCCTGTGTGAGGCATGCGTATCCCTCTATGTGAGTGTGCACGGCCGTGTGTGTATAATCTGTGCACACGCATGCACTGGTTGTGCGTGTGTGCACATGTGTGAGAGGCAGGATTCTGGTCTGCTTCGCTCCTGTCCTGGCTTTGATGCTGTCCCTGGCCCACTGCAGTGCACGTCTCTGGAGAACCAGTGACTGGCCACTGAGGCGGCTAGGCAGGCTTTGGCGCCTGCTGGAGCTGCGGTCAAGGCTGGCCTGGGACTGCAGCAGGGGCGGGGGGCGCGGCAGGCGACAGATGGCACGGGCACTCCTGGGGGTGGCCCCAGGGAGGACTGCCTGGCCCTGGGAGAGGCGGCTCGCCTGGGCTTCAGGGCTGGGGAGGCGCAGGGTGAACTGAGAGACGCTGTCCTCGGGGCTCCTGGTGGACGCACGCCCCCACCTCCACCCGACACGCCCCCAGCTCTGCGGCTGTGGACTTGAGGCCCGGGGGCAGCGCAGACGCCACTCACTTCTTGCCCTCCTGGGCCTGCCGCTGCACCTCCTGGAGCCCGTCCACCGCCTGGTGAAAGTCGAACACTGCCAGCCAGGTGGGCAGGAGCATCCGGGGGCAAGAGAGACAGAAGGTTACGGGGTCTCTGGGGACACCACGGGTCCCTCCCCTAGGCCTGTACTGGCAGTCACCCTGACCTGGCATGGCCTCGGAGAAGGCCTGGGGGGCCTGGGGTCACTTATTCGCAGGCGAGCAGGGAGGTCCCAGGACTCACCGAGGTGGGCCCGGTCAGAGATGACGAGCCTCTTCTCCCAGTCCTTCAGGCCTGCGGACACGGCACGCGGTCGGAGACAGGCCCTCCCCCGGGGGCCTGGGGACATCCACCCGCGTCCCCACAGGCGGCTCTGTCTCCTCACGGGCTCCGTCCTGGCACGTCCTGGAGCCCACGTCCCGGGGCCAGGGCCCGCTGGCTCCTTTTGCACCTGCTCTGAGCCTGGGCCCCAAGGCGGAGGCTCTGCTCCGTCCAGGGCACCTTAGGGCTGCAGTGCCGCCCACCTGCCTCTCGACAACCACTGGGGGCCCACCTGCCCGCGTGCCTGGCTGGCAGCCTTAGTCACTGCCTGCCCGCCTCCTGCCCCTGAGCAGCCCCCAGGGACCACACCCTTCCCTGCAGGGATGTCGGCCCAACCGTCCCCATTCTCGGGACATCAGGGTTGAAGTCCAGGCTTCAGGGTTCTGTCCTGGAGAGCCTGCGTCTGCAGCTCCTGGCATCACCGGTCCCCAGTGTCAGGAAAGCTCGCCTGCGACATAGAGGCTGTGGCCTGAAGCCAAAGGCTGGGGCCCCTGGACTGACTGCCTGCTCTCAGGCTGCTGGTGTGAGCAGGGCCAGCAGGCACGGGCCGGGGGCCAGCGTGGAAACCACACCACCTGCCCACCTGCCGCCGCCATCGGCAGAAACCACACGGGGAGCACCGCCAACTCGGCCGCAGGGAGCACACATGGCTCTTGGACGGCGCGGCTCCGCGGGGACACGGACCTACCTTTCTTCTCGTTCTTCTCTGCTTCTTCGAACAAGCCCGGCAAGTGGACAACCACTCCATTGCCTGAGAGACATGGACACGAGATTGAATTGGGTCACAGAGGGACTTCACACTTAAAACGCCGTGAAATTCACGCCCTCATGCTGACGGCTGCATCGTTCATGATGGCTAAGACGGGGAAAGAATCCAGCTGTCCGTCAGTGGACATCAATGATGGACAAAGAAAATGTGGTTCAGCCACAAAACGGGATTATTATACAGCTGTGAAAAGGAAGGGCATGCTGCCACACGGATGGACGTCAAGCACACTACGTAAAGTGAAATAAGGGTGGAAGCCTTCGCCATTCAGTCGTGCCTGACTCTGTGACCCCATGGATGGTAGCTGGCCAGGCTCCTCTGTCTAGGGAATTCTCCAGGCAAGAATACCGGCTGCTGCTGCTGTTGCTAAGTCGCTTCAGTCGTGTCTGACTCTGTGCGACCCCATAGACGGCAGCCCACCAGACTCCCCTGTCCCTGGGCTTCTCCATGCAAGAACACTGGAGTGGGTTGCCATTTCCTTCTCCAATGCATGAAAGTGAAAAGTGAAAGTGAGGATACCGGAGTGGGTAACTATTCCCTTCTCCAGGGGATCTTCCCCACTCAGGGACTGAACCCGGGTCTCCTGCACGGCAGGGCAGATGCTTTACCATCTGAGCCCCCAGGGAAGCCCCTCTGTGAAATAAATAATAAATAAATAAAGTGAAGTAAGCCAGACACTAACGGCCATTCTCTGTATGACCCCCTTGTATGAGGTCCCCCTTGTACGAGGTCCCTGGAGGAGTCAGACTCACAGGGACAGAGGGCAGGGTGCTGGGGGCCGGGGGCGAGGGGAGGGAAAGGGGATGGAGAGTCCAGGGGGGATGGAGCTCTGCAGACGGACATGCTGACGCTGCAAGACAACACTAACGTACTCGATGCTCCTGAACTGGACGGTTAAAAATGGTTAACATGGAAACTTTTTTTTTTTTTTTTTTTGCCACGAGAAGGAGCTTAATAATTCTCATTAAGATGCTAAATTCCCAAGATGCAGTTTGGAAGAAATGAGTGGTTAAATTGCTCACTGGGCCAACGTTCCCCGACTGTCACATAGCTCACTGTCAGCTGTGTGGTGGGTTGGGGTCAGCTCCGATGCGGTCAGCTCACATCTGGTCAACTCAGACCTGCCTGTCCCCTCCACAGACTTGGCTGTCAGGTGACCACTGAGCTGCCCAGGGCTTCTAAGAAGATTCCACATTTCAAAGAAAAATTAGCGCATGGATCTGGGGTTGCCAACTGTTTTGCCACGAAAGGGCATTTACAAAAAAAACTGTGTGGCCACTGTTTCATCAAATAGAGGGAATCTGAATACCCAGAAAGGAAGTAGGGCATAAAATTTAGAAGAAAATACATGAATTTACATAAAATAAATTGTTTTATGAAAGATGGAAAGTTTATATTACGTGTACTCTATCACAATAAAAAATGGTCCAAACAAAAGCCTTCATTTAGAGAGACAGCAGATGAGGGCTGCTGGGGGAGGTCTTCAGGAGGGAGAAACTGTTCCGGAACTGAGCTGGGACGGATGCGCCATCCTACCCTCCCGGGGCGCATTTCACGGTGCGTAAGTTATACCTCAACAGAGCTGTTGTGGTTGATGTACACGGAGACGGGAAAGCAGCAGGCGGGGAGAAACACAGCCTGCAGCTGTTTGGTCTCGGGAGCCAGGCCTCCCCATCCCCGTGAAACTGAGCCAGGCCTCCCCATCCCTGTAAAACTGAAGCGGGGGTGAGTAGAGGGCGGGCACTGAGCCCAGCCGAGGAGGGGGCTCGCCACGGCCACAAGCCCACCAGGGGCCCAGGCTGAAGCCAAGGCTGCCCCTTCCTCTGAGACCAAAGCCCGCCGGGTGGGGCCCCCGCGGCCTTCCCGCGGGGTGCGTCCCCAGGGCGCCAGGATTGGCGGAGGGAGATGGGACACAGGTCCAGATGGGAGTGACTCAGAGGCGGCAAGCCACACTGGGCTTGAAAGGTCATCTAAATGCCAGGAGCCCCGAGATGGCCACGGGGTGGGGCCTGGCGGGGGGCCGCGTGAGCGCCGGCGCATCCCACCCTTGCCGGGGTCTCCCGTCAGTATCTGGCCGGGCTGGCCCCTGCCCATGCTCCTGGGGGCCGCTGGCCCCCATCCACCCCCGGCTCCCGGACACCGGGCAGACGGCCTCTCCCCTCCCCACAGCACGCGGTGCCTGCTTGGCCTGGTTCCCACCTAGTGGCGCCCAGCAGCCTCCTGGGGCAGAGACTTGGCCCCTGGGTGCGGGGTCCCGGCTGAACTGGGGTCCTCACCCTCCACCAGGGCCCAGTCTGCACCACGGAGAAGCCCCTGGGCCACCGCCCTTTCCTGCTCAGCCTGACCGCCCACTGTCCCACAGGCCCACTGCTGCAATAGCGCCCCTGGGCTCACACCCAGGGCTGGACCCACGCCACCAGCGGGCACACACTCGCTGTGCCAGCCCTGCTTCCTGGGGGGGGGCAGTGAGTCACACGTGTGGCCCTGCTCAGTGGTGGAAAGAGCCGGAAGGAAAAGTCCCTGAAGCTCTCAGAGTGTGTCCTGGAGGGATGGGCAGGAGAGGGCGGTGGGAAGGGGTGGGGGAGGGGCTGCCCAGGGGCTGGAGGAGGGTGGGGGACAGCTGCCCACGCAGAGCCCACGCAGACCCACAGGGAGCCAGCCCCACAACGTTCGCACACTCACCCACGGGCATCACACGTGCACACACTCTCACAGGCACGCACATACCCATACAGGCATGCACACACGCACACAGACTCACACACGTGACACCCACACTTGCCATACACACGCGTGGACACCCACACCCTCGCTCACCCACACACACACCTACAGGCTTGCACACACACACACATCCAGGGAGTCTGAGCGCTCAGGGAGCCTCCTGCACCCTCCACCTGTCCCTCCATCCCAGGCGTGGGGAGGAGGGGGTCCTGGGCTCCGAGCAGGGCCCCGAGGCGGGGTCCCCAGATCAGAGGCCTCTGCAAGGGGTCCCGGTGGGGCTGGAACCTTGACCCTCGGGGCCTAGCCCCGTGCCCCCCTACGTCCAGCCTGTGTATGGACCCCTGGGCTCGACGATGTCCAGGCCTCTTCCACTCACATCCATGGGTTCCTGGGCCGCGGTGGGGCAGGCTGGCGGGCGGGCACTCACCGATGAAGGACACGGCCTTGGGGTTGATGATGCCGCTGGGCAGCAGGTGGAAGTCATACTCCTTGCCGTCCACCACCACGGTGTGGCCAGCATTGTTGCCTCCCTGGGGACAGAAACTGGATCGGCATCCACCCCAGGAGGCCTGCCTGGCACCTGGCTCACTCGGGCAGCTCTAAATGCAGGTGCTCAGGAGCCCCCTCTGGGCTGCCCGTGTGGCAGGAGTGTGAGATGCCATCTCTGCTTGGGCGTGGGGAGCCTGGTCCAGTGGCTGGCTCCGATGCGTGTCTGGGGTGCCAGGGCCTGGCCGGGACACTGGGTCCAAGAAACAGGCTGGCCCCCACACCCAGGACCCTCTTGGGCTGACTCTCCGGGGAGGCCGGCTCAGTGAAGCCCCTGAAGCCTCCACAGGCTCAGAGCCCTGCCTGCCCGCCCACAGCTCCCCCTGGGCTTCCTCCTCTGACGCGAGGATGATGCAGGGAGCAGAGATTCAGGCCCTGCTGCCACAGAGCCTGAGCTCCGAGGGGGGAGGGGGCAGAGGGCGGGCAGGCAGCACAGCCTTTCCGGGACCAGAAGCCGGTGCAACAGCAAGCCCTCCTTTGGGCCTGCGCCTCACACCTAGGAATAAAGCGGGAAAAACCATCCTGAGGCCGACTGCGGTGTGCGGGTAGCCAGGAGGAGGCCCCACCCAGGAGGGAAGCCGGGCTCCAGCCCCAGGTCTAGGCTCTAGAGGCCAGTGTGGGCCCCACCGTGGGCCCCGGAGCCGGTGAGCAGGGCCCGGGGAGGGGATGTGTCCTGGCTGCTGCCCGAGGCCTTGGAGCCCCGCCAGCTCGCCTCCTGCAAGGCACTCGCGTATCCGTGGGGCCCCTCCACAGCTGGGCCCCTGCCCTCCATGCCCCGCTCTCCTCCTGGCTGGCAGAGGAGGTGATGGCCACCGGCTGTGAGGGTTCCAGCACCCGTGCCCCTCAGGGCCCAGCAGAGGCGAACCCCACACGTGTGCGTGGTCGCTTCCTGCCCGGCCAGGCCTGGCCGAATGAGGGCCATGTCCTCCCCCGGGGGCACCTGCTCCTCGTGGCGGGGCTGGGGAGGTACACACACCTCCCGTCTCCCCCACGGAAAGGGCCCAAGCGGGGGTGGGGGGACCCGAGTGGGGGCACTTTCTCCTGGACCTCCCTCACTTCACACTCGGGCAATTTAAGGAGAGTGGCCAGAGCCCGATCTCCCCTCAACGCCCCTTTCCCAGCCTCCGTCCCAGCCACCCCCAATGGCCCTGCAGACCCCAAGTGTTCCGTGTGTCACGCGCATGTGCAGAGGCCTGTCTGGAATGACCCCAGGATTGGAGGGCCAGGGCGGGTTTGCCTCTAACTGACCCCTGGGGTCAGTGGGGTCCCGGTGTGTGTCCTGGGGCCCCTGCTGCACAGCAGGGGCCTGTGCCACAGCCCACTCACCCTGGAGAACAGCCTGCCGACCCCCGGCCGCCTGAGCCAGGTGGTCCCTGTGGGAACTGACCACAGGCTCTGAGCCGATGATGGGGGGCAGGGGACATGGTGGAGGGGGGCTGGGGACCAGGGAGGGGGCCCCACAAGCAGGGGTGGCGCAGTGCCAGGCCACAAGGGGCTCAGGATGGAGCCAGCTGGGAGTGAACCGGGTGGGTGGGCCAGCTAGTAAGGGACCCCAGGGGGGCTGCTGGAGGGGAGGGAGCTGATGCTGACCAGGGTGCGGGGGGGAGAGGTGGTGGGCTCAGCCTTGAGCATCTGAGTCACTGTGACTGATGGCCTGGGTTTTGGGGTCACTGGGCCCCCTCAGAGACCCCATCCTTACTCTGACCTCACCTCGGGACACATGCAGTGCCTCCCAGCACACGAGGTTCTCTGTGCAGTTCATGCCCACGGTCACCTTTGCCACGTAGGTGGGGCAGCCTGGCGGAGGGTGGGGGGGACCCGAGGTCCCAGGAAAGGAGTTTGCAGCGAGACTGGGTGGCGGGCTGATGGCCTCCCTGCAGCCTCTCTCCCTGTGAGCCAGGTCCACCCCCAGCCGCGTCCTGCCTGCGGTGGCGGGGGCCTAGACACTCTGTCCCTCCCCGGTTCTCAGTTGCCCAGTGCCAGCGTCAGCTGGGCTGAGCACACTCCACCTTCGTTTGGGGTAAACACCAGTGCCTAGGAACAGGCGCAGGCCGCCGTGGGTCCATGGGTGGCAAATGACCCCCGCTGGCTACAGGGCCTAGGCACCAGGCCACGGTCCACTCCTGGGGTGTAAGCCAGCCTTGGACGCTGAGCTCAGGGCCGGCTGACCTGAGGGCGCCCCTCCCAGCAGCTCTGCAGAGGTCCAGGCAACCGTCCCAGAAACCCCCATCTGCCCTCTCCCGGGGCATGGGTGAGGTCGGGGCAGGGATATTCCACCCACCCCCACTCCTAACGCCCCAGCCCTGCTGTGGTCTGCAGTCCACAGGCTGGGAGAGCTGGGGGCATGGCTGGGAAAAGCCACCTAGAGGGACAGCTGGTTCAGAGTCCCAGGCCCAGCCTGGCAGCCCCCTCAGGGCCTTTGCCTCCAGGCTGCACTGTCTCCCTGTCCCCCCAGGTGGACAGGCTCTGGAGGCTCCTGTCCAGAGTGACCGGGAGCCAGCCTCACCCCTCTTTTCTGCCCGGGGGACCCTCAGGACTCTACCTCCCTGCAGGTCCTCCCCTCCGTGATGGAGCCTCACAGCTGGCACAGCCAGCTCAGAGGCCCCAGGGACGCTGCCGCCGCCCCCACGACCTGGCCGGGCACTCAAAGTCCCCAGTGGATGGCCCCACCAGGTGCCGCCCTGGCGGCAGGCATCTAAGCAAGTGGGGCTTTCTCGTTCAAGGACACAGCAACAGCACCAAGGCCTGCCCACTCCGAGATCTGGCCAGCCCCGGCCCTTGCTATCTCTGCGGGTGTCCTCCAGCCCACCCTCCTTGGGGCCAGCGCAGAGTGGACGAACAAGACACAGAGGGTGGGTGTGGGCGGCAGGCCTCCGAGGCTGTGACACTGCTCTCGGCCCTGGGCGTGGCCGCGGGCCGAGGCGGTGCCTCTGGGCGGCCACGAGGTGGGTTTTCTCAGGATCCTGCCCAGCAGGCAACAGCCAGGGGTCTGCCCTCCAGGTGGAGAGCCTTGGGAACTGGCCCCCACCCCCACCGTGGTCTGGGTGAAAGCGTGTCTTTTTGGGTGTCTGCTCTGAGGGACTCTACCATCGGTCCACCATCCATCCGTTCACCCCAAAAAGAACTGCTCTGCGCGTGAGGCACCAGAGGCCTAGAGGGGGGAGGGCAGGGGCCCCAGGTGGGTGCACAGGTCTCCCCCGCCCAGGGCCACGGCCGCCCAGGTGACCCTGCGGAGGCTCTCCCCCTGGAACCTCTGCTGGGGGACAGGTGTCACGAGAGGGTGCACACGTGGAGGCACCACCGGGCGTCTCCCCCAGAGCCCCCGACCCGAGAAGCCCCTGGGCCGGCCTGGGGTTCAGGGCATTCCCGGCCTCCCGCCCGGGGAGAGAGATCCCAGAGCACCGACGAGCCACAGGGCGCGGCTCCTCACCCCGCAGGAGTGAGACCATGTGCCCTCGGTCACCGCGCCCCGGAGCTGATGGGCCCACAGCGCTGGACTCCTGCACCGAGCCACCTCACTGCCCTTGGAGGGGGGAATCGTATATAAATCCTGCCCGGGGTGCCCTGAGGCCTCGGGGCTGTTGTGGAGCCCAAAGCCTGCTGAAGGTAACTCTGGAAACAGAGGGAGGGCTGGCACCGTGTCCTGGGGACAGCACGAGGCGCAGGAGGGGGCGTGCCCGAGGCCCTGACAGGCAGGCCAGGCGTGCGGGCTCTCGGGCTCCCGTCCGGACGGGGGTCGGGGGTGGGGTACCTCAAACAGCAGGAAGGATGCCCGCGGGCACCGCGAGAGAAAGCCCGGCACACGGGCGGGGTCTCCCAGGGAGTGGGCGGAGCGCGCGGCCCGAGGAGGCCGGCAAAGGGCGGAGGGAGGCGGAGGCGGCTCTGGGGTCGCTGTCGCGAGGCTGCCGCGGGACCTGGGCCAGGAAGAGGGAAGGGGCGTTGGGCGGCGAGTGAGGGGAGAAGGGAGCCCTGGGGCCGCGGGGCCCGGAGCAGCCCCAGGACCTGCGCCCCGGCCGCCGGGGGCCTCCCGACGCCGGGGGAGGCTCGGGCGCCATCCACACGGGGAGGGGGAGGCAGGCAGAACAGCAGGGGGCTAAGGCCCAGGTCTCTGGACCCTAAGGGAGGTCTTGGGGGTCTTGCGGTGCATGCTGACCACGGGCCCCAGACCCCCGGGATGGGGAGCACCGAGGGTGGCCACTGGGGGCGCCTTGGGCAGGTGGAAAGTGAGTTCCCCTGAGCCAGGCCGCTGAAGGGCTTCCCAGGTGGACCGCGGGCGCCGGGAGGGCGTGGCGGAGGGCGGTGCAGCGGCAGGACCGGAGTAGGGGCCCCCGGCGGCCGCGGGGGTCGCGGCTGCCGCTCGGGATGACCCCAGGCCCAGGTGACAGGCCAGGCGACCCCTCTGGTCACGAGCTGGCTGGTTTCAGCCCTTCTAGACAGCCACCCAGGCAGGACTGGGTTCCCAGCCCACCCTGTCCCTCACCCGTGACTCTGCGGCCAGCTGCCCGCTGCCCTGGCCCAGAGCTCCGAGATCGACCCAGCTCTGGGGCCAAGTGCGTGTGAAGGCCACAACGCTGGGCTCCAGGCAAAAGCAGTCCTCCCTGGGTGGGGGCTGGACCCTCCCTGCGCCAACCAGAGCCCAGCACTGGTGCCAGGCGGGTGTGGCATGCAGGAGGACCCATATGTGCCGCTTGTTCTAACGGCTCAGTGGCTCTGGTCCCGTTTCCCCGCCTCACCAGCTTGTTTGGAGGCTGGAGGGGAGAAGTCACGGTGGGCTCCCAGGATACCTGGAGGCCTGCACGGGGAGACTGGATCTCAGGGAGAAGCTGGGTCAGGGAGAGGGTGCTGTGTGGGCTCCGGCTTGGGTGGGGGGCTCCAGGCGGCTCTGCCCTAGCTTGGTCCCGCCCACGGCTCTCACAAGCAACAGGAGAGGGCAGGGCCCAGCCTGCCGACCCAGGTGGCAGAGCACCGAGGGCCTTCCTCCAGAACCGCGTCGGCAGCGGGGAGCCCTGCGGTTCCGAGGCGAGGGCCCTCATGGACACCTGCCAAGCCCTGAGGTCACTTCGAGGAGGGTGGGTGAGGCTGCCCAGAGCGGGCAGGTCACATGGAGGGCCCTGGGCGTCACGGCTGGAGCAGGCAGGCCCCCCGAGGGGACAAGCAGCAGACGGGCTGCGCGCCCGGCCCAGGGGCCAGGGGAGGGGGGGTGGACTTGCTCGCTGTGGCTGAGGGGCTGAGACGGTGGGAGGCTCCCACTACTCCAGGAGACACCTTCTAGGAGCCCACAGTCAGCCTGCGAGCAGCATCTGCCCCAGTGGGCACACTGGCCCCCGCCCCGGTGGCGCTGAGTCCTGGGCCCCACCTGGCGGGAGCTCAGGCATGAGGTGCCCAGAGGGCGTCCCTTCCTCACTTCTGGCAGCCTCCCCGCATGGGGCTGTGAGCCTCAGGAGCAGTGTACCCTCCAGGCCAACCCCACTGCACCCTGAGCGCGGCACAGCCCGAGGGGTGCAGGAGACAGACGGGGTGCAGAGAGCAGCCCGCAGCGGGCAGGGGCCCTTGGGGGACAGAGCTTGTGTCTGGCATCCTGGGTGGCACCACCAGCCTCGGGGTCACCCTGGCCAGAAGACCCAGGCTCCTCCCTCTCCTCCTTCGGGCCCTGGCCGGCAGTCCTGCCCGGGTCTCTGCCCCAGCTTGGCTGACCCTCCGCGGCTCCAAGAAGCCACGCCTGCTCCCACTCTGGGCTCCAGCCGGCAGCCTCCTCCTGCACACTGACCCCTTGTGGTCAGCCAGCACTGTCCCAGCCCCAGGCAGAAGGAGGAAGTGCGGAGTCTGGGTGGCCTCCAAGCCACTGGGGGCCGGGGTCCCCGCCTCGCCCCCCACATGCCCGCCCCAGTGTCACCCATGGCACAACCCACCCCCTGAGGATCAGGTGTCCCCAACTCAGCGACTTGTATTTATAGCTCGGCCCCTGGCCCACGGCCCTGGGGGTGGGGCCGGCGGGGAAGGCGGGGTCCCTGGGGGAGACCATGGGGGAGGGAAGACGCTCTGCCCCGAGTGGGTGGGGGTGGCGGCTGGGGAGGGAGTCCCCGGAGGGAAGGCGTCCAAGGGGCGTGTTGGGGAGGGGGGAGGGCAGGGAGGGCAGGGTCCGGCCGGATCGGGGTGGGGGAGGGCCCGGCGCCCGGCCCGCACCTGGCAGCGGCTGATGATGTCGGCGTCCGTGGCCAGCAGGTCCACCACCTTGCCTTTGCCCTCGTCCCCCCACTGCGCGCCCAGCACCACAGTCACCCGGGAGCCGGTGGTCGCCGCCTCGTGCTGCAGCCGCCCCCGCTTGACGCCGCCCGCGCTGGGGGGCCGATCGTTAGAGGCTCGGGTCCCGGACATGCTTGCTCGGCTCGTCCTCTGCGCTGGGCCGCGCGAGAGCCCGCCGCACCCGCGCGCCGCGCCATTAAAAGGAGCCGGCCTGGGGCGGGGGGCGGGGCCGGGGCGGGCTCTCTGGCGCCGTGAAGCGCCGCCTGGACCTCGGGGCCGCCGGTCCCGCCCCCGCCGCCAGCCGGGGCCCGGTGGGGCCGCGCGCCCGGCCGCGGGGCTCGCGGGCCAGAGGCGCACTCCGGGGTCCCTCCCGCGCTGCCAGGCTGGAGCGACCCGGGCATGCTCCTGGGGGCAATCGCGCTCGTCCTCCCCGTGGCGGGGCCTGGGCCCGGCGAACCCACATCTGGGGGTCTAGATCCCCTCCAGGGCGGGCGTGCAATTTGCCCAAAGGGAGCTGCATCTCTGCGTTCCACGCGGGGCGCTCTGGGCACGCACCTGCCCCGCGGTGAACCTGGGACGCCGGCCTGGCGTGGGCGCCCTCTGGTGGTCACAGAGAGGACAGCGCGTCCCCTGGTCCACCCGCTCGGGCGGGGACCCCCATTGCCTGTCACAGGGCACCCTGGCATCAGCAGGCGGTCCCCATCCATCCAGGAGTGCGGCTGCCCTCCAGCTGCCCTCGGTTCTCAGGGCTCTGAGTCCAGGGAGAAGCGACGGTGTTTTCAGGTCACCTGGCCGGCACAGGAGAGGGCGGCCACAGTGCTCACTGGCCACCCCGAAACTTCCTTCCGGCTCCTCCTGTGCAGAGACTGGGCGCCCAGAGACGGTGCACGTGGTCTGCTGGGCTCCCGTGTCCGGGCTGAGTGCACTGCAGCCCGGCACACCCCAGGGGGACTGGGGCTTGGACGTGACTGGCCCTGCAAGTCGTAGAAACGCCAGGGTAGGCCCCAGGGGGTAGGGGTGGTCTATGCGGCCCCTGCCGCAGTGCTGGGAGCCAGTGCCTCTAGTTTCTTTCCTGGGGTGCGCTTGTAGGGACGAGTCTGGAGTCTGCCCCCTGGCCTCTGCCCAGGGCTCAGAGAGCCGCGGAGCTCCCTGGGCTCCCAGGCCCGAGGCAGGGCCGCCCAGACGCCCCCTGCCTGCTCTTGCCACACCCTCGTGGGGGTTAGGGGTTCAAGCCCGGGGGGAGGGGGCCGCGCCGAGCCCCCCCTCCCCCTCCCCCACCCTCCCCCCACCGCAGCCTCATCCCCCGGGCTCCTGGGCAGAGCCAGGCTCTGACCCTGGGCAGGTCGCTTGGCCCCTGTGTCCGAGTCCCTCTTCTCTCACACGGGGACACCACGGGTTACAAGTCGGGTCCCAGGCCCCCCTTGGTGATGGTGACGGGACAGACAATGCTCCTGTCCCCTCAGCCCCGGGCCACCCGCTCTGGGAATCCGCTGGAGCAGCTGCAGGCGGGCTGGGTGCAAGGCTGCGGAGGCTGAGGGTGGGCGGGCTGCGGGGCGCGGCCGGGGGCGCAGGGTTTCGGGAGGGAGGGCGTGGGAGGCGGGCCGTGTCCCTGCTGAGGGGGCGGGACTGTGGTGGGCGGGGCAGGAGGGGTGGAGGGGTCTCCTCTTTGTCTCCGAATGCGGGGGTGGAGCCTCAGGATGCCCACCGGGAGCCTGGAGAGGACTTCGCTGAAGTCACCTTTACCCGGGAGGCGGTGGGGTGCTTCCCTGTCCGTCACTGGTGCTGAAGGGCCCGCGCGGGGAGTGCCGGCCCCGAGCCCTGCCCGAGGGAGACCCGGGGCTCCGGGCCAGCAGGTGTGAGATGGAGGCCTGGGGGGGCCAGGGGAGTGCCATGGGGTTCAGACAGGCTCCAGAGACAGGTGCTGGCTGAGGCACCCGCTCCCCCAGGCCCCGGTCTATAAATAGCCAGCATGCCTGGTGGTGAGGGTGAGGAGTTGGGCTTTTCTATAAACAGCCCTGTCCAGGCCCGGCCGCTGGGGCCTGGCCAGTCACACAGCCCAGCCCGAATTAGAACGCTCCCCAGCAGAAGCCCTGCAGGCGGCGGGCCTGTCCCCAAAGCGGGGGCAGCACAGGGCTTGGGGCTTGGGGGGGCTCCCTGCGTGACCTCACTGCACACCGCACACGATGCCCCAGGACACACACCTCTGAACCTGGCACAGGGCAGGAATGAACGCTGGTGCAGATGCTTTGGAACAAAGTATGGCAGTTTCTTTAAGAGTTGAATATAGAACTTGGCGTATGACCCAGCCATTCTTGTCCTAGGAATCTGTCCCTGAGCAATGAAGATGGACTTGCAGAACACAGACATTCACAGCGGCGTGGCTCACAGAGCCTCGCACGGAGACTGCCCGAGTGTCCATGGACAGAACGGACGGACAGAACGTGGTGTGTCCACAGAACGGACGGACAGATCGTGGTGCGTCTGTACACCAGAACTCACCCACATGAAAGAATGGGGTCCTGGTGCACTCCGCACAGCTGAGTCTCCAAGTCACGCTAGGTGAAGTAAGCCCGTCACAGAAGGCCATGTACTATCCCATTCTGCTCAAGTGAAATGTCTACGGAAGGTCAACCCATAGCAACAGAAGGCAGTGCAGTGGCTGCCGGGGCTGTGGGGAGGGGGGATGCAGGAGCTTCAGGGGGAGGACGGAAAAATTCCAAAAGTAGATCGTGACGACTGCACAGCCTTGTGAATCTGCTGAAAAGGCAGCTGCGTTCCACACACTTACAACAGGCAACATTTACGCGTGTAAGTTACGTCCCTGTGGGGCTATGCTCGTCTCACCATGGCGCTGGCGTCTGCTCACCGTCCGCCCTGACACTCTCCCAGGTGTTCTGTGGGGGCAGCGAGGCCCCTCCATCCCCCCATCCACACACCCACCTTCCTGCCAAAGCAGCCACCCACCCATCCATCCACCTGTATATTCCTCCCTTCCTCTGCCCACCTGTCCACACATCCGTCCATCCGCCCACCCATCTGTCCATCATCCACCCACCCATCTGTCCATCATCCACCCACCCATCTGTCCATCAATCCACCCATCTGTCCATCACCCATCAATCCATCCACCCATCTATCATCCATCCACCCACCCATCTGTCATCCATCCATCCGTCCGTCCATCCATCCACCCATCTGTCCATCCATCATCCATCCACCCACCCATCTATCCATCCACCCATCCATCTGTCCATCATCCATCCATCCACCCACCCATCTGTTATCCATCCATCTGTCCGTCCATCCATCCACCCATCTATCATCCATCCACCCACACATCTATCCATCCACCCATCCATCTGTCCATCATCCATCCATCCACCCATCTGTCCATCTACCCACCCATCTGTCCATCATCCATCCATCCACCCACCCGTTATCCATCCATCCGTCTGTCCATCCATCCACCCATCTAGCATCCATCCATCCACCCATCTGTCCATCATCTGCCCATCCACCCACATCATCACAGCTGCTGTGATCACACCACATTCACCCATGAGTTGTAAACACATCAGTCCCTGCTGGGCTAGCCTTGTTCTTTATTGGCCAAAGTTTCTCCAGTCTTGGTAGCACACACACATAGGGTGGGGGCAGTGCAAGGGGCCCACAGGTCAGTGAGGAGAGATGGCAGCCCCTCTGGCCCCTCAGCCTGGATCCTGGCCTCCCCTCAGCCCAGTGGGGCCTGGAGGAGGGGGCAGCAGTTGCAGGCCGCGTGTCTTGTTGACGAAGGGACCCCAAGGGCAGCCCCCTCCCCACCTCAGGGCTGGAGGTGTGGGGATGGGTGCCGATTCCATGGGGTTCCCCCTCTTCTGAGTAGAGGGGCCCTGGCTCTCCCGTGCACGGCCAGACAGCCTGCCTCTACCCAAAGGCCCTGGGTCCTCTCACCCACCTACCTGTCCCCAGCTCAGCCACACAAAACAGTAGAAACCCACAAATCATCCCATTTCAGTTAAAAAACGACTGCTTCAGCCCAGCTGAGTGAGTTGGGGGCAGAGCTGTGGAGCGGGGGCTCCGGTCCTCCCTGGCTCCGTCGCTTCGGCGGGAGGTCTGTGAGGGCCTATCCCCAGGGTAATCTGGGAGCCAGGTCACAAGCTCGGGGTGCCCCGGATGCAGCCACTTGGCCGTCCGCCCTGGGTGGTGCATGCCGTGTGGGTCGGGGCTGGGCAGCGGCATTTAGGAAGCAAACCACGAGGGCAGGGGCGTGCAGGCAGGCCAGGGGGCGCCAGGGGGTCCTGGCCTCAACGGCCCTAGGCTCCGAGAGGCCGCGGTGAGGCCGGGTAAGGCACGGAGTCTGGGCTTCCTGGGGGCTGGCCCAGCCTGGCCCGGGGCCCCGCCCAGCAGCTCACCCAGCAGCCTTGCCATGGCTCCTCTCACTTGGCTCTGGACCTGGGCCTGAGGCCTGTGGGGAGAGGAGAAGACGTGATCAGAGCAGCCTGGCCAGGGGCCGCGGCACGGTGCCCACCCCAGACGCCCCCAGGCGGCGGGTGCCAGCTGACCCCCAGCAGGCTGGCTCCCGTCCACCCGTCCGGCCCGTGGTCACCAGGCATGCTTCTCGCCTGAAACAGGCGGGCTCTCCACGGTGTCCTGTCCCCGAGTCCCACCCCGGCCACACTCTCCGGCCCACTGTCGCCGGCTCTCCCCAGGGCTTGCTCAGCCACTTCTCCACCAGCCCCTCGGTGGGGGCCTCCTGTGGTCTTTCTGCTCCATCCTCAGGGCACCAGCACCGCCCCAGGCCCCCAATTCCTGCTCCTGTGCACACCCAGCGCCCTCCACACTCCCGAGTCCAGGGGCTCTTGCCTGGCTGTTTCCCTCAAAAGCCCTGCTCTCCTGGCCCCCACGGACCCAGGCAGCTCAGGGCCTGGGCACCAGTGCTCAGAAGAGACAGACGAGGACAACCGGGGCAGAAGCAGACGGTCGGCCACTACCGCTGGGGCCCTGCCCCATGAGGAGCCAGCAGGCAGGGCCCGGCCGGCGGGGGTGGACAGATGGAGGGGGTGCAGCTCTGCTTAAGAAAGGACCCGAGGCGGCGGCCTGATGCCTCTCGTCCTGTGGCCACAGGAGCACAGACCACCCGCCCCCGACACTGCCCACCAGGGCGAGGGCGGCAGGGAAGCTCGTGACAGGAAGGAAGGAACAGAAGCCACAGTGCAGACCGCGAGCCACCCCCGGCCTCGCCCACCGGCTGCTCACGCACCCCAGAGCAAAAGCCCTGCTTGGGCTGCGGAGGGTCCGCCGGAATCGCCAGCTGGCCTCTCAGCTGGTGTCCGTGCCGCTGAGCACGGGGCAGACAGGCCCACGAGCCCCTCCTGCAGTGCTCTGGGGAGGACTCCTGTCACTGGCTGTGGGTCCTGCCCCCTGTGCAGTCTGGACCCAGCGGGGGACGAACAGGATGCCCCCAAAGTGACTTGTGTCTTCAGCGTCACACAAGATGGGGGGACTGGGTGTGCGGTCCTGGCAGGACCTCGGTCCAGAAAAGCAAAGCAAGGGCCACAACAGGCAGACGGAGGCACGGGGCCGCCCTGAGGCTGCAGGGGAAGCCGGCTCACCATCCAGGTATGTGGGGGGGGGGGGGTGGCTCTGACCTGGGGGCCAGGGACGAGCCCAGGGGCAGCATGTCCTGACGACTCAAACTGGTCTGCGAAGGCGCATGGGGAGGGGGTGTGGGTGGGAGAAGGAAGCAGATATTAGCAATTTTCCTATATTTTGCATGTTTTTGAAATTTCAAGGTGAACAGTAGATGGTGTCCACTGGGACTTCCTTGCAAATTTTCCTTCAACTTGAAGTTTTTTTCCAAACAAAAAGCTGGGGACACAAAGAGGAGGGGCCCTTCCTCCCTCCTAACCCAGGGATGAGAGGCCCGCAGGGGCGGGGCGGGCAGAGCTCGAGGGAGCTCAGACCCCACATTGGGCTCAGTGATCTTCACCAGACAGGGGTCACATGTGGCTGCTGTCCCCAAACCCACAGAAGCAACCCCCAAGGTCCCCCACACCCAGGGCCAGCAGCTGGGGCTGCAAGGCCAGATCCTGGCCCTGAGGGCTGTGCAGGGCTCCTGTAAAGTGAAGGCGAGTGTTTCAGAGCAGAAAGCCCAGCTGGGAACCCCCCAGGGGCGACCCCTGGAGCAGAGGGAAAAGCTGTGCCCGGTGGCCAGAGCTGCCCCGGACCACACCCCTGCCCCAGCCTCCAGCACCTGCTAGACCTCGCCTCAAGTCCGGCGGGCAGGAGGTGCGTGGAGAACCAGGGCCGCCCTCGTGCAGCTCTGGACCCCGCAGGGCTCCCAGTCCCCGTGTCTGGTCATGGTCCACAGCCCAGGCCGGGGCGCGGCGAGGGCCCGGACCTGTTGCTCTGGTCACACCTGTGAGCTCTGTCAAAGACCCCAGCTGGCCCGCCCACTTTCAGGGGTTCTGGGAGGCCGGGAGCCCGTCACTGGGGAGGCGCCTACAGGCCCCTCCCTAGGTCTCCTCCCCACTAGAAGGGAGGCCTGAGCACCCCTGCAGGGGCGGGCAGCCTGCCTTCCCTTCGCTGGCTCCCTGGGGATGCGTGTGGCTCGCACCAGGGCCAGAGGAGGGTGCCCTGAGGACAGACGCGGGGAAAGGGGAGGCCCTGGGGGCGGGAGTGAGCCAGCTGCTCAGGCAGGAGGGCCTCTCTCCCGCCCTCAGCGCCCTGGAGCCCCGTTCACCTGTCTGCAGGCAGCGGAGGCCCCGTCTGCCCCAGGAAGAGAAGAGAAGGCAGCTAAGCGAGGCTCCGAGAGGGCGGGAGGGGAAGCCGGGCGCCAGGAGGGTCCCGGGGAGGGCTGGGGGAAGCGGTTAGTGTTCAGGAGGGCCGGCGCGGGCCTGGCCCTGCCTACAGTTAGTGCTGAGCGCCAGGCGGGTACCTACCTCACTGGATCACACAGAGCCTTTTTGTTTTATTATCGTCAGGGTCGGGGGCAACCTCTGCTTCCAAATAAAAGAAATGCGCTCAACAGCTCGTCCCTCACAAGCGACCCTGGACTCAGAGTCGGGGCTGGGGCCGCATGGACGCTGAGCTGAAGCGCAGCCGTGCCCCAGGCCCCCCGCCGCACCCGGCTGGGGTTGGCATCACCAGGCAGAGGTAGTGGGTTAGGGGTGCAGCTGCCAGGCGGGGCCCTCCCAGTGCAGGGACACTGCTGTCTCCTCTGGGGGAAGACCGGAGGGGCGGGCGGGGAATTGCCCACTCTCAGGGGCAGCGGCCGGCCTCAGGGGAGGTCCAGGCTCCGGCGTGGGATGGATGAGCTTGGACCACGTGTCGATGCCCCCAGCCCTGCTTACTCGCCCACCCGGTACCCCTGCTCCGCAGGATGGGGGGGGGGGGGGACAGGGAGCCTGAGTTACCTTCCTGGTTCCTGGAGGGGCGTTTCTTCCTCCGTTTGCCTGTGCCCTTTGACGTCCGGCCCTGAGCCCTGGGGAGGGTGCTGGACCCCGACGAGTCAGTCACCGCATCCTCGGAGAAGGACCTGTCCAGGGAGGTGTCCAGCGCGGAGTCTGGGGCCGTGAGCTCCCCGTCCCCGTCCTCATCAGGGCCTGCAGCGGGGAGGCCGGCGTGGCGGCAGTGGGCAGCTGCATCCTCCGGGCCCTCATCTGTGCTGCTGGCCTCGGCCTGGCAGGCACCCAGCGCGGCCAGGGGCTCCTCAGCGTCTGGCCTCAGATCCATGGCTTTGGGGGGCTGGGCACTGAAGTCGAGGGGCTTCAGGACTTGAGCGTCTCCCAGTACCACTGGCCAAGCCCCTGCAGGGGGCTGGGGGCCCTGGGGGTCCTCCATGGGCAGGAAATCACTGGCATCTGTGTACCAGGAAGAGCGCCTCTCCAGGGACCCAGGGCCACCCATCTCTGATGAGTCTCCAGTGGGCTGGAGGCTGGTGGGAGTGGCATCCGCGAGGTCCCAGCTCTGGGGCTCCCTGGCGGCTGCAGCATCCAGACCAGGCTCAGAGCTGGGGGGGCTGGCACCTCCCACGGCATCCCTGGTGGTGGCTGTGGATGAAGTACTGGTCAGTGGAGGGCACAGGCCCCACCCCCTGAGTGATCCCAACCCCCAGGGCCCTGCTGAGGATGTTCCAAGTCAATACCGCCTGTCCTGTGAAGCCCCCTCCCTGAGAAGCCTTCCCTGGTGGTCGAGTGGGTTCCCACGGGGCAAGCCTGGGCCCTGGTTTCCATGGTCTGTACCCAGCATGGGGTATCAGGGCACACTGGGCCCACGGCGATGACATATATCACTCCTGCCCCCAGAGCCCCCAAGGCAACCTGGCCAGGAGTGGAGGGTCCCACCCCAGGGCCTCATTCCGCCTCCGCCAGCCACCTCAGAGACCCTCTGAGCCCCAGGACATATGTCAACGAGCCCACTGGCCCAGCTCTCCCGCCCGCCTGGGGGCCAAACGAATGGCTATCACAGCAACCAGGGAACCCTCCGCTGCAGCAGAGATGTGTGCAAGGATCATGGGAGTGAGGTGTCCCTTATCTCAGGGCAACAGGAAAGAGGAGCAGGCTCACCTGTGCAATCAAGGAGGGCTTCCTAGAGGAAGGAAGGCACTAGGCTGCAAGGATGGTGGGAAGGGAAGGGTGGCGGGAGGTGGTGGAGGGTCTCACCAGGTGCCTTGTTCCTCGGGGGGTCGGTGGTGGGTGCCCTGCTGGCTGCCTCTGCGTCCCCTCGGCCGCGGGCCGTCTTACGCAGCTGGAAGCCCTTCCTGATGTCAGCCAGCAGGGCGTCGATGACACACACCTCTTCCTGCTTCCCGCCTCCTCTCCTGGCTGAGGAGCCCAGAGACCCTCAGGGACACTGCCTAGGGTCCCCAGAGCCCCCGAGAGGGAGGGGCGGTGGCTCCTCGACTTTCGAGGAGGGCGGAAAGACCACAGCCCAGACTCGGCGGTCCCCAGCCGCCCGCTGCCCGCTCGCCTCACCTGCCTTGCCGCCCGCGGCCCGCGGCCTGCGGGCCTCCTCCTCCGCCAGCTGCTGCTTCCTCCTCTCAGCCTTGGCCGCCTGCTCCTTCCGATCCTTGTTCTCCTGCGGGACGGACGCAGTCCGTGACCCCAGGCCTCCGGCACCCCAATTCTGCCCGCCCTGCTTGGAGACAGCGGCGACTGCAAACCCACCACACATCCTCCCACCCACCTTCAGGGCGCGGAGGAAGAGATCCCGGAAGGTTTTCATGGTGCTGAGCGTGTCCTCCAGGGACAGCTGCTGGGCATCCTCACACAGGTAACTAGCCAGCTCCAGCTGCTTCTGCTCGATAACCTGGAACACCTCCTCCAGAGCCTGTGAGTCTGTGATACTGGCCTATGTAGGGGGGAGGCGGGGGGTGGGGGTCAGGGCCTGGGGGGGCCAGGGGGCGGGGCCAGGGGGGCCTGTGGTGGGAGGGGTCGGGGGCGGGGTCGGGGGGGCCTGCGGTGGGAGGGGTCAGGGCCTGCGAAGGGTCAGGGGCGGGGCCAGGGCGGGGTGGGGGCGGGGCAAGGGGGGGGCCTGTGGTGGGAGGGGCGGGGCCAGGGGCCTGCGGTGGGAGGGGGCGGGGTCGGGGTGGGGGGCCTGCGGTGGGAGGGGGCGGGGATCAGGGGCCTGCGGTGGGAGGGGTCAGGGCCTGCGAAGGGGCAGGGGCGGGGCCGGCGGGGGCGGGGCCGGCCGGGGCGGGGCCGGGCCAGGGCCCCACCCACTGTCTCAGGAAACGCCTGCTCGGGAGCCTCTAGAGCGCTGGGTTCGGCCACAGCAGGACGGCCTCCAGCACAGGCTCTGCAGGCAGTGGTCGCCAGGGCTCTGAGGGCCGGGGCGCTGAGCCCTTCAGCCCAACATCAGGCGAGACCCCTCAGCTGCGGAAACCGCCTGGGGGCCAGGAACAGGGGCTGCTCTCCTGCAGGGCCCCTCGCTCTTGCTCTCTCCTCCCCAGGCTCACCCGCCCGGCTCGAGCTCCCACTTTACAATAGACCCCAGGCCCGGCAGACACCCCAACCCTGGAAAGGGCTGTGCTCGCCCAGCGCTCGCCTGGAGGCGGTGGGTGTACTGCTCCTGCACCTCCGGGATGGAGGAGGACACCTTCCGCTCCATCTCCAGGAGCTTCTTCAGGTTAGTGCTGGACTCCGAGTGGACGGCATCAAGGTTGATCCTGAAGGCGCCAGTTGAAAGCTGCTGTCCAGCCTTGCTAGGACAGCGGGGCCCCCGGACGGCACACCCTCAGGGACAGTGGCCCCCAACAGCACAGTGGCTGCCAGAGGCATGTCAGAGGTCTAGGATGGGCTGAGCAGTGTGGGCTCAGACGCCCACCTGAGAAGGTGCTGGGCGGGTGGTGTCAGGACAGTGACCCTGTCGGCTCAGCCTGCCCTCCTTGCCTGACTCTCTGCAAGGCTCAGCCTCCCCAGGACCAGAGAACCTTCCACGGTGGCATGGAGCCGGGCTAGCCAGTGCTGAGTGTGGACCCTGCCCTCCCAGAGCCGCCCCTGGGGCTATGTGACCCCACAGCCCTGACCCTACTTCCCGGGGCCTCAGCTTCCCTGACTGTATAATGGGGGAAGCATGGACCTGACATGAAAGTCAGCCTCGTGAGGGGGTTGTGCTAGACCAGCCCCTGGTGTGACCGTGGCCGGGTCACTCCCCTTCCCTCTAGGTTGTGCAGGGACAGGCCACAGTGGACACAAGGTCCTGTGCCAAAGTGGGATGACTGTCAGGCAGCAGATCCAGGGTCCAGGGTGGCTGCCCCAGTACGGGAGCAGCCCAGCTGAGCCCACCTGCACTGGCTGGGGTGTGGGCGGGGGAGGGGAGGCACCTACCCTGCGGCTCGGGCAGGCAGCTCCAGGTCCTGGGGTAGCTGCAGGAGGTCAGGGTGGCTCTCCTCCACTTCCTGCAGCATGACGTGTCCAGTGAGGCCCACTGAGGCCACACACTCAAGGCCACCATGCAAGCCCCACCCTCAGTAGCTCTGGTCCACGTCCCGCCTGACTGCAGTTCTCACGGTTTTGCTGTCCCGGGGTTGGGGCAGGACAGGGGCTGGTCAGAGTGGGTGGGGGCTGCAGGGTGAGGCAGTGCTGCAAAGGGGAGACCTGGGGGGCTGGGTGGGGCCCCTGGGGCCTCTGGACCCGTGTGCTGCACTCAGGAGGCGCCCCCTGCCGGTACCTCCAGCATGTGGTGCAGCAGTGTGACCCGGCTCTGCTGGGACTTGGTCTCCGTGAGCTTCAGCAGTGTGCTTATCTTGAATCCATCGGCGTCCCCAGTGTGGCTGCCCTGCGAGGGGAGGGCGGGGAGGGAGTCCCTTGGCCTGCTGGAGGGGTGGGGTCGGGGGTCTGGGAGCAGTGGCGGGCTGGGTGCTGTCCACTCACGTAGTTGAGAAAGTTCCCGATTTTCAGGATCAGCTGGCAGAAGACCGGCAGCCGGCGACTGGTGAGCAGGCCTGTGGGACAAGGTCCCTTCATGAGCCCCCCGGCCTGGCCCCCAGGCTCCGCCCAGGGTGGGACAGGGGCACAGGGCACGAGGGAGGGGCAGGACGGCGGAGCCCTGACCCCAGGAAGCTTGGGGCGTGCCGCCAGCAGCGCTCCCTGAACCCCAGTGCCCGTTCTGTGGGCGAGGATGCTGAGAAGACCTTCTGGGACCTGCGGCCACCTTGGCTCTCGGCTCTGTGGGCGAGGTGACAGGGATATCCCTGGATGCATGCCCAGCAGAACCGGGCTGTGCCTGCAGAACCGGGCTGTGCCTCGGCGGCCAAGCCTGTCCACGTCCCTGCCGCGCAGCTGTGGTGACTCCCTGGCTCCTCACTCAGGGAAAGAGGTATGTGTGTGCACGTGTGTGAAAGCGTGTGCATGCATGTGTGCACCTGTGCATGTGAGAGAGCACGTGCATGTATATGTATGCGCATGCATGTGTACCTGAGTGCGAGAGCATGTGCACGTGTACCAAGAGCATGTGCACGCACAGGTGTCTGCATGTGTCCAAGAGAGCGTGTGCACACGTGTACATGCATGTGGGCACCGGTGTATGTATATGATAGCACACGTATACACACACATCTGTGTGTATGTGTATGTGTGTGCACCCGTGTGCATGCACGTGTCTGCATGTGTGCAAGTGTGCAAGTGTGCGTGTGCACACGTGAGAGCGTGTGGGTGTTTCTGAGCACATGCACGTGTGGGCGCATGCATGCACATATGTGTGAGAGCATGTGTGTGGGCATGTGTGTGTGTGTGCACGCCCACACAGCATGTGCACACGTGACTGTGCATGCGTGGCACAGCCCTCAGGACCGGGCGGTGTTCTGTGGGGAGGGGAAGCTAGGCACCCACAGGCGCCGTCCAGGGCCAGCCCGCCCAGCCCCGCAGCTGCACTCACTCTCACAGGCGGCGAGCAGCAGCTGGGCCTTAGGCCGCACCATGTCCAACACGACGGCCGTGCCCTCACACAGCAGCATGCACTCGATCCGAAGCTGGTAGCTGGGGCGGCAGAGCAGGAGTTCAGGCTCCAGTGGCCCCCATCCACCTGCCTGGGGCCCGCAGGGTCCTCTCAGCTTGGAGCTGCCAGGGGTCTCATGGCCTGGCCTGGTTTAACAAGCACATTCCCAAGCCAGGCCCCAGATGGGATCCGGCAGGACTGAGAGGGCTCAGCAAAAGCACTTTGGACAAGCCCTCAGGTGCTGAGGACAAGGGCGGTCGCCCTCTGTGGGACAGTCCCCTCCTAGAGCAGAGGGGTCACACAGGAGGGCCTGGGCTGGCCTGCAGGAGGCCACGGAGCCCTGCCCACCACCCACCCCCACGATGTCCCTGGCCTGGAGGAAGGGCTGGACCCCACAGGGCCCCTTGGAGGGACCCAAGGCTGGGGGCTGCACCAGAGTTGTCAGCCCCCAGCCTTCACGGAACCCCAGACAGGGGTCTGCACAGCCCAGGCCCAGCTCCATCCCCGGGGCTGCCGGCTCACCAGGGGATGCTCAGCAGGAGGAGGTAGAACTGGTCGGCGCTGGCGAGCCTGGCCTGATCCTCCGTGAAGGAGCGCAGGTTCTCAATCTGCGGGAGGCACCCACACATGCTCGCTGCAGCCCACTCACAGGCGTAGCTCTGCAGGAGGGGCCCGGGCTCACCTGCTGCCCCGCTCACTCACCTCGTGCTTCTCCGGAAGGAGCTTGAGGAGCTGCTTGAGGACCTCCACGTCGAACTTGGTGCTGTCCCCCGCCCGGATCATGGCAGTGACCTCCTCGTTGGAGCTGGAGGGGCGAGAGGGTGGCGGTGGCCGAGGACAGCATGAGCCACAGCCCTTGGCCTCCTGGGACCCTGCCTGCCTGGGATGGCCCTGGGCCCACAGCCCCACGCCGGTCACAGCAAGCTTTCTCCCTCCACCTAGGGAGTCTCAGGGCACAGAGAAGGCGGGCCACCTGCCCAGGTCGCGGCGGAATGACGCACTCCCCAGCTGCCAGACCGCCCCCTGCCTCCTCCTTCCAGGGGGCTGCTCAGGACAAAGGGTGAAGGCTGAGCGGGACCCAGTGAGCTCCCGGGCAGGGCACCTGCAGCTAAGAAGCACTCAGGGCAGGGAGGCAGGGCCAGGTCCTCAGCCTGCCGCAGCCACCACTCGTCTGTGGCTTTAGGGGGTCCCTGCCATTCTCTGGGTCTCATATTCCCCAGGGAGGCAGGACTGGTGGTCTCCAGGGCCCCCGGCAGGAATCCTTTGCCGCTATTATCTGACTGCAGTCCCAAGGACGGGGTGTGCACTTCCCAGGGCGGCCTGCAGAGGGCACTGCTGAGCCCAAGATGGGCCACGGCAGAGGCAGGGCTTCTGACCCATCGAGATCCTGGATGCTCACCATTTAAACTGCTTTAGGAAGATGTTGAGGTTCAGGCTCTTCTTGGAGTCCAGAAAAGTGATCTGCAAAACAGCCCCAGCCCGTCAGTACCTGGAGGGCGGCTACAGAGCCCTGTCCGAGCCCCGGCCCCATCCCTACCTCCTTGGGCTCCTTCCTGGCCGGGGCCACCGCCTGCTCCTTGGGTTTGGCCGTGGGGAAGGAGAAGAGCCGCTCGATGCTGGAGAAGTCGGGCTCCACCACCTCGGCGTCGGGGCTGCTCAACGTCGCCCACATGGAGCTGTGCTCTGTGGGTGAGGGGCCTCCAGTCAGGCTCATGCCTGCCCCCCAAGTCCAGGGGCAGGTGGTGCAGGCCTGGAGGGCTGGTAGGGGTGCCCTGCCTGGGGCCCAGCCCAAGGCAAGCATACAGCAGGCACTTGATAAATGCCCAGCCACAGAAGCCCTCCAGCTGATGCCATGCTGTGTACGTGCGTGCGGGTGCCCAGGGCCCTGTGTCCAGGCTGGCCGGCGACCTGGCCTCTAGCCACCCTTGGCTTTGACCTTCTCTTGGCATCCGCACGCCCAGCCCCTGGGCCCGCGCAGTGCAGGGCCCCAGCAGCAGAGACCCGCAGCCTCCAGGGGGCGTGTGGGAGCACAGGGGCCGGAGGGGCGACCCCCGACCTGTCCCCGCCCCCTGCCCCGGGAGGGAAGCCGTGTGGGCTGGGCCTCACCGCGGGCCACGCTGGATGGCAGCTTCTGCCAGTTCAACTTCTTCATGCGCAGGGTGGGAGGGTTCACGCGCCGGTGGCGGGGGACCCAGGCCGAGCCCAGGCCGCTGTCCACCTGGGCCACGATGATCTCCTCCACGTCGCCCACGGCAGGGGGCCCGGAGACGCAGGGCAGGGGCGGCGGCGGGGGCGGGCCCCCCAGGCCCGGGAGGGGAGGTGGGGGCGGTATGGTCCCAGCAGAGTTAGGCAGTGGGGGTGGCGGGGGCGGCGGGGGCGAGGGGAATGCAGCCCTCATGCTCGGCAGGGGCGGGGGCGGCGGCGGAGGGGGAGGTGGGGGAGGGGGCGGGGGAGGGGGCGCGGTCGTGGGGCCAGGGAGCGGGGGCGCCGGTGGGGGCGGGGGTCGCTCCAGCTGCTCTGGGGCTGTTGGCTGCGGTGCAGGCCCGCGCTCGCCCTGGTTGCTGGCGACGAGAGGGCTGCCGAGGGCCGCGGCTGGCTGCTGGCCACCCAGGTCTGCTGTCGGGGCGCCAGAGTTTTGCGGGGAGCTGCCCCTTTGGCTCTGGCCAAGGTCGGCCTGGGTGCTCTTGTGGGCCTTGTCCAGGGAGCGGGGGCGGGGCCGCCCCTTGATGGACAGGAGGCGTTCAACCATCTCCTCCAGGGTGCACTCTTGGCCTGGGGTGGGGACGTCCGGGCTCAGGATGGGGTCAGGGGCCAAGGCTGGCCTCCTCCACCCGCAGGCCGAGAACCCCGTCTGCCCACCCGCCTGGGGTCCGGGAGGGGGGCGCAGGCTGGGGCTGCGGGCTTGGTGCTCCTCCCCCAGCCCCGCAGGCTCACCGTCTGTGGCCAGGAGCACCGCCCGGTTCACCAGGCTCTCCAGGGCCTCCCAGAGCAGCTGGCTGGAGCGGAGGCTGGGCTCCAGGTGCAGGAGGCCCTGCAGCACCGAGAGCAGGTGGGCAGACGCCGGGGAGCAGCTCACCTGGGGGCGGGCGAGGGGTGCAGGTCGGTGGGCGTCACCGCCCGGGCGTCACCCGCCGGCCTCCCCGCGAGGGTCCCTACACCCCAGGTGGTGGTGGTGTAGTCGCTCGGTCGTGTCCAACTCTTTGCAACCCCATGGACTGTAGGCCCTGCCAGGCTCCTCTGTCCATGGGCATTTCCCAGGCAATACTGGAGTGTGTTGCCATGCCCTTCTCCAGGGGATCTTCCCCACCCAGGAACTGAACCCAAGTCTTCTGCATTGCAGGCGGAGTCTTTACCAGCTGAGCTGCAAGGGGAGCCCCGGGAATGAGCCTGAGTTAGGGCTCCCCGATGGGCACACTGGTGACATCAGGGCCGGGTCAGCGCGGTGGGGCTGCCTGTGCCCTGTGGGGTGTCAGCAGCGCCCCTGGTCCCCGCCCACTGGAAGCGCCCCTGCCCAGGGTGACAGCCCCAGTGTCTCCAGCTGTTTCTGGACGGCCTCTGCGGACCCCGGCCCCTGGCTGAGAGCTGCCGGGTTCAGCGAAGATGGGGCCTGGGCTGGACTGGAACTCAGCTCTGTCTCAGCCTCTCACTGTCCCAGCATCCCCTGGGACCACCCCACAGTGGCCGGGCTGCTAGGCCCAGGACCACGCAGCCACCCTGTCCTGCTGGGTTCCCGCCCCAGGCTCCGCCTCTCCAGTCCCCCACCCCTGTGGGCTCGGGGTGTGGCTCTCGAGCTGCCTGAGGCCCAGCAGGGCGGGGTGTGAGCGGGGCAGGCCCTCGGCCCCTTCTGAGCCCTGGGCCCCCTCAGAGTCCTGGGAGGCGCTGCCCGCCGCATGCACCTTGTGGAAGAGCGCGGAGAAGACCTCCTGGTGGCTGTTGATGTCGATGCCGCCGAAGGCCCGCAGCAGCTCCTCCTCGTCCTCGGCCTTGGCCTCCCTGAAGGTCTCGAGCTGGATCAGCAGGTCCCCATCCTCCAGGTCTCTGGGGTGGGGGAGGGGAGGGGGCCGGGGAGTTCAGCTGGCTGCCCCCCATGCCAGCTGCCCTTCCCTGGACAGACACGCAGACCACCCTGGGCAGGGCCTGAGGTTCCCACAGCAGGGGCGGGAGGCGCGGTGATCTGTGGGGTGGGCTTCTGGGTCAGCTTCACGCCCCCTGGGACAGAAAACGTGAGTTCTCACACTTGCAGGGAGAGACAGCATGGTTGTGCTGCTTGGGGCGTGAGGCGGAGGGCAGGGGAGCACCAAGGCCTCTGGGGGGCCCACCGAGCCTCAGCGCTGGCCTGAGCTGGGGTGCTGTGTCCACCAAAGCCAGCCCTGACCAGTCCTAACATCCAGCAGGCCTCTCTCCGCTAAGGCCAGTTCAGCCCCAGTCACATCAGCTGGGAGCCTCCTCATGGGGTGGCCCCCCCGCCCTCTCCCCGGGGGGAGCGTGGTCCTGGTTAGGACCAGGATGGGGTTCTCAGCTACACCGGCTTCTTTAAACATCGACTGATAAACAGTCTAAGTGTGTCCCGTGCGATATCTGGGCCACACACTGATGGAACAGTCTGCGTACACTTCAGTTTAACTGCGCATCCTGTATTAAACCCGGGGACCCTGGTTCTGGGGCAGCTGCTGGCTGCTGGGGGAAATTCCACAGAATGGCCTGTCCAGCTAGGGATGGCAGGCTGGGTCCTCCCTGGGCCTGGCCCCAGGATGGGGGGGCCTGTCAGGGCTACTCTGGGAGGCCCCCTCCCGGCCCTCCTGAAGGTGCTAATTGGGAGCCGGGTGGGGGGGAGGTGCGTGGGGACTCACCGAAGCCGTGTCAGGACGTCCAGCAGCTGCAGCCCTGGGAAGGGGTAAGCAAATTACCGGCACGTGGGACGCCTTCCCCTCCGCCCTTTCCCCGGACTCACTCCCACCACCCACAGTGCCCAGCTTGTAGGGCAGGAGGGGAACCCGCTCCCTCGGGTCGCTGGAGGCATGAGGCTCTGGAAAGATCTCATTGGACACACGTGGTGCCCGGGGAACAGTCACGCCAGCAGGGCCAGGCCTGGACGTCAGCCAGCCGGCCTGCCTCCCTCCACGCGGCAGCCTTGCACCGGGATCCCTCCAGCGCTACTGTCCAGGGGTCCTGAGGCCCTGCGTCCACTGAAGGGAGCGGGAGGGCAGGAGGCTTCCCAGGCCCAAGCAGAGCCTGCCCCAGGGCCCTGGAGAGGGGCGAGGGGCATCGTCCCCGAAGTGGGCAGCGCGGGCCGAGTGGCCAGGGCCCGGTGCAGAGGTCAAGGTTACCGATGAACTCGCTGCGCAGCTGGGCGCGGGCGCGGACGTCCTCGGGGCCGAGGATGATGGCGTTGACCACGCTGAGCAGGGTGGCCACGTAGGGCACGTTGTCGCTGTCCGAGAGCTCGCTCATGATGACGCTGAAGCGGTACTGCTGGCCGCACACCGTCTGCGGGGTGGGGGGGCGGGCAGGGGTCAGCGTGCCCCCAGGCTCCGGCCCGGCCTCCACCACATGTGGCTCACCTTGTAATGGTCCAAGGCGTCCAGGGTCAGGGCGTGGCCCTCGGGCGAGTAGATGCACAGGGCGGCCAGCAGCTCAAACACCTGCTTCTTGACCATCACGTTGGACGTGTCCAGAGCTGCCAGAGGTAGGGGCCTCTCAGAGGGGCTCGGGGCCCCCTCCTCTGGGTCCTGCCCTCCCCATGCCTGCATCCGCTGCCGGGCCCAGGCTCCCACCCTGCAGCTGCCAACCTGCTGGGCTGGCAGAGACCAGGGCCCACTGCCCACATCAGGCACTGGTCTCTGGACATGCTGGCTGCCCCCAGGACCCCCAGAAGGGGTGTGGAGGCAGGCGCGGCCCCAGTCACTGGGGTTCTACTCCCAACAGCCCTCAGGTCTAAGTTGCGGGCTCTGGGCCCAAGGCCCACACTGGCACTGCTCCCAGCACTGAGCCCATGTTTTCTCCAAACTTAGAGCAACCGTGTTTGCGACTCACAGCCCACGAAGCCGCCTTGTCCCCGTGGCCCCTGCCTCCCACCGCACTCCCGGAGCTGGGGGAGCTCTGGGGGTGTCTCCTGGCTGACCTTGCTGAGACTAAGGCACTAAGGACTCTGCAGACGGCAACAGCTGGGCCTGAGCTGGGTGGTTTCTGGTTCACTCGCCCACCTGGGCCCTGCCTGCCCTGGAGCCCCACGCATCAGTGGGGGCAACACACCCTGGCGGGCAGAGCATGCAGTGACCACTGTCCACCAAGGGCCACCTGGGGTCTCCCCCAGGTTGGGGACTACGTCTAGCCACAGCCTGGGGAGACTCCCTAAAATAGGTGAGTGAGCCAGAGCTCAGAGGGTGAGCAGGACTCGGCAGGCACACATGGGCACCACAGCCTGAGTGGGGAGGAGGCGCCCCCAGGAGGCCAGTGCAGAGGCGGGGCTGGGGGTGGAGAATGATGCCAGCGGGTGGCCCAGACCTGAGGAGCTGGAAACCAGGCGGAGTGGAGGGGCCCCCGCCTCAGATGGACATGTTTCTGATCCAGTTGACTCCGACTGCCACGGTGTGGACCGGGCCCTCAAGGCCAGAGAAACCTCAGGCTGGGGCAGAGCCTGGACTAGCACCGGGCTGGGCGGAAACGCAGGGGAAGTCACAGAGCAGAGCGGGTGACCAGGTGCAGCTGGCGGAGGATCACGCTGCAGTGTCCGGGCTTCAGAGTGGGCGCCCGTCCCTCCCACCCTGCGCGCGTGCCCGGGCCTCACCCAGGGAGAGCTGGCGCACGTAGGCCTGGTTGCTGAGAATGTACCGGATACCCTCCTGGGAGTTCATTACGGCGCGCACGCAGCTGACGCACGTGAGCTGCAGCAGGGCGTCGGCGATGCGAGCCACGCCGCGGCCCGACAGGCGCGCCAGGGCCTCCAGGAGCAGGTCCAGGCCGCTCTGCTCCAGGAACTGCACCATCCAGCCGCCGTCGCTGCCCTCCAGCCGCTTGCGCAGCCCCGAGTAGTTGACCACGGAGGGCACCTGCAGCAGCCGGATGCAGAGCTCGGGCTCGGCGCTCTCCAGGTTGGCTTCCGTGGGGTCCGAGTCCTGCGGCCCCAGCTTCTCCTTCAGCGCCGCCCACTTGCGCTGCGCGCCCTCCTTCACCGACATCTTGCTCAACTGCGGGCGGGAGGAGACGGCTGTGAGCCCGGGGCCTACAGGGCACCCGCGGCCCAGAGAGGCGGGGGCAGGCGGTGGCCCTTGCTCCGTGTCTCCACCTCCCGACAGAGGACTCGCCTGCTGATGCCCGGGGGACCCGCTGTGCTGGCAATCCCTCATCCCGCCAGGCCTCCCGCTCCCCACAGGCGGCCCCTGTGCCAAGCGCCTCTTACACCCACCCTTGTCTCGGTCGTCATAGCAACCAAGGAGGCCGCACCCCTGCCCTCACGGTAGGCACCAAGACCCTAGGAGGCCTCATTGGCAGGAAGGCCACTGACCCCGTGGTGCTCAGGCAGCAGAAAGTGTGTCTGGGGCTCCTTCACCTGGACCCCAGGGTGGTCCCCTGCCCAGTGGACAGGCCCAGATGGGGATGATAGGTGGGCGGGGACAATTCCACACCCGGGGCATTTCCAGACTGCCCACGGCACCAGGAATGTGGCTGGCTCCAGGGTCACGTGCAAGGCCCACTTGATTCCAGGCACGACTAGGGACCTTTGGGGAGCAGCCCTGCCAGGCCCCAGCTTCTGTGGGCTTCACTTTGTCAGTCAGTGTGCAGGGGGCAGGGACCAGCGTCCCCCAGGCCCGGGGCTCTCGGACACTGACCTGGATTCAGCTACAGGCAGTCTGATGGCTGCCCAGAGAACATCCCCCAGAGGGTGGGGGGTGGCCCAGGTCAGGACTTTCCCAAACACTCCATTCTCAGACCAGAAGAGTGGTAATGGAGGGGAGTCTCTCTGTGTCATCACGAGAACTGGTTGGGTCCCTCTCCTGGGGCCCAGGGCTGTGATCTGGGCCCCAACCCGAGCCCTGGGACTGGCCCAGAGGGTCAGAGGTAGCCCAGGCTCTTCTGTGACCATGTATGGCCTTGTATTTAGCATGTGAGCGGGGCAGCGTGGAGCTCCTGGGCTGGAGGCTCAAGGGGCAGGGCACGGTGACACCACTGCGCCTCATGCCGGGGGGCCTCATGCTGGCACTGCCCACCCTGACCCCTGACCTCCCACCACCTGGAGGGGGGTCACGGTACACCCCCTACTTCACAGGAGGGAAATGGAGGTGGCACCCAGGGAAGCAGGGTCACACACGTGCCCAGAGTCCCAGAGATGGAAATGGCAGAGCGAGGCTGGCCCCCAGAAGGTGGCCTGGGGCCCTTGAGAGGCTGGCGCCCACTGTGGCATCACCCTAAAGGCTGCTGGCTCTGGCCAGTTACGGAGGAGACCCCGGGGGCCAGCTGGGGCCATGCGTGAGACAGGCTGAGGGGCAATGGCCCAGGCGCCCATGCTGGGCAGGGCTTGGGGTCCCCAGCACTCGCTGTTCACTCCTGGAGGCCCTCCCCCACAACCTGGGTAAGGGTCTTCGGTGTCCTCCCCTGTGAATTAGGAGATAGACGGGCCCCTGGGCCAGGAAGCTGGTGTGTGTCAAATGGGAGCAGAACTGAAGTTTTGCCCTCAGTTCGACGTGAATGACGCCTGTTTCCCTTCCTCCATTGATACGGAGGGGTGAGCTAGCAGTGAGGAATCTGCCACAGCAAAAACAGACGTGAGGCTTTTCTTAAATAGAAATGAGACTTCCCTGATAGACAAGGAGAGGAAGGCAACAATGAACAGGCTGGGAAAAGAGCGTGAACAGGCCTAAGAGTTTAAAAATCTCAGTCATTCTTGACCTGCTGCCACTAGCGTAGAGCACTCACAGGTAGACTTGCCCTCAGCAGGGCTGGGCTCTCTGGCTTCGCGCCAGCTGCTCTGTATTGGGCACTATCCTCCCCCTCCCCTCTCGCTGTTGTTGCTTTAGTCGCCCAGTCGTGTCTGACTCTTTGCAGCCCATGGACTGTAGCCCACCATGCTCCTCTGTCCATGGAATTCTCCAGGCAAGAATACTGGAGTGGGTTGCCATTTCCTTCTCCAAGGGATCTTCCTGACCCAGGAATTGAACCCTGGTCTCCTGCCTTGGCCGGTGTGTTCTTTATCACTGACCCACCAGGGAAGCCCCACGCTTGTAGCATTCTACATTTCACAAAGATCAGGAGTCGAAAACTTCAGGGACACCAGACTTGGTGATGTCAGCTGAGTTGCCCAATGTCAGCTGTGACCACTTTGAAATTTTGCAAAAGAAAGGGAAAAGAAAAAAAAAAAGGCAAGCCCTTCATGAGGTCACAAAGCCTCTCCCTCTCCCGAGGGGGGCAGCGTTCCTGGGGCACTAGCCTCCGGTTTCCCTCTTGCCTGGCAAATGGTAAAGCCGCCCGTTTCTCTCCACCAAACTCTGTTTCCGTTTTCTGTTTCCGTTTTCTTCTATTAGGCATTGGTGGACAGGGAGCCAAGATTTTGGAAACACCTGAGTTTCCAGAGCCTCCCCCCACCCCCCTGGGGGCCTCCTGGCAGTTCAGCAGCCCCTCCTCTGTCTGCAGGGGCCCTCCCATCCCTCATCCTCCCCCGTGCCCTGCAGGACCCCTGGGTCCTCCCAGGAGGCAGACTGGCTGGGGCAGGGCGGGGGGCCCCTGACCACTGTACCCCCAGCTCCGGCCCTCTCAGCAGACCCCGGCCGAGCCCCAGGTCAGGCTGCTGCAGCAGCTGGGGGGGTGGGGGTGGGGACATGCGGGGTGTCCCCAGGGGCCCCTGTGGCCTGGGCCCTGTACTGGACCTGGCCCGCCCCACAACTGCAAGGTTTAACCCACCCTCCAGGCCCCCAGGTACTCACCCAGACACGAAGGACCTTCCGGCTGCCTCTGCCCACCCAGGCTGGGCCCTGCTTGGGACTGCCCCCCACACTCCCCTGGCTTCTCATCGCTGCTGCCCACCGACGAGCCCAGCTGCCCCTCCCAGGCAGCCTTGCGGTGTGGGGGAGGGGCACTCCCACCAGCACTTCGAAGAGCCCGGCGGACGGACAGACAGATCTCCGCACACACTGCCACCGGCCGTGGGTGCCGCTGCTTAAGGAGCACCCAGAGCTGACCCTCCCTTCCTGCCCCCGCCTCCCCTGGCCCGAGGCCCCGGCTGCCTGGCACAGGCTGGGCGGACCCAGCAGAACTCTCCCAGACCAGCGCTCTGGCCTCCAAGTGTGTCTCCAGCCAAGAGCCCCAGGGGTCCCCTGACGCGGAGAAACAAGCTCCCAGAGGCCACCGGGTCACCAGAGCTGCCCAGGATTCCCCACACACCCCTAATTCCCGGGGCCACAGGCTCACTGCCCCAAAAGACCCCCCACAGGGGAGCCCCTGGGTCTGAGGGGAGGGGAAGCCCAGCTGGTGACCAGCCCGGTCTGCCCAGCTGTCTGCCTGATCCTAGGCCCTGTGTCCTGCAGCCAAGCTGCCCTGGGTGTCCGCCACCCCCCCCCACGCACTGAGCCAGTCGGAGAGGGTGCGAGGGGCTCCGCTGGCCACAGCCCGCACAGCCCAGTGAGCGCGGGGCATCCAGCTGGGAGAGCGAGCTCAGCTAGGGACCCAGAGGCTGAGGTGGGTGACTTTTTTCCCTCTGTGATGCCTGCCAGGCTGCCAGCCTCGTCCAGGGTCCACCTGGTCAGGCCCTAGGCCAAGGACATCTTCCTAGAAACATTCTAACCACTTTTCAGGATAAAGAGTGAATATATAATGGAGCTCAGCCAGACCATATACAGAACTCTGACCCACAGGGGCAGCCACCAGACCAGAACCACCAGCACCCCCACAGGAAGCAGCCCAGGACGCAGCCCACTCCCTGTGGGCCAGACCTGCAGGGTGTCAGACTGCTATCTCTAGCGACAGCCCCGGAAGCCCTCCGAAGGCCCTGGGACATCCCCCCACGGCCCAGGCTCCATCAGTAACCCACAGCTTCCTGGGCTTTGTCCTCGCTTCCCACTGAGGACCAAGCAGAGAAAGCTGGACAGGACAGGACATCGCCCAGCCACTGCATGGGGGCCCTCATCTCCTCAGCCGTGCAGCTCCCGAGCCCTGCAGCCCCCATCAGGACCCGGGAAGTCCCGTCCTGTAAAGAAGCTTTCTATACACAGAAAATAGTTCAACATAGTAATACGTGTTATATAGTCAAGGGTGTGTAGGTAGCGTTCTATGTATATAGTAACCACACGGCGGTGATTCCCTGGCTGCCGCAATTCCGAATAAACAGCTTTGCCTGTTCCCTTCTGGGTGGTGACTGAGCATCTCTGCAGGGAACACTGGAGGGACTCAAGGAGGGAACCAACGTTTACGGCTCTCAGGAGCACAGGCTGTGGGCGACGGTCCTTGGGGACAACGCAGGGACCCTGCGTGGGAGGCAGCGAGCCGGAAGCCGGGCTGCAGCGGGTTTTCATACTGAAACTGGGCCTGGCGGGCACCGGGCGAGCGCGCAGGGCCCTCACGGCTGTGGTCATTCAGTCCGTGGATGCCAGGCTCTCAGCCCCGGCCTGCCCTGTCCACAGACTGAGCGCCCACCCTGCAGCCAGGCCGGGCGCAGAGACCAGGGCTCCGAGGGACTGGACCCGAGGGGCGGAGCCGCGGCTGTGCTCTGGGCGGGGCCGAGGCCTAGATGGGGCGGGGCCGAGGCCTAGATGGGGCGGGGCCGAGGCCTAGATGGGGCGGGGCCAAGGGGCGGAGCCGCGGCTCTGCTCTGGGCGGGGGCGCGAGCTCAGGAATGTGTTCCCGGCGCTCAGGGCTCCCTCAAGCGAGGGGCGTGGCCAGCCCGCCAAGGGCTGGGCCTGCGCAGGAATTTGGAATCAGCACCGCAGGCTGAGAAAGTCTGGGGCTCCCAGGGTCCAAGTTCAAGAGGCTCAGGCCAGACCCTGTACCTTGAGCATCTGAAACGTCGGGTGCTTCAGCACTTCTGTCCTCCAAGCAGACCACCCCACCACGTACCGAAACTACAGCGGACAAAGGGAAGGGCCCTTTGCAGGGGAAGCCCCCGAGTCTCTGACATTAGTGGGATGTTGACCATAGATCCTTAGCGTTCATCTTTCTTCTTCCGTTAACGTGGGGTGTCCTCTGGGAAGGGGTCATGCCTTCCCCTTCCGACTGGGACTCTGGAAGATAGGGTCTCCCTCTGAGCTTTCCCAGGGTCCACTCACTGATCTGGGTGTCCTGCTCACCAGCATCACCCAGCCCACACAGGTGCCACCTCCTCAGACTCCCATCTGGCTCTCCTGCACATGGCCAGCCTGGCATGGTGATGCTGGCCCCTCCACCTGGGTGCCCTCATACCTGGGCAGTGGTGCTGACCAACAGGAAGCCATTACCTCTGCCTACAATAATCAAACTCTGTGTGTGTAGCAGGGGGCAGGGTCAAAGTTGGCCTCCCAGAGCCCCGAGACCAGCCCCTGCAGATGGTGAAGCTGAGCTGGGCAGACACTGGGCTGTATCCTGGACACACACTAAGCTGCGCGGCTAGGAGGCCCTGGAGGGGTCCAGGGCCCACTGAGCTTTGAGCAGCCTGGTGGGCGGGCAGCCCAGCCACGGCACTGAGCCTCTCACCTTGTGGAAGTGGCTGAGGTTTTCTGTTCCGCAGTCCCTGTTGGTGAGGGGTGCAAGGTGAGGGGTCTGGGGCCGGGGTGGGGACTAGGGCTAAGGAAGGCACCTGTGACGGGGAACGGTTGCTGGCAGCTGGGGAGACAGCTTGGGGCAGCCCTGCTGGCATCAGCACTGAGCTGGGGTGCTTCTGGGCCCAGAGCCAGCAAGGCTGGGGGCGGGGCGCACAGAGTGAGCTCGTCTCCGGGGTGGGCGGTAAACCGGCAGGAGCGGGGTTCCGGAACTGGGAGGCAGGGGCTGCCACACAATATTTTTAGCTCCTACAAAACCAAAATTTTTCCACTGCCTGGCAACTCTTGGATTACATTCCTGGCAGCTCCCTGGAGCTCAGGGGCAGCCCAGGCCCTTCCCGGTGGGAGGGGGAGCTGAGGCTGCCCTGCCGTGACTTCCTGTCTCCCTCCTTTCCAGAATCTCGGCGTCTCTGTGTCATGCACCAGGCCCGAGCCCTCTGGGGATCTTGACTGACCTGTGTGGGTCACCTGCTTTGGGCTCATCCCAGGTAGGGGGTCTTGCAGACAGGGGGCCTCGGGGGGGTAACTGAGTGTCCGCCCACCGCCCACCCATGCTTGGGCGCAGTCCACAGGGCCTCAGGCATGCAGGGTCCCATGGTTCCCTGGTCCATCTCCTGTCCACACAATCCTCCTGCCCACTGCCACCTACGTCTTCAGGATAGGGTGCGAGGCCTCTGCCTCCCAAGCCTGACTGCGCGTGAGAGGCTGGCTGGCCACCGTGGCACCCAGCAGCAGGAGAGAGGGGCCGGGGAGGCGGGTGGGCACCAAGACATCCAGGGCAGCGCCGAACTACGAAACAGAGACGACCACCAGGAGGCTGGTTGCACTGTGTGGGATTCCAACCACATGAAATGGGGTGTGTCACACAGGACACACACCAGACACTAGAGAGGCTGCATCCAGGGGGAATATGGTCATTTCACCATGAGAAAGGGAGCCTGCAAGCACAGTTGACAGAAGGGGGCCAGCGGCATCTCACAGGGAGACCTGGGCTCCGAGCGGGTCTGTCCCCAGCTGGGTCACCAGGGGTGAAAGGGCAGAGCCAGGAGCCGGGTCTCCTGCGCTGTGAGTGGAGAAGGATCGGGGCCCGGGCGGGCTGCACCAGCAGTCAGGGGAGCCAGGCTGGGGCTCAGTCCCTGGTGCCCCAGGACCTGGGTCAGGTTGGGTGGTGATAGACACAGACCTCTCTGGACCCCACTGTCCTCGTTAGGAGCAGGAGTTGGCGGGGGCCCCACAGGGCTTGCCACTGGAGGCGGTGGGTGGTGCTGCCCCTGTGCTGGGCGCACTGGGAGGAGGGCCCACCCTGCGCTGGGCACTGCGGGTGTTGGGTTTTGGGGGATGGGCTTGAGGGGATCTGGGAGTCCCCCTCCCCCAGGATGAGCCGGCTCGGGTTTGGGTGCAGGGAGAGAACAGGAAGGGCGGAGGCACCCGCACCAGGAAGCCCAGCTTTCGCTTCCACCTGGCCCGCGGGCACACAGGGGCCGCGTCTGTCCTCGCCTTCCGCTGTCACCTCCTCTCCGGGCTCAGCACTCCAGGTGCACAAGCCGGGCTGACAGGGAGAGGCCTGGCCCCCCTGCCAGTCTCGGGTTCTGATCGAGCTTCCGGGGGCCCGAGGCTGGAAGGGCGGGGAGTGGCTCGGGGGCCGACAGGGACAGTGGCCACCACTGCCACCCCCTATCGCCGAGTCAGCGGCGGCGCTCGAGGGAAGTGATGTGTGCAGGCCTGTGGTTAGAGGGTGAGGAACTTGGTGGCGCCCCGAGGGGCAAGGTGTCTGGCCACAGCGTTCACCTGCAGGCTCTGCTGGGCCACACGCAGACCCGGGGCTCGCCACCAGCATCCGCTCTGCCCGGGTTCTCTCCCCGAAGAGCAGACACAGCTCAGGGCAGGAAGCGTAGGGTCCCTCCCCTGGCCCCTGCACCCTGCAGGAAAGGCCACTCAGGGAGGAGCCGCAGAGTTGGGTAAAGGAGGGGATAGGCCAGCTTCAGTCACGGACCACCCTGTGCCTGTCTGGGAGTCTCAGGGTTGAAGGCCACCCACTGCCTGCCCCAGGGGTCCCCCCAGCCCCAGCCCGCCTGTCCTGTGTGCCCGGTCCAGGCTGCCTGCCCAGAGGAGGGAGAACAAAGCAGCAGACTGGGGAGGGGGGAGGGCCCAGCCTGCAGAGCCTGGCACCGCCAGGGGCTGTGGCCAGGGCCGGGGGCAGGGGACAGCTCAGGTTCCAGCTGAGACCAGGCTCTGCTGCGGACCAGCCATGTCCCTTGGGCACGGACCTCAGCACCTCTGGCCCTGACTCCTGTCTTCACCCAGGGACAAGCAGGTTGATGCCACCCCCGCCCCCTAATCTGCCAACAGATCCGTGGATGCCAGCTGCAAAGCAGGCCCACCACTGCCAGAAAGTACGGGCCCCTGCCCACTGCCACCTCCTCGGCCGGCTCACCGGGCGACGCTGAGCGGGAGGGTCACCGCCTTCCAGGGCCCCACTCAGCACTCCTGGGCCTCCCAACCCACGTGGCGGTGCCAGCAGCCCGACCGGACCAGGCGAGCAGGATCCTGAGTGTTGGGCATGAGACGATGCACGCTGCTCTTTGCCAGGCACCAAGGGCCAGGCCCAGCCTGGACTTGGTTTTCACATCTGTAAAATGGCCAGGATGCTGTCCAGGGACCTGGGTTGGCTAAGCCACTGCCGCCTGCACAGGGCCGGGCCCGCCTGGCCAGCTCGCCCTCTCCTCTCAGAGGTGACTGCCCAGGTCCTGGCCGTGCCTCCATCACTGGCGCCTCCATCTGGATGGCCCGGTCCTGCCCCCGGGGAACAGCCCAGAAGCACAGGGGCTGGGTGGGGGGCATGGGTGTCCCCAAAGGGGGCAGCAGCTGGTCTGGGCGCCCCGGGCTGGTGCTCTCAGGCCATTTATGCTCGTGCACGTGGAGCGGCAGAGCCAGGCAGGAAAGGTGGATGGCCAGCGCCCCCCGCCGCCCCCCACCCCGGGGGCCAGGGAAAGAGCAGATGTCTGCTTCCTGGCTCCTGCGCGGGCGGCCGTGCAGAGCTGTGCGTGAGCAGAAACGGGGACGCTGGTACAGGCGCATGGGTGAAGGGAGGCATGCTCCACACTGAGGCCGCATCCCAGGGTCCCAGACGACCCAGCACCAGGCCAGACAGAGAGACTGAGGCCCCCTCACCCAGCTGGGCAGGGCCCATGCTGGTATCCACTCCCAGACCCACTGGCATTGGCAAGAATCAAGGCCAAGCTCAGGAATGGAGCAGTGCCTGCCCCAGCAGTGGGGTCTGCTGGGAGAGTGTGTGTACGTGGGTGTGGTGGGGGGACCACCACTGTCTGGGGGGCGAGGGGCTGGGCTGGCCTCTGCCCACAGCAGCCCAGTGCGGACTCCCAGGAGCCCCGGGAAAGCACCATCCAGGGCTGTTCATGTGGCCAGAGTGGGACGGCCCTCTCCGCCTCCCCGACCCACAGCGCACAGCGCTCACCTGAGATGCTAGGTCTCAGTGGCACCATCTGCAGAAGGGGTGCAAAACACGCTCTCCTGCACCTCCCCAAGCGTGTTTGCAGGCTGGCCTCCCATCTAAGGAGGGCGCTGCTCGATGGCCCCAGTCGAGCGGCCCTCCTAGCGGTGCAGGCCGCACAGCCCCTCCCGGGGGTCTGCCTTCCCTGTCGGGTGGGTCCAGGCACAGCCTGTGGGAGCAGGTGGTCCCCCAGTTCAGCCTCCTTCCCCATCAGGCCCCAGGGTGCTCTGATGGGGACTCAGCTCGCCAAGTCGGGTGCTGGAGGGTTCAGGACTAGCCCATGAGCAGGGGGATGCCTGAGCGAGGCCCTCAGGAACTGCAGCTGGAAAGAGTGGGGGTGAAGGAGGGGTGGGGAGGATGGGGGCTGCAGGAAAGTGGCCTCGCCCTTGCCCTCAGCCCCTCAGTCCTCAGACAGCTCGGGGGGGGCCCTCCACCCGTGCCTGCCCCCTCCCCTACTCCTAGGAGGGTCCGCTGCCTCGAAGAACATGTGGCTCCCGGAGTCCAGCGCTGCCATCTGTCTGCAAGGGCTGCTGGGCTCTGGAGTCACACAGGGGGTGCCCCGAGGGTGGGCCAGCACCTGCCCTCCACTGCAGGCCCAGGGGCAGGGGGCGCTGCTCAGCCAGGATGAAGCTCCCCCAGCTCCCAGAGCATCGCTGGCGGGACCCTGAGGCGGCTGCACGCACGTGCCTGCTGTTCCTGGGGGACTGTGGGGGTGACGAGGGGCAGGGGGACAGCCCGGCCTCCAGGTGCTGGATCCCCCGGCTGCCTACTTCTCTCCGACTCGGGGCAGTGCTTCCCCCATCCCCAGCGTGGTGAGCACCGCAGCCCCTGTAGAGGCTGGTGCACACAGGAGGGGCTTTATTGGCACCTCTTTCCAGGACGGCAGGCACTGATCCCATCAACCAACGACCCCGTCTCGGTCTCCTCTTCCTCTTCCGGTGAAACACAACCAACCCTCCCCCGGGGGCGTGGCAGTCAGAGCAGGTGGGGACGTTCAGGCCAGCTCACCGACTACTCTCCTCCACTCATTCGGCCCACAGACCCTCAGGCGGTGGCGGGGACTTCACCTCTGGGTTTCCCCTCTGGCCACCCTCACAAGCCAGGGGCTCAAGCCCACCTCTGGGCACACTGCTGCCCGGGTCCAGACCAGGCCAGCTAGTCATGCCTGCACACAGGGCCATGCCCCTCTCACTGCCCAGGATCCATCCCTCCCTCCCACCACCTTCACGAACCAGTTCACTTCTCCAACCCGGGAGACAACTGCACTTTGACGAAAGGCAAACGGAGTCTATTCAGGGCACAGCTTCCCGGCCCGGTTTAAGGGGGAGGTGTGTGCAATTAGCTCCGACAGCCCGTCAGCACCTCCACGCAGTGGGGGCCTCACCTGGTGGTTAACTCTCTGTCACGAAAGAGCAGAGCCTTCGGGGGACTGGCCACCTAAGTTGGTCACGGGAGGGCAGCCCCACCGGTCACCTGGGTTCACACCAGCTCCGCCTCCACCCGAACCTGCCCTGATGACCTGTCAGCTCCAAGCTGGGCGCTGGCAGCTCCTGGGAGGGTGGACCTGGGCAGTGGTCAGAAGGGGCTGACGGTACCAACTGGGCTTTGAGCAGAAAGTTGATGCTGGGCTGGAAAGGGGTGGGTGGGAATGGTGCGAGGTCTCAGACTCCAGACTGGGACCGAAGGCCCTGGCAGCGGCTGCAGGAGGGCCGCAGCATGCACGCCACCCCCTGCCCCCTCCCCTGCCCTGGGCAGCCATGCCAGGGAGTCTAGGGCTTTGCTCCGGGTCCCCAACTCCTCCACTGCTGGGCGACATAGGAGGTCCAGGCCTGAGCCACTGTCCCCACTCTGTGGGTGAAGATAGGGAAACTGAAGCCCTAGAAGGCCAGAGTCCTGACCGGTTCCCATTGCCAGAGGGAGAAGGGGGAAGGGCTGGTGGGGAGGGGACTTCCCACTCCCGATCCTGCATGGGTGTGCCCGACCTCTGGCCTTGTTTCTGATTCCTGGCTGGGGCAAGGGCTTGGCCATCACAGGGCCTCTGACTCCTGGTGTGTCCCGCTGGGAGGGGCAGCCTGGGGCCTCAGGGGTCAGGCGGGCACAGCTGGGGGTGGGGGGCGGCACAGATTCCCTCCTGAGGTTGTGGTCACTCCCCAGGTTCTTCCCCAGTAAGGGGTCCCAGGGTGAGGAGCAGGGGCTAGACTGCCAGCCCTACTCTGGAGAACGGAGGGTAAGGCCGGGGCTAAATCCCCTAAGGCCTGCCTGAGGAGTGCCCAGGACGCCTGCGCCCACCTGCTCCCCAGCACCTACAGACCCAGCAGCTCAGACGGGGCCGCAGGCCACCGCGTGCTCGGTGTCACCGGGCGGCGGCCGCGAAAATGAAGTTTATTTTCCCAACTGTGGCTGATTCATGGTCAGGATGTGGCAGCCGCAAGGCGGGGGAGACCTGCCGGCACTGGATAGGGCGGCGGCCCGGCCGGCCCTCGGCCCTCCGCTCGCGGGCAGCGCGCGCTCGGGCGGCGTCTCCGCGCCGGGGCCAGCGGTCTGGGGCGGGGCAGGAGCCTACGGGGCCGGGGCGGCGCGGGATCCCCGCCGGGGAGCCGGGACCCAGCTGCCCTGCGCCGCGGGGCTGCGGGCTGCCACCCGGGCTGCACACGCCGCTACCCCAACTCCGCTCCCGAGCCGCAAGCGCCCCATGGCCCCGACTCAGTTTCCCCGCGGCTCCAGGCCGACCCGGAGGGCGCGGACTTACCAAACAGGGACGGCGGCCGAGGGCGGGGATGGGGCCGGCGTTTGGTCCGGGTCGGATGAGGGGGCCGCGGGCTGCCGGCCCACCTTGCGGCTCCGCACGGCTCGGGTTTGGGCTGGGACTCAGGCTCCGAGGGGCGCGCGGGAGGAAGAGGAGGCGCCGCCCAGCCCCGCCCAGCCCCTCCCGCTGGCGGCCACGTGGGGAGCGGGCGCGGGCCGGGGGCGGAGTCTACTGGGGGGGCTCTAGAGAGGCCCCGCCCACCGCTGCCCCCCGGGCGGGGCGCCCAGGGACTCTCCCCAAGCCGGTAAATACCCGCGCCACCTCCGCCAGGCTCGGTCTGTTCCCGGGCCTCCCAGTTTCTCTCCTGCCGGGCGGGGGTGGCGCTGGGGGTTGGGACACACGGAGCGGGGAGTGGGGGTCCCGGGAAAGCTCTGGAAGTGGACCCCCCCGCCTCAGCCCTCTCTGTCCGCCCCCCTCCCTGGGCTCCGCTGCTCCGCCCCCTCCCACAAACCTCCTGCAGGTCCACCTCGCCCTGGCAGCGCGCCAGGTAACCGGCTCACCCACCGAGGCTTCCTGTCAAAGCCTGGCGGCAAGTGGACCAGCCTCCCGGGCCGTGCTCGCTGAACCCCGCGTGGGAGCCCCCTCGGGCCAGATGACCCCGCGAGCTGACGCCTGGGGTCCCCTCATGCGGCTTGGTCTTCTGGAATGCAGAGCGTCCCCATCAGGGGGGCAGCCTGGGACCTGGTCCCTGGTCCCCAGCAGAGATGCGGTCTGAGTGGTCTCTGGGCCTGGACGCTGCTGGCTGCAAGCAGCAGGCCTGAGTGCCTCCCCCTCTTTCTGTCCTGCCTCATCACTCCTACAGACTAGGCGCAGGGAGGGTGGCGAAGGGGGGTGCCCACTTCATCAAGAGGCCCTAATGGCCCAGCAGGAGGCCAGCCCTTGGGGGAGGGGCAGGCGTGCCTTCAGCCCCAGGCCTGGTGGGGGAGACACCACCCTATGCAGGGTCTTGCACTGGCAGGGCCTGACCTGAATTGCTGAGCTTTAGTTTCCCCATCTGTTAAAGAGATGGACAGTTCGGCCGAAAGGTTACTGGGTGATATGAGAACAGTGGGTGAAACGTCTGCACTGACGGCTTTGGCTTATCAAATTTCCCCAGAGACCTGCCGCCTTTGGACGCTAGGGGAGTGGCGCTGGGGGTTGAGGGCTCACAGAGGGTAGGCGGCTGGGAGCAGACCCTTCAGATCGGGGTCTAGGTGGCTTCACAGCCTTGCTCCGTCTTCTCCCTGGGGCCAAGCACACACCCCTTGGTGCCCAGCGCGCCCCTGCAGGGGCAGGGCTGAGACTGGCGGACGCAGCCCCTGATGGTCCAGCGGCCTCAGCCCCTGGAGTCTCCTTGGCTCGGCCCTGGTGTGGGAGCAGCTTCTGGCAACAGGCCCGTGTGGAATGAGTGCCGGGCGTGCCAGGTGAGCCACCGAGGAGGGTGCACTGGCTCCTGGACACCGTCCAGCCGCGGACCTATGTGTGTGGCGGCTGCCTGCCCCGGGACTGCCGTTCTTGGAATGCGCGAGTCCTAGCTCTGCCGACGAGCTTCTGCCTGGAAGGCTGGCTGGCACCCCCGCCCGGCGCCCTGGCCCTCTCCTCGACCTCCGACCTCCGGAAGCTTTCCTAGCTCCCCTGAGCTGGGTTTCCGGTCTCTCCATTGTTCCCTGGGATCCAGCAGTTGGACCCTCCCGAGGGAGTGGTGGGGGGGCGGTTGGCACTAGTCACTGACTCATGGGTCTCCCAGCCTGGCGCCTGGCTGTAGCCGGTTGTGGTCAGTGGGTGTGTCTGTGGATCCAGAGGACAGAGGAGGGCAGGGGAGGATGGTGGGAAGTGACCTTCCAGCCTTCAGGCTGGGCTGGGGAGGGTGACCCAGCTGTGAGACCAGTGCTGAGCAGGGGTGTGTCCCGTGCCCCAGATCCCCAACTCTTACCCACCTGGCGTGGGGAGCTGGCAGAGTCCTGAACCTCCCTCTCAGAGGCTGAAGAGGGAAGCCTGGCATTGGCTGGGAATCTGTGGTTCAGCCACCCAGTCATCCACTCATTACGCCCATCCACTTATCCATCCTTCCATCCATCCATCTGTCCACACACCCACCCACTCATCCATCCAGGACTAAGTCTTCCTGGTGAGCAAGAATGGTGGGACCCAGCCCTGCTACAGAGTGGCCGTGGCACCCCGGGCTGCTCCGCCTCTGGTCCTGCTGATCCGGGCCTGACCACTCTGCTCATCCCCAGAAAGGTCAGCTCTGGTGGGGCAGTGGCTGGGGCTCTGGCCCTCGGTCCGCTCCTGCCCCTACCTCTGCCTCAGCCACTCTCTTCTGTAGCCTGGCAGCTCCGGCTGCTGTAACCTCAACACCCTCTCATGGCAGGAGGCGGACGTCCTCTCGTGCAGGAGGATGGACCAGGGCCCACCCCTGGTCTGGGGAGGGGAGGGGGGACCCCAGTGGGACAGTGGGCTGGGTGATCAGTCAGAGGCTCTGGTAGGTCAGTGACATCTAGCCTCTTCCTTTGAGGGTCACTCACACACTCAGGAGATTTTCATCATTTGCTGATTCTGCATTTGGGAACTTGCCTCCTCGCTACAATCTATTTGTAACCCTAAAATCAATACTTGTCTCGCAATCATTTGCTGACATGTGTAGACCAGCAGAATTTCTGAGTCCTCAGCTGAGGTCAGAAGGAGCCACTCTGGGCTTTCTTGTTCACGCTGCAAACACGGCCAGTTTAGCACTCAGTCTTCCACAGTTTTGTGCTTTTGGGGGGAGACAGTCCTGTTTCAAGTGGCCCTAGCCTAGCCCTAAATGTGCCCAGTGTCCCTAAAAGTGCAGGAAGGCTGGGTGTGCTTCACAGAGAAAACACGTGTGTTTGAGGAGTTTCCTGTCCATGTGAGTTTCAGGGCAGAAGGCAACGGCACCCCACTCCAGTACTCTTGCCTGGCAAATCCCATGGACGGAGGAGCCTGGTGGGCTGCCATCCATGGGGTCGCGAAGAGTCGGACACAACTGAGCGACTTCACTTTCACATTTCACTTTCATGCATTGGAGAAGGAAATGGCAACCCACTCCAGTGTTCTTGCCTGGAGAATTCCAGGGGCAGTGGAGCCTGGTGGGCTGCCATCTATGGGGTCACACAGAGTCAGACATGACTGAAGCCACTTAGCAGCAGCAGCCTTGGGTTCAGGGCTCCTGAACCAGTAATACAATATGTACCAAATGCGGTGTCTTTGAACAGTAAGGAACACAGAACAAGGTCATGTATTGATGGGCTGCTATTTCAGCCACGTGGTCTGAGGACCCTGACTCTGGGCTCCCCCAGGGAGATGGCTCAGTTCTCGATAGTTCAGTGTTTGTGGTGACTCTACAGACCAGAAGGAAATGGCAACCCGCTCCAGCGTTCTTGCCTGGAGAATCCCAGGGACAGAGGAGCCTGGTGGGCTGCAGTCCATGGGGTTGCAAAGAGTCGGGCACGGCTGAGCGGCTGACACTGCAGACCAGACCCGCAGCCCTTGCTGCTGGCTTTGGCTGCTGGGCTGTCTTTTCCAGAGATTCAGGGCCAAGCCTGGGCCTCGGGTCTCTAATCCCAGCTGGCCTGCCTTGCAGCAGCCACCCCTCGCGCCTCCAGCCTCCAGGCCCCGCCCCGCTGCAGCCCCCTGCTCGGCCCAGAATAGCTGTCTCCATTTGGCTCCCAGCCATCCTTGAATTAGGCTCTGAGCCTCTCCTCCGTGGAGAAGAATCCGCTGGCATCTGAGCTTTCCCGTGCAGGAAGAGTTTATAGATCTCATGCTGGGGGGTTGGGGGTGAGTGGGCGGAGGAAGGGGCTCCTGTGGCCCCTCTGCCCCCTGGAGGTGCTGAGCTTTAGTTTCCTGCTCCCTGAAGGCCCCAGGACACATCTCTGCCCCCACCCCTCCTGGCTCACCCCCTTGGGGTTTGCTGCCCCTCCTGGCCCACCCCCTTGGGGGTCTCCGCCCCTCCTGGCCCACCCCCTTGCTCAGCCTCTTCCTGACCCCAGCAGAACTCTCCTTTTATTCCTCCAGAACAGTGGGGAGGTTTAAGGGTTAAAAATAACCCCAAACCCAAGCATGAGCCTCTGCCCGCACCTCTCCTACCCGCTCAGTGCCTGGTCTTAGACTCTGCTGGCTTTCCGCACTCCTGCTCACTGCCCTCCCCCACCTCCCAGGGAACTCCCCCGCCAGGACCCCTCTGCCGGGATTCTCTGACTCCAATCCTCCCCACCCTGGAAGGATCACTGTGCTCCCCTCTCCCAGGAACCGTGGACCTCAGCCCTCCGTGACCAGTCCTGTGGGGCAGCCATCGGGCTCCCTGGCTGGACTGTGAGCTCCAGTCGGGGAGTGGCTGTGGCTCAGCGTGCCAGCAGCCCCGAGTGACCAGGATGTCGGGGTGGGAGGTAGGAGTGAGCTCCAGCCGCCTCCCCACCCCCAGCCCCGTGCGCTCTGCCTCTGTGGGGCCCCACTGCGTGTGCAGCTCCGAACCTGCCAGGCTCTCCGTGCCTGCGCGCCCGCCATCCCCCTTGAGCTCTGCACCCAGCCCTCCTCTCTGTGGCCACCCGGGTGGCACGCCGTTTCCTTTCATCCATCAGTTTCTGATTACCTTGGCCATACTTTTGAGATTAACTAGAAATCAAGCTCTAACTTGACGAGCGGCGCCAGAACCGGGACCGAGCACCGCGGCTCGCAGCGCTCTGGGACAGCCGATTGCTGCTTGAGCGCCCTGGGGTGGGAGGATCCGTGGGCGGGGGCAGGAACCTTGCCGTGCGCAGGGTGCTGGGTGCTAAGCCAGGCCCTAAGCCCGGCACTCTTACAGTGAGTCCTACCTACCCCGAGTCTTACCCCAACCCTCTCTAGACCACACCGGGAGGGAGGAGGTGTGGGAGGCAGCCGGAACCACATCTGGCACTGCAAAGGCGAGGGACAGCCACGATCTTTCCCTTGATGGTCAAGGGATGTTCTTTTTTTAACTTTTTGCATTTTAAATTGTATCAATTTATTTATTGAACCCTGAGCGCTTAAGACCCAGATTCACCAGGCTATATGGGGGGAGGGCAGCAGCAAGACACCCCCCTCCCTGCTTTAGCTTCCGGGGAGCTCTGACCCTCGTGCTGTTTCTTCCCATCTGTGGGTCCCCACCACCCGGTGCCCCCCTCCCCAGGCCTGCGCCCCGCAAGGCACAGGTCTGTGTGTTCATTTGCTCCTGGGCCTGGCAGGAGGTGCTGGGCAATGGGCAGGCAGCTGGCTGTGGATTGGCCGGGCCAGAAAGACCCCGCCTCACTGCCGCTGGTTCCTCCTCCAGGGCTGGGCTGTAACCCCTCCAGCCGCAGCTCGCCCCAGGGTGGGCTGTGTGTGTGTGTGTGTGTGTGTGTGCGTGTGTGTGTGTGTAAGCTTTCCCCAGAAGACGGACGCAGGGCTCTGGGAACAGGCAGCAGTGTGGTTAGTTCAGCCCTGGCCAGGGTCCCTGCTGACCCCAGCTAACAGGGCCGGGGCCTTTCTGGTCCCCCCCGCACCCCCCACCTCGTGTTGGCAGAGAAGTGGCCATGTCCTCCTGCAGCCGCTGACTCAGGCCTGCGTCATCTGGAAGAGCAGCTGAGGCTGGAGGGGAGTGGCGGATGGGCAGGCTCCGTGTGGGCTGGGGGCCTGCAGGGCCTGCGGGCTGGGCCCCGTGCAGCCAGGGTGTGCCTCCCACGGGCCGAATTCCACAGCGCCGGGCCTGTCCCAGCCTGCTGGCAGCCAGGCACACCGCTGCAGACGGTGGGTGGTGGTGTCCAGTGGTCCGGTCCAGGAGCCGTGTAGCCAGACGGCCCAGGCCCAGATCCTGTTTTTGCGGCTGACAAGCTGCCTGGCCTTGGCTGCTCAGAGCTGGGCCCCCCGACCCCATTGAGGGGGAGAGCAGTGACATTCCCGCTGTGGGGGGTGGTCCTCTGAGAGGCCCCCTTCCCATCTGTGCCTCTAGCAGTGTCCGAGGTGTGAGTGGGCGCCCTGGCTCAAGTCCAGGGGAGGCGGTGCTGGGCAGCTTCACTGGGGCAGGGACAGTGCCTTCAGACAGGCCAGGCGGGCAAGAGGGAGCCCTGAGGCAGGGGTAGGTGGGCTCCAGGCTAGACATTTACTACTGGCTCCTGTTTGCATTTCATGGACACAAAAATGTGGGCTTCAGGCTGGACACTTAAAGCTGTGAGCATTTCCTGAGACCAGAGATAGGTGGGCTCCAGTTGAGGAATTTACAATCAACCTCTTGTTTGGCCTCCAAAATAGAAGTCAAAACAGAAGCTGGGTCAACAGGCGGTCTTTGTCTCTTGTAAACACCTTAAGGTGATAGTCACAGCAATAGTCAAGGTGACTGTCAAGTCAGGGACAAAGAGGGGCAAGGCCCTGTCTGCGTGAAGAGTTAAGGGGTCTCCGCTCCCCCCTTTTTGGGGCAAGGGAAACACCACACATGTGCAGAAAGCTTCCTTGTGGGCCAAAAGTCAAGGAATAATGCCAGGTCATAGTGAGTCTTGCTCTTCCCAGAAGCCTTCCCTTCGAGACTTCAAGAGACATCTTGGTTGAGGTGAGGGTCCTATCCAGGGGAGGGTCCTGGGGTAGGTCAGGTGTGGAAAAAGAAATCAGAGAGTTTGCTCAGGGTAAGCAAAGACCCAGAAGAACTGACCTAAATAAATGGCCTAACCGCCTCTTCGCGGCACCCTTCCTCCCGGCGGGTGCCCACACCCTTTCTGTCTGGGTGTGCGCCTCGGCCTTGCTGCCGTCCCATCGCAACCGTTTCCTCTGTGTGCTCTTCCATGTATTGTTGTGCCTTGCCTCTACTAATAAACTTTGTGCCTGCATTTACAGTTTCTGCCTCTGTGATAAATGCATTTTTTTTTTTTTTAACTGGCAACAAAGATCCAGGGAAAAATAGCTTCTAGCCTCTAGCCCTTGCTGGTCTGGTGGCTGTGATCCCTGGTGTTCACCCAGGGTTCCCAGGCTCAATCCCTGGGCAGGGAATCAAGATCTCGCTTCGCACCACAGCCCACGCTGCCTGGTGGAGATCAGAGTCAGGGCGGAGAGCGTGCAGGGTGAGAAGACGCGGGAGCAGGAGGGGTTCGAAGGGGCTCTTGGCTGGAAGATTCTTCCCAGCCTGAGAGTCGAGAGCTACGTCTTATTTGGTGGGAATCTTAAGGACTTCAAGCCTGAGAGGCAACATTTCAAGTGACCCTGAGTGAACTGCTCTGAGGGGGTGAGGGGAGGAGCCAGGTTACCTTTGCAACAGAGGCTAGACAGTCTGAATGTCAAAAGGTGATTGTTAAAGAAACCCATATAATCCAGGTTAAAGAATTTAGTGCTTTACAGTGTATGGGAACATGCAAGAATCTGGGCTCACTGCAACCGTTCCTTTGATCTGCACCTCAGCGGTCTGGGGCCAGGTTCCTGGGTTTTCTTTTCCGGAGTTTCCCCAGAGCTCATGAGCTCACAGTAGGGGGCTGCAGACCCTGGGGACTGCGTCACCCTTTGTTTGCAGATATGGCAGGAAATATTCCATTTCTCAACATTTGAGCAGGGATGGGGTGGGGGGCCCTGACTGCCCGCATGAAAGATCCCAGGCAAGGCTGTAATAGGGGATCTGGTGGGGGTTAGACAGGCGTGCACATGTGGGAGAGTGTTGGGAGCTCAGCTTTCACTCTACGGGGGAAAAGGCGCACCGCCTGGCGTTGGGAAGACTGGGATGAGGGTGAGAGGGCAAACTCAAGTGTCCAGCAGTGAAGGCGGCCAGGCCCCCTGGCGTTCGATGGTGATGAAGTCAGCTCGGCCTGTGGGAACAGCTGGCAATTTACAAAGGCTGGGGACGCTCGAGAGCCTGTTTCGATCATAGTGCTGCCTTCCTTTGGGGCCTCAGGCCCTGTTCAGCCCCTGACTGCCTAGATTAAGGCCCCTTGGGGTGGCTGGCTCTCCCACGGGTCCTGGGCTTAAAACCATCAGAGTGACGGAGACACACCGGGCTGGGACCCCAAGAGCTCCGTGTCTCTCTGGCTGTCTCTGGATGGCTCAGTGTAGCCTGGCTTCGTGGTTCACCTCACTGATGGATGTGGGCCAGCGCCCGGGGCCCCAGAAAGTGAAGCAGGCATCCAATGGGCAGATGAGGCCAGGAGGCCAGCCCTGGCTGGAAGGGCCCTGAGCGCTGGACACAGGCACCTGCGGAGACTCGCCTCCTTCACCTTCGTGTGGCTCTGCGGCAGCTGCCACCTGTTGGCCAATGGGGTCCTTGATGCTAAGGGTGCGCTCGTGGCCACAGAGAGCAGGCACCGTGGCCGGGCTTGGAGCCCATAGCCCGGGTCCTCCTGCCAGCACCAGCTCCACCCTGGGTGGGCATCTCCCACCCTGGGGAGGACCAGGCCCCTCTGTGCATCCCTGTCCCCTCCCCCTGCACCCCTTCACATTCTCACCCCACCCACTTCCTCCCAGAGGCTGGGTTGGGACCTAGGGGTGAGGTCTGGTTGTCCTCAACCTACAGATGCAGAAATTGAGGCTGGAGCCGGAAGCAGCCCAGTCAGGGAGGTCTGGGAGGGACCGCAGGACCGTGCTGGAGATACCCAGCGGGCAGAGGCAGGCCTCTGGCGCAGGTCTCAGGGGGCCCTTGGGGTGCAGGAAGGCCCAGGGACCCAGCAGGACACGTGAGCGTTGGTGTTCCTGGTTGGGAGGTGACCCTCAGGTCAGGTGCCGAGCCCTCTCAGGGGAGGCCTTACCTGGCTGGACAGGCCTGGGTCCTGCGCACAAGTGCAGATGGGGGACAAGTGGGGACGTTCGGTGGAGGGAACCGCATGGTCCCCTCTGGGGCCAGGTCTGCTGCTCTGGGCAGGGTGAGCTGACCTCCTCGTGGCCCACTGTCAGCTAGGACTGGAGGGGCGGGGTGAAGGCAGAGCTCCAGGAAGAGGCCTTCCAACGACAGAATTCTGTTTTCAGGGTGTGCATGCGTGTATGCATGCGTGTGTACATGTGTGCGCCCGCGTCCAGGCCAGGCGGGGGAGGAGGGGTGGGCTGGCAGGGCTCCTAGCGGTGGTCCAGAGGTTCCAGGCTCCCCTCCAGAGTGCTCTTGGAGGCTTCCAGGGGCAGGGCGTGGCGGGCGGCGGGGACGCTATCCTGAACTCAGTGTCCGCGGGAGAAGTCCTGGGTGACCTGAGCGCCTCTGGCCCACATTATCCTGGGAGGAGGCCGGCCTGTCCGCTTTCCACGGGGGTGGCAGCGCCGTTCTCCATGGACCCCTGCCCGTCACACCTGCTGCCTCTGGAGACTTCTCTAGTCCTCCACCCCCGGCTCCCTCAGCTCCGCCCCCTCCCGCGGCCCCGCCCCTCCCGCGGCCCCGCCCCTTCCCTCAGCCCCGCCCCGGGAGAACCGCGCCTTGCCGGGCGCCTGGTCCCTTCCCTTCGCGGTCCCAGCTCCACCCCACCCCTCCCCGACTGCGGACACCTGGGGGGCCAGAACACGCCGGTCTCCCTACTACCTGGGCTTGGAGAGGTGGTACCAAGAGGGGGCGGGAGAGGGCTCCGCAGGATCAGTGCAGACCGGGGACAGGCAGCCTCCTCCTCCCCCTGCCCAGGCCTGGGGTGGGGGTCTTGGCGGGAGTTTCCCAGCTCCTCTGCCCTACGTGCCCCAGGTGGAGCTGGGGGGCCCTGGGAGCGCTGGTCCCCTGCTTGGGGAGGATGAGGGAGGGCAGGCCGCTGTGTGGGGCTGAGAAGGCAGCTGCGTCTGAGTCATGCTCCGGAAAACGGGGGAGGCCGCTCCCACCGCCAGCTGTCTCCTCGGGAAGAGAAGGGGGAAGGGCCTCGGGCCCTTCTTCCCTGCCTGGCCCTGGGGACGCTGCGGGCTCTTTCCAATGTCGCTCTGCCTCAGCCCCGCGAGGGGCCCCACAAGCCAGCACGGAGGGGCGTCTGATACTCAGCCAGCAAACCCAGGCCACACTAGGTGCTCCAGCCCGGGGACTTTTCAGGGACCCCCTCAGCTCGGTCCAGGGACCCCAGAGCCTGCAGGGCTCTCCTGAGTCCAGCCCAGCACAGGCATGCCCTGCCCCCAGCTGGGACCGATAGCCTCTGTTCCCAGGCTGGGAAACCTCAGCTCAGAGCCTCTGAGCAGCCCCCAACCTCCCATGCAGCTCATTCCTGAGACCATCAACCTATGAGTGGGGAGACCCTGAAGCCCTCCTCTGGCTTCTGCGTCAGACCCTTCCCTGGGCCCGGGTCGGGGGTGGAGGGGACACCCTTTATGGCTGCCCACTCCCCCACCCCACTCTGTCCCCTCCATTAGGCTGCACTGCTTTCCCACCCTTCTGGAATTATGGCAAATTCCCTGTTATGTCATGTTATGTATGGGGCAGTGGGGGCGCTCTGGACCCTCAAGGCAGCTGAGGGACCCGGGGACTCGAAGGCCCCAGGGACCATGTGTGGTTCTTGTCCAGGGATGCAGAAATAGTCAAGAGCCTTTTGGGTGCCTGGGTCAGAACCCCAACCTGGTGGAGGAGAGAAGGTGGAATTGATGGGAATTGATGGATGGGAGTCATGGTGGGGGTGGGCGGGGTCAGGAGGGCCTCTCCATCCCCAGGCTCAGCCCCACCCCACCAGCGCTGTCTTTTCTGCAGCTCCTCGCCTGGATTCCTCGGAGGAAGAATCCTGGGGTTGGACTCTCCGGACAGCCTGGGCCCCACACCCGCCCTTGGCAGTCTGTGTTGAGGCACCAAGGGGGTGGGAGATGGGGTGCTGCGAATGGGAGGCCTTTTCTTCGAGGCCCGGGTTCAGCAGGGCCTGCTCTGCAAAGGAGCGGAGGGAGAGCGGGCTGGCAAGGTGCGCCTGCCGCGGGGCCCCTCCTGCCGGCGGAGGTGGCTCTCTCTGGGAAGGTGCTGCGCCCCTGGCTCCTGACCCCTGGGTGGGAGAGGTGTATCCCTCTGGACCCCAGGACTGAGGAGGCCTCAGAAGGGCTGCTGGGTGACACTGGTGGGCTTGGGCTTGGCCATGAGGGTGGTTGGCAGTCTGAGAGCAGCTTGGTGGTCTTGGGAGTTGAGAGGTCATTTGTGTGATGGTCGAGGTTGGGAAGTCAGGGACCCCAGCAGGGCTGTGAAGCCTGCTGGCAAGTCCTGTTGCCCCTCCCCGTGTCAGGAACATCCAATCTGTGCCCTGGCACACCAGGGTTCTGGGGCGTGACAGAGGCTTCCCATTTATACATACAGAATCTGACTAGGAGGCCTCAGCGACAGGGAGGTGCGTTACAGCTGTCCCGTCAGCAGACGCTTCCTTTGCTCTCCGGCTCTGCCATGAGGTACTTAAGACGGATTACTGTTAAAGCCCTTCTAGAATCCAACACCTATCCATCTGTCCATCTGTCCATGCGTATATCATCATCTATCCGCCCATTCATCACCCATGCGTGTATCTATCCATTCATCTTTTCTTCTGTCCACCCATCCCCTCACCTATTCATCCACCCATCCATCACCTGTCTATCAGTCCGTCCATTCATGCACCTATCCACTCATCATCTACTTATGGATCCATCCATCTGCCTGACATTTACTGAAAGCTCGCCATGTGCTGGGCATGAGGTTAACATTGGTTATACCAGGTGAACAAAGGCATAGCATCACCCTCGGGTAGGGTTGCCAGCTGAAGTAATGGGAAACACAGGACCCTCAGTTCAATTTGAATTTCAGATAAACAACGAATACTTTACTGTAAGTACGTATGCAGTGTTTATATGCATACATGCATATTTGATGTAAACACGCAATATCTGATATAAGTATGTCCCAAATACTGCGTGGGATATACTTATACTGATACTTATTTGTTGCCTATCTGAAATTCAGACTTAACCAGGTGGTCTGTGTGTGATCTAGCAGCCCCAGCCTGAGGAGCTCTTTGAGCTGGTGGGATGATGCAGGATGACCGATGCATCAGCGTTCCAGGTCGGAGGGCGACTCCTCCTGCCCCTGAGAGTTGGGGCAAAGCTCCTTGAGGGGACGAATGCTTCCCTCTGCACAGAAGCCATAAGCCATCAGTCCCACCACCCCTTGGCTGCACCTTGGTGCCCTCCTCCCAGCAGCGTCTCTGCCGGCAGCTCTGAGGTAAGCTCGGGTCTCTCATTAAGCCACCCGTGCGCCAGAGCACGGGTCCAGGGCACCCATTTCCACACGGGAGTCTCTGGGGGTGTTGGTGACTTCCTCGGATGGGCCCTCCAGTGGGCCCTCCCCAGGTTCTGCGGCCTGATCCCCCCACCTCTCAGGCTGGGAGAATTTGGGTCCAGGAATTCCTGACTTCCTGCACCGAGTGCTCTGTGCTTCAGGAGGCCTGTGCTGGCCCCTGCCTGCCCCCCCCCCCCCCCCCCCCCCCCGCCCCATTCCTTCCTGGCCCTGCTTTCTCTGCCCTTCATGCTGCTGGCCAGCCTGGGCAGCAGGTGGTTTATTGGGCCGGGCTTGGGTGTTTGCCCTCACCTCTTGCTGCTGGTTTATAATCTCCTTTTGGGAGGGGCCCAGTCTTTTTGTTACTTTATTACCTGTTCATGCCAGGCAGCCAGCAGCTACAGCTACTGTGCAGGACAGGCTTCTCCTCTCTGAAAATTGTTACACTCAGTCAAGTCCGACTCTTTGCGACCCCATGGACTGTAGCCTGCCAGGCTGCTCTGTCCGTGGGATTTCCCAGGCAAGAATACTGGAGTGGATTGCCATTTCCTTCTGGGAATCTTCTCCATCCAGGGGTGGAACCCATGTCCTGCATTGGCTTGTGGGTTCTTTACCACTGAGTTACTGGGGAAGCCCTCCTCCTTTGAAAAATGATCTAATGAAATCCTTAAAACAAATCTATGAATGTGGGAATATCATGATCTACATTTTAAAGTTGTAAATACGAAGGCTCAGGAAGGATAAGAAACTTCCTCAGGGTGACTCGCTGGGGACGTCCCGACCAGGAGCACAAAAGCACAAGTTCATCATTTTGGAAAATGCTTGTTATTAAAATATAAATTAATGCAAAAACCACAGAAAAGAACGTTTGTGAAAGTCACTTGAAACCGCGTCAGTTAGAGGTAACCATCATTCCATTGCTCAGTCCTATCCCAGACACCTTGCTTCACAAATTTGTGGAATGAAGTTTGGAGATAACTGAAAACCAACTTGGGCTAAAGCTTTAGTGCTTTAAAATAAAACGCTGAGCTTCATCTGGATTTAAGTGGAAGAACTTGCTGACTTTCAGATAAATATTTTAACAAAAGAGACTGGTTCCTAGAAGGGCTGCGTTTTCCATCGTCATTTTTTAAAACGGGGGTCATTATTTAAAGAGAGAACTCCATGCGTAACATTAAAGGTAGGGGATATTTGCAGTACGTGTGCAGCAAACCACAGAATACTTATGTCCAGAATATGTAAATATATCAAGAACGTCTGCAAGTCAACAAGAAAAGGATAGACGATCCACAGGAAAACGGGCAAACAGGCCTGAACGGGCGTCCGTGTGTTCATGCACGCGCGTGACTGACAGCGATTCAGGCGTACGGAGCCCCTGGGAACACAGATGGGAGGCGCCCCAAGGCTCCGCCCCCTTCCCCTGCGCTCTCGGTGATGCCTCATGCACACACAGGAAAGTGCCCCGAGGTCAGCGGAGCTCCGCGCCTTTCCGGGCACCCCGGACTCACCCTATAACCGCGTGCACAGCAGGGGACCATCCCAGTTGCCCTCGCGGCGCCCGCGCTCTTCTCCCGTCAGCTCCCCGCCCAGGAAACAGGCGTTACTGGCCTGGGTTGTTTACGCTGCACCGGACCCTGCACCCACCCGCCCGCACCGTTTCCCTGCTGATCGGCTCTCCAGGGGCTCCGGCCTTTGCCTCGGATGCCTGCTGCCCTCCACAGTCACGTGCGCGGTTTCCGCCCGCGCCCTTCTGTCGGCTAAAGCTCAGCCGTGCGTGCACGTTCCCCAAGGGGCCTCCCCAGCTTCTACCGCCGCCGGTGACCGCGGGACCCGCTTACTGCAGAGTCTGCCCTTAGGTGCTCGGTGGTCGTGTCTGACTCTTTCGAGACCCCGTGGACTGTAACGCGTCGGGCTCCTCTGTCCATGGAATTCTCCAGGCAAGAATGCGGGCGTGGGCTGCCATTCCCTCCTGCAGGGGATCTTAGCGATCCCGGGATCAAACCTGCGTCTCTCGCATCTCTTCCTGCATTGCCAGGCGGATTCTCTACCACTGCGCCACCTGGGAAGCCCCTTACTATGCATCCTTGCTCGTAATTGGACGTTTTCATCTTTATCATGTTGACCGTTCTTTGGGATTGGGCTTTTCCGCTGTGATTTTAAATTGCGTTTCCATGATGATTAATGCGATTGGGTCACTTCTGATGTGTTTACTGATCTCTTGACTGTTCTCTTCTGTGAAGTGTCTGTTCTGGTCTTTTTGCTCATTTTTCTATGGAGTCCTCTGTTCTTCACCTGTTGATTTGTAGACGTTCTTTATATATTTATATATTCTGGACAAAAGTCTCTGGCGATTTGCTGCACATGTACTGCAAATATCCCCCACCGTTATAGTTACGGTCATTATGCATATAGCTTTATTTATATTTTTATCTTATTTTTTTCTGGCCATGCTGTGCAGCTCATGAGATCTAGTTCCCTGACCAGGGATCAAACCCACACCCCCTGTAGTGGAAGCATGGAGCCTTAACCACTGGGCCACCGGGGAGGTCCTTGACTTATTTTTAAACTCTGTAAATGAGTGTTGTTCTGCAGTATATATTCATTTCAATCTGCCTACACATGTCATCCTTTTTGGTATCATTCTTTCTTTCTACATTTTTGTGTTGACATCTGAGACCATTTTCCTTCTGCCTAAATAAATTTCCTTTAATATTCATTTCAGTGCAGATCTGACAAAGACGGGTTGTTTTAGTCTGTGTTTCTGCGAAGTCCTGATTTCATCTTCATCTCGGAAGGATATTTTTGAAGGGCACAGAATTTTACTTTATTTATTTTGTGGCTGGGAGGCACATGGGGTCTTCGTTCCCCGACCAGGGATCAACTGAACCCATGCCCCTGCCCTGGGAGCGTGGAGGCTCACCTGGTGACTGCCAGGGAAGTCCCAGGAGCGGGATCGAGATTGGCTGTCTCCGTGGTTTCAGCACCTTAGTGATCCGTCCCCTCGTCCCCCGGCTTCCATCAGCGCTTCTTCTGGAGTCTCAGTGGCACCGTGGTGCTTGTGTCCAAGTATTGGTCTTACGTCCGCCTCCCCACCCCGAAGGGTGTGAATGACGCGGTGCAGGGACTGGATTCTGTTGTGTTCTCTTTAAGATTATTAACTTTTGGTTTGTTTTCTCCTGCGGTTGAGCACTCAGCCCGCCCGCTGCCTCCTCTGTGGGGGTTGGCGGGAAGCTCCGTCGTGTGGCTGAGCTCCTTGGAGCGGGTCCTGTGTGAGCTCAGCTCACAGCCCAGCCGGAGGCTCGAGACGAGTTTATCAGGGAGTGGCCTGGGCCCCCTGTCTGTGGCTCTCTCTCCTTTCTGGGACGTGTCCTCTCTTTCTAGCTGCTGCGGGCACTCTGTCCTCTGGTTCTTCCTGGCAGTAAGCCCTCGTGTGCAGCGTGCCTCCAGCCACCTTGCCGGGCCCGGACGGGGCTGCCCTCTGAACCCGGACCCCCAGCTGTCCCCTCTCCCCCGGGTCGGTCCCCTACGGCGTCTGCCTGGTTCTGGCTGCTCTCCGGGGCTGTCCGACAGTCGTCTCTGTGTCCAGAAGTTGCAGTTGTTACCTGTGTGAGAGCTGGTCCGATTAGGGCCACCTAGGAGCAGACCGTCCGGCAGTTATAGGGCTGGAGGAAGGCGGATCTTGCGGCCGGAGTGGCCGTGACCTGGGGCAGGAGGGGCCTCCCTGGTTGGGGACTGGCCTCTTCAGAGATTCGCCTGAGAGCTCGCTGGTCAGCCTCCTCCCAAATACAGCGACACGATTCTGCAAATGCTTTGGAGTGGGGCTGATGGGCGGCCAGTGATGGGTTTGAGGCCCCTGAAGTCTTTTGTTTGGCCCTTATGCTCCCAGGACTGTGCAGAGTGTGGCTGATTCCTCTTCTCCTCAGCCGCAGGGGCAAGCCCAGGCCTCGGCCCGGCGCCCAGACTGACAGGTGTCCCCCGGGGAACGAGACGGTTGTGAGCTATCTGCCCACATGGACCGTTCTCCCGTCTTCAGAATTGCAGCCCATTTAGTCCTCAGGCTGCCCACAGCTCCCTGGCTCTGCTGTAGGATTTCTGTAATGAGTGCCTCTCTCAGCGGCTGGCTTCAGGACTGATGGCCTTCTGTATGGGACCCACCCTTGCCCCCTCAGAAGCAGACATCCAGTAATTATCTTTACTTTTCGTTATTTGCTTTCTGGTCTGCAGCTGATCGTTTAGCTTCAAATCCAAAGTGGGATGATGCCCCTGATGCTGCCTCTGGGCTTGGCCTCCTTTGAGTTGTAAAGATAAAATGAGAGATTCGATGAAAAAACAAAGCAAAACCTGTCAAAATCTCTGCTTCCCAGCTGGTCTTTAAACAAGCACAAGAAAGTTTTAAAATGCTAGTGACTTTTGCCCTAGCAATCCCAATCCTGGGACTATATCTCCAGAGAGGAGTTCAGAATGTGCCCGGAGATCAAGCTGCTCTGGTGTTTATGGCAGTACTATTTAGAATGTTCCCTTTCACGGGTCACGCCCTGTCCTGGCAAAGGGCTCGCATAACAGAAACTACGAACCATGTGGTCCATGCAGGGCCACCCAAGGCAGACGGGACATAGTGAAGAGCTCTGACAAAATGCTATCTTCCGCAAGACCGAGTGGCAGACCCCGCTAGTACTCTTGCCGTGAGGTCCCCACGAACAGTGTGAAAGGCGAGAGGGTGACGCTGGGAGCTGAGCCCCCGGGTCAAAAGCGGCCCAGTATGCCGATGGGAAAGTGTGCGTGTTAGCTGCTCACCTGTGTCCGACTCTTTGTGACCCCAGGTCTGTAGCCCACCAGGCTCCTCTGTCCATGGAACTCTCCAGGCCAGAATACTGGAGTGGGTTGCCGTTTCCTTCTCCAGGGGATCTTCCCAACCCAGAGGTCGAACTTGGGTCTGTTGCACAGCAGGCGGATTTGTTACCGTCTGAGCCACCAGGGAGCGGAGGAGGGCGATCACTAATAGCTCCAGTAAGAATGAAGCAGCGGGGCCAAAGTGGAAACTGCACTCCGTTGTGGATGTGTCTGGTGGTGAAAGTAAAGGCCAGTACTGTGAAAAGTAATATTGTCTAGGAACCTGGAATGTTAGGTCCATGAATCAAGGTAAATTGGACAAGGTCAAGAAGGAAATGGCAAGCATGAACATTGGCATCTTAGGAATCAGTGAACTAAAATGGATGGGAATGGGTGAATTTAATTCAGATGACCATTATATCTACTACTGTGGGCAAGAATCTCTTCCTTAGAAAAAATGGAGTAGCCCTCAGTCAACAAAAGGGCCTGAAATGCATTATTTGGGTGCAATCTCAAAAATGACAGAATGATCTCAGTTCATTTCCAAGCAAACCATTCAATATCACAGTAATCCAAGTCTGTGCCCCAACCACTGAGGCTGAAGAAGGTGAAGCTGACCAGGTCTATGAAGACCAAGACATTCTAGAACTAGCACCAAAAAAGATGTCCTTTTCATCATAGGAGACTGGAATGCAAAAATACGAAGTCAAGAGATACCTGGAGTAACAGGCAACTTTGGCCTGGGAGTACAAAATGAAGCAGGGCAAAGGCTAACAGAGTTTTGCTAAAAGAACACACTGATCGTAGCAAACACCCACTTCCAACAACACAAAAGACAGCTCTACACACGGACATCACCGAATGATCACCAAAATCAGATTGATTATATTCTTTGCAGCTGAAGATGAAGAAACTCTATACAGTCAGCAAAAACAAGACTGAGAGCTACTCTGGCTCAGATCATGAACTCCTTATTGCAAAATTCAGGCTTAAATTGAAGAAAGTAGACAAAACCACCAGGCCATTCAGGTATGACCAAAATCAAATCCCTTATGATTATACAGTGAAGGTGAAAGTGAAGTTGCTTAGTCATGTCCAACTCTTTGTGACCCCACGGACTATAACCTATCAGGATCCTCTGATCATGGGATTTTCCAGACAAGAATACTGGAGTGGGTTGCCATTTCCTTCTCGAGGGGATCTTCCCAACCCAGGGATCGAATCAGGTCTCCTGAATTGCAGGCAGATGCTTTACCATCTGTGCCACCAGGGAACAGTAGAAGTGACAAATAGGTCCAAGGGATTAGATTTGGTAGTTGAAGTGCCTGAAGAACTATGGATGGAGGTTCATAACATTGTACAGAAGGTTGTGACCAAAACCCCCCCAAAGAAAAAGAATGCAAGAAGGCAAAGTGGTGTCTGAGGAGGCCTTACAAATAGCTGAGAAAAGAAGTTTCAAGGGAAAAAGGGCAAGATATATCCAACTGAACAGCGAGGAGAGATAAGAAAGCCTTCTTAAATGAACACTGTAAAGAAGCAGAGGAAAACAACAGAATGGGAAAGACCAGACACCTCCTCAAGAAAATTAGAGATACCACGGGGACATTTCATGCAAAGATGGGCACAGTAAAGAACAGAGTATGTAAGGACCTGTTAGAGGCCGAAGAGATTAAGAAGAGGTGGCAAAAATACACAGAAGAACTGTACAAAAAAGGTCTCAGTGACCCAGGGAATCACGATGGTGTGATCACTCACCTACGGCCAGACATCCTGGAGTGTGAAGGCAAATGGGCCTTAGGAAGCATCACTACAAATAAAGCTGCTGCGGGTGATGGAATTGCAGCTGAGATGGTCCAAGTCCTAAAAGGCGATGCTATTAAAGTGCTGCACTCAATATGCCAGCAAGTTTGGAAAACTCAACAGTGGCCACAGGACTGGAAAAGGTCAGTTTTCATTCCAAATCCAAAGAAGGGCAATGCCAAAGAATGCTCAAACTACTGCACAGTTGCACTCATTTCACACGCTAGTAGGGTTATGCTCAAAATCCTTCAAGCTAGGCTTCAGCAGTATGTGAACTTAGAACGTCCAGGTGTATAAGCTGGATTTAGAAAAGTCAGGGGAACCAGAGATCAAGTTGCCAACATTCATTGGATCATGGAGAAAGCAGCGGAATTACTAGAGAAACATTTGCCTCTGCTTCATTGACTACACTAAAGCCTTTGTGTGGATCACAACAAGTTGTACAAAATTCTTCAAGAGATAGGAATACCAGACCACTTCACCTATCTCCTGAGACACTTATATGGAGGTCAAGAAGCATCAGTTAGAAGTTTACATGGGACAACTGACTGATCCAAAATTGGGAAAGGAGTACATCAAGGCTGTATATTGTCACCCTGCTTATTTAACTTCTATGCAGAGTACATCATGAGAAATGCCAGGCTGGATGAAGCACAAGCTGGAATCAGGATTGCTGGGAGAAATATCAATAACCTCAGATATGCAGATGACACCACCCTTATGGCAGAAAGTGAAGAGGAGCTAAAGAGCCTCTTGATGAAGGTGAAAGAGGAGAGTGAAAAAGCTGACTTGAGACCCAACATTGAAAAAATTAAGCTCATGGCATCTGATCCCATCACTTTATGTCAAATAGAAGGAGGAAAAGTGGAAGCAGTGACGGATTTTATTTTCTTGGGCTCCAAAATCACTGTGGACCGTGACTACAGCCATGAATTTAAAAGACACTTGCTCCTTGAAAGAAATGCTATGATAAACCTAGACAGCATATCGAAAACCAGAGAGATCACTTTGCCAACAAAGGTCCATCTAGTCAAAGCTATGGTTTTTCCAGTGGTCATGTATGGATGTGAGAGTTGGGCCATAAAGAAGGCTGAACACCAAAGAATTGATGCTTTTGAGCTGTGGTGCTTAAGAAGACTCTCTAGAGTCCCTTGGACTGCAAGGAGATCGAACCAGTCAATCCTAAAGGAGATCAGTCGTGACTATTCACTGGAAGGACTGATACTAAAGCCGAAGCTACAGTTCTTTGGCCACCTGCTGTGAAGAGCTGACTCATTGGAAAAGACTCTGATGCTGGGAAAGATTGAAGGCAGGAGGAGAAGGAGGCAACAGGGATGAGACGGTTGGATGGCATTGCTGGCTCAACGGACATGTGTTTCAGCAAACTCGGGGAGATGGTGCAGGAAGGAAAGCCTGGTGTGCTGCGATCCAGGGAGCTGCAAAGAGTTAGAACGGACTTAGACACCGAGCAGCAGCACCTGAGGATGCTGAGAGAAAGGCCCCTGAATAATAAGCAACTTGTTGGAAAAGATTTTGGTTTATGCACAGTGTGAAGGGTGTAGTTGTTAAAAAAAGTGGTGGCAAACATAGTGGAAACACACTCAGGCTTTACTGTTGATAGAAGTTTGCAGGCTTCACGGCCCACGTGTGGTCTGAGGCCGTCATGTACGCGTCCCCGCTGGAGAGAGGAGTCTGGCTGGGCCAGTGTGCCTGCTCTCCTAGCCGGGGGCTCAGGCATTCACTATCACCACAGGGTACAGAGATTCACTATCTTCTGGTTGCCTGTATTTTCTGATTTTTTAAACAACTCCTTTTTGATTCTGTGCTTTTGAAGTTTGCTTTACATACAGTAAAATGTGTTGACCCAATGTGTGCAGTTTGATGACTGTTGACAAATAAATACCCCTGTGTGACCCTCACCCAGATCAAGGCGAGTTTCCACCCCCAGAGTCCCCTGTGCCTCCTTTCGGCCTCGCGTGACTGTGGGTGAACAGTGATTGGAGAAGCCGTGTTTGCAGCTCAGGGAGGCGTGTCCACGTTATCCTTGTCTCCGGGACCTGGCAGCCCGGGCCCTGCAGCAGGAGGAACCCGCCCTGCACCCCCTGCCCCGCCTGGCCGAGGCTGCCCTCCCTCCAGCTCCCATGTCAGCATGGGGTCACCTGGCCGAGGGACAGAAGGCCTATTGTACCAGGGGCGTCCTCTGCCCTGTAGAGGGGGCGGGAGGCCGCGTTCCTGGGGTGGGGAGGCACGTCCTGTGAGCTGCCAGCCCAGAGTCAGCCCTGCTGGAACCCAGCTGGGGCGGCAGGAGCCTCAGGGCAGGCGAGGGCGGGCTGACTCAGGAGAGGAGTTTGGTCTGGGGACAAAGTGTGGAGCCGCCCCAGGGGTTGCAGTAGCCTCAAGGGCCTTGTTTCGGCCAAGATCCCACAGCCATGTGGCTTAAATCCCAGCTGCTTTGCTCTGGGAAGACCTCTCCCCTGGGGGGCAGGCCCCGTCTTCTCAGTGTGCACACAGGGGAGGGGCTGTGAGCTTGGTGTCTGTTCCTCTTCTTGTAAGGGCACCAGCCCTGCAGAGTCGGGGCCGCACGCCCGGCTCCACAGCGCCATCTCCACAGCCTCACGGGGGCTGGAGCTCCACCGATGCAGCTGGGGGACATGGTTCAGCCCACGATACCCGGGCACTGGGCCGGGGCCTGCGGGGTGTGCAGCCACGCTCCTCTGTCCTGGAGGGAGTCCTAGTGAGGGTTCCTGGGCTCCTTCTCTCTTCCTTCCCCAGGTGCCACCCCCCAGGTCTGCCAGCCCAATCCTCCCACACCCGGGGCTGCTCTCTGCCCAGCCCAGCCCCCCAGTTGCAGCAGCGCTGGCCTTGGAGGGGGTGCCTGGTCCTCGGGGAGGAAGTGGGGATAGGCAGTGGGGTTTCCACCTGCCGCTGGAGACCCTGAGTGCGTGTGCCCGCCGGCAGCAGGACGGCAGCTCAGGACTGCACTCGCAGTGAGGGGAGCTGCCTGCTAAGCTCGGGCTCGGATCTGTTTATCGAGGCCCCTCCCTGCCCTGGACTCCCTTCCCGATCTCCCAGTTAATCCGGTTGTGGGAAATGCCCCACAGCAGGCGTGGGAGGAGGGCGTGGAGTTTGTGTGTGAGTGCAGGTGTGTGTGTTGGGAGGGGGTGGTCTCGGCCACACTCCTGGTGCATCAGGCCCCCTCGGCAGACCCCCTTACCTATGCCCAGGCCCTGCTGCAGGATGGGGGCACTTCATGCCCCCATGTAGAGTGTGAAATGCTGCCCCTGGGACTAGCCGCACGGGCCTGCTGTGCGGAGGCACAGACCTGGCAAAGCTTCAGATGGCACAAGAGGGGTAGCAGAGCTGTGGGGGGCCACAGCCTTGCCCATGCAGGTACCCCCAGAGCCTGTCTTCCCCATCCTGTCTGGACTCATGGTGTAGGTGGGCTCCTCCCCAGTCAGCCCCAGGAAACCACAGAGAGCAGGAAGAATGCACTTAGGGGAAGGTAAACACCAAGCAAGACCCCAGGGAGGCCCCTGAGAAGGAGACCAGCTTCGTGGGGGTGGGGGCAGCGGGCGGCGGGAGCAAGGCCTTTGTGGGCACGCCCTTCAGGGGGACGCGTGGCCAGGCTGCGGGGGTGGGAACTGTTATCACGTGGTTGGTCCTCCTGACGTCACGCTTCCAAAGTCAGCTCATTCAGAAGACAGACGACAACTTGATCAGTCTCTTAGGAAATGAGGGTTTTGGAGGCTCTGTGCCAGAAACAGGACGAAGCCTGAACGTGGATGTGTTTCTATCAGAAGTCACAACATCGCAGGTGGGCGCGTCCCTGCCTTCCCTGGGCTCTGGGGCCGGCGAGCAGCGGGGGCAGCCCTGTGGAGCCCGAACACGACCACAGGAAGCGGTGCCAGCTTCCCACCACACCCCCGAAGTCAGGCACTATGGTTGGAACAGGTGGGCCAAGAGTGTGAAATGCTGCTGCTGCTGCTAAGTCGCTTCCGTCGTGTCCAGCTCTGTGCGACCCCATAGACGGCAGCCCACCAGGCTCCCCCGTCCCTGGGATTCTCCAGGCAAGAACACTGGAGTGGGTTGCCATTTCCTTCTCCAATGCATGAAGGTGAAAAGAGAAAGTGAAGTCGCTCACTCATGTCTGACTCCTAGCGACCCCATGGACTGTAGCCCACCAGGCTCCTCCGCCCATGGGACTCTCCAGGCAAGAGCACTGGAGTGGGCTGCCATTGCCTTCTCCGAGTGTGAAATGCAGCTGGGATTAAAGTGGAGCTCGTGGGGTAGATCCCCCGAAGCGGATAAAGGAGGAGAGAGTGAATGAGAAGCGAGCTCAGAATCGTGAGAGGACCGCAGCAGAGATGCTCAGTGTGACGCCTGTGACTGTCAACGTGAATCGGACCACAGAGAGGACAGGGAGCAGGACGGATGCGGCCGAGCCCACGGGCAGGTTGCAGGGCTGGGAAAGCAGCAGAGAGCCAGAAACTGTGGCGAGCCGAGATCAGGAAACACACAGAGTGTCTCCGATGCCGGCCCCAGGAGTCCAGGTCAGGGTGGGGACCATCTGAAAACACAGGAGACGTTTTCCAGATCTGAGCTGGAAGGATTCGAGGGCTCAGATGCTGATGGGGAAGGTAAGGGCGTCCAGGCACGCTTCTGTTTCCAAATACTGGAGACAAAAAGAAAATTCTAGCAGTTTCCCCAAAAGAGAAGACGACTTCTCACCAAAGAGCACAAGTCAGGTTGATATCTGGCGTCCCGACAGCAGCTGTGACGCGCAGAGTGGGGCCAAGTCCGCACAAGAAAAGCGTCCCTGGACCCGGGAGTGCGCACGAGGGCGGACGGTGAACTCAGCCACGACAGGAAAGAAGCTGGCTCCACGACTCCCCCCCGCCCCGCCCCCCTGCCCTGGGAAATCTGTCTGCAGGGAGCGGTCAGTGGGGAGGGAGAGGAATCAGGGAGGATGTCCACCCCACCCCTCAAGGCATTGGGAAGGAGGGACCACACCCCGGGCTCAGATGACCGTCATCTGAGAACACTTCTGGTTGAAGGAAGAGGAGCCGGCTGGTCACAGCCCTCAGGTGCAAACAGTTTCCAGCTTCCGGAGCTGGACCGCGTTGAGGACCGAATTCCGGGCGTCTGTGCACCTGGACGGGAAATGTCCCAGCTTCTATTTTCGCAGAGTGCGCTGAGTCACTCAGCCACGTCTGACTCTTTGCGTCCCCGTGGACTTTAGCCCTCCAGGCTCCTCTGTCCACGGGATTCTTCAGGCAAGAACACTGGGGTGGGTTGCCATTTCCTTCTGCAGGGGATCTTCCCAACCCAGGGATCAAATCTCTTACGTCTCCCACACTGGCAGTGGGGTTCTTCACCAGCAGCGCCACCTGGGAAGCCCCTCCCTTGCCTAAACTGAGTACTCACCTGTGCTGGCAGGAAGAACCCCTTCCCCACCTGGAATCCAGGTCCAGGGTCTCAGAAGCACTGGTTGGTGTTTCCATACTGGTGGTCATGAGACCCATCTTTGGATCTCCATTAACACACCAGCGAGAAGACTCATTCATTACTGCATAAGCAGCTACGCTTGCTGTTGTTTCGGTAGCTGTATTTCAGTGGAAATGGTTTGCTCTGCAGCACGATGCCTTTTATTTTATGCATTTACAAATCATGCGCTGGGAAGGGAATCCGCAGGCTTCCCCAAAGGGGCGCGGCAAAAGGCTCACCCCGCCCCCCACACCCCAGGGGTTGGTTGACTGCCCTGCAGGGTCTCTGCAATTCGTGGCACGGCTCTGTGGTTCAGTTTCCCCATCTGTAAAACAAGGGGAATGGAGGGCAGGTGAGTTGGCACTTCTCAAGTTCCGCACGCGTCAGCACTCCTGGCCGCTTCGGGACCGCCGAGTGGAAAGGAAATCAGACGCTCTTAGGATTAAATGGTGTTCACAGCACATGCCAAGATCCGCAGGATCCAGCTGTGGGGGCCTTAGAAAGAAGCTGATGAGACAGAGTAGGCTCCAGATTAGAGGAGGCCTGTGTGCAGCGCCGCCTTTGCAGATGATGAATCTTAGAACCTGGGGCGCGGGGGCGGGTACACTAGAAACCTGTGAAAGGCTAAATTGGCCCAGAGGAAAGAGGCGGCTTGAACACAAGTCAGTGCTAAGGAAACGGAAGTGGCGGTCAGACTGCCAGCCTGCCAAAGACCTGCCCAGGCCCAGCTGGCTCTACAAGGGACCAAACTTTAAAGGATCAGTTGATTCCTTTTCTGGATAAATTGTTTCAGAAAAGAGAAAGAACCACAAGCAAGGTTGCCCAGCTCCCATAGTGAGGCTAGAATGAACCTTCACTCTAAAACCAGGTAAACGTATGAAACGATGCCCCGCGCATCTCCCCTCTGACCTTAGGCTGAAAGCCCCGGGTAACTCGCTAGTAACTCACTGGGTAGGGCTGGGCTCCTGGCTGCCTCTTCCTGCGCGCTGCAGCCTCTGGCCTTGGTCTTGGCCTGGGAGCCTGGCCGGAAAAGCCCCTCGGTGGACTTCAGACTCTGCAACTTCTCACGAGCTGAGCTGGGGTTGGGGGGTCCTGGTTGGAGCTGGGGGTGGGGAACAGGAGGGAGGGGGCTGGCTCCCCACTTGCCCCCTCCTTTCTTGTTCCGGATCTTGTAGGGAATGGGTCTCAATGATGCTGTAGTAAACGCGCTTAAAAAAAAAAATAGCCTGTTTGTTTTAGAGTAGGTTTAAGAGCTACAGAAAAGGTGCAAAAATGGCACAGAATCCCTGTCTACCCTGTGCCGAATGTCCCCCAAGGTGAACATCTCGCCTTAGAGAGATGCTTGTCGTGACCAGTGAACCGGGGTCGATGCCTCGCCACCAGCTGAAGCCCCTGCTTTGTTCAGGTATCCTTGGTTTATGTGAATGTCCTCTGCCGTCCATGCGGACCCCACATCGCCCCGGTCACGCTGTGGCCTTGGGGTTCTCACTGGGGAGACAGTTCTCACACTTGCCCTGACCCGGACACCCTCGAGGAAGACTTGGCAGGTATTTTGCAGAATGGCCCGCAAGTGGGGTTAGTCTGATGTCTTCCTCATGGTTACACTGCGGTCACCGGCTTGGCAGGAAGCGTATAGAGGGAACGAGCCATTTCCACCTCTTCTCTTCACGGGGACTCAGTGTCACCTTGACATATGACCCGGGACGTTGGTCCCAATCACCAGGCCGAGGTGTGTTTCTCAGAGGCCTCCAAGGTTGAGTGCCTTTCTCCCCTCTTTGCACACTGTCCTCTGGGAGGAGGCTTCGCTGCAGCCACCCAAGGGCTGGGGGGTCGCCTTCTGCCTCCCTGAGCTTGTCCATAAACCATGCGGAATTCTTCTGCAGGTGTGACCCAACTCAGGTTCAGCTGCTCGTCACTCAAGAACTCCAAACTGAGAGACAAGGGTTGGGGAAGAGGAAAGACAGCTGTGCTGGGGAAGCTGGCCGACCCAGGGAGAAGGCGGACTCACGGCCCGGTGAACCAGCGACCCCTTTCCCAGGCTTTGCTCGGAGATCACCCGGGGATAAGAGGCAGGGGCCAGTCTTCTAGTTTTGGAGACGCTCGTCTCTCTCACCCAGCTGTACACCGCTGTCACTTGTCCCTTGTGACTGTGACATTGGCTGAGCCTTTCATCTCCGGCCAGCTGGTCCTTCTGGTTCCCACCGGCCTGAGGTCCACGTGCTTGTGGGCGGCATGCCGTTAACTTCTCCTGCCTGGTGGAGGTTTCAGCATCTGCCAAACAGCTCAGAAGACATGCCTAAGGCTGTCACGTTTTGTCCTTGAAGAAGAACTGAAGGCCCTAGGCTTGGTTTAACGACTAAACTATCTCTATTATTTTGTCTTGTTTGTTTTCCTTTCTTGTTGTATTTTCTCATGTCTCTGATTAAATTTAGCCTTTGGAATTCGGGGAAGGCCTAGGAGGCAACAGGAAGCACGCAGAGGACATAGCGGGGAGGGGGGATGCAGCTTCTGCCCTGGGAAGGCAGCTTGCTTGCACAGTGAGATTTGTATCTTCTCCTCTATTGTTTATTTCGTCTTGGGCTCACGTGGCTATGTGCTTTGGATGTTTGTTTCACGCTTCGGATCAGAGCCCTGCACTATTTATTTTATTGCTCAAATTGTTCCAGTCTTGGTCGCTGGGAGCCCTTCAGGGGTCTCTTGTGTCTGGGACATGCCTGTAGCTTGCTGACGCTTTCCTACTGTCTGGCGTGACAGGAAGCTGCAGGTTCTCTGGAATGTTCTCTGCCCCAGCCCTAGAATCAGCCATTTCTCTAGGGAGCCCTGGTTCCTCCTGCTGGAGAATCCCATTAGAAACTGAGATCTGGGCCCTGGTGAGGGGCTGGTTGCTGCTGGGATGTTGCTGCTTCTCAGCCCTCTCGGCGGACACGGCCAGGGAAAACACGCGTGTGCTAACTGGTGTGCATGCACACATATGCACATGTGTCCACACGTGCCCACCTGCGTCTCTGTTGACTGCACTCAAGGTCCTGTTCCTGCCGGTGTCTCCACAGCGGATCCATCAACACGCAATTGTTCTGAACTCCTCCTGCTCATCTGAAAATCCCCACTCAGCAGAGGACACTGGCCCCCACCCACCTCCCACTCACTTCCTCCTCACACTCCAACGCAGGGAGGCTCACCTCCTCCTCACACTCCAGGGCATGGAGACTCACCTCCTCTTCACACTCCAGCGCAGGGAGGCTCACCTCCTCCTCACACTCCAGGGCACGGAGACTCACCTCCTCCTCACACTCCAGCGCACGGAGGCTCACCTCCTCCTCACACTCCAGCGCACGGAGGCTCACTTCCTCCTCACACTCCAGCGCACGGAGAGTGGCTCCAGGACTGAACCCTGTGGGAAGCAGCTGTGCTCAGGCGCTGTCTTATCTTTCCTTTGTCTTAGTTTTTGTTCTTGTCGTTCAGTCGCTCAGTCGTGTCCAACTCTTTTGTGACCCCATGGACTGCAGCCCGCCAGGCCTCCCTGTCCATCACCAACTCCCGGAGCTTGCTCAACTCATGTCCATCAAGTCGGTGATTCCATCCAACTGTCTCATCCTCTGTCGTCCCCTTTTCCTCCTGCTTTCAATCTTTCCCAGCATCAGGGTTTTTTCCAGTGAGTCAGCTCTTCACATGAGGTGGCCAAAGTATTGGAACTTCAGATTCAGCATCAGTCCTTTCAATTCTGGCTTGATTTCCTTTAGAATTGGTTTTATCTCCTTGCAGTCCAAGGAACTCTCAAGAGTCTTCTCTGACACCACAGTTTGAAAGCATCAATTCTTGCCTGCTTTATGTTCCAACTCTCACATCCATGCATGACTACTGGAAAAACCGTAGCTTTGATTATATGGACCTTTGTTGACAAAGTAATGTCTCTATTATTTAATATACTATCTAGGTTTGTCATAGCTTTTCTACCAAGGAGCAAGTGTCTTTTAATTTCATGGCTGCAGTCACTGTCCACAGTGAATTTAAAGTTTCGATCTTTATCTATTGTCTGTATCCACCCTCAGAATAGGCCCTGAAACATGCTCTGTGCTTTGCCTGATCAACCTCCCTCTTGCTAAGCCACCTCTCTGTTTACCTAAACACACCTTTGTGGTGGGCTTTCAGTGAATTTATCAAGTCAGGAATATTTCCTTTGGCTCTATTCCTAATTTGCTGAGAGATTTTTGAAAAAAGTCACAACTAAGTGTTAAATCTTTATTTAAATCTTAAATGTCATAAACAGGTGTTAAGTCAGTGCTCTCTCTGCATAACCTGAGAGAATTATATGTTTTTTGTCCTGTAATCTAATCTTATGGGATTTGCATTGATCTGTTTCTGATATTGGACCTTCCTCAAAATCCCCAGAGACCTTAGATCCCTCAGGGTCCCAGAAGAAAGAGGTTTGCTTTCAGATTAAGTACATTGCAGGAGAGCGTAGTTGAGGGGCAGTCTGTAAGGGTGTGGCAGAGTGGGGGCCCCCAAGGACTAGTGCTCCTGCAGGTTGGCCAGCGTGGTGGGGAGAGAGGATTCTGGAACCCGAGAGGGAAGTGTCGTTGAGAGGGGGACACCTGGAGAGGACCCCGGAGGCCCCTGAAGTCTCGTCTGGGGTGGGGAGGCGGTGGGGCTGCAGAGTTCCCTGGGGTGGCCGCGGTGGGGTGGGGTGCGCGTCAACAGGCTTTGTGAGGTCCCTCGAAGGGGGACCTATGACCTCAGGGCAGCTCATGAGGTCCCAGTTTTCTGACTTACTGTGGGATACCTGGGGAGGAAGCCCTTGCCTCCAGGAGGAGGCCTGATGGTCTGGATGCCCTGCAGCTGTGGGCCCCTGGGTGCCCTGGACAGCCCTGTGGGTGGGGCGGGGCCCCAGTTGGGAGCTTCAGGGGGCGGGGTGGGGCTCGGGGCTGGGGGTGGGGCTCAGGGCAGGGGAAGGACCGTGCCTGCACAGGCCTGGACAGCCTGTCTCACTTTGCAGCCTGTGATCTGGTTGAGACATGGGTCCGACCCCGGACTGGACCACCCAGGGATCCCACCAGAATCCAGGACCCACCTGTGCTGGGTGCCAGAGGTGCCAGGCTGCCTTGCCACATTGCTGAGACCCTCCCGGGGAGCCCCAACAGGGTCCCACATGCAGGGAGGGTGGAGCCCCCATCCAGCCCTCCAGGAAGCCCCTTCCTTTCCTGGACTCAGCTCACCCCTCCCTGAAGGACCTTCGATTAAGCACAAACCAGAAAAGAAGATTGCAGAAACCAAATTATGATGTAATGGGACATTTTTCATGTTTGGTTCTTCATACCCCTTTCAAAGAACAGGAAGGGAGCTTGCCCAGCCCTGCCCGATCACAGGGTCCTGATCCCCTCCCAGGAAGGAGCCACCTCGGTGGGCTCTCTGGTTTTGCACAGACATGATGACCTCACAACTCACCCTCCAAGCCAGGACACTTTTGAGAGAGAAATGGGGCACCCCAGTGATGACCCAGGACACGGGGATGACCTGGGATCTCTGGTCACCCTCTGCAGAGTAACCGGGTTCTGCTCTGGGCTAGTGGTAAAGAACCCGCCTGCCGACGCAGGAGATGCAGGTGACTGGGGTTCGATTCCTGGGTCGGGAATATCCCCTGGAGGAGGAGATGGCAACTCACTCCAGTGTTCTTGCCTGGAGAATCCCAGGGACAGGGGTGCCTGGCAGGCTACTGTCCATGGGGTTGCGAAGAGTCGGACACAGCTGAAGCGACTTAGCACAGCTCTGGGCTGACCGGCCATGGGCAGAGTGCCCCGAAGCTTCCATGGCAGTGAGCGCCTGTCTGGCTCAAGGTCTGCCGCGCCGGCAGGGCTGGGCAGGGAGGCTCACTCCACGTCGGTCCACGCTTCCGGTGGTTCACTCGCTGGTGAGCCAGGGCCTCTCTTCTGCCTTCCATGTGGGCTTCCGGGCAGCAGGGTGGCTGGTCCAAGAGTGGGTGAGCCTGGGGGACGCGGGGAGGGGCCTCCAGTCCTGGAGCATCACTTCTGCCATCACCAGGCCTGCCCAGGTCAGGGGAGGGCACAGCTACTCTCCCTCCGGACAAGGTGCTGGGAGGACGGGGCCGGGAGCGGGGTGCCCTGTGCAGCCACTGCTGGAAGATGCAGTCACCCAGGATGGTGGGGGCTGGCCCAGCACCTCACAGAAGTCACTGGGTCCCTGCGGGGCGGCTGCCTCTCCGCTGTGTCCACAAGAGCTGGGAAGATGCTTCCTTCCTAAAGATGGGCTTGAGGCTGCCTCCTGTGAGGCCGCTCCTTGAGGAGCCATTCGGGGCTTTCTGCGGGCTGTCCACTGGGGCCCTCTCCCTGCTTTGGGTGCCGGCCCTGTGCGGTCGTGGTTCCCTTCGGTCTCGGCCTGCTGGGCCCACCGCAGATACCTGAGACCGGGGTGTAAACAGCAGAAGCTATCTTCTCACAGTCCCGGAGGCTGGAAGCCCAAGGTCAAAGTGCCGGCAAGGGGGGTTTCTCCTCCACCCTTCCCTCCGTGTCCTCACGTGGCCTTCCCTCCGAGCGCACACCCCTGGTGTCCTCCCCTTCCTGTGAGGTCCCTGTCCTGCTGGGTTAGGGCCCAACCCCATGACCGCATTTAACCTCGATGACCTCCTGAAGACCCCGTCTCCAGGTCTGGTCCCCAAGGGGTGAGGGCTCCCACGTGCGGATTCTGGGGACACGGTTCCATCCAGGACGCCCACTTCTTCCCTCACCTCAGCCCCTCTGCCAGCTCCTCCTCTCCCGACTCGAAGCTTCTGAGGGCCCAGGGCGTGGTCCCTGGCAGCTTCTCTTTTCTCTATCCATCTACACACCCTCCCTGGGTGGCCCCATCCCGGCCGTCCGTGAAGACTGCCTGCTGCTGACCCGCCCCCCCCACCCCATCCTGGGTCCCTCTCCTGAGCTCTGCCAGGCCTCCAGCCTCCTGTCTGCTCTCCCCATGCAAGTCAGAGGCCAGAAGAGAGCCCCCCACCCCCCTCTCTACCCGGTCCCCCACCCCTGCCGGCTTTTGCATCCCAGTAAATCACTCCAACACTCTGCTGCAGCCCCAGCCTCGGCCGCACTCCGGACTCTGCCCCTCCGTTGCTCTCCACACTCAGAGGGGCCTCTCCGCTCCCTGAATCTCTCTTACATCCAGACTCCTTCCTGCCGCCCCTGCCCCCCACCCCACGCCATGCTCCAGCTGCTCCCTCTAGCTGGGCTCCTGCAGGTTCAGAGTATCTTTCTCTTATTCGAGATTTTTGCTGAAACCGAGGTCTCAACAGTCTATCAGCTCTGGAAAATCCCCAGCCTGTTACCTCTCCCCAGCGTGGGTGTGTGTGCCTTCGGGGGCAGAAATCATACGTGCTGCCTGGTGCTGACCCTGAAGAGCCACCCCGAGCCCGAGGCCAGGGGCGGCAGCTGGGAGGAGCCAGCCACGCCCGAGGCCAGGGCCGGCAGCCAGGAGGAGCAACCCGAGGAGTGGTGGCTGCGCAGGCACAGGAGGGCCTAGAGGAGCTATCCCACGTTGAAGGTCAGGAATGGCGCGGTAAGGAGATACCCCTCGTCCAAGGTAAGGAACAGCGGCTACGCTTTGCTGGAGCAGCCGTGAAGAGACACCCCACGCCCAAGGTAAGAGAAACCCAAGTAAGATGGTAGGTGTTGCAAGAGGGCATCCGAGGGCAGACACACTGAAACCATACTCACAGAAAACTAGTCAATCTAATCACACGAGGACCACAGCCTTCTCTAACTCAATGAAACCAAGCCATGCCTGCGGGGCAACCCAAGATGGGCGGGTCATGGTGGAGAGGTCTGACAGAATGTGGTCCACTGGAGAAGGGAATGGCAAGCCACTTCAGTATTCTTGCCTTGAGAACCCCATGAACAGTATGAAAAGGCAAAATGATAGGATACCAAAAGAGGAACTCCCCAGGTCAGTAGGTGCCCAATATGCTACTGGAGATCAGTGGAGAAATAACTCCAGAAAGAATGAAGAGATGGAGCCAAAGCAAAAACAATACCCAGCTGTGGATGTGACTGGTGATAGAAGCAAGGTCCGATGCTGTAAAGAGCAATATTGCATAGGAACCTGGAATGTCAGGTCCATGAATCAAGGCAAATTGGAAGCGGTCAAACAGGAGATGGCAAGACTGAACGTCAACATTCTAGGAATCAGCTAACTAAAATGGACTGAAATGGGCGAATTTAACTCAGATGACCATTATATCTATTACTGTGGGCAGGAATCTTTTAGAAGAAATGGAGTAGCCATCATGGTCAACAAAAGAGTCTGAAATGCAGTACTTGGATGCAGTCTCAAAAACGACAGAATGATCTCTGTTCGTCTCCAAGGCAAACCATTCAATATCACAGTGATCCAAGGCCATGCCCCAACCAGTAACGCTGAAGAAACTGAAGTCGAATGGTTTTACGAAGACCTACAAGACCTTTTAGAACTAACTCCCCAAAAAGATGTCCTTTTCATTGTAGGGGACTGTAATGCAAAAGTAGGAAGTCAAGAAACACCTGGAGTAACAGGCAAATTTGGCCTTGGAATGCAGAATGAAGCAGGGCAAAGACTAATAGAGTTTTGCCAAGAAAATGCACTGGTCATAGCAAACACCCTCTTCCAACAACACAAGAGAAGACTCTACACATGGACATCACCAGATGGTCAACACCAAAATCACATTGATTATATTCTTTGCAGCCAAAGATGGAGAAGCTCTATACAGTCAGCAAAAACAAGACCAGGAGCTGACTGTGGCCCAGATCATGAACTCCTTATTGCCAAATTCAGACTCAAATTGAAGAAAGTAGGGAAAACCGCTAGACCATTCAGGTATGACCTCAATCAAATCCCTTATGATTATACAGTGGAAGTGAGAAATAGATTTAAGGGCCTAGATCTGATAGATAGAGTGCCTGATGAACTATGGAATGAGGTTCATGACATTGTACAGGAGACAGGGATCAAGACCATCCCCATGGAAAAGAAATGCAAAAAAGCAAAATGGCTGTCTGGGGAGGCCTTACAAATAGCTGTGAAAAGAAGAGAGGTGAAAAGCAAAGGCGAAAAGGAAAGATATAAGCATCTGAATGCAGAGTTCCAAAGAATAGCAAGAAGAGATAAGAAAGCCTTCTTTAGCGATCAATGCAAAGAAATAGAGGAAAACAACAGAATGGGAAAGACTAGAGATCACTTCAAGAAAATTAGAGAGATACCAAGGGAACATTTCATGTAAAGATGGGCTCGATAAAGGACAGAAATGGTCTGGACCTAACATAAGCAGAAGATATTAAGAAGAGGTGGCAAGAATACAAAGAAGAACTGTACAAAAAAGATCTTCACGACCCAGATAATCATGATGATGTGATCACTCACCTAGAGCCAGACATCTTGGAATGTGAAGTCAAGTGGGCCTTAGAAAGCATCACTACGAACAAAGCTAGTGGAGGTGATGGAATTCCAGGTGAGCTATTTCAAATCCTGAAAGATGATGCTGTGAAAGTGCTGCACTCAATATGTCAGCAAATTTGGAAAACTCAGCAGTGGCCACAGGACTGGAAAAGGTCAGTTTTCATTCCAATTCCAAAGAAAGGCAATGCCAAAGAATGCTCAAACTACCGCACAATTGTACTCATCTCACATGCTAGTAAAGTAACGCTCAAAATTCTCCAAGCCAGGCTTTAGCAATACGTGAACCGTGAACTTCCTGATGTTCAAGCTGGTTTTAGAAAAGGCAGAGGAACCAGAGATCAAATTGACAACATCTGCTGGATCATGGAAAAAGCAAGAGAGTTCCAGAAAAACATCTATTTCTGCTTTATTGACTGTGCCAAGGCCTTTGACTGTGTGGATCACAATAAACTGTGGAACATTCTGAAAGAGATGGGAATACCAGACCACCTGACCTGCCTCTTGAGAAACCTATATGCAGATCAGGAAGCAACAGTTAGAACTGGACATGGAACAACAGACTGGTTCCAAATAGGAAAAGGAGTACGTCAAGGCTGTATATTGTCACCTTGCTTATTTAACTTATATGCAGAGTACATCCTGATAAATGCTGGACTGGAAGAAACACAAGCTGGAATCAAGATTGCCGGGAGAAATATCAGTAACCTCAGATATGTAGATGATACCACCCTTATGGCAGAAAGTGAAGAGGAACTAAAAAGCCTCTTGATGAAAGTGAAAGAGGAGAGTGGAAAAGTTGGCTTAAAGCTCAACATTCAGAAAACGAAGATCATGGCATCTGGTCCCATCACTTCATGGGAAACAGATGGGGAAACAGTAGAAACAGTGTCAGACTTTATTTTTCTGGGCTCCAAAATCACTGCAGATGGTGATTGCAGCCATGAAATTAAAAGACGCTTACTCCTTGGAAGAAAAGTTATTACCAACCTAGATAGCATATTCAAAAGCAGAGACATTACTTTGCCGACTAAGGTCTGTCTAGTCAAGGCTATGGTTTTTCCTGTGATCATGTATGGATGTGAGAGTTGGACTGTGAAGAAGGCTGAGCACTGAAGAATTGATGCGTTTGAACTGTGGTGTTGGAGAAGACTCTTGAGAGTCCCTGGGACTGCAAGGAGATCCAACCAGTCCATTCTGAAGGAGATCAGCCCTGGGATTTCTTTGGAAGGAATGATGCTAAAGCTGAAACTCCAGTACTTTGGCCACCTCATGTGAAGAGTTGACTCATTGGAAAAGACTCTGATGCTGGGAGGGATTGGGGGCAGGAGGAGAAGGGGACGACCGAGGATGAGATGGCTGGATGGCATCACCGACTCGATGGTCGTGAGTCTGAGTGAACTCCAGGAGTTGGTGATAGACAGGGAGGCCTGGCATGCTGCGATTCATGGGGTCGCAACGAGTCGGACACGACTGAGTGACTGAACTGAACTGAACTGCCTGGCCTGTCTGCTGGAGCCTGGGGGACCTTCTCAGATCACCGTCCGGGTCACTGTTCCCTCTTCATTTGCATTAGATTTGTTGTGAAGCCAATTAACCAAGTTTCAGATTTCAATGGAGATATGTGTATATATTTATATATTTAGAAGTCTTTAAAAATCTGTCTGAAAATTTTTGGTAGTCTCATGTACGTTGAGGAGAAGGCAATGGCAATCCACTCCAGTGTTCATGCCTGGAGAATCCCAGGGACGGGGGAGCCTGGTGGGCTGCCGTGTATGGGGTCGCACAGGGTCAGACACGACTGAAGCGACTTAGCAGCAGCAGCATGTACCTTGCTCATATTTGCAATTCCCTTTCGTTTTTAAGATTTGATTTTTATAAAATTTATACACTTCCCAGGTGGCGCTCGTGGTAAGGAACTCGGCTGCCAAAGCAGGAGACAGAAGAGTCACTCGCGATCCCTAGTCGGGAAGCTCCCCTGGAGAAGAAATGGCAGCCCACTCCAGCATTCTTGCCTGGAGAATCCGAGGGACAGAGGAGCCTGGCGGGCTGAGTCCACGGGCTCCCAATAGTCGGACAGGAGACTGAAGCGACTTAACACACACACACAGACCTAAGAATCAGTGGGGTTCAACACCGCTGTTTTTTTTAGGTTTTAGCTTTTACCAATTTTATACATACACATAGTATAAGAGGTCAACGTGGTTTATAGGCATTTTATCTCCTTAATATTCCCCTCTCCGCAAATAACAGTCCATCACCGCCGCAGCCTGGACTCCTGGCTCCCAGGTCCTGGGTACAATGCCATGCTCCTTGTTCTCAGGTCCTGAAACTCTCTAACGCCCTGTCTGGGGAAGGATGTGTTAGAAGCGGCACAGGACTCGGCTCTCCCCTAAACCCCCACGTCCTCCAGGGCGGCGGAACCAGAGCGCGGGGACATCGTCCGCAGGGAGCCAGGCGTCAGGGCGGCCCTCTGCTGGTGGCAGGGAGGCCGCGCCGGCAGCTCGGGGGCCGGCGCCCTCGGAGCGGGAGCAAGAGGGGAAGCAGGGGGCGTCCGGCGGGCCTGAGGACATCAAGCGCCGGGAGGACCTCTGCAGACGCTCGGGAGCAGCGCGCTCAGCAAACGCCCAGCCGCGATCGCCGCCCAGAGGCCCTGAGCCGGCAGTGCGGGGCGTTCGGAGCGAGGGCTGGGACCGCCCCAGACTCGGAAGCGGGGAGACGGCGGCCGAAGTTAAGTCCTGCGGAGCAGGGCAGGAAGGGCCGTCCGTCGGGGGAGCAGTCCCGGCATCAGCGCCCGGGCGGCTCGGGGGTCGTGAGCGGTGCGTCTGCGCCGCTGCGGGTTCTGAGCACCCGGCACCCGCTTTATGCCGAAGTGAGCTAAAGGAAGGGCCTGTGGTCAGATCCTGACCCCGCGCAAGAGCGGGCCAGCTGGAGCGTCGCAGCCCCGCGGACCCGGACCGGCAGCCTGCCGCCCCCCAGACGGTGGACGCGACCGCACCCAGCCACGTCTGCCGCGCGCTCTGTGGGCTGGCGCTTGGCGCTCATCCGGGAAGCTTGGGCTCCGGGTCCCCCGCGTGGTCCATGCTTGTTTGGGTCACTGACTTTCAAAGGCTGGACTGGGGCTCAGGAACTCCTCCCAGGTGACCGACTCCTTCGGAAGCAAGTCGGGTCCACGGTGGGGACTCGCCATGGCTCGGTCAACTGTCCCGACAGCAAGGTGGCTGGCCTCCCCGGGGTAAGCGCACCGAGAAACCAAGGGGTTTTATTGGCAGATGAGCACACGCCCAGCCCAGCCTGCCGCAGTCCCTCTGTGACTTGTGACCCAGAGTCAACGCTTCACGGCCCCCCACGTTTCTGATCACAGGAGTCCGCCTGATCTTACCCTGATAAACAAAATATGCTGTATTGATGGAATCGAATAACAGAAATATTACTGAGCTATAGAAAAGGACGACCTCCTGACACCTGCTACGACATGAGGAACCTTGCAAACCACCCTGAGTGAAGGAGGTGGTTCACTCCTTCACTCAGCCCAAGGGCTCTGTTTGTGCGGACTGTCAGGACAGGCAGACCAGTAGAGACAGAAGGCGTATGTCCAGAGGCTGGACCTGGGGACAGGCATGCACTTTCTTCCGGGTTGATGAAAATGTCCTAAGGTCAGATTACGGTGATGGTTTGGTCGCACAACACGGCAAGTGCACTAACCCCCCTGACTTGTACATTTTGATTGACTGAATTTTATGACATGTAAATTATATCTCAATCAAAGTATTTAGGAAAGAAAGAACAGGAGCTAACATACATATCAAGGAATTCCTGGAAAAACAAAAAATCAGAAGCATCGGAAGAGAGCAGGTGTTAAAAATTAAAATCCAAGACGACTCACCTAGCATGAAAAGGTCTGAAACTTAAGTATTGAAAGGATTTCCATCCGAAAGGATTTCCATCCGCAGGGAGAGTGACCCAGCATGAGATGTATTTTTGTAACATTATTGTGTCAAGAAAAAAATCCTGCAGTCAGGCAAAATGCCTGAAGTCTATCAGCGAAGGAAAAATCAGATTGTCCGTGACTTTTCAAAAGCAATGGTATGCGGAGGAAGAAAATGCAGTGATCTGTTTAGGACAGTAAAGGGTGACAGCTGGGTTTTCACGTTTGTCCAAGTAACTTGCACACACAGCGGCTGTTGACAGACTGCCTTCGACATGCAAGCGTTTAGAGAGATTGTCCCCAGGCCTCCTCGTTAGAACCCACGAAGGGACATGTCAGACGATGGAACAGCCAAGAGACACGGACGTTTCGCGGGGGGATGGAGCCTGGAGTAGGGACTGTGTTAAATATGTTCAGGGATACTTCCCAGAGATGGAGAAACATTCCAAACTCACCAGTCGTTTCCATCACACGTGTGCAGGTATTGAGGGCGCTTTCATAAGATTTAGACACAAACAACCCGGCATCCGCTAGTGAAGGAGCCGCCGGAGGAGGCTGACTCAGAACAGAGGTGCCTGTGAGCGGGTTGGGGACAAGGAGGCGGCCGGGCGGCCCCCAGGACGGGACTCCCCTGCTCGTGGGGGGGGAGTGGATCGTCTGCAGGTGAGGGGTGCGGACCTGGGGCCGTCGGCATCCCCTGTGCCCAGCCTGTGGTCCTTAAACCGCCTCCCTCTGGAGCAGCCAGGGCCTCTAGGCAGGAGGAGGGGCCGACTCCAGCTCTGAAAATGCGGGAATCAGAGGCTGCAAGGAGCCATGTGGTCACCGCCTTGCTTCTGCCCACTGAGCAGGAGGGGCCCCTGTGCCCAGTTCACTGCTTCCCTGTGGCTTTTAGTTATTTCCAGGGTAACTGGGCTCAGTCAGCAGGGCCCGCGGTGAGGGCACCGTGAGCCTCCGGGGGTGCATCCTCTGTCCTGGGCCCCCCGCTCTCTGGTCCACAAGCTGCTGTTCCTGACAGCTCTGTGGTCTCAGCTGGCCAGGCATCGAGCCGTCCCACTGTCTGTCCATCCACCTCCAGGTCACCCTCCCTGGGGCAAAGGCTGGAATGTCCTGCCAGGCTCGCCCCAGTCTGAGGTCACAGGCCCCCCACCCCTAAGCTGTTAGTGTTTCCTGTCTGTAGGATCCAGGCGTCTGCAAACCGCCCACGTGGAACTTTCCATGTGGAGGATCTGGGGCTCCAAGGCCTTAAAATAAGTAAGGAAATCCTGGAAGAGGCCCATCCAGGCGATGGAGCTGTGGGCTGTGTGGGCAGATGGCGCCCCCGAGGCTGCTGTGCTGCGCAGGCAGATCAGATGCGGTGCAGGCGGCCGTGTGCCCTGCACGACTCAGGGCAACTCAGCACAGGGCAAGACAGCTCAACACAGGGCAACACAACACAACACAACACAACACAACACAACTCAACACAACACAACACAACACAGCACAGGGCAACACAACTCAGCACAACACAGCACAGGGCAACACAACTCAACACAACAGCACAACACAGCACAGGGCAACACAACTCAACACAACACAACACAACTCAACACAACACAACACAACTCAACACAACACAACACAACACAGCACAGGGCAACACAACTCAACACAACACAGCACAGGGCAACACAACTCAACACAACACAGCACAGGGCAACACAACTCAACGCAACACAACTCAACACAACACAACACAACTCAACACAACACAGCACAACACAGCACAGGGCAACACAACACAGCACAACACAGCACAGGGCAACACAACAACACAACACAGCACAACACAGCACAGGGCAACACAACACAGCACAACACAGCACAACACAGCACAGGGCAACACAACTCAACACAACACAGCACAGGGCAACACAACACAGCACAGGGCAACACAACTCAACACAGCACAACACAGCACAGGGCAACACAACTCAACACAACACAACACAACACAGCACAGGGCAACACAACTCAACACAACACAGCACAACACAGCCCAGGGCAACACAACTCAACACAGCACAACACAGCACAGGGCAACACAACTCAACACAACACAACACAACACAGCACAGGGCAACACAACTCAACACAACACAGCACAACACAGCACAGGGCAACACAACACAACACAACGCAACACAGCACAGGGCAACACAACACAGCACAGGGCAACACAACTCAACACAACACAGCACAACTCAACACAACACAGCACAACACAGCACAGGGCAACACAACTCAACACAACACAACACAACTCAACACAACACAGCACAACACACCACAGGGCAGCTCAGGGCAGCTCAGCACAGGGCTGGCAGCACAGCATGGCGCAGGGCAGCGCGGCGCACGCCCATTGTGCGCGGAACCAGCTCAGGGCCGCGGGGGTCCTAGGATGAGCCCCCAGCCCCTTGTTCCCAGGGCCGGGGCTTGTGTTGCAGGGAGCTTCGGCAGAGGCTCGGTGTGGGGACCCTTTGCTCAGGGGTGGCCCACGGCCCCCAGGGGTGGGGTCGATGAGGGAGGTGCCCCAAGCGCTGGCCGCCTTCCTGGCTGGGGTCCAGGCTGGGGGAGTGGAGGGTGGGAGAAACACCACGTCCTGAGCTTCTGCCACGTGCAGGCGGCAGAGGCCACTTCAGCCCCCGACCTGTGAGCCTCCCGAGCACAAGCCATAAACAGCCCGCTCTGCAGAGGGGAAACTGCGGCCCAGGAGTCAACGAGGGCCCAGGCGGGGCTGGGCTGTGATGGAGGTGGTGACAGGCCAGGGCTCTGGGCCAGACTGGCTGCACCTTGGGGAGGCCGGTCCTTGAGTCCTCTGGGTCAGGAGCACCGTGTCCAAGAATTGAGGGTCTGTGGGGCTCCAGACCCCAGCTGGGCCTTCTCTTCCTGGGCATCGTGGCTGAGGTTCATCTGCCAGCCTAGGGCTGGGGGGAGGGCAGAAGGGACTCAGAACATGCCCTCGGGGAGACTGGGGTGGCATGATGCTGGCTGGTGGGCCTGGGAACCATGCTCAGCCCCACACTGAACTGCCACAGGCAGACCTGAGACCATAGGTCAGAGGCAAGGCAGGACCACAGCTGGATCACTCAGGGCTCCTACTGGCCATGCCAGGGTCTGTCCAGGTGACCCCTGTCCATCACTCTGGGAAGCCTGCCATTCCCTGAAGGGGCACGGGACCCCCTCCCTGGAGCCTGGGGGCAGGAGCTCTGCAGAGAGAAGACCCAGTTCAGGACCTTATATAGTCCTTGCTCCAGCAGGGGATCCCAGGGCCTTTGTGGGGGTGCGGTTCACCCAGCTCTGGGGACCCCCCACTCCCGGCCAGAGCTTCAGAAGTGGGGCCAGTGAGAGCAGGGTGTTGGCCAGGCCTCCAGCCAGGAGGTGGGGCGACCAGGGGCTGAGGCAGGACCACCGCAGCCCCGAGCAGATACACGGAAGGCAGGGACATTGAGCTCTCTGATGCTGGCCCCTGCCCTCCCCCGACCCCCGGCGGATGCAAGCCCCTCCGCAGGCAGGGGGGCGGCTGCCCTCTTGTCCATTTGCAGCCCAGCACGCCCTCTGGTGGCGAGATGGGGCATCACCTGCCCTGTCTGGCAGGTGGTTCTGAACTGGGGAACAGGGGTCCCCGAATCTGAGATTGTCTATATGAGGGACACCAGCCCCGGGGGGCACATGGCTCTGCGAATCAGCTGACCACAACAGTAATTTTTTTCTTTTTGGCAGTGCCATGACGCTTGTAGGATCTTAGTTCCCTGACCAAGGATTAAACCCGTACACCCTGCAGTGAGACCTCAGAGTCCTAACCGCTGGACCACCAGGGTATTTCCAGTAATTTTTGATATTGTATCTTATGTGATTTTTGGAATTGCTGTAACAAAAGTCCTTTTGTTACATACATATGTCTGAAAGTGAAAGTCACTCAGGCTTGTCCAACTCTGCGACCCCATGGACTATACAGTCCATGGAATTTTCCAGGCCAGATTACTGGAGTGGGTAGCCTTTCCCTTCTCCAGGGGATCTTCCCAACCCAGGGATCAAACCCAGGTCTCCCGCATTGCAGGCGGATTCTTTATATCTACACATGGGGAAGAAAGTTGCTTAGTGCTAACCTCAAAAGTGCTAAAACCCTAAAAAGTGGGAGTAAATTTGATGCTGTGCACTGTACCTCTTTAACAATTAGTCATAACCAGTCGTGGAAATAAGAATTAAGCGGGAAAAAGCCCCATCCATCGCATCAAGAGATGCATTTCCAACAAAAACTTACTTTCTCTGTCAGCTTTCTAACGAAATGTATAATGTAAATTATTTACACCCAAATTTGTGCTTTTGATTGTGAGCTAATGACTGTAAAAATAGCCTAATTCAAACATAAAGATAATTAAGAGTCTTATGAAGTATAGAAAATGACATTTCAGTTTATGTATGTGTTTTAGTGGGTGGCCCCTGTGGGACTTGCTGGGGTCAGGTCCTCCCCTTCCTTATCTTTCACAAAGATATGCACAAAATACATTACATTAAGATAAAATTCTAAGAGCAAAGAGGAATGAAAATACAGGTAAATTAGAAGGAAATTGTGCCTATTAAAGATTTATCTCTTATCATGGATTATGGAGGGTTTCAAGTCACTCGATTTTGTGGAATATAAATAAGAGTCATTCGACTTTGTGGAATATGATGAAAAGTCACTCGATTCTGCGGAATATATTGAAGAGTCCCTCGATTCTGTGGAATACGATGAAAAGTCACTCGACTCTGCGGAATACGATGAAGAGCCCCTCGATTCTGCGGAATGCGATGAAGAGCCCCTCGATTCTGTGGAATGTGATGAAAAGTCACTCGATTCTGTGGAATATATTGAAGAGTCCCTCGACTCTGCGGAATGCGATGAAGAGTCCCTTGATTCTGTGGAATGCGATGAAGAGCCCCTCGATTCTGCGGAATGCGATGAAGAGCCCCTCGATTCTGCGGAATGCGATGAAAAGACCGAGCCAGAGCGTTTCTGAACCTTCAGTGCTCTGATATGTGTGGCATCACGAGCGAATCTCAAAAGCTGAATAAAGGAAGCTCCACCCGTGAGAGCTTCTTAGAGGAAAGCGCACGGTCATTCTTCCCTGTCTTCTATCAGAGTTCCTGAGGGCTATCCGTTGAAAATGGCAACGCACTCCAGTACTCTTGCTGGAGAACCGCATGGAGGGAGGAGCCTGGTAGGCTACAGCCCACGGGGTTGCAAAGAGTCGGACGCGCCTGAACGATGCAGACTAGACTGACCCGTCGTCCTCAGGGAGCTGCTTCGGCTGCATTCCTGCTGTCTGGTAGGTAATGCCCTCGTTACCGAACGCAAGAGTCCGTAATGGGACGTTTCATTTTCTCTTTAACTCAGAGGGCTGTGTGCATCCCGCCTGACACCAGCGACGCTGGCTGACGTTACCTGAGTGGTCTCTGGGCACGTATACTCAGCGTTTCACTGCACTCCGTCTTCAGGACACAGAGGTGTGCAGCCGGCGGCATGGCTGTCCTGCAGGGGAGGACGTGGGCTCGCCCAGCCTGCAAGTGGCAGGACAGGTGGAGGGGACTCCGCTCTGTCAGGCTCACAAGAAGTCAGAACTTTAAAAGCACCACCTGCCATTAATTCTGTGTTTATTGCACATGTTTAGGGGGCACTATCTGTGATTTCTGACCTTAGGAACCTATGAGAGTTTCCGGGAGTTCTCATACGTGCTCTTTGTTTGGCATTTGAGAGGAATGCACTTTCTTTCACTGTGGAATGTAAAGTCCTGTATATCTGTTAATTTATGGTGGTTAACCGCTCTATTAATGGTCCCGTTTCCTTTACTAATTTTTTTGATCTCGCAATTGCTGCTCGAGGTGTGTTGGTCTCCCACTGTGACTGTCATTTAGGCAAATTCTCCCTGGGTTTCTAGCAGCTTTTCTCCATACGTTTTGGACCAAAAGGTTAATAACTGTGATGTGGTCTCATGAATGTGTCGGTCTGGCCCAGCTGGAGGCTCTGCAGTGGTCTCTGCCAAGCCGAGCATCTCGTTTCTAAATTTAATTTCCTACAAGACTGTGTGCGATTCTTGCTCCTGAAGGATTTTAGAAAACAACACAAGCATCCCCGCATCTTTTCCCAGTAAAGATAGCTCTGAGGACAAGGAGGCAGGGAGGTGCTGAGCGCTGCCTGGGTTTGGGGGGAGCTTCTCTTGCTCCCAGACCCGCTGTGCTCTGGCCCTCCCGGGAGCCACTCGGCTGGTGGAGAGAGGGCTTATTGTCTGGGACTGCTCTTGGGTCAGCTCCCAAGCTCATGGGAGCTGGGGCTTCTGATCTGATGACTTTGGTGCTCGCTGCTGCCAAGCTCAGGCGGTGTGTGGCCCCGCAGCGTGGCCGTGGGGGAGTCCCTGGGAGGGCCTGCTGTGGGCTGGGCTCGGGAGCCTCACGGACGGGGCCGTGTTTGCCACTGGTGGCTCTGACATCACGCCAGGGAAAGAAATCAGCTGTGGCCGTCGTGGACAGCCTCGTCTCCCCATCATTCAGGGGCCATGAGCACAGGCTCGAGATGCCAGGAACTCAGAAGTGAAGTGCTGACCCCAGTTGTGTCTGGGGATGGATGGAGGGCTGGCTACCTGTGATTGTTGATTTTTGTGTCAGCTTGACTGGGCCACAAAGGGCACAGCCATTGGGTCTAACAGCACCTTGAGTGTGTCTCTGAGGGCATTTCTGGAGGGGATTAACATTTGAATCACTGAACGGAGTAAAGCAGATTGAACCCCCCGTGGGGGTGGGCCTCACCCAGTTGGGTGGAGCCTGATTAGTGAGAATGGTCAAGTAAGAGGGAACTTCTCCAGCCTGACTGTCTCCCAGCTGGGACGTTGGTCTCCTGCCTTTTGACTCAGGCTGAAACATACACCACTGGCTCCCCTGAGTCTCCAGACTGCCCGCAGCAGAGGGGGCCCTGTCAGACTTCATAATTGCACAAGCCAGTTCCTCGTAATAAACCTCTCTCTCCCTATCTCCATATAGACACACAGACACACAGACACACAGACACACGTGGTTGTTGCTGTTTTCAGTTGCTTAGTTGTGTCCGACTCTTTGTGACCCATGGACTTCAGCACGCCAGACTCCTCTGTCCTTCACTATCTCCCGGAATTTGCTCACATTCATGTCCATTGAGTCAGTGATTCTGTCCAACCATCTCAGCCTGTCGCCCCCTTCTCCTCCTGCCCTCAACCTTTCCCAGCATCAGGGTGTTTTCCAAGGAGTTGGCTCTTTGTATCCTGTGCCCAAAGTATTGGAGTTTCAGCTTCAGCATCAGTCCTTCCAATGAACATTCAGGGCTGATTTCCTTTAGGATGGACTGGTTGGATCTCCTTGCAGTCCAAGGGACTCTCAAGAGTCTTCTCCAACACCACAGTTCAAAAGCATCAGTTCTTCAACGCTCAGCCTTCTTTATGGTCCAGCTCTCACGTCCATACGTGACTACTAGAAAAACCATCTCTTTGACTAGACGGACTTTTGCTGGCAAAGCGATGGCTCTGCTTTTCAGTGTACTGTCTGGGTTTGCCATGGCTTATCTTCCAAGGATCAAGTGTCTTTTAATTTCATGGCTGCAGTCACCATCTGCAGTGATTTTGGAGCCCAAGAAAATAAAATCTGCCACTGCTTCCACTTTTCCCCCTTCTATTTGCCATGAAATGATGGGGCTGGATGCCATGATCTTAGTTTTCTGAACGCTGAGTTTCAAGTCAGCTTTCACTCTCCTCTCACCTTCATCAAGAGGCTCTTTAGTTCCTCTTTGCTTTCTGACATTAGACTGGTTGTTGTTCAGTTGCTCAGTCGTGTCTGACTCTCTGCGACCCCATGGACTGCAGCAGGCCAGCCCTCCCTGTCCTTCACCATCTCCTGGAGTTTGCTCAAACTCATGTCCATTGAGTCGGTGATGCCATCCAACCATCTCGTCCTCTGTCGCCCCCTTCTCCGCCCGCCTTCAGTATTTCCCAACACCAGGATCTATTCCAGTGAGCTGGCTTTTCACATCAGGTGGCCAGAGTATTGGAGCTTCAGCTTCAGCATTAGTCCTCCCAATGAACATTCAGGCTTGCTTTCCTTTAGGACTGACTGGTTTGATCTCCTTGCAACCTAAGAGACTCTTAAGAGTCTTCTCCAACATCACTGTTCGAAAGCATCACTTCTTCAATACTCAGCCATCTTTATGGTCCAATTCTCGCATCCATGCCAGACTACTGGAAAAACCACAGCTTTGACTATATGGACCTTTGTCAGCAAATTAATGTCTCTGCTTTTTAATAAGCTGACTAGGTTTGTCATAGCTTTTCTTCCAAGGAGCAAACGCCTTTTAATTTCATGGCTGCAGTCACCGTCTGCATATCTGAGGTTGTTGATATTTCTCTCGGCAATCTTGATGCCAGCTTATGGTTCATCCAGCTTGGCATTTCGCATGACGTACTCTGCATATAAGGTAAATAAGCAGGTTGACAAACGCAGCCTTGCCTTACTCCTTTCCAAATTTTGAACCAGTTGGTTTTTCCATGTCTGGTTCTAACTGTTGCTTCTTCATCCCCAGATAGGTTTCTCAGGAGAGAGCTCAGGTGGTCTGGTATTCTCATCTCTTTAAGAACTTTCCAGTTTGTTGTAATCCACACAGTCAAAGGCTTTAGTGTAGTCAATGAAGCATAAGGAGATGTTTTTCTGAAATTCCCTTGCTTTTCTCTATGATCCAACGAATGCTGGCAATTTGGTCTGTGGTTCCTCTGCCTTTTCCAAACGTAGTTTGCATATCTGGAAGTTCTTGGTTCATGTACTGTGGAAGCCTAGCTTGAAGGATTTTGAGCATAACCTTACTAGCACGTGAAATGAGTGCAATTGTGTGGTAGTTTGAACATTCTTTGGCATTGCCCTTCTTTGGGATTGGAATGAAAACTGATCTTTTCCAGTCCTATGGCCACTGCTCAGTTTTCCAAATATGCTAGCGTATTGAGTGCAGCACTTTCGCAGCATTATCTTTTAGGGTTTTAAATAGCTCAACTGGAATTCCGTTACCTCCACCTGCTTTGTTTGTAGTAATGCTGTCTTTTAGGTGGAGTTTGTTACTCCCAGGCTCAGAGGAATGAGGTCACCCTGCAAGGTCACAGACAGTGAGCAGTAGGGTTGGAATAGACACCAGACCTCTTAGAAGTCTTACATTTCATTTATATTTTATTAGTGGTCAACCTTAAATTTTTTTTTTTTTTGACCACCCTGCGTGGCCTGTGGAGTCTTAGTTCCTCCACCAGTGATTGGACCTGGGCCCCCGGCAGTGGATGCGCAGTCATAGCCATTGGGTCTGAGATGTCCTTTAAATTTTTAAAATGGAAACATCGAAGTGTGTTTCCCACTCACACTGCGTCTTGATCACGCCTGTCTCCTCCCTTGAGTAGGGTGTGACGTTTGGCGCCCATTCAGTCCTCTCTTTTTCACCCTCATCTCTCTCGTTTGGCCGACTGTCTTCCAGAATTTAGTTTCCAGCTGTCATTAATGCCTTTTACTTTAATTATCTACTATTTTAGGAATCTTTTCTTAATAATCACATTAAACGTTATGACTGCATTGCTGATAATTATCAAGAATAATTCTCTGTTTCATGGTTTCTTTGTTCCTCATCATTCCTTCGTGCCAATTTTCCCCGTTTCTTGAACTCATTTTTCATTTTGCTGCTGGCGGTATATAAGTTCTCTTGTTCTTCATCGAGGCTCTGGGCAGTTTACTAGTCTTTCCGTATCTGACAATATGATTTCCCCTTACACTTGAATTGCAATTGGCCTGGGCATTGAGGAAACAAATGTTTTCCTTCCATAGATGTTTTCCTTCGGAGGACGGTTCTTCATCTCCTGGTCATTTGGGTTGCGAAGGAGCCGTCTGCCCTTCCGATGTGCACCGCTCACCAGGCGATCTGTTTATTCACCACGGCAGCTTTTCTTTCTCATCCCTGGAGTTCAGAATTTTCATCTGTGTGTACTGGGTGTGTGTCCTTTAAAGAAAAAAAACTATTCCGTAAGTCAGACAAAGAGAATTATCATATGATATCGCTTATATGTGGAATCTAAAAAAATGAGATACAAATGAACTTATCTACAAAGCAGAAACAGTCACAGACTTAGAGAATGAATTTACGGTTACCGGGAGGAAGAGTGGGCAGGGGAGGATAGACTGGCAGGCTGGGACTGTACACACTGCTGCGTTTAAAATGGAAAACCAGCAAGGACCTACTGTATAACACACCAGCTCTGCTCAACACTCTGTAACAACCTAAACAGGAAATGGGTTTGAAAAAGAGGGAATATATGTGTGTATGTAACTGAATCACTTTGCTGAACACGTCGAACGGCAAACATAACATTGTTAAACAACTGTACTCCAACATAAAATAAAAATGTTTTAAATAAAAAAAAGTCACTCCTGCCTGACAGTTAGCTGACCATTGCTACCAGACAGTCAATGGACCAAGTCTTTGTCAAGATCAGGAAAATTTTCTTGACTTAAAAAAGTTTAAAGAATGTTTTATTTAAAAATTCATTTTATTTTTGAAATAGAAATTTCATATATTAAACATCTAAGGTGTAAGGCACGATGGTTCGATATACAGACACACAGTGAAATGATTCCTGCGGTCAAGCTAACTGACCTCATCGCCTCACTTAGTCATGACGACAGCGCGTGAAATCTCTCGGAGCCAGGGTTCAGCACAGTCAGCTGGAGTCACCGTGCTGGCATATGCTAGAGTCACCCTACCGGGAATATTTTCTTCAAAAATATTTCTCCCTGTTTCTTTTTCTTTCCGTCCTCCCCACTGTATCTGCCTAGGGCCTCTATTATACAGCTTCTGGACCTCCTCTTCCTTCTCTCATCCTGTCCTGGAAAGGTTTATTCAGCTGCCAGTGACAAGCCCCAGGTGTAAGTGGTTTAAACCACGTGGTCGTATGCCACAGTGCCCCGTGGACAGTTACCACGTGCTCATCAGGAAGCTGAAGGACGGAGGTCCAGGGAGGGGCCGGCGGCCCCCGAATGTCTGCGAGGCCTGAGGCTTTGCATTCTCCTCCTGTTCTGTCATCTTCCCGTGTAGATTTGTTGCCTCTTTGTGACAATTCAGCTGCCAGAGCTCCAGCCATCAGCTTCACAAGTGTTTAAAGGCAGGAAGCAGGGGATGCCAGGCTGGCATGCCTTTCCATACGAGCCTTTCTTCTTTTGTATGAGAGAAAGTTCTTGCCCAGAAACCCCTCAGCAGACTCCCAGCTGTGCGTCGTATGACAACACTTGCTCCAAGGCAGACTGGGAACATGAAATGCTGACTCTTTCCAGACCGCAGGCTAGGAGCTGGGCAAGGGGGATAGCTGGCGGCTGGAACAAACAGCAAATGCCCCTTCCTGCTTCTGTCTCACGTCCAGACAGACTTTCGTGACCACACTTCCTGGGTTCCTCCCCCAGTGCTCAGCCCAGTCTGAGCTGCTGGCCTTTCCGTGATCTTCACCCATGGACTTCATGCCAGGAGCTCTGATGCTCTTCCCTGGCGGCCGTTTTGCCCTCTGGAATCTCGGGATCTCGCTGAGCCTTCCCGTTTCCTGTGACAGCTCCACCGCCTCACGAGTTGATCTGTTTATGATTTTAGTGCTTCCCTTGCATTTGTTCGTCCTTGGTCGCTCAGGCGTGTCTGACCCGTTGCGACCCCATGGAGCCCGCCAGGCTCCTCTGTCCATGGGATTCTTCAGGCAAGAATCCTGGAGTGGGTTGCCATCTCCTATTCCGGGGGATCTTCTCCACCCAGGGACTGGACCCGTGCCTCCTTCATCTCCCACGCTGGCCGGTGGGTCCTTCACCATTGAGTCACCAGGGAGGCCTGCCCTCTGTTGCTTTCCCTCAGTTCTCTGGGCTTTCCTAGTTCTGTGTTTGCATTTGTAAATGAAAGACCAGGCTGATTACAACGTGTCGTGAATGGCACAGCTCACATGTCACGAGTCTGGCTGTTTTTAAGGCGATCTTCGCTGTCTCAGATGACACCACCCTTATGGCAGAAAGTGAAGAGGAACTATAAAGCCTTTTGATGAAAGTGAAAGAGGAGAGTGAAAAGGTTGGCTTAAAGCTCAACATTCAGAAAACGAAGATCATGGCATCTGGTCCCATCACTTGATGGGAAATAGATGGGGAAACAGTGGAAACAGTGTCAGACTTTATTTTTGGGGGCTCCAAAATCACTGCAGATGGTGACTGCAGCCATGAAATTAAAAGATGCTTACTCCTTGGAAGGAAAGTTATGACCAACCTAGATAGCATATTGAAAAGCAGAGACATTACTTTGCCGACTAAGGTCCGTCTAGTCAAGGCTATGGTTTTTCCTGTGGTCATGTATGGATGTGAGAGTTGGACTGTGAAGAAGGCTGAGCGCCGAAGAATTGATGCTTTTGACCTGTGGTGTTGGAGAAGACTCTTGAGAGTCCCTTGGACTGCAAGGAGATCCAACCAGTCCATTCTGAAGGAGATCAGCTCTGGGTGTTCTTTGGAAGGAATGATGCTAAAGCTGAAGCTCCAGTACTTTGGCCACCTCATGTGAAGAGTTGCCTCACTGAAAAGACTGATGCTGGGAGGGATTGGGGGCAGGAGGAGAAGGGGACGACCGAGGATGAGATGGCTGGATGGCATCACCGACTCGATGGACGTGAGTCTGAGTGAACTCTGGGAGTTGGTATGGACAGGGAGGCCTGGCGTGCTGTGGTTCATGAGGTCGCAAAGAGTCGGCCACGAGTGAGCAACTGAACTGAACTGAACTCTCTGCCTCCCCAGAGCCGTGACCTTGGTGGACACCTGTGTGTTGGCCGCCGGATCCCCGTCTGTACAGCCTGGGTGCCTGTGGGCCTGGGGTATGACCTTGTTCACCTGGGCATGGCTCTCGCCTCCCCGCGGCTTCCTTCAGCCAAGTCTCCAGGCTCCAGTCCCACCCGGGCTGTCAGGGGAGGAAGCAAGTCAGACTGAAACCCAAGCAGCTGAGACACAAGTGAGGGGGTGGGAAGCTGTTCCAGACAGGGAACAGAAATTCGGGGTGCTCTGAGGCGAGAGAAGTGCTTGCCTGGAGGAGCTGTGGGGGTGGGCAGGGCCTGGCGGGGCGCGGCGTGGTGGGCCCTGGTCTCTCTCCACAGAGCCTGAGATGGTCTCTAAGCAGGGTGGTGCTGGGACCCACTGGTATCTAAGGACAGCAGGAGGGGCAGGTGTGGGGTAGGCATCCAGGGGAGAGAGGATGGTGGATTCCAGGCTGGGGGAGGGTGAGTGGGGCCCAGGGATGGTGCTGACCCTGGGCAGAGCAGTGAGAGGGGGCTTGTGGGGTCTGCCGCCCCCACCTCCCAAACTTCAGGAAGGACGTTTCCCTCCTCCTTCTCTTCCTCACAGGAGGGGCGGATGGACGAAGGGGGCGCTGGGGCTCCCCATGCCTTCCGCTGAAATCCACCAGCCATCTGCCCTGGGGGTGCGGAGGGGGCGGGGCACAAGGACCAGGCCACAGGGACCCAGGCTCGGTGAGAGCCACTTAGGCGAGGCTGGCCCCCTAAGGATGGAAGTGGGTCCCCCAGCACAGAGGTGACCCCAGAGTGTTTCTGGGGGGGAGGAGGAAAGCCAGAAGGCCAGGCCCCCAAGGTGGGGCAGGGTAGGGGGCAGAGGTTCTGGGCTCCTCCCCGGGTCCCTGCGGACATTCCCTGGGCCGCGGGACCAGGGCCGTGGGAGGCAGCCCGGGCGGCCGCTGCAGGTCACGCGGTCAGCGCTGGGTCGCGGGAGTGGACGGCCGGCCGCTGGTGGGGTTGGCGCTCGTGGGTGTCCGGCTGCCCCCCAGCCCAGGACCCCGTTCCCGTCGCGTCCCTGCTGGGGTCTTGCCGGCACTGGCCACGCGAGGGGGCTCGAGCTCCACCCACGGCCCTGGCTCCCGAGACAGGGGGGCGGTGGGCGCGGCCTCCGGGACCACCCGGCTTCCAATAGGAAACGCGGCCCTCTCCGGCGCCGAGCAGCAGCGGGGCTGGGAGCAGCCCTCCGGTCCGAGGGGTCAGCGAGATCGCTGGGCTTGGCCCCGCCAGCCCGCGGAAGGGGCGAGGAGGAGGGAGGAGGCGGACTCCGCCCCAGGGGCGGGGGGCTTCCTGGGGGAGGCGGCACGTTTGGCCTCGTCCCGGGTGGGGACGGGAGGGGCTCCGGCGGTCGGGGAGAGGGGTCCGTCTCATGGACTCAGCAGCCCGGGAGGTCGCGCCACGGCCCCTTCCCCCTCCACCAGGATGTTCCCCTCCCCACGAGCCCCCGGAGCTGGGGCTGGAACTGAGCTTCTGGGTGAATAATGGACGCTGCACAAACAGGTATTAACGCGGCTCCTGGGGCGGAGGAGACGCATCCTTATTAATATTTATTAAACCCGCGGCCCGTCATTCAAGAGCCTCATAAATATTAATTACCAATTAAACATTTATATGAAGGAGATTGTTTCTCCTCCCCCTCAAAGAACCTGTTTGAAGCTGGGGCTGCTGGTGGCCGTAGGGGACGTGGGGTCTCCAGGGAGGGGAGCAGGGGGTGGGGCTGGCAGTGGGGCGATCCCCTGCGTGCCTGGGCCCTGACCAGCGCCTCCCCCACCACCCCACATGCTGAGTCTCGCAGAGGGGCCGCTGCTGACCAGTCAGGACACCTGCAGAGGTCTGGGCTCCTGTGTCGCTGCCCAGCTGGTGAGTTACCAGTGAGGTCAACTGCACAGGGCAGTGAGGTTTAGGGGGCAGGGCTGTGGGTGAGGGTCTGGCAGAGAGGGAAGGGCTGCCCCTCAGACAGGCTGGCGAGGCCCCGGAGGCCCCTGCAGACTCCCCACCACAGTGGCAGGGTCTCCTGCCCCGTGGGCCTCGGGTGTTGACGTGGAGGGCTGATAACCGGTGGTCCTCAGCCCCTGCCCAGAGCTCCCGCTCCAAGCATGTGTGTGTGACAGAGCAGGGTGGGCTCTGACTAGGTCGGGACCCTTGCACTAGGCCAGGGCGGTCGGGGGCCGTCTCTGCGGCCCTCTGCTGGGCTCTGACCCCAGACTCCACTTGCCAGGGTGGCGTCCTGCAGTGCCCTGCCTTTGATGAATCTCGGGGCGAGGACCCTCCTGTCTGCCCTGAGCGGCAGGCTTTCTGCAGTTGTGATGCATGCGACCGCCTCCCCGCTTCCTGGCCCACCCTGGGCAGCGCCAGCTTTCTGTGTGCCAGCCCGGTGGGCGGGAGCCACGGCCCTGCGGTCTCCACGCGTGTGGCTCAGTTGTCCGGCACGCCCTGGGGCTCCCCTGCGGTGCCTGTGGGCGGTCATCCCCCAGGCGGCCCGTGCCCACACTTCTCTCACACTTGCCCTTGCGGTCCCACCTGAGGTCCATCTGGAGCCAGCTTTTTATAAAGACCAGCCTTCTCTCCCCAGTGATGAGCTGCGTTCCCAGCACCGTGTCTCTCTGGCCGGGTGTGGGTCACTGGTGCCCTCTGAAGCCCACGTGTCCCCAGGGGTTCCCCCGTGGGGTCATCTGTGTTTTCAGGGAGCCAGCGCTGTCTTCCTGCTCTTTTCCGGTCTGTGTCCCCATTCCTAGGCCTCAGTCTCTGCGGGCAGATTTAGGAGGAGTTTCCTAAAAAAGCCTGCTGGGGCTCAGATTTGCAGGACGCTGGTCTGGACACTCACCTGGGGACAGTCAGCCCAGCTGTGCTGACTGCATCTCTTCTGGCTTCGGTCAATGTCAGCATCCTTCCTTTGAGTCCTAAGATGCGCACGCACAGTACGCTCGGCCGGGCTTAATTCCCGGCTTGGCTGCTGTTTGGACTGTGAGCCGTGGCTCACCTCCTGCGTGTTAGCAGCAGTGTGGCGTCTTACCACGATTTCTGGAGGTTTATCTTGTGGCCTGTTAGTGCCAGAGGGTCTCGTGTTGAATTGCTTACATTTTCTATGAAGACGGTCGCATTATCCACGCATCACGAGGGGCTTCTCCAACCCTCCCTTCTCTGACTTCAATTTTTCTGTCCCACACATTTCCTGGGTCTTTCAAAATTGTGTTCAACAGAGCGGTGGTGGAGATGTTCTTGATTTACCTCTGATCTTGACGAGTCTTAGATTTGTCCTTTAAGTCTGCTGTCTCCTGAGGGGTTTTTGAAGATTGAGTTTATCAAGTAAAAATGTTCTCTAGCATTCGAAGCCTTCCAGGAGTTTTTAGAGGTTAGTAGGTGTTGAACTTTGTGCTGACCTTTGCTGTGTCTGCCGAGATCACTCATGTGGCTTTTTTCCTCCTTTGCTCTTATCAGGAGACTCTGCTCATCTGAGGGCAAGCTGTCCGGACCCTCTGGACCGGGGAGTTGGTGTTATTTTGAAGCAGGTCTTGTGGACTGGCATGGATCACGAGGCGCACCATTACTTTATGAACCTCTTGGGAAGAAAAAGCGCTGCCTGTGAGCCCAGGAGCCGGTGCCTGCGGTACACAGCACGAGCTCGCATTCACGTCTGGACCTCTCCGATGCAGGTCTGCACAGCGCGTGCTCGTGCAAGCGTAAAAAGAGAGCAGACGGAGACGGACAGGCTCGGAGGCCCTGGGGTCCTTGTGCCAGGAAGGGTGCTCCCGACCACTTCCCACCCTGGGCCTTCAGGCCCCTGTTTTCTGCACGGATCGTCCCGGGTCCCCGGGAAGGTGGGCAACACCGTGCTCTGGAGAAGATTCACCCCCGCTGTGCCCAGCTTCAGCAGCTGGAGGTTTGATGCTGGTGCTTCTGGAAAGGTGGCAGACGCTTTCCAGAACCCGTCCGGGACAGCGGTCAGATGGTGGCTGGAACTCGAGCTCCTTCCTCAGATGGCCATCCTGAGCTTTGTCCCCCGATGGCCAGGCTTCGCCACACTGCCTCCCTGATGGGATGGGAAGCTCCCCGGTGACCCCAGCTGTCCCATGTCTCGCCCCACCCCCCTTCCCGGCGCACACACTGACGTGGTTCTGCGTGGACCCCTGCAGGTGGCACAGCCTCATGATGAATGGTGTCCCCACCAACACCACCCTGTGAGCGGCCTCTGACACCCCGGCCACACCCAAGTTCCTGGGGTTCCTCAGGGTCCCTGAGTCACTCGCCCGACTCAGAGCCCAGAAGGCTTTCTGCTCACAGTGATGATTTTATCATAAAGGACGCAGACCAGGACCAGCTGAATGAGGAGGCGCCTGGGTGAGCCCTGAGCTGCTAGCCTGGCTCCTTGCGGCTCAGGACGGCCCCCTCCTGGCCCAGCCCTGCATCCCGCCTGGAAGCCCACCAGAGTGATTATCACATGGCGTGACGGCCAGATCCGGGCCTCGCAGCTGAGTTAGGCTCCAGTCCCCTCCCTCCCCTCACGCCTGACCTGTCGGGTGTCGAGTCCCCCGCCAAAGCCACTCATCAACACGAGCTCAGGTGCGGCCCTGGGTCTGGGGTCTGGGGAGTACAGACCTCCCCCAGGGCTCCAGGAAGGAGCTCTCTGATTCCCCGTCCCCCTAGCCTGGCCCCCGGGAGGCATGTGACACCCTGCAGCTTGGGCGGAGGGAGGATGGCAGGGAAGATGCAGGAGGAGCTGGGCCGCGAAGACTTCTGTTCGTCATCCCCATTCTGTCCAGAGGCACGTGAGTGAACGGTGGTCCTTCCTGTTCTTCGATTGCGGACAAGCTTGTCCCAGCCTCTCACAGGGAGTGTGGAGAGCCTGGTCTCCGGGGGTACTGGGTACTGAGGGCGTGATCCTGGGTCAGCTGTGAGGATGAGGTGCCCCGGGGGAAGGGAGCGCGGCCCAGGGCCCCCAGGGAAGGCTGCCCTGCAGGATGCTGCCCTGGTTAGTGCTTCCTGCCCCTCGGCCAGGTTGCCCCACCAGCCTGCCTGCGGGTTCACACTTCTCCGTGCAGGGTGGAGAAGTCGAGTGGGAGGTGGGGGTGCAGGTCGGCTGCGCCCACGAGGCTGGGCACCCAGGGATGCGGCACGGGGTGTGGTGGGAGGCCTGAGGGGCTTCAGCAGAGCCCGCGCCTCCCCCTTGTCCTTTCCAGAGGGGGCGTCTCTGCAGGGGCAACGGGACCTGTGTCTGCCGTGTGGAGCCGGCTCTCACGGGGAGGCAGTGGGTGATGCCTCAGCCTGGTACTCAGGGACACACACTGTCTGTGTCCCCCAGGTTCAGAGTACCATTCAGTTCAAAGCACCGAGTGAAATGTCTGTGTCCATAGCTTGGGGTGGGGAGGGCGTGGGCCGGGCTCAGGGCTGGGCGGGTGGCCCCAGCTAGGGCATGAAACTCTCGTGTGGCCGCAGCTGTCCTCCCCCCAGCCCACGTGGACCTGGGGCCCGCTGTTCCGGCTGCCTGTGCCCCCTGCGCGGCGCCCCCCACCCCGTGCTGCTCCTGCCTGCCCTCCTGGCTGATCTCGGGGAGGGCCCGGGCAGCTGCAGACTGGGGCTGCGAGCTGCCCCTCACTCGGCAGGGTGTGCCCTGTCCTGCTTCCCCGCCATGTGCCACCTCCGGGGCCAGCTGGCACCACCCAGAGGTGCTGGGGGACAGGCTGCTGGACTGAACCCAGTTTCCTCCCCTGCCAGGTTCCTGCTTGAAGCTTAGCCTCCAACGTGGCTGTGTTTGGAGAGAGAAGGTAACTAAGATTAAGTGAGGTCAGGAGAAGGCTGCTTCGGTCCACTCTTCGCAGGGCTGAGGCCCACAGCTTGGTTGAGGCCCACAGTGGGGCTGCAGAAACCCAGGCTGGGGCCGGGGCAACCTAGGGCTTGGGTCTGGACAGCAGCTGGGCAGCCAGGTCTTAAGCCACCCTGCTGCCCACAGAGCCCAAGGGTCAACCCACGGTGGTGATTTTCCATGGCACACGGATGTTCTGATACAAGCATTTAATCAATGCTGCTGGGAGAGAGGATGGATTGGCCTGAATGTGTCCAAATCCAGGCAGAGGACTTCAGAGCCTGGCGAGTGGCCGCACGTGCAGGCTGGCCATGCTGATGGGGCGACGGCCGAGGCCGGGGCTCTGGTGAAGCTGGTGTCCGCACCCAGCAGGAGGCCGCGCGCAGCGCTGAAAGGCGCCAGGGGCCCTCGTGGCCCCCAGGCCGCACCCTCGGCCCACTCTTCAATTTTGTGTCCTTTTCCCTTCCAGACCGTCTTTTGTCGGAGTTGTTTTTATCTTCTGGATTCTAAGAATTCACTAGTCACGCGCACGGCAACGCTTTTATCCGAGTCTCTGCTTTTCACTCTGTTTGTGGGAAGCTTGTGGTGCTCGGAACTTCACGTTCCCGCTCCTTATTGTCTGTCTGTTCTGTGCCTCATGTAGGAAGCCCTTTGCTCCACCGGTATCACAGCATGCTGTTCCTGTAAAAGGCTCACAGGAAAACCTGAATGAACTTTTGCGCCCATCCAGTGGTTTGGTTTTTCACGTTTCAAAAAACTTAAGAGTCTTTAAGGCGATTTTCATCCCCCTGCGGCTCCGTGTGCCCGTGGCGGGAGGCCGGCACTGAACCGAACCCTCCTCCCGTGGAAAGGCGGTGTCCTTGCGCCACTTGTGAGACAAGTTGCTTTCACGCCTATGCTGCACGGTGTGGCAGCCCAGAGCCACTCGTGCCATTTACATGTAAGCAAATTGACATGAAATAAAATTTAAAACTCGGTTTCTCAGACCCCATTGGTGGTATTTCAAATGCTCAGTAGTCACACAAGCTGATAATTAATTATAAAAATGAATAAAGGTAGGAAAGGTGCAGAAACACGATTCCGTAATTGCATGAACGCACGTGGACATCAGCCCTGATTAGAGGTCATCCTTCTGAAGGGTGGAAGATTTACAAACACTGGCCGCGTTTCAGAAACACCAACCTGTGGGGCCTGCAAGATGCACTCTCTGCTGAAAGAGTAATCGACTTAGAAATCGGTAGTGAATGGTATTAGCAAACCCCACAGTTTCAGAATGAAAAAAAACGCTTCTAAATAATCCAGCTTCAAAGAGGCGTTCATAGGGAAATGAGAAAATAGATCTGAACAGTAACTGCTTACCAAAACTTGTGGACGAAGCGGGGAAGAGCCCGTCTGTTTTATGCATTTTTGTGTAAATCCAGTATTTTGGGATCTTAGTTTCCTGTCCGAGGACAGAACGCACAGCCCTGCAGTGAAAGCACAGAGTCTTAGCCACAGACTGCCAGGGAAGCCCCCGTACCTGAGACGCTTTGGTCTGGGACTTCCAGCCTCCAGGATATGAGAAAATAAATTTCTTAAAAATAATTTCTTAAGCCTCCTACTTTGAGATATTTCTTTATGGCAGCCCCAGCAAACTAAGACATATGCTTTTCTCTCTTTGCTTTTAATATATTTTCTTTATCATGAAGTTCTGCAGTTACACTGTGGTATAATTAGGTATGTAATTGATTTTAAAATTCTGCCTGGAACTTATGAGTCATGGATCTGAGAATAGACCTTTCATCAATTCTGGAAACTTCTCAGCCCCTGTCTGTGCAGAAGAGAGCTCACAGAGAGGGGCTGAGACTGCTGTCCTTGCAAGGGTGACCTGTGGCTGACCTCTGGGGACGTGGGTTTCTGGAGAGTTCCCGCCACCTCTAGAACTTGCTGTGGCTAAAGTGTTTGTGCAAACAGTGTGGTTTATTGAACCTGTGATAGATAGAGGCTGCTGGCATGAGCAGCTCCTGATAAAAACGCCGGGCCCTGGGGTCTGTGTGCTGAAACACTAACTAAAAAGGCTGCTTTTACTCTCTGCTTCTTCTGGTCTAGTTTTCTCCCCACTAACAACTAAATAGGAACCATACTTTGAGGCAGAAAGTCATTTTAACACTCCAGAATATTGGGTCTGATTTTAAAATGCTGAAACTCACCACTATGATTCTGCACTAGGTGAACCTATGCAGACACACAGTCTCTGCGTTCCACACACGCTCTGCGCCCCTGCCCTAAATCCTTGGATCATCCACATCCTCCAACAATAGAGCACAGAATGGATTTAATTAAGTCTGCAAATGCTAAGCGAGAATTTTGAGGGCGGGGGAGAGAGGAAAAGATGTGGGTATTTGGGTTGCTTCTGACATTTTGCAACTACGAAGAGGCTGCAGCGAACAACCCTGTGCCGTCGTATTTTCCGGGTGCGTCCTAGACCGTCTGGGTCATACGGGAAGAATGTGAGTAGTTTTGTAAGACGCCGCCCAGCCCCTGTCCCAAGTGTTCGTTCGCTTGCATTCTCCCAGCATGTGTCAGGGCGCCTCTTCCCCCACAGCCTCACTGGCAGGATGAGTTGTCACTCCTTCTGGTTTCATCAATATGAAATTGTGTCTGAGCGCACAGGTTGTTTTTTTTTTGGTGTGTGTGTGTGTGGAGGAATAAACCCCTGCAAGCGTAACCATTAAAAAAAACCGTGTGGGTTTTTGTTTCTGTGTTTCGGCTGCGCTGGATCTGGGTTGCTGCGCGGGCTCTTCCCTAGGTCCCTGCGGGCTTCTAATCGCAGCGGCTTCTCGTCTCGGGGCCAGGCTCTAGGGCGTGCTGGTCCAGGAGTTGGGGCACACGGGCTTAGTTGCCCCTCAGCATGTGGGATCTTCCCGGACCAGGGATCGAACCTGCGTCCCCTGCGTTGGCAGGTGGACTCTTCACCACTGGACCACCAGGGAAGCCCTTGCCCACTTTTAAGCGAGCAGCTCTGTGGCGCTGGGTGGGCTGGCACCGTTGTGCACCTGCCCCGCTCTGTGGTGCTGGGCGCGCTGGCACCGTTGTGCACCCAGCCCCGCCGTCTCCTCCAGGACTCTCCGTCTCCCTGAACAGAAGCCCTGTCCCCACCGAACACTGACCTCTCACCCCTCCTCCCCAGCCCCTGCCTGCCATCTACTTTGGGCCCATGAATCTGAAGCTCCAGGGCCCTCCTGGGAGTGGAATCACACAGGTCTCTCCTCTGGTGACTGGCTTAGTTCAGCGAGTATGATACCCTCAGGGTCTGTGCAAGCCGAAGCCTGTGTCAGGAGTTTACTCACTTTTGAGGCTGAATACCTTACTGTGGTTTTAACCTGCATTCTCTAGTCACGTGTGAGGTTGAGCACTATTCCGTGTGCTTAAGGGCCACTTCACATCTTCTGGGGGGACCTTCTGTTCCTGTTTTTCTCCATTTGTTTCCAGTGGGTTTCTGTTCTTCCTTGCATCTTCAATATTTAAGAGCTTTCAGTGCTGTTCCTGTTTGGTCACTAAGTCGTGTCTGACTCTTCTGTGACCCTGTGGACCGTAGCCCTCCGATCTCCTCCCTCCGTCGGATTCTCCAGGCCAGGACACTGGAGTGGGTTGCTGTTCCTCCTCCAGGGGACCTTCCCAACCCAGGGATCAAACCCACGTCTCCTGCATTGGCAGGTGGATTCTCTGAGCCACCAGGGAAGCCCGGATTAGGAATATCACCCTTTTATCTGGACTTCCTTGGTGGGTCAGCTGGTAAAGAATCCGCCTGCAATGCGGGAGCCCTGGGTTCGATCCCTGGGTTGGGAGAAACCCCTGGAGAAGGGAAAGGCGACCCCCCCGGGGCTCTGGCCTGGAGAGACACTTGGACTGTGCAGCCACTGGGGCGATGTGTGCTATGCATACTTTTCCTTAGCTTGTCAGTTTGTTTTCTTCTGACTTTGCTCACAATGTCTTTTTCTATGCAAAATTTTAGCTTCTGTTTAGTCGGGTTTATAACCCTGTTCTCTTATTGCCTCTGGATATTGAGTCACAGGTAGAAATTCTTTCCCTGTGTCGAAGTTGATGGCATTCGCTCCTAGTTCCTTCGGCACTGGTCTGGTTGGAGTTTACTGTTGGGTATGGTGTGAGGCATGATCTAACTCATCTTTTTCCAAATGGCTTCTGAGTTGTCCCAGCACCATTTGTAAAAAGTGCATCTTTTAAAAGAAGCCGCTAAGCTTCCAGCGTGGCTGTGCTCTTTTGCATCCCCGTCGGCAACGTCTGGATGAGTGACCCAGTTTCGCTGTAGCATCAGCAGCATTTGGTGTTATGCATTTATTTTTAGCCATTTTGATATGCGTGGTTTTAATTCTTAGTTTCCTAATTATTCATTATATTGAACATCTTTTCGTGTGCTTATTTGCCATCTGTGTATCTTCTGCGGTGAGACGCCCACTTGCGTCTTTTTCTCGTTTCCTTTTTTCTCAGACTTACTTATTTGGCTGCACTGGGTCTTGGTTGCTGCGTGCAGGCTCTCTCTAGCTGCGGCGAGCAGGCGCCGCCCTCTCAGCCGCGGTGTGCGGGCTTCTCGCTGTGGCGGCTTCTCTCGTTGGGGAGCGCAGGCTCTAGGTGCTGGGGCTCAGCAGCTGTGGCCGGGGGCATAGGTGACCCCAGGCACGTGGAATCTGCAGCAGGTGGGCCGGGGATGGAACCCTGGCCCCTGCACTGGAAGTCAGATCCCTATCCACTGGGCCACGAGGGCTGTCCTGCCTGTTTTGTGATTGGATTATTATTTTCTTCCTGTTTAGTTGGAGAGTTCTTTATATATTCTAGACACAAGCCTTTACTCAAATATGTGGGTTGCCAATATTTACTTCCAGTCTGTAGCTTTTCTTATTCTCTTAACAGGGTTTTGCAGAGATAAAGACTTAAATTTTGATGAGGTCGAAAAAGTGGATAAAATGAGGTCCGTTTTATCCACTTTGGGGACAGTTTCTTTTCAAACTAGAAATGTACTCATGATGCAGCAATTGTTACTCTTCGACATTTATATCAGAGAAATATACACTTGCTGCTGCTGCGGAGTCGCTTCAGTCTTGTCCGACTCTGTGCGACCCCACAGACGGCAGCCCACCAGGCTCCTCCGTCCCTGGGATTCTCCAGGCAAGAACACTGGAGTGGGTTGCCATTTCCTTCTCCAATGCATGAAACTGAAAAGTCAAAGTGAAGTCGCTGAGTTGTGTCCAACTCTTAGCGACCTCATGGACTGCAGCGCACCACGTTCCTCCGTCCATGGGATTTTCCAGGCAAGAGTACTGGAGTGGGCTGCCATTTCCTTCTCCGAATATACGCTTAAGTTCACGCAAAAACCTGTCTGTGAATATTCACAGCAACTCTATCGATAATGTCCCCAAATTAGGAACAACTCCAGTGTCCTTCAGTGGGCACACTGGCAAGAGAAAGGGACAGACCGTCGAAGCACTGGGTGTGGGCTCTGCGAAAGCAGCCGGCCTCTGAAGGCTGCCTGCAGTGTGGCTCCACTGACGAGCGCCCTCACAGGGTGATGCCGTCAGCGTCAGCGGTGGAGGCAGAGGAGTGGCTGTCAGGAGTTCGGGTTTGGGGCGGGGAGGCTGGGGGGCTGTAGAAAGGTAGTGCAAGGCAGCCCTCTGGAGGCCTCTGCACTGTGATTGTGGCGGTGGGTGGACGAGGGCCTGGGATGCATTAGGAAGTGCATGGAACATGTTAGGTGGGGCATAGAGGTCTCTCTCTCACATACACAAACCACACGTGTGTAACTGTGGCAGTCTAAACAGGCCTTGTGGGTTGTACCAAAATCTTTTTGCTGACTCATTTTATTCAGGAACAGGGGCTGTCTGGGGCTTCCGTGGTGGGCAGTAGCTATGACTCTGGCCCTTCTAATGGGGGGGATGGCTCAGACCCCTGGTTGGGGAACTAAGGTCATGCACGCTGTACAGTGTGGCCAAAAATTAAAGAAAGAAAACGAAAAACAGGGAATCCTTTCCATTAGCTTAAGTCTTTCAGTTTTAAAGAAAACATTTCAAAGTTTTCTTCATACAAGTTTTGCACTTTTTGTTGATTTTTTCTCCCCCAAATTAATACTTACTCTTCGTTGCTGCTGTAACTGGTGTTTTCTGTACCATTATATCCTCTAACTAGGCTGCCCTGGTGGCTCTGAGGATGAAGAATCTGCCGGCAACGTGGGAGCCGCGGGTTCATCTGGTTAGTGTTTTGGGTTTCAGTTCAGTTCAGTCGCTCAGTTGTGTCTGACTCTTTGTGACCCCATGGACTGCAGCACACCAGGCTTCCCTGACCGTCACCAATTCCTGGAGCTTGCTCAAACTCATGTCCATCGAGGCAGTGACGCCATCCAACCATCTCATCCTCTGTCATCCCCTTCTTCTGCCTTCAATCTTTCCCAGCATCAGGGTCTTTTCCCATGAGTCAGTTTTAGCATCAGGTGGCCAAAGTATTAAGAGTTTCAGCTTCAGCATAAGTTCTTCCAATGAATGTTCAGGACTGATTTCTTCTAGGATAGACTGGTTGGATCTCCTTGCAGTCCAAGGGACTCTTGAGAGTCTTCTCCAACACCACAGCTCAAAAACACCAGTTCTTTGGCACTCAGCTTTCTTTATGGTCAAACTCTCACATCCATACATGACTACTGGAAAAATCATAGCTTTGACTACACAGAACTTTGTTGGCAAAGTAATGTCTCTGCTTTTTAATATGCTGTCTAGGTTTGTCATAGCTTTTCTTTCAAAGAGGAAGCATCTTTTAATTTCATGTCTGCAGTCCCCATCTGCAGTGATTTTGGAGTCCAAGAAAATAAAGTCTGTCACTGTTTCCATTGTTTCCCTATCTATCTATTTGCCATGAAGTGATGGGACTGGATGCCATTAACTTAGTTTTTTGACTGTTGAGTTTTAAGCCAACCTTTTCACTCTCCTCTTTCGGTTCATCAAGAGGCTCTTTAGTTACTTTTTGCTTTCTGCCATAAGGGTGATATCATCTGCATATCTGAGGTTATTGATATTTTTCCCAGCAATCTTGATTCCAGCTTGTGCTTCATCCAGCCTGGCATTTTGCAAGATGTACTCTGCATAGAAGTTAAATAAGCAGGGTGCCTGTATACAGTCTTGACGTACTCCTGTCCCGATTTGGAACCAGTCTGTCGTTCCATGTTTTGTTCTAATTGTTGCTTCTTGACCTGCATATAGATTTCTCAGGAGGCAGGTCAGGTGATCTGATATTCCCATCTCTTTAAGAATTTTCTGCAGTTTGTTGTGATCCACACAATCAAAGGCTATGAAGGCTATTGGTTTCCATATGTTAATTCTACATTCTGCTACCTTGCTGAAATATTTATTTATTTGAGTTAGTTTTATCATTGGTTCCTTATGAGTGTTCTAGAAATATGAGCCTACCATTTATAAACATAGTTTAAATTCTTTTCTCTCAGATGTTAAAGAATCTGCCTGCCGTGCGGGAGACCTGGATTCAGTCCTTGGATTAGGAAGATTCCCCCGGAGAAGGGAATACTACTGACTCCAGTATTCTTGCCTGCAGAATCCCATGGGCAGGGGAGCCTGGCGAGCTGCAGTCCGTGGGGTTGCAAAGAGTCGGACATGACTGAGTGACTGACGCTTTCACTTTCTCCTGCTTCCATTTAATTTCTCTTGTCTAACTGCGTTGGCTAATACCACTAGAACAACAGGTACCAGTGGCAGAGATACTAGGCATGCTCGCTTTACTCCTAATCTTAGAGGAAAGTCCTCTTGATGTTGAGCCGACGCCGCATTCCTGAAATAAATGTCACTCAGCTGTGGGACGTCACCTTCTTTATGTGCATTGACTTCTGATCGCTACTGCTTCCCTTAGTGCTTCTGCATCACTATTTATAAGCGACACGGGTTTGCCATTTTCTTTTTTACACTGTATTTGTAAGATTTAAATGTGTCACTAAAGGGATTTATATGTCTGCCTTCTTTTTCAATGATCTGAAAAATGTATGAAACATTAGAACTATCTGGTCTTTGGAAATTTGGTAGAAATTCCCTGTGAAACTGTCTGGGCCTGATGGCTTTTTAAATGGGGAAGTTCCTTGACAACTTTCTCAGTTTCTTCTCTGGAAATTATTCTGTTTATGTTTTCTATCTCTGGTTAGGTCAGTTTTGGTAACAGGCAATTCTTTAGGTGAATGCATGCGTGCTGTGTGCTAAATCATATCTGACTCTTTATGACCCCATGGACTGTAGCCCACCAGGATCCTCTGTCCATGGAATTTTCCAGACAAGAATACTGGAGTGGGCTGCCATTTTCTACTCCAGGAGATCTTCCTGACCTGGGAACATTTCTTTAGGAATTTGTCCCTTGTATCAAGTGTATTAGTCTCCCAAGACTTCTGTAACAAAGTGCCACAAACTGGGTGGCTTAGAATAACAGAATTTTACCATCTCAGTTCTGGAGGGTACAAGTGTGAGGCGAAGATGGCATCATGGCCAGGCTCCTGCTGAGACCTGCGGGGAACTTCCTGCCTCCTCCTGGTGTCTGCTGGTTGCTGACTGCGCTTGGCTGTGAGCACCTCACTCCCGTCTCTGTCTCCAGCCTCACCTGGTGTCTTCCTTCTCTGCGGGAGGGTATCCGAATTCCTCTCTTGTTTTTTTAAATTATGTATTTACTTGTCTTGCAACACATCTTAGCTGTGGCACGCGGGGTCTTTTTCTGCAGCATGAAGGCTCTCCAGCTGTGGTGTGCAGGCTTAGCTGCCCCTGGGCGTGTGGGCTTTTAGTTTCCCAGACGTCGATCAAACCTGCATCCCCTGCATTGGGAGGCGGATTCTTACCCACTGGACCACCAGGGAAGCCCCAGATCCCCCATCTGGGGGCACTATGAGGCCAGCAGCCACACTGCACAAGGGGCTCACTCGACTCCAGCAAGTTAAGGTGAGCAAAGGTGACCGCATCTCAGCTAATTACCTTGGCAACAACTCCACTTCCAAATCAGGTCACGTTCTGAGGCACTGAGGGTGGCATCTCATACCAAA